>NW_026042376.1:0-644801 GCF_023856365.1 Brienomyrus brachyistius | reverse complement strand
GGTGGATGGAATATATATATGAAATAATTGTCACACAACCGGGGTGACATGCCTTGCCTGCTCACCCAATTTTAGTGCACCTTAGTTATTCATAATGACCATCTAGTCTCGATACACCCATAAATATATATGTATATATGTATTGTTTTTTTTGTTTTTTTTTGCAATAGACAATAAAAATAACGCAGTTCTCCATAAAGGAGGGATGGTGGATGGAATATATATATACATATATATAAAATAATTGTCACACAACCTGGGTGACATGCCTTGCCTGCTCACCCAATTTTAGTGCACCTTAGTTATCCATACTGACCATCTAGTCTCGATACACCCATATATATATATATATATATATATATATATATATACATATATGTACATATATATAGTTTTTTTATTAGCAATAGAAAAGAAAAATAACGCAGTTCTCCATTAAGGAGGGATGGTGGATGGAATATATATATGCACATATATAAAATAATTGTCACACAACCTGGGTGACATGCCTTGCCTGCTCACCCAATTTTAGTGCACTTTAGTTATCCAGAATGACCATCTAGTCTCGATACACCCATGAATATATATGTATATATATATATATATATATATATATATATATATATATATATATATAGTTTTTCAGTTTTTTTTTTGCAATAGACAATAAAAATAACGCAGTTCTCCATAAAGGAGGGATGGTGGATGGAATATGTATATGCATATATATAAAATAATTGTCACACAACCTGGGTGACATGCCTTGCCTGCTCACCCAATTTTAGTGTACCTTAGTTATCCATACTGACCATCTAGTCTCGATACACCCATATATATATATATATATATATATATATATATATATGTACATATATATAGTTTTTTTATTAGCAATAGAAAAGAAAAATAACGCAGTTCTCCGTAAAGGAGGGATGGTGGATGGAATATATATATATATATATATATATACATTTATATAAAATAATTGTCACACAACCTGGGTGACATGCCTTGCCTGCTCACCCAGTTTTAGTGCACCTTAGTTATCCATAATGACCATCTAGTCTCGATACATCCATAAATATATATGTATATATATATATATATATATATATATAGTTTTTTTATTTTTTTCGTAATGGACAATAAAAATAACGCAGTTCTCCGTAAAGGAGGGATGGTGGATGGAATATATATATACATATATACATTTATATAAAATAATTGTCACACAACCTGGGTGACATGCCTTGCCTGCTCACCCAGTTTTTGTGCACCTTAGTTATCCATACTGACCATCTAGTCTCGATACACCCATAAATATATATACTGAACAAAAATATAAACGCAACACTCTTGTTTCTGCTCCCATTTTTCATGAGATGGACTTAAAGACCTACAATTCATTCCAGATACACAATATTACCATTTCTCTCAAACATTTCTCACAAATCAGTCTAAATGTGTGATAGTGAGCACTTCTGCTTTGCTGAGATAATCCATCCCACCTCACAGGTGTGCCACATCAAGATGCTGATCTGACATCATGGGTAGTGCACAGGTGTACCTTATACTGCCCACAATAAAAGGCCACCCTGGAATGTGCAGTTTTTTGCTTTATTGGGGGTCTGGGGACTCAGAACCGGTCAGTATCTGGTGTGACCACCATTTGCCTCATGCAATGCAACACATCTTCTTCGCATAGAGTTTATCAGATTGTCAATTGTGGCCTGTGGAATGTTGGTCCACTCCTCTTCAATGGCTGTGCGAAGTTGTTGGATATTAGTGGGAACTGGTACACGCTGTCGTATACGCCGGTCAAGCACATCCCAAACATGCTCAACGGGTGACATGTCCGGTGAGTATGCTGGCCATGCAAGAACTGGGACATTTTCAGCTTCCAAGAACTGTGTACAGATCCTTGCAACATGGGGCCGTGCATCATCTGTCTGAGTGGCTGGTCTCAGACGATCTTGGAGGTGAACCTGCTGGATGTGGAGGTCCTGGGCTGGTGTGGTTACACGTGGTCTGCGGTTGTGAGGCCGGTTGGATGTACTGCCATATTCTCTGAAACGCCTTTGGAGACGGCTTATGGTTGAGAAATGAACATTCAATGCACGAGCAACAGATCTGGTTGACATTCCTGCTGTCAGCATGCCAATTGCACGCTCCCTCAATGCTTGTGGCATCTGTGGCATTTTGCTGTGAGACAAAACTGCACATTCCAGGGTGGCCTTTTATTGTGGGCAGTATAAGGTACACCTGTGCACTACCCATGATGTCAGATCAGCATCTTGATGTGGCACACCTGTGAGGTGGGATGGATTATCTCAGCAAAGCAGAAGTGCTCACTATCACACATTTAGACTGATTTGTGAGAAATGTTTGACAGAAATGGTAATATTGTGTATCTGGAATGAATTGTAGATCTTTAAGTCCATCTCATGAAAAATGGGAGCAAAAACAAAAGTGTTGCGTTTATATTTTTGTTCAGTGTATGTATATGTATACATATAGTTTTTTTTGTGTTTGTGAAAACGGGTCTTTAATCGGGGAAACGGAGCGGGTAGAGCAGGACGGAACGCAGGCATTGACAAACTACAATGACGGACAGGGCAAACAGGTAAGACCAGGACTTAAAATAGGTCATGACTAATCAAAGTAATCGGGCAAAGCAGGAGACGATCAGGGAAGCACACGTGGGTAATCAGGGGGCGTGGCACACACGAGGAGCGGACAAGCCGGGCATATATGTATATCTATATAAAACCTCATTAATGAGGGACAGGGAACAGAACGGACAGACAGAACTGGCACAGGGGAAGGAGCCAGGACAAGACTTGACATAAGACAGGAAAGGCAGAGAAACAGATCAGAAAGGGGGACACGGAGGGAACAGGCAGGACAAAAGGACCGGGAGTGAACGAAGGGAACATCGGGGAAAGAGGAGCAGAAGCCAGAGGGACGAGGGACAAAGAGAGGAGGGACAGAGACAGGAGGAACAAAGCGAGGGGGAGCAGAGGCAGGAGGGACAAAGACGGGAGGCCAGGGAGAGAAGGAGGGGGAACCAAGAGGAGCCCGAGGGAGACCCAGCGGGCGACGGGAGGCAGCCGGAAGGGCTGCAGGCGGCCGGGAGGCCGGAGCCGGAGGGGCCGAGGAGACGGGGTGAGGGACAGACGCAGGGACGAAGGAGGGAGTCGGAGGGGAGACCAGGGAAGGGGACGAAGGAGCTGGAAGGGACCCTGGCGAGGGCAAGGAGAGAGGGGGAGCCGCAGCAGACGGCGACGTCCTCCGACACGCCAGAGCGGGAGGACCAGCAGGCGAATGAGGAGCCGCCGTCGGGGGGCCCGCAGGCAACCGATAAGACGCCGGAGGAGGGACCGAGGCAGGGCGACGAGGCCGCGGAGGGGGACCCGCAGACGACAGCCGACCCGGAGGGCCAGGACCCGCAGGTGCCGACCAAGCCCTAGCGCCGGCGAGGGAGGGCGAGCCAGGGGGCTGGGCGGGTGGGACCCCAGCCGTGCGTCTGTGTCCTCTCCCCTTATGGGACACAGACATAAGGACCTGCGGCCGGGGTCGGGCTCGTCGGGGTGAGGGTACCAGAGTCACAGGGGGAGAAGGGACTGGAGTGGGGCCAGGGACTGGAGCTGCAGGCTGCAGAGGGGGCGCCTGCCCGGGAGCTGCAGGCAGGGAAAGCGCCTCGGACGTGGGCGCGGTAGCTGCAGGCAGCGGAGACGGCTGCTCGGGCTCTGGGGCCGCAGGGGGCACTTATTTTATTATATAAAATAAGTGTCACACAACCGGGGTGACATGCCTTGCCTGCTTGTGGGATGAGGAAGACTCAGGGACTGGAAATGGGATTAAAACTGAAGATGTGCTCATTCCTTTGTGTATTTACAAATTTTCCTTCCGTCAGACATGAGGAGTTTGCTGCTATATTTGGCACTAATAGAGATTCTGATGCTGCTATTTTTATTGTCTATTAGTTTGTTATTATTTACAAGTTCTGTTGTGTTTTTGCATTTTTCTCTTCTGGTTAATTAACTGCTGTCTGTTTGCTGTGAAGTATGAGTGTGGTGAGTAAGACTCAGGGACTGGAAGTGGGATTACAACTGAAGATAACATGCTTATTCCTTTTTGTATTGTTTACAAATTTCCTTCCGTCAAACATGAGGAGTTTGCTGCTATATTGTGCACTAACAGAGATTCTGATGCTGCTATTTTTATTGTTTATAAATGTGTTATTGTTTCCAGTATTCAAGTATTCGAGTATTCAATAAATGCTAAATTGAGAAATTTTGTGTATCGTTTGTTATTATTAGTGTGATATTTTACCATGCAAATAGAGGGGAAAACGTCCAATTATCGGCCAAAAAAAATCAGCAGCATATATCGGCCATCGCCTGACCCTTGACTTGAAAAACCCATATCGGTCGACCTCTAGTAACAGTACATTCTGTCCAATTCATCCATCGAGTTAAGTCACACACCCACTTGAGGGGGCACTCCGGCAGACGTGAGGATGGGGATGTTCTTTCCGCTATAACATCCACTGCAGAAGTACATCTCGCTCCTGTTCACAGGGCTTACTTCAATGATGAAGCAGGGCTGGTTGTCTGGACAAGAAGTTGTCCTGCTGCTGGGTCTCGGTGCCGTTTTTCCACCTAAGCTTGAAGGTGGAAATGTGTTCCAACTTGGTCCCTGGGACTGCAGCATAGCCAAACATCGCGAGCAGCGTCGGCCACACCCACCACCAGAACCATCACACCGTCCTATACACATAAAGAAGAACTAAAACATAGAGTGTTGTGACAATCTATGCGTTAATGTTTGGCAGCATAGGTGATTCATTAAAATTATACCGAAGAATGGAAAATGTGATATTTAGAATATTTTTTGCCATTTAGTAGCTAATTTAAGCACTTACCCAATGCCTCAATTTGTTTTAGGTCAGTAATGTCTGAGCCAAAAGAATGAATGTATGAATTTAATACAATTCACCCACTCCCACCCACACACAAATCTGAAATTCAATTTAAGACACTTCTTAAACATTAGTGCATTAACAAAAAAGGAAAATCTTAAGAGATTCAGTAGGATTTTCTATGTTAGACTTAAGCTAATAGTTCAATAGTTTTTACATATTTCAATATACCAATTTGACTTTAATGTTGAAACAGATGCTAAAACATGGAATAATTTCATAACTAGAGAAACATGTTATTCACAAACACTAGCAAAGGTAGCTTATAGTTAAGCTTACTTAAGTCAGCAAGTCAGGCTACAGTGTGTAAGAATAGTCGTAAACGATAATTTGTCTCAGTCTTACATGACAGAATAAGTAAACAGAAAATATAAAATGGCTGAAACAGCGTCATTAACGCCAGCTACAGTAGAGGCGCAGAAAAGGTGTCATGACTGAAGTATTCCCAAACTCTGGAAGACCGTATGCGAGCCTTTTTTGTCGCGTGTTTCTCCAGAGGCTCCGGAGCTCCGCTGGTTGACACAGCCATGTTGGTTCATGTGCAGGGGGACGAGCGGCAAATTTCTTTTTTGCAGGGTGGTAGGTGATGTCTCATTAATATTTATGAGAGAAGTGCTACATGATTAGCCAGTGCATGCCTTACAAAATGGTGCGGCACTGCATCCAAGCCTGCGGCACTCAGAGTCACAAATACAGTGGAAACCATTTGTAGTAATTACGTCTGTCTGGCTGATTTCCAACTAATTGATATTTGTATATTTATTACATGAATATAAGGTAATATAAGGTAATAGAAGAGGTATTTAATGGTTTTCCATCTGAGGAATTTGCAAAAAACTGCAGTGCATGATGGGTCGGACCTAAAGGCTGCCTTAACGTCCTCATCTGTATGACGACATACATCAAGACTAGGAAGGTGCATAATGTTCATGTCTGGTTGCGTTTGTTGGTCCAGAAAGTAATTCAATTTCGCCATGTAGGTTACGTTCTTAAAAACTGCTTGGATATAGCCCGATTATATGCTGTGGGCCTTTTAATTTCTTTGTTTACCAGGTAGGCTACCTTCTTTAAACTGCGTTTTGTTAGACTACATATTTAGGGAGGTCTTTATAAATTTATAGTAGTCTTCATAAATATGTGCATAGTTTAGCCTAACCCAGCCACTTAAGGGAGAAAGCCAGCTCAACTAGGTGTCGGTCCCAAGCCCGGATTAATGGGGAGGGTTGGCGTCAAGAAATAAAGAGACTGTATCTTCACTGCATGACTGATGTCAAAATGTGTGAAATATGTGGTTGTATTAATAAATGCATTAAAGTAGGTTAATGATTCTGTGCTGTCTAAATTGTATAGAAAATTTCTACGTATAGCCAAACAAATCTCCTCCTGTTTGAAAAGGCATAGAAAAAGCAATTTAGCCACTAAAACTTTACAGTTTTTGTGAGGGACAGTCGAATTCTCTCGTTTCTCTCGTCAAGTTTTTTTGTGATCCTGCACCTACACTTTGCCGGCCCCAGGAGGATGGGCTCCCCCTTTGAGTTTGGTCCCTCCCAAGGTTTCTTCCTTCTTGGGAGTTTTTCCATGCTATCGGCGCCTATGGCTTACTCACTGGGGGCTTTGGGTGGGCATGATATAAAGCAAAGCATTTTCCCTCCCAGTTTCCTCCTCTGGTCCACATTGCAGGACCATCAGCCATCAGAAACAGCCAGACGGTCTCCTTCAGCTTCTTTAGTGTCCTTGGAAGCCAAGGCAGTTTTAGGTCTGAGAAGAGGTTTATCAGAAGGACACATATTACGTCGTTTGTCCTGAAATGTAACATGGGGAGGAAAAGTTAAGCGGTTTAGTCAGATTGGAGTCGTTTATTCAGCAGTGGCAGCGCCAGTGACTTAATGCTACAGGTGCTATAGGGGAGTGAGATTATTTAGACCGGGTGCTTTAGCTTTTCAGCTTATGTAGATGGTGTATAGAAGCACACAGCACGATAAGCTACAGCATGGATAAAATAGGATAAAATATGAAATTCTAACGTCTAGCTCACAGAGCCTCTATGTGTACTTTGAAGAAAAAATACACTACAAGTATGCTGTAAAAACCGCAAAAATGTCTTACACAATATACAGATTTTACAGATAGTTAAAGAAAAAATGAAACCAATATTTTGGGGGTGCTGTGGGGGTACTATGGTCATTGGAGGAGGAGCTAGAGCCCCCCCCCCCAAGCTTTTCCTTGGTGCTGCCACTGTTGTTCAGATTAAAAGTAACATTGTCATTAATAAACAGTACTCTGATCAAATTTTTGCATGTACAAACACAATCAAAGTTTAACCACATGTTTAGACACAATTCACACACCTGTTACATTTCCATAATGCTAAGACTCTCTACACTTACTTCATCCACTTTCTTGTTTGGTACACAGTCATTTGATGGATGTGTAAGATCATTACCAGACCGTCTGCTGCAAACTCTACAGTTAATGAATGGCTGCAAAAACACACAGACACACAAAAACAGTATTTAAAGAGTGGTGGGCAATAAATACAGTGAGAGAAGGTGTAGTAAAGATATATCTAATGATTTAAGGCAGAGCTGCTGGAGTGCAGGGTTTAATGACACAGAACAATTTTAGAGGAAAGAGCTTCCAAAGCAGGGTCACCATAAGGCTATATTATACAAAGCAAGTTCATCTAAAAGTATGAACAACAAATCCCGTTTAACTGAACACTGCTCTGTATTAAAATACTGTCCTCCGATCAAGCTAAGTGGTCCTGTAGTTCACTATTTAAAGAGGTAAATTTAAAGGGTAATTCACACTGCACATCTACCCTGCTCTGACCAGGTTTAATTACTGGCTTTCTAATTAAAACAAGAGTTAAGTCCTGCCCTTTCACCACAAAACACCACACTGCCATTTAAATCTGATTTCAACAATGAGTTTTAGTTAACCTGGCTCGATTGAGTTAACTCTGGGTATGTAAAACCCGCTTTGTAGTACAGCCCACAGGTCTTTAAATAAGGCCAGCTAGGGTTCATAGCTCGAAGCATAATCTACAGGTCACCCCTCAGATGATTAGCATTTGCTTCTGCCTGGTAATCCAGCCTTTAAGCCTGTAAACCTACTAAAATTTGAGAATAAGGTGAAGGAACTGGCTCTTTGAGGCCACCTATGTATTTGTTACTTTATTGTTGGCTAACTTTCCCCCGCAGGGCATCAAAAAAGTTAACATGAACCTAAATTAATTTGCTAACTGATATGTCCAATGCTCACAGTCACAGTGACTCTTTACTTACCCTCTTGTCCATGAAAATACAGTCAGCCCGATGGTCTGTTGCAGTTGACTTTGGACATTTTGTTGCTCTCAAGAGAATCTCAATGTCAATGTATTCACTGCTGATCTAAATCACATAAACACGTTATATACAAAATTGCCTACAACTGTTTTAAAGGCAATATAACAAACAATAATCACCCAAAAAATGGCAAACTGTCACAGACTTGACTGCAGCAGATTCAGAGAGAAACTGTGAGAAGGTAAAATTGACCAGGGCTGAGATATACAACCATCACTTTCATTGTGAAGAGACATTAAGCATCATATGCATTGAAATTAAAACATCAAAATCAATGTGATACTCATTAGTTCAGCTTGCAGATGATGAAAGTTTCACACTTTTGTAAACACTTTCTCAGCAGTTACCTTCGGACGGCCCTGGATGTTATAGAAATTCATGTGCTGACGGGTTCCTTGATGAGCATTTTCGACTGCGAGTTTAATGGCCGTCTTGTGAGTGCAGGGAGACTGTGGTAATCTTGCTGGGCCTCTGTGGAGATAAGCAGAGCTCCATAAGCCAAAACCAGAAGCAGCAGGCGGGTCATCTTCCTCTCAGCTTTGAAGGGAGAAGCAGGACTGAGGACACTGATCTGTGGTCCCCTTATCCAGCACGTCCAGGGGCGTGTCCTTCACTCGAAACAAACAGACCTTTGAACAACATTGGAAAACTCTTCAGGATGAATTGAGGCAGGTGGTCAAGTGGGTTTATTGTTATTTCAGCAATATACACAGTACACAGTGAAAGGAAACATTGTTCCTCCTGGACCACGGTGCAACACAAAGAAGAAAAACAGAAACAACACAAGATGACACAAGTGCGGGCAAGATAGAACTATACAGAGTGAAAGGAGCACAAACAGAGGGAGAAAGTGCAAGATAAACACAAGAGCAACAATACAATACTACAGGACAAGACAGCGCAGTCAAGAACACAGAGTGCAGCCAGAGCTAACCTGAATAGGGGCATCAAGGTTGCCAGGCAGGCAGAGAAACAGAAAATAGAGGTCTACTTCACATACAACAACCCACAGTGGGTGTGGCAGGGAATACAACACATTACAAACTTCAAAGGCAACAACACCGTCACTGTTAACAGCAACGCCCTTTTAGCAAAGGAGCTAAACAGCTTCTTTGCTCGTCTGGAGGAACACAGAGCAGACATAGCCACACTGCCCCCTCCCCCAATCTCCAGCACTCACAGACTCCCTCTGCAGGAACACCACGCGAGAAGGCACATTGCATCTCTAGGTGTGTGGAGTTTAAGACAAGGCAAGTGATGCTACGATAATATAATTCCTTGGTAAGACCCCACCTAGAATATTGTGTGCGGGTTTGGTTACCATACCTTAAGAAGGACATTGCTGCCTTGGAAAAGGTGCAACGTAGGGCAACGAGAATGATTCCTGGTCTTAGAGGAATGTCTAATGAGGAGAGGTTAGCTGAGCTGAATCTGTTTAGCCTCGAGCAAAGGAGACTAAGGGGGGACATAATCCAGGTGTTTAAGATTCTAACAGGTCTGGATGCTGTTCAGCCAAATGGCTATTTCAATGTTAGTTTAAATACCAGAACTCGTGGCCATAAGTGGAAATTAGCTGGAGAACATTTTAAAACGAATTTGATGAAGCATTTCTGTACACAGCGTGTAGTTAGAGTATGGAATAGTCTTCCTGTTATTGTAACACAAGCTAAAACCCTGGGTTCTTTTAAATCAGAGCTAGATAAGATTTTTGAGCTATTAGCTAAGTTCTCCTCAAAGGAGCTTGATGGGCCGAATGGCCTCCTCTCATTTGTAAATCTCTTTGGTTCTTATGAGTCAGCTTACAGAGATGAGGTCCAGAAACTGATAGGTTGGAGTTCAGCAAACAATTTGGCACTAAACAGCACAAAGACAAAGGAATCACTGACTTCAGGAAGGATGGAGGCGACACTGGCCTGCCTAGATGGATGGATGGATGTTTTTATTGACATTGTAAGTACAATGAGATTTAGTTTGGAACGCGCCAGCAGCTACACAGTATATTTACAATTATATAGATTGTGAGGCATAAAATAAGGTGTGAGTAATATAACATAACGACATAATATAAGTAATCATTAATTAATCATTACAGATGGTATGAGGTGTGAACCGCTAGGCTGCTATGGCATGTTTGGTATCAAACCGATGGAAAATCACTCCAGTTTCCAAATCTGGTCAGTGGTTACCACGAAAGTGAATATATCAAAAGTTACACCAGCCTAACGAAAATCATCAATACAAGGGAAATCACTCTGGTCATAAATCTCAAAAGGACTGATACAGACCCCCTTCCGAAAGCCCGCCAAATGGATGGTCAGCCATTGGTCCAGGAGTCGAATTCCTGGTCACTCCTATTCACGAACTTTACACTATAAAACCTGGCACCTCAGAACAAAGCCAGGAGAGGAGAAACAGAAGGGAGGAGAAAACAAAAGACCATCAGCACGAAGAGAGGCAGAGAACATCAGCCCAAGAGAAGAGAAGCCCACAAGAAGCCCTCCTGAAGCCTATCAGTGAAGACCCAGCTGGACAGAGAACTGCAACCAAGCCCAAGCTTCACCAGGAGAGGGAATCAGAGGGGCTCCACTCCAACAACCGCTGCAAACACCGCGCCTCCCTGAGTGCCATCACCCATCAGCTCATCAGCCTCCGCAACCAACTGCCAAGACCCCCCCCCCCACTCTGCAACCAAGTAAACAAACTTCCTTTCATTTATAACAACCTAAACTCCTATTCACCTGCTATATTACTTTAGGACAGTATTTCCACAAATTGCTTGCTTTGCAGAACAGTATTTTCCCTTTTAAGGTTACTCATTTTAAATCTGGTCATTGCATTTTCATGATTACATTGTTTGTGTCCACTCCGTTATTTCGTGTTTATTGTTTGTTAGGTGTAATGTCTGTCTTATGTTAGTTATAGGAATAAATGCATGTCTTTTACACAACTTCAGCCTCCGTTCATTGAGTGCTCACAAGAATCCCTGCCTGTGCGATCTACGCTCTGAAACCTCAAATTCGCCTGAAATATCGCGAGACTCTCTCTCATTGGCCGTGAGGGGAGCTTCGCTACCGATCGTTTACATTACCTGGTGACGCAGCTCGTTGGACAAGCCTTCTATTCTAACCCAGGTTATTACGTGATACTGGTTATTAATGAGTTCCATTTAAGTCACACATTAACAGACTCACGGTGTTTCGCAATTGAGTTTGAGCCGACCATTCAGCATAAAAATTGGTTAATAATCACAAGGCACAAGGTTTAAACTTATTCTGAGCACACAATTTAAACTTTTTATGACCGAACGTGCAGTGAAGAAGCGCTACTGTGAACTGGTTGCAAAAGTCGCACTCATGGCAATCTGAAGGCATTTAAGCGGGATCATATGGGCTTATTATAGTTATTTTTATTTCTATTATTAGTAGTTATATTATTTTGTTTTATTTTCGGTGATTTCATTGTAGTTCTTTCGTATTAAACTGCAGTAAACTTTAACCCTATGTCTGACAAGATTCTCAGATGTAGCGCTTTGTTTCCAGGTTCAATTCGGACGAGTGTCTCCGTTTCTATATATCCTGGGAGAGATCTCTCTATTAGCGAACGGGAATACTTGTTATGAGGTTCTAACCTAAATTATGTTGCGCTTGGACATAAGACCGATAGCTTAGTTACCTATCAGGATCATACTCGTATGTGTGTGCCTGCTTTAGACAAAGCAAGTTTAACACAACTTTGCGCTGTGAGCCAAGTGTGTGTCATTTAGAAATTGGGAGTCTCCTGTGCTTGAGACCCGCCGTGGTTAAGCACCATTTGCGACGAGATATAGTGCACTCACAATTTAAATCTGTCGCCGTAACGCGTGCGCCGTCTCGCTTCAGTAATTGTTTTAAGGGGTTTTATACTGTGCAAGGCACAGAAGAAGGCCACAAGCAGCATGCGCATGCATTAAATGTGTGTGTCACTCATCTAGCGTCGGCAACCGCCTAGCTATATCTTTGGTTACCTCTAGTGGTCAGGCATAGAACTACCACTCCATTTCGAAATTGCGCCTCTAGTGGCCAGGCATAAAACTACCACTCAATTTCGATATTGCGCCTCTAGTGGCCAGGCATAGAACTACCACTCCATTTTGATATTGCGCCCCCGGTGGTCAGGCATAGAACTACCACTCCATTTCGATATTGCGCCCCCGGTGGTCAGGCATAGAACTACCACTCCAGTTCGAAATTGCGCCTCTAGTGGTCAGGCATAGAACTACCACTCCATTTCGAAATCGCGCCTCTAGTGGTCAGGCATAGAACTACCACTCCATTTCGATATTGCGCCCCCGGTGGTCAGGCATAGAACTACCACTCCATTTCGAAATTGGGCTTCTAGTGGTCAGGCATAGAACTACCACTCAATTTTGAAATTGCGCTTCTAGTGGCAAGCCATAGAAGTACTACTCCATTTCGAAATCGCGCCTCTAGTGGTCAGGCATAGAACTACCACTCCATTTCGATATTGCGCCCCCGGTGGTCAGGCATAGAACTACCACTCCATTTCGAAATTGCGCTTCTAGTGGTCAGGCATAGAACTACCACTCAATTTTGAAATTGCGCTTCTAGTGACAAGCCATAGAACTACTACTCCATTTCGAAATCGCGCCTCTAGTGGTCAGGCATAGAACTACTATTCCATTTCGTAATCGTGCCTCTAGTGGTCAGGCATAGAACTACCACTCCATTTCGAAATTGCGCTCCCGGTGGTCAGGCATAGAACTACCACTCCATTTCGATATTGCGCCCCCGGTGGTCAGGCATAGAAGTACCACTCCATTTCGATATTGCGCCCCCGGTGGTCAGGCATAGAACTACCACTCCAGTTCGAAATTGCGCCTCCAGTGGTCAGGCATAGAACTACCACTCCATTTCAAAATCGCGCCTCCAGTGGTCAGGCATAGAACTACAACTCCATTTCGATATTGCGCCCCCGGTGGTCAGGCATAGAACTACCACTCCATTTCGAAATTGCGCTTCTAGTGGTCAGGCATAGAACTACCACTCAATTTTGAAATTGCGCTTCTAGTGGCAAGCCATAGCAGTGCCACTCCATTGAAATTGCACCTCTAGTGGTCCGCCATAGTAGGTTAACAACATCTGAGTTGGGTCTCTGGTGGTCAACTGCGGTGATACAACACGCATAATTGGACACACAGGTTCTTGCCTGAAAGCAGAAATCAACTTCACGGACTAAATCAGTTTGATCACAATACATTAACATCCAATTAGGTTATTGTTGCATAACTAATTGATGTTTACAATTGAATAAGAAACACAATTCATTTGGTTTGATTCCCGTTTAACCTTTTTGATTTATTTTAGGTTTTATTTCACCTTATGCTTTCATTCATTCCCTCTCCCCCAACAAGGGGACTTGCATAGAAGTTCAACCACTATTAACAACAGTAAACCAGTTACGTACACAATCCCATCAGGAAGTCGTTTGGATGTGATCAGTTGAGCCCTTCGGGTGCTGGGTGCTTACCATTCGCTCTCTGTTGGTTGAGCTTGTCTGTGGCTCTGCTGTCACTGCTTGTGATCGTACAGTTTGTCAGAACCGAAGGGGAGTTCTCAGCAATTGGATGCCCAAAAGCGTGTCAGCCCGGCTACACCCACTGACTCATTACGGGCAAGGCTGACAGGTACCTCAGGCGGTCATTACAACTTTTGAGCAGGACTTCGTTTAGGGTGAGTTCTGAGAACGGCCCTAGCTTGGACTCTCACTAGGGTGGGTGATACCTGAAGGCAATTTTGCCAGCCGATAAGCTGAGCTCCACCTGGGTTGTCTCAGTTGTGCATACAGAATACGCCCTTCCAAGTTAACATTGCTGGGGATCGGGGGAGTGGAAGCCGGACTCAGGCTTGCTTGGCTGGGAGAATGATTCCTGGTCTTAGAGGAATGTTTAATGAGGAGAGGTTAGCTGAGCTGAATCTGTTTAGCCTCGAGCAAAGGAGACTAAGGGGGGACATAATCCAGGTGTTAAATCTGGTCATTGCATTACATTTTTTTTGTATCCACTCCTTTATTTCGTGTTTATTGTTTGTTAGGTGTAATGTCTGTCTTATGTTAGTTATATCCATCCATCCATTTTCCAAACTGCTTATCCTACTGGGTCGCGGGTGGTCCGGAACCTATCCCGGAATGTGGAATGGGCACGAGGCAGGGAACAATCCAGGATGGGGGGCAGCCCATCACAGGGCACACTCACACAGAAATCGTGATTATATTATTGCACTATACTATATAAATAAAAAGTAAACTTAATACCAGTTGTGGTAATAAAGTGCACAGAGAGTAAGAGAGAGTAGGGTTTCACATAAACGTATGTTCATTAGCATTTAGTATTCTGATGGCTTTGGGGTTAGAAGCTCTTATTAAATCTGGTTGTTCTGCAATGCATACTGTGGTAACGTTTACCAGAGGGCAGAAGTTCAAACATCTCATGTGCTGGGTGCGTGGGATCTTTTTTAAATATAATTATGCATATGTAGAACTAGGGATATGATCCTGTTAAGTATGATAGTTCTGTCTCATTATTGCAGGATCGACATCCATAGTAACTGTGGTGATCTATCCATTTGTGTGCATGTCTGTGTGTGTGTGTGCGAGCGGGTATACCTATCCTACCCCATAGCGTGATAAATACCTGTTTTTTTTTTCCCTTATGGGGACCACGAAACTGAAAACCAGGAAAACTCTATTTTATAAAAATCTGTGACTGCTGTGGAAAAACTAAAAATGCAAAACCTCTTTTATTTTGCTTGGTTACTTATGGTTATGGTTAGGGCAGGGTGGGGGTTAAGATTGTCATAGTTAGCGTTAGCATTTATCCAATAGAAGTCAATGAGCGGGCCCCATAAGGATAGGTATACCCTATGTGTGTGCATGTGTGTGTTTGTCCCATATTGCCTGGGCTTCAGGATACCTCATAACCCGGAACTTCATCAGAAGTAGTTAGAAAATGGATGAATGGATGGATGGATGGATGGATGGATGGATGGACAGATCAATAAAAGTACAGAACATCCATTTTACAAAGAACCATCAACACTAAATGTATGCACTGGTCATGCTCCTGGAAATTAAACTTTTCTGAAAAGCAGCATGTTCATAAATTAGCTGCTGTTATACCTTGGGGGAACAAATGCAGATGAAATTGTAAAACAAACTGCAGTGGCAAAACAGTTCTGGCTGCCTGTGCTGCCCTGCCTGCCCGCCCTCCTGCCCATTACGTCCTGCCTGTGCCACCCTCCTGCCTGCCCTCCTGCCTGTTTACGTCTTTCCTGTGTGCCCTGCTGCCAGTTATTCTGTATTTACATCCGGACTTAACTAATTGAACCATATAAACCATATAAATCAGGACTTTGTTAACCTGACTTCTGCCCTGTGGAGGATGGGCTCCCCCTTTCACTCTGGTTCCTCCAAAGGTTTCTTACTATGACTGAGTTTATCCTTGCCAATGTCGCTTTCTAATTTTTCAGGCTAGATCTTGCTCACTGGGACAATTGGGCAGGGACAAAGTAAAGTGCTTTGAGACAATGTAAGGCTATGAAAATGTACTATACAAAATAAAGTGAATTGACTTGAGTAATGTGGCACAAAGCAACCCTTCTTTGCCACAGGAAATGTCTGGTGCAATTTCTTTTTTAATTGTACATGTCAATTGCATAATACCCTAAACTAATTCATTATTATTTCTATTATTATCATCATCATCAGTATTTCATTAGTATTCCATGGTATTTAGATTTTTCAGGAATCAGTGTGTGTACTGTATACTTTTTAATTTATTTGCACTATGTGTAGTGTCTCTGCAGCTGTATATACTTGCTGCATTATGCACAAGAACTTCCCTCAGGCATCAGTATAGTTAATCAAATGTAATATTTCTTGCTTGTTTATTAAGTTGTTTTAGGTATTTTGTGTGTTCCACTTAATTTAGTGTAATTAGTCCTAGTTGACTCAGGTTTAGTTAGATTTTTCCTTCTGTTGTTCCTCTGCATCATGCTACTGTCATAAAATTTCAATGTCTTACCTAACTTAAGAGTTTTGTGCATTGTGTTTTGGAGAGAAAGAAATCATTACTTTTTTTCTTTAGATTCATCCACTGATTCTATCACCTATGACACATTCCCCCTGAATATTTGTTTGTTTATTTATGTATTTGCTTGGGGGATGGAATTAACAAACAGAAATAACTGAATGAATCAGGGTAGTGAAAAACATTTATAAACTTATCATTTTGGTATTGGTACGATCCTGTTCTGGTTAGTTAGCCGAGGGAGTAAATCATCCGGAGTTTCATCTCTCAATCTCCTCCTACACCCACTCAGCATCACAGTATGGACTCCCCAATGCAACTGATCTGCACGTATTTGTACTCTGGGAGGAAATTGAAGCCCCCATAGGAAAAACTCAAAGCCTACAGACATATGCACAAAACCAGGGGACATGCTCAGTTCTGCAGGCCTGGAAGTGTGAGAGAAGGCTATTTATTGAGTTTCCCCTCTGCCCCTGGTAAAGATGAAACATGCACAAGTCATTAAACACACATATACTTACATGAAAGTCTGACTGATACTGGAGCTTCCAGTGCCCATAAACCAGGTACTGGGGTACTCCATTTCCTTCTTGATAATTAGCGCCATTGAAAAAAAAACGGTGCCTTTCCTAATATTAACTGACTCTCAGACAAATGTACTGCTTGAAGACCCTGCCACTATTCGCATTTTCCAGCAGGAGTCACAAATCTTCATTGCATTCAGTTTATTCTCAGATGAGCTCATGCATGTTTCTATGTGCATCTTTACACTTAAACAAATACAGCTAACCTCTGTTGTTATATTCCATATATATTTGTCGTGACTGGCCTTTTTTCTCAAATGATGGATTTCTGAAACTAAAACTGACAGTATTCTAAAATATTTATATTGCCACATCATCGACACATGTTCTAATATGACATAGCATTCCCCTGGACCATAGTGCGACTTAGAGACAAGATATAACATGCCCTTCACGGTAAAACACTAGATAGGTGCAACACTTAATGTCAACGTTGTCAATGTCAATGTTGACTTAATGTCAACGTTAAATTCATGGATTCGCAAATTAAGTAACACGGTTACAGTACAAAAACGAGCAGAGCTGTGTATGGCATGACTATCTCGCGGCGGCGACAAAATATGCTTATCCTTCTAATTATTCAGAAGAAAATATATTTGCAAGCACAGCCGTTCACAGCTTCCGTACAAAAAGCTGTCACTACGCTACAGGAAGAATACACGACCAATATAGGATTTACACAAGTCTGCTTCTTTTGTTTTATTTAGTAACAACTTTCACAAAAATTGACAGCAATACTGCTAAAAGTGCAGATCTGTTGCCAAATTAAATAAACAAAGAAATTAATCATAAAAATATTCAAAGTATATACAGCCAGGGGCGCCGCTAGCAATTTTGGGCCCTATGACAAAATATGAGGTTGGGCCCCCCTACCACACCCATTCAGATCTCTGGGGGCCCCTAAAGGGCGTGGGCCCTTAGAATTGTCCCAACTTTCCCCCCCTTAGCGGCGCCCCTGTATACAGCTAACCATTTCCAATCGAAAAGTACATACAAGTCTCCAATATAAGTTATACAATGGAGCGCAGATAAAACTTTTAAATAGTAATTAACCAAACTATATAAAGAATACAAGTTTGAATACAGGTAATTTGTATAAATTTTACTGTGTTCAGACTGAAAAATCAGCACCAGCCTTACACACATTGCAGTTCTGCTTTTTTCTTCTTTTAGCATAATTACCCGTTTCACGTTCACGAGGCAGAAGATCCCTGCAAATGTGAAAATTCACAAGTAACAGGCACCATTAACCTCAAGCCATAACAGTCTGCTAGCCTGAACAATAGCAAACTCTATGTATTACCAATTATTACGCAGGTTGTCACTTTATCAAATCATGACTGTTACTAAGAAGTGGGAGTGAAACGCGTGTCACGAGATCTCGCGATATTACAACATGACGAGATTTCTCGTTGGAGCGAAAAGCCGTTTCACGAATGCGCTGCAAATGAGCTGCTGTAAATATGTCGGCATCTGACTAAATTACTATAGTAGATACCCCAGACACTTTTGAATCTTTTGTGTGTCAGCATTTCGGGTGCCCGGCGGAAAATATAAATGGCGAAAGGGAGACAGACAAAACACGAACCATCTGTAAGGACTGTAGAAAGCTAATGCCGCACACAGCGGCTAATGCTACTACTAACTACTATGCAAAGCCATTTGCAGCACCATCATAGCTCTTTATTTAAATTCACTGCACCGGTGAAGAAAACATTTTTAAAAAAATGTTATGTTTATTATTGGGTGCTTTCCACTTCATGCACCCACATACAGCGCTAGCTTAAAGCAATGCATTCTGGTCCTGACGCAATGCATCATGGTTATATTTTTTATCGCCCGTTGCATTACGTCACCATGTCACATGGTACCAAAACTCCGCGAGAGCAAGACACATCAGGCAGCACCTCTTAGCAGGCTGCACAGGCTGGATCCGCCTCCATTACGACACAACTTTGCCCTTATTGGCTTAAGATTTTAGTTACATACATGACGTTTGTATATCTGCTATTTCTCCCGAGAAGCAGGTAAAGCGGTAACTGCTTTTCAATTAATTTACTTGGTAAAATTAAATTTAAATAAATGATATGAATATTGTAATAGTACTCGTGAGCTTTGTTTGTTGTTAGTTACTATAATGTTGCGCTGCTTTATTTGTTTAATCGTCTTGTCTGTGAAGACATTCAAGTTAATCAAATAAGAACTGCACTGTACACTGTACATGACCATAAAAACTTTGAATCCTTGAAATAAATGTTTTTGATCTTTTCCTTGGCAGTTATCTTTTTACACAGGGCCTCTATGTACACAATAGTTATTTTTTTCACGACTAACAGTATGGATCAGGAGTTGGTTATTGTAAAAGAAGTAATGTGCATGCAGGTGATATTTGTATAGATTTATATTTACCCCTAGGTGATAAGTTTGACAGTCATTTCTTTTACCGTTTGGCCTCTCGGTTGAACATAATAGTGGCGCGAGCAGCTCCACTTGGTTTTTTAAAAATACTCAGCCATGAACTTTTGGTGAACTCAGGTGAATCCCTTCCTTCAGTAGTAAACCTTGGTAGTTTCAGCCGTTTACACATTGTCTCACTAAAAGGTTGATAATATATTTGTCCTTTTACATAGTGATAAAATATACGCGATAAAAATGTGAATATTCATAGATTCAGGACTAACAAAGTAGCTAACAGAAACTCAGACTAACAAAAGGTGCAAATACATACTCAGTTGGTTCCATTGTGTTGATTACATTATAATGTTTACATTGTAATGATTATATCATGGATATTTGGCATACTTTTTATAAAATCGTAATTCTTATATTCTGCGTTATATAGTGCTAAATAATATTCCATAGATGGATGGACTTTATTAATCCCCGTGGGGAAATTGTGTTTTTTATGTCTCCCTCAACTTACTCTTTGTGGAGTAAGTTGTCCGCGAAGTGCAGCTACCTGTTGGGGCGCCCAGGGAGCTGGGGGTTAAGGGCCTTGCTCAAGGACCCACAGACGTGCTGAGGCTGGGTTAGTTTCAACTGGTGACCTCATTACAGGCACAAGGACTGACCCCTGCCCCCCAACTGTGTATGAGTAGCATTTATGCTGTTTCTTGAGTGTGAGCTAGTACATAAACCAGCTAGTGCTCACCATTGCAAAAATACTCTAGCTTTCTGTCATACACATTTTTTTATTTTCTTACATTGTCCGTTTTTGTTCATAGTCTGTAATATTCTGAATAACGACAATGTAGAGGAAAAACAGATTAAATTCTCCTTGTTTGTAATTTCCCCATGTAATCCACTGCCTTGTGGTAAGAGGTGCAAAAGTCAGACGCGTTGAATGATGAGGATACGATATTGAGTTTAGTTCTTGAGAGGATTTATTCATATGATATTTTAACACACAGTACTTTGAACTGGTTTGTTTGGCGCAAAAGGGCCGATATGCAGACACCATCACACATGGCAAATACGGTCAATGACTGTTTCACTTTGCACCTTCAGCCCTGAGCCGCGTAATCTCAGCACCTTTAATAACAACCATTGCTGCCTCCTACAGGTGGGAATACACTTAGACAATAGTAAATATCACTAAGGCAGGCAAGTACCTCTCGTTTCAAGTGTTGCAATACTATATAACATTATATTATAAACAATAAATACGAATAAAT
This sequence comes from Brienomyrus brachyistius, assembly GCF_023856365.1. NCBI lineage: Eukaryota > Metazoa > Chordata > Actinopteri > Osteoglossiformes > Mormyridae > Brienomyrus > Brienomyrus brachyistius. The sequence goes on along the minus strand of NW_026042376.1, from coordinate 624,129 downwards.
AAAAACATTAAACAAATAAACATAATCAATAATATTCATGAATAATTATGCTTAATATACAAATAAAAGAATAGCTCCTGCAGATGATTTCAGATAACTACTGGAACAATGAGTTCTGGAGGGGAGCAAGCTCTGTTACATGCTTTAGAAATGTTGATCTGATTCCTTTCATTATCAGATTGTTACCACTGTTAAAAACCACAGATATTGTATTCTGATTGTATGCATTTCCTTATTAGGGCATGTCAGTTACTTCTGTTAAAAAATCCGTTTATTCTGACGTCGTAAATTTCCTGATCAGAGTTTACCCTCTTTAAAGTGATGGAGGTCCACTTGTGCCAAAGATAAATCGATATGCATATGAGATTTCGTTTGTGCCAAAAATATGTAAATAGCACACAGTCCATGTCGACTGAGCATGTGACAAAGAATTTTTCTGTGACAATTCTATTTTGTCAATGAGTTTGTCTGTGGAGCCCCTGAAGGGACCTAATGGTGTCCGCTAATTAGATACCCAGAAATAAACTGTGTGGCTCCTGCCCAAGCATTGCTGCCCAAACAGCAGCTTCCTCCTTATGCCACCGAGGGAGGAGTAGCCAGTGGTTCCCCTGCCCCTTCCCCTCTCCCCCCTGCAGACGAGGATCATAACCATTCAGCACCCGACTCTACCTCCTTCTCGGTGAAGAAGTGCCGTGGCGAAACACTCAGGCAGCAGGACGAGGTAGCAGAAATTCTTGCCCCTATGTTGGTATGTCCAAATCCTCAAGGGGGAGATAAGGTTTGCTCATCTGACACTGTAGATGAAGGAGTTGAACATAAGAACATAAGAACTATACAAACGAGACGAGGCCATTCGGCCCATCAAGCTCGCTTGGGGAGAACTAAACTAATAGCTCAGAGTCGTTAAAATCTTATCTAGCTCTGATTTAAAGGAACCCAAGGATTCAGCTTGCACTACATTATCAGGAAGACTATTCCATACTCTACACGCTGCGTAAAGAAGTGCTTCCTTAAATCCAGCTTGAAATGTTCTCCCGCTAATTTCCACCTATGGCCACGAGTTCGTGTATTTAAACTAATGCTGAAGTAACTATTTGGTTGAACAGCATCCAAACCTGTTAGAATCTTATATACCTGGATCATGTCCCCCCTCAATCTCCTTTGCTTGAGACTGAACAGATTTAGCTCAAGTAACCGTTCCTCGTATGACATTCCTCTAAGACCAGGAATCATTTTTGTGGCCCTACGCTGCACCTTTTCTAAGGCCACAATGTCCTTTTTAAGATATGGTGACCAAACCTGCACACAATATTCTAGGTGAGGTCTCACCAAGGAATTGTATAATCTTAGCATTACCTCCCTTGACTTAAACTCCACACACCTGGAGATATACCCCAACATCCTATTGGCCTTTTTTATTGCTTCCCCACACTGGCGAGAATGGGACATGGAAGCATCAACATACACACCAAGGTCTTTCTCATGATCAGCTACCTTTATTTCAGTGACACCCATGAAATACCTGTACTTTATATTTCTGCTCCCTAGATGGAGTACCTTATATTTATCGACGTTAAATTTCATCTGCCAGGTATCGGCCCAGTCACTAATTAAATCAAGATCCCGCTGTAGCTGCTGAGCCACTAATTCAGTATCTGCTACACCACCCACCTTGGTGTCATCTGCAAATTTCACCAGTTTACTGTATATATTGGTATCCATATCATTTATGTAAATTAGGAACAATAGTGGTCCTAAAATCGAACCCTGCGGTACCCCACTATGAACGCAAGCCCACTGTGAGTTGAAGGACATTGCCAGTGACCTGCTGGACCCCAGGCAGAACAGGCCTCACCATGCGACAGCCCTTCAGAGACTGGTCCTCCTGCGCATGGACTGGGGCATGATGCATCAGTTTAAACAGGAGCCTGGTAAATCCTGCGAGTGCTACACCAAGCGACTGATGGCAGCATTCTCCAACTACAGTGGGATGGACTCCACAACGGACCGAGAGTGTATGTGATGTAAAATACACTAAGATAGGTAAAAACTCTTTTGTGGACTAAGTAAAACAAACATTTTATGTTCTAGTTTTCTTAAAACTACTGAAACAAATAATTGGCTACACTGCAGTTCCGCTGTTTTGTTTGGCACCCCTGCATGTCGTGCATTGTGTGGAAAAAACCTGAAGGCTGAGGAATGTTACGTAACACAGCTAGAATGTAAAAACTCTCTCTGGTGTAATTCACTGCATAAAACCAATGGTGTTAAGTGTGATGTCTTCTTCATAACACTCCCTGATGTTTGTGTCCGTGACCATGAGATAGGGTGGGCTGCTTTTCTTCCTTCCTTTGACTAGTATTCCTCCTAAATTGTTCATCTGTATTTGCTGCATTGGTACTTGATGTGCGTGTGCCTTGTGTCACGATCGCCATTTAACGGGAGCGGCGGACGGGCAGGAAACAGGCAAGGCAGGCAGGATACGGGGATTTATTAGGAACACGGGGTGCAGGAAACATCTCACGCAGACGGACTTCAATGACGGACACTGAACTCTAGTAAGACATGAACTCAAATAGACAGGACTGATTGAAAATAATCGGACACAGCTGGGTACGATCAGGGAAGCACACGTGGATAATCAGGGGGCGTGGCACACACGGTGGTCAGACTGTCCGGGACCTCCTCGGGGACTAGGGCAGGAAAGTCTGGAGCTGGGTCAGGGACAGGAGTGGGGCCAGGAACAAGAGCCCCAGGGGGCACAGTCATTTGAGGCGGAGGGAGCGCCTCGGGCGTGGGCTCTGGGGCCGCAGGGGGCAGCGGAGGCGGCTGCTCAGGAGCTACGGGCAAAGCAGGCGGCGGCTGCTCGGGCTCTGGGGCCGCAGGGGGCAGCGGAGGCGGCTGCTCGGGCTGCGCAGGAGCTATAGGCGACGAAGGCAACTGCTCAGACGCTGTAGCAGGAACCCAGGACTTTATGCTCAGCCCACTGCTGTTAACTCCGATGACTCACAACTGAGCAGCAATGCACATTTCAAATTCCATCATCAACATCAGGCAGATGACAAGACTGTTGTGGGTCTCATCAATAAAAACGGTGACTCAGCATACAAAGAGGAAGTGTGATGACTATCGGACTGCTGCAGAGCCAACAACCTGTCTCTGAATGTTGACCAAAGAGATGGTTGTTGACGTTAGAAGAACACAAAACACAGAGTGACCACTCTCTGCTGCACATCGATGGCTCATCTGTGGAGATCGTAGAGAGTACCAGATTCCTTGTTGTCCATCTGGCGGAGAATCTCACCAGGTCCTTCAACATCAGCTCCATAGTAAGGAAAGCACAGCAGCACCTCTACTCTCCACGGAAGCTCAGAAAAGCCCATCTCCCATTCTCACACTCTATTGGGGAACTGTTGAAAGCACCCTGAGCAGCTGCATCACGGTCTGCTTTGAGAACTGTGTCGCCTCAGATCACAAGTCCCTACAACAGATAGTGATGACAGGTGAGAAAATCATTGGGAGTATCGTGTTAGAGAAATATGTACTTTTTTTATCATCATTTTGCTAGACGCTTAGAAACAACACCCTGCCGCAGCTTGATCTTAATTGAGCAATAACACGTCTCAAGAACTGTCGCTTGAATATTTCCACCCCATATATGGTGACAAACAATGTTCAATGTCAGTTGCATATCCTGTTTGTGTACCTCAATAAAAGACACTGCGAGGGGAGTTACTCTTTCGAAGTTGGCTGAGTTCGACTGAGAGGCTGACACCTCGAGGTCAGGACCGGGCTTCCCTTTGTAAGGAAAAGTGGTAAAAATGTCCCAAGGTTCTTGGTTGATCATTTGAATGCAGACAATGTTAGGAATTTATGATCATGGGGGAAGCCAGGGAGAGAATGGGGGTTCCAGTTGGCACCACTATGGTGATAAGGATAAGATAAGGTGATAAGAATTGAATTACAATGATCATAAAAGTCTCCACCCTGTCCTGTCCCGTCCCTGTCTCAGGATCCTCACACTCCAGGGGGTCACTCTTTATATGTAAATTCACTCACAACACCTACACACAACACCTTGGTGGGGAGGGCCTTTTTGGGTATAAAGGGGGGTGAAGAACAGTCTTCAATTTGTATCTGAGCTGCCTTTCAGTACCCGGTGTGTCTCTACACTGTATTACATTGTATTATTTTTGCTGTTCAATAAACCATCATTTTGCTGAAACTGCGGAGACTCTGCAAGTGGATTCCCTACACCTTGCAGCAAGTAAAACGTCATCACAGCTGTCTGTGTTGTTCTGTGTTCAGAGACTGGTTTGTTTCCAGCGCATCTTCAGAAGAAGATAACCCTAACATATCTCTCCCCTCCATCACAGATATTCACACCACACACTGCATCCGCAAAGCCACCACCATTGTGGATGACCCCACCCACCCCTCACATTATCGTTTCACCCTCCTGCCTTCTGGAAATAGGTCCCGGAGCATTCGGGCCTTCACAGCCAGACTCAAACAGCTTTATCCCCCATGCCGTCAGACTACTGAACTCTCAGGGACTAATCTGATACCACACACACATACACTCATTAACACACTTTATTATTTAACTACTATTTTTTATCTTATTGTCGCCATGTTTACAGTTACTTTTATTTATTTTTATTGCTACCTCATTGGACAACCAAACTGCGCCTTCTCAGTACTGGGTTTACTGTGCTGTTTGTGCTCGTTGGTGTCAGTTGTCCTCTCTTTTTGCACTGTCCTGCAATGTTTGCACAGTTTTTGCTCATTATGCACCATACAGTATGTTGCTAGGTTGGTATGTGTTAGTCTTCTGTTAATTTAAGTAGCACCTTGGTCCGAGGGAAACAGTTTCTTTTGTAACTGTACTATACTCAACTGTGTAAAGTTAAAAATAACATTAAAGACCTACTTGACTTTTACTGAACAGGTGCTAAAGTGAAATTACTTGCTTCTGGGAAAGAACTCCAGCTGAAATTCTGTACAACAATTATGGGAGACATATGGGAAGGACGCGGTGTCAGACCTGCCCCAGTGGGACGAATGTGGTTTTCCTAGTAACAGCAGCTTCAGTCCCAATCAGATAAGCCAGATGCGTCTGAAATTAGAGGAACGGGATCAGACTGGTTGCTCAGGGACTAATGTGGTAGAACTAAAACAGAGACAAATTGGACGGTGTTTCAATTGTGGGAAAATGAGACAAAGCAGGCAGAGGAGATGCGGGTGGCAAAGAAGCATGAGATAAGGAATGCAGAGAATGTGGATGAGGGTGAGACTCCTGTGAAAACTGTGTATTGAAAATTAGGGCCATAGTATTGTCATCCATCCTGTCAGGGTATGGAAATACACTGAGGGTAAATGGCCTAATGCAGGAAGTGTCTTAATCCTATAACATCCAGCTGATTCAGGCTGTGGGGGACAGTGTAGTACTGCACTCTTCTGGCTGGGACCTTGAATAAATGAATGAATGTTACATTTATACAGCCCTTTTCTAAGATACACAAAGAGCTTTACAGAAGCACTGGGGAGCCACTTCAACCCAAACGTGAGGCAGCAGGAGAGGGGGCCCAGGCAGAGAGAACAGCCAACAAGACGGGTGCTTCCACAGACAGGACGGGGGCCCCGGCAGACCAACGCTGACGACTCCTGGGACCAAGTCAACAGAGCAGCTGTCGTCATTGTGACTCACCCTCATACATCCATCCATTGTCTAAACCGCTTATGCTACTGGGTCGCGGGGGGTCCAGAGCCTATCCTGGAAGGATCTGTGCACGAGGCAGGGAACAACCCAGGACGGGGGGGCAGCTCATTGCAAGGCACATTCACACACCATTCACACACACATGCACTCCTACGGCCAATTTAGCAAGAGAGAACATGCAAACTCCCCACACATGTGACCCAGGCGGAGACTCGAACCTGAGTCCCAGTGGTGGGAGGTAACAGTGCTAATCACTGCACCACCAAGCAGCCCCACCCTCATACATGATTTCTGATTCTTGATTTTAATCCCCTTTTCTGTTTTTGGCAACATATAAAGTGCTGTGAATGTCACTGTCAGATTGTCATATCATCCTCCAGTTGTCCCTTGTCACCCTGGATGCACATTGAGTGTTTGCTAAATATTTTATCTTGTAGTGTTCCTGATTTTTTCCTGTGTTTTAATTTGCAATTCTCAAATTTCATGACTGGCATCTGTGGGGACGATTAATTAAACCTGTTAACTCTGCACTTCAATTTCAAACTGTTGGTAACATGTGTACATATTTTTGTCTGATCTTTTCACCACCAGGTGGCGATATAGCAACTCCAGAGTTATTGATGGCTAGAACAAAAAAAACACAGTAACACAGAGGTGTAGCTAAAAATTCTGGGCCCCTGACAGAATGTCACCTTGCGCCCTCTGTCGAATTTTACATTCTGTGAAAGAGATTTGTTGAGCCATCTTCCAATGTAATCCAATCCAGCTCTTTATTTGAAAAGCACTTTAAACAACCTTATGGACCAAAGTGCTGCACAAAGGAATAAATAAAAACATTCACACACTTAAAAACGAAGTAAAAGAAATTTAATAAAAACCAAAACATTCAATGTGAGTAAAAGGCCATTAATAAAAATTTAAAAAAATCAATTAATTAATAAAGAAAAGGCTAAGATTAAAATAAGATTTACTATTAAAATTAACATCTCACAATGTGTCAAAGGTGAAGGAGAAGAGATTAGAAGAGATTTAAAAACGGACAGAGGGGATTCCTCTCTAATGTGAAAAGGCAAGTCATTCCACATTTTAGGAGCTGCGACTGCAAAGGCTCGATCCCCTCTAAGCTCACGCTGAGTCTTAGGAACCGTCAGGAACAGCTGATCAGCTGACCTGAGAGAGCGGGTGGGGGTGTAAGGGTGAAGCAGCTCACAGAGGTCAGATGGAGCAAGACCACTGAGGGCTTTAAAAGCAAATAACAGAATTTTAAAATGAATCCTAAAATGTACGGGCAGCCAGTGGAGTGAGGCTAAAATGGGGGAGACATGCTCATATTTCCATGTGCGGCAGCATTTTGAACCTTCTGGAGGTGAACAATAGTGGAGCCTCTAACCCCAACATAGAGGGCGTTACAGTGGTCCAAACTAGTAGTGACAAAAGAGTGGATTACTGTCTCAAAGTGCTGCCTAGAAAGAATTGGCTTTATTTTGGCCAACTGCCTCAATTGTAAAAAGCTTGACTTGACAACTAACCTTATCTGAGTGTCAAACTTAAGGTTGGTGTCGACTTTAACCCCTAGGTGTGTGATGACTGGTTTACAATATTGTTCCAAGGAACCTAAAATTACAGTGGAGGTCAGAGGAGTGGAGTTACCAAAAACCAACACTTCTGTCCATTACCTCCCCACTTCCTTGTTAGTTACAATATTTGTTCTGCATTACTGTACTGCTTTGGAGCCTTTTGATATTAAGGTGAATAACACAGGTGAAAAATTAAGGTGAAAAAAGAGACAGATGCATTGACAGCAGTCGTGGCCACACTTTGGACTGGGAGTGTAAGAGCAAAGGAAACTGAATCCACTATGTTCTGTCCTGTAAATTTTTATTAAACACCACATGACACACATACGAGTCCTGTTTTAACTTTCAGGGCTGATGGTCTGCAGCCTGGCTTGTGTTCTACAGTGCAGCGCAGGTGCAGTCACTGTGCTGAGCCCGGCGTTATATTAATGACGCAGCCTTTCACACTGACCAGTGAGAAATAACCTTGAAAATGACTGTGCTCTTTGTGGTTCTCCTTTTTTCTTACCACCAAGCAAGAGACTAAACATATTTTCTACTTATCAGTTATCAGAAATCAGAAATGTCATGCAGTAATCAGAGGTTAGACAGCAAGAATGACTTTTGTATTTTTATCTTTTGTCAATCTTTTATCCAGCGACTACTAATTCTCATCGGGGTCTGGAGAGGGTGGGACCTGTCCCAGGAAGCACAGAGCACAGGCCTGCATGGGATGCCATTCCACACAAGCAAAAACAATTAAGATGGTCAGATTTGCCTCACTGTGTGATTTTGACTGAAAGATGAACTAAGCACAGTCTTGTGTGTATAAAAATGCGTAGATTCATTTAACTTTAACAATGAGATTCAGCAACATGACCTTATAGTGTTAATGATCGGTATCTTACTGGTATTAACTGAATTATGCAAAATTCTACATTATTCTATATTATTGCACCCAAATTGTTCATACTGACTAAATGTAATTACTGACATCCTGGACATACTGCTTTTTAGGTTTGAATTTAAAATGTTAGTAGACAAATTCATGCTGTCAATAACATCTCACTTGCTCACCCACTTTTAGATAAAAATACCCTTTGTGGTTTTTCTAGTGAAGCAGTGGGCCTGAGCTGAGGACCTGATGGTTGTGTGGTTTTCGCTCACTGAGAAGAGAGACACAAACACCCTGCTCTCAGTCGGTCAGTCTTCCTGTAAAATGCAGAGGTGAGACTGCTAGTGGAAAATTACTGACTGCAGCGTCAACAACACATATAAACAGCAGCACAAACAAAATGTTCCACAAATGCAGGACATCTGTATGCTTACAGCACACATCAGACACGCTGACCCTCAGCACTGAGCTCCTCCAGGCTCTGTGCTCTCCCTCTTCTCTTCAATTTCTATACAAATCACTGCTGCTCCAGTGAAGATCCTGAATTTTGCAGGTGATACTACTGTGTTTGCCATCATAACTGAAGGTGATGAGTCTGCCTACAGACTGGAAGTCGTACAGCTTACCATCCAGTTCTGAACTCACATTATCCCAAATGTCCACATGCTTAGACTCCTCTCATCATCAGGGAGGAGCGTCCCTTGGCACTGTAGAGTAGATGGATGAGAGCAGGCTGATAACAAGGCTGTCATCAATTTTATGTGACACCTCTCACCCCCCCAGCAGACTATGGAGGCCCGTAAGGGCAGCTCCTTCAGTAAGAGACTCAGACACCCGGCGTGTGACAGAACGGTACCGCAGGTCATTGGGCCCCACAGCAGTCAGGCTTTATAATCTGCACTCTGCTCATTGAACTTTTCCCCTGTTCACTGTCTTCTGATACAGTTTCTATCTGCTGCTGATCTGCAATATTGTTCCTCCTTATTCACTGATGTGCAGTGTTGCATTGAGCCAGTGCATTATGCCCTGTGTGGCAGCTTCCTTTGGGAGGCTAATATCTGGCACATGAGCAATAATGTTACATGCAATAGGATTGTGTATAAGTTAAGGATTGTGTATAAGTTAATTTTAATATTCCTATAATATTCCTCTGTATGTAATATATTCTTATTTTTTGTTTCTATTATTACCCTATATTTATATATACATCCATTTCTTTTACATTCATAATGATGTTGTTTGTTGTTTTGTGCCCCACTGCTCTTGTAACAAGCCTCAGTCTTGACTCTCCCTTTTAAGGTCTTGGCCTTAAATCACACTCGATATAGGTGGTGTCGTCCCCATCACCCTGACCAGGATACATGCTGTAAGATTAATGGATGGTGTTTATCTGTGTGATGAAAAAGAATGTGAATAAAACAAAAATGTACCATTATAAATGGGAGCCCTAGGATGTGTGGTGGTTAGAGATGTGGACTGATGAGAATTTTGCTTTTCTAAAGTTCTGTTGTGAAAACTGTACATTCCGTTCCATGTACAGTAGTGATATGTAGCAATCATGTGCTCCAGTCAAATGTCCAGCTGCATGAATAATAATGGTGGCTTGTTTGGATAAAATAACTTAGGCTGAATACTTGAAAGCGTGACCTGGGTGAGGTAGAGAGGAAACAGGGTCTTACAAGAAGCAGATATTGTTCTGTCTGTGTGGTTTTTACTCTTTGCAAAGTGAGTCCAGCACAGTGCAGTCAGTGGGTCAGTCTTCCTGAGCTGCATCTAACCAGTGGAAACATCTGCAGCACTGCAGAGAAGCACTCAGCAGACAAACAAACCCAAACAGCTTACAGCTGTATGTCACTTTTGGACAGAGGTGGACAAAGTACACAACTTCACTACTTGAGTTAAGTATAGATACTCCTCGTCAAATAATACTCAAAGTTTTTCAGTTAATTTTTTACTTCAGTTAAAGTACTGGAGTATTTGCATCTAAAAATACTTAAGTATTCAAAAGTACATTATGTTTTAAATGCAAGACATTTTTCAGAACCTAATGACTCCTGAACACCCCACTGAATACACTGACTGGCTTGTACATCTTGTAGAATAAAAAGCTTGTGGAATATGATACAATGACTATAGAAACACAACTGACATAACAAAAGTACAGCCATTGTCATTTTCATCTTATTTAACACCCCCCACCCCACTCACACAAAAGAGCATGGTAGTGTTCTTACAGAGCCGTAGCAGTGTGTGTGTGTGCATGTGTGCATGTGTGTTTGTGTGTGTGTGTGTCTATGTGTGTGTGTGTTTGTGTGTCTGTGTATGTTTGTGTGTGTGTCTATGTGTGTGTATGTTTGTGAGCCAAGTAACAAGACAGGGAGCAAGAAACAAAACTCCTCTTTCTTAATTATCCACATCGTTATTAACGACACAGGTATATATACAGGTACATATACAGGTACATGTATATACTCAAAAATACATCCAGAACACACAATTAAATGAAAAACGTAATTTAAGAACACTTGAAATTTTCATTCAGTTTCTTTCATCTGTTTAATATAATCGATCAGTCCCTGTGCGTTTGCCCCAAACCATTCAGCATGGTACACAAGGGAGACAAGTAAGCATGTGTGACATCAAAGAACTGATTGCAGCAACTCAGCCTTTCCACAACATTAAAGCCGCTTATTCCCCCCCATGCCATGAAGAAATAATCTCTGTGGCTCCCCTCTCCCCCTCCCTCAGCCCCCAGTCTGGCTTGAACATTTGCACTTCCAGTAAAAATGCGCCCCAAACACACTGACACCAAACTCAGCACCGGTGCTCCGTAAAATCCCGTGATTCAGTCTCAGAAGCACTGGCTCCCCTGCCCTCCTCTGAACATTATTAAAGCTACACCCTGAACACTCTGTGTGACTGACATGAATGAGAAGCATCTTTATTCATAATCTCTGTAGCGGAGGTCAGAATACAGAGTGTCATTATTCCCGTCTTTCTTCTGTCTCCTGGGTTTTGGCTTCTTAAGGTTCAGGGCAGCGTAATTCAGTGTGTCCTCGTCATGGCACTGTGGAGACAAAGATGGCAGAATTGGATGGATCAAATCGGTTTGCTATTACCTATTTTCACAAATAGCACTTAAAATGCTGATCCCAGGATGGAAATCAGTCTGAGGTTCATTTGTTTTACTGACGATTTGTAATTTGAAATATTTATTACATACTTGCTTGCGTGACCATTCCACTTTTGATATATCACTGTTCTTTTCATCTGTTTAAAATATATAACACATCAATATATTATTTAATTTCGCACGGTATCATACCGTGGTCAGATAACATTCCGAATTTTCAAGCAATCAACATCCTTTTTGTCTCAAAAATGAAAGTAAAAATGACTTCTGTCAATTTAAGTGTGCATGTTTGGATACGTGTCATTTGTTCTCATATATCATATATAATAAAATTGCTATAAAGGAGATCTTGGTAATAAAAGTTATTGATATGCAACTTATTGCAACATGTATATTTCAATAGATTTTGCAAAATATGAAAGATATAATACAAAAATGTAAATCTTACAGTACAAAAAGGTTTATATAAATAAGGTGAGATTTAATAATGGATTTTAAAACTGTATTACCTGCAAGAGTGGTTTTAATATGAAAATGTTATCTATCATAAAACAATTTTATATTTCTATAATTTGTTAAAATCTACATTTTGTCCTTCTGAGTGCATAAAGCCGGGCAGCGTACCTGCACAGTGTGTACAGGTCAGTTTACATCTTATACAAATGAGAGCAACGTTCAGAATAATGCTGCAAGATAAAACTATCAGCAAGCCAGAGTGAAGAGGATCCAGCAGCTTCTGAAAGCCTGTAACAAAGAGATAGATTTCAGCATAATGATATAGAGACACATTTCCCATTTGCTTACATTACATTAGTTAAAGATCAAATCGATAACACATTACAGCAGTTGTTTTGTAAATAGTCCATTTTTAACATGAACTTCTAGTATTTTGCATTTTAACAATTTATATTAATATTTGAAATAATTATTAAATTAGGCTCCGGACCCCCCGCGACCCAATAGGATAAGCGGTTTGGAAAATGGATGGATGGATGGATATTAATATTTGAAATAATTATTAAATTAGGCTCCGGACCCCCCGCGACCCAATAGGATAAGCGGTTTGGAAAATGGATGGATGGATGGATAATTATTAAATTAACATCTGTGTAATTTAATTTAAGCACTTAAATTAGAAAATTCATTACATTAAAAAAAGAAATAAATGTCTTAATAGCAGAATAAGCTAAATAAAACTTTGAAGCAGATATACTCTCCACACTGGGTGCTACCATCTATATCCAGCTGTGTGCCGTTCCCAAACAGCATCTCCCCACACTGGGTGTTACCATCTATATCCAGCTATGTGCCGTTCCCAAACAGCATCTCCCCACACATGGCCACAGCGCAGTAGTAAGTCCCAGCATCGGAGAGGCTGAGGTTCCCCTTGGGGAGGCTGTAGACGCAGCTCCGTGTAGGAGATCCAGCCTCAGGGCTCTTCTCACACTCATCACTGCTGTTTCCATGGCTGTAAATGACTCCAGGAAGGGATTCTCCTGATCCATGTCTGAACCAGTAAACACTGTGTTCTCCTGCACAGCTCCCAGTCTCTATCGTACACTGCAGGCTCACAGAGTCTCCTGGCTGCAATGTGTCAGACACAGGCTGCTGTACCACAGTCCTGCTGTTGGAGTCTTTACCTGAAAAGCAAAATAGTCATGATGACAGCCCTTTGAGAATAACAATGGAAAATACAGATCCTCAAAAATTGTTCTTACAGATTTTTGGGAACTGAATCGATGTTCTTCTAGCCATCCAAGAAATCAGTAACTTCTTGGAGAACAGCTGACATTCTTCTCTCTTTTTATTGTATTACTGCTTATTAGTATATATCAGGTAACACTATACATTAACTGCACCTACATAATACCTAAATAAAAATTATATGATAATAACAAACATTATAATCATATAATGTCTTGTATTAATGTATGAAGGTAGATGAATATAATTAATTTCAATTCAAAGAAATGAAGTGTGTAAAGTGTACTTTATATTTTCATGATTTTCGTGACTTTACATTTGGTTTATGTTGCCCCTTTTCCACAGGAAGGTATTTATTGTTTTTGCATATTTAGCTCTTGATGTGTTTTGGTATTTTTGAGCATTTTGCTGTAGTACCTGCATAATTTAATTCAAGAGCCGAAGAGCTGTTTGCCCATTACTAGTTTGTCTATCTTTTAACATTAAAGAAAAAGTATACATAGTAAAAGGAATTACTTGGTTTCGTAGTTCCTCCTATTTATTTTCTTATGCACACAAAAGTAAGTTTTTCCGTTCAACCATAGCACTACAGCGAAAAGCAAAACGTCATGGCAAATACAATTATGCTTTATTCCAATACACATTGCTAATTTTTCATTATTATTACATTTATTCAGCATAATATCTTCAAAGGTTTCATGATTTAATTTGCAATCTTCTGGCCTGAAATCTTTTCCTGCTACACTGAAGACTCTCTCAGCGTGTGCAGAGAAAGCTGCAGCCAAAGGGTTGGCATCCTCTGATAAACATGGTTGGTTCAGGTATCGGTGACATTATGTGAACCTTTCATGGCAGGAATAGGGACTAGTTTGACTTTTGATGCAGGAAAAGTGTTTGGGACGTTTCTTAGGTTAGAAACTGCCGTCACTGCAGCCAACACTGACTTTTAAGGAGAGACACTCAGCTCTTCCTATGAGCAGATCCACCATGGTGCACAAAATGACAGTATAATTATTATTTTAGGTGACACTTCAAATGTTGCATTATTTCATTCTTTACAAAACGACATTTTTATAACAATGATGTATAACAATGTTAATGTGTTTAGGTATAATTCATATTTAAATTAAAGTTCATATTTTAGTTAAAAGCTACACCTACAGTACGTATATGAACTTGAATTTGAATCCAAACCCTTTTTCGTTCTTCTTCTTTAAATTCAAATATAAATTTCAATGCCACAACCTGTTTTCAACCACAATTCAAATGTAATTCAGATTAACAAAATGAACTGAAATTCAAGTTCATATATGTATTCAAAATCCTGAATTTTAGGATACGTATTTGAGAATTTCATTCTCAAATCAGTTCTGAATGGTGCACATCCCTAGTTCATATGTTAAATCATGCATTTTTTTTTTCAGAGTGAATACACACTGACTGCTCAGATAAATAACGTCAAAAATAATTTTCTTTTGTTGCTTAAGATTTTTGCACAGTCCTATACTGTATATAACAACTCAAACATTTTTTTGTTATTTGTTTTAAAGAGGCTGCAATGTGTAACATTAACATCTGTATAAAGAGAAGGTTAGGCTTTTGGCTGACAGCAAGCAAAATGCAACAAATTGTATAATAATAATAATAATAATAATAATGAATGATTTTTGTTTGATGTTTAGAAAAACATTTATGGAACAAAGCAGACAATAAGGTATCTTTGCTAATTTTATATTGACAAACAACTAAACTGTCAAAATTATTTTGCAGGGAATAATCTTACTGACATTATAATAAAGCAAATATGAAAATAGTTGGAATCTCATTTACCTGTGATTATGACAAAGGTTCCATTCCCGAAGGTGACCTCATGAAGAAACACAGCAGCACAATAATACACTGCAGAATCTGACGGCTCCACGTTAGAAATAGTGAGGTTAAAACTCCCCTCTGCATTCAGTAAGGAGTAACGTTTTATGCTTTTATATTCCTTGTAAAATTCACCAGGTACGTAGAGAAGTGCTTTCGCCATGGGCTGGGGCTTCCGACCAACAGCTTGCTTAAACAAAGTAACAAAAGTTGTTTCTCCTTGACAGAAGCATGTCAGGGTCACACTGTCTCCAAGCTGAACCCTCATCAGGTGACTGGGCTGAACAACATCTGTAGTCAGTGCAGTGTCTGCAAAAACAGAAAAACAAAAAAAATCATAATCAAATAAGACATATAATAGTAATCTAAATAACTATTAACTATGATGCAGATTAAATGGCCAAATTCCACTGATCACATCATACAGATAAATGAAAATATTAAAATCCCAAAATAATTTATATTATAGGGCCTTACTAATGAAAATGAGAAGACCAAAGAGTCTGAACATTTTTGTGCTTCCACTGTTTAGAATAAACTGCTCTGCTGCTAAGTGAGAGATCATGGTCGTGGTCGGGATGAAAGGGCAGGAAACAGAGAGGAAACAGAGAGACACACATCAGGCTGATCTGATTGGCTGTTCACATGGGAACTTAAGTAACAGTGAAAAAGCATTTTAATGTGCACTTACATGACGTTTATTAATTTACTCCTTAACATCCAGTTAAAATGAGAACAATTAGATAAACAGGAGCAGATACTGAGCATATAAAGTTCTTTGTACAGAGTGCTGAGATACTGTGGGAGAGCATTTGCTAATCATCTCTCTCAGACAAGCTCAGCACAGTATGAGTCTGTTATCTATCTGATATTAGACAGTCTCTCATACAGTAATAATAATTGATACTTTATTGGTCCCTGTGGAGAAATTGTCTTAACTTCTCTCTCAACTTGCTCTCTTTTTTTTAGAGTAAACAGAGTAAGTTGTAGTGATAGTGATGCCCAGTGAGCTGGGGGTTAAGGGCCTCGCTCAAGGACGCAGAGATGTGCTGTGGCTGGGTTTGAACTAGCGACCATCTTATTACAAGCACACAGGCATTAGATCTTCTAATCACACTTAAAAGGCAGATTAAATGTTCTTTCCACCATGCAAACAGAATGTAAATTGTAGCTTTACTGCTTAGATTTACATTCACACATTTGCATTTAAAACAAGCATTTTAAGTGATGTACATGAGAGTAAATGGTGAATCAGTTTATTTGCCACTCTACACATTACATTGGCGCCCATTATAAGTAACTGTACAGTGACATTGCAGTTCCTCAGTTGCTTTGATGCATTTCTGGAATCACGCTTAACATCTGCAAAACTGTAAGTGCATTTCCCAAAACAATTCGTGCAAACAGCACCACACAGATGGACTGTCTACAAAAAAAGTCATAGAGGCCACCAGCAGCCCGAATACCACACCGTAAGGCCGTATGTTAGGATGCTCTCTATGGCAGAGCGGTAGGAGGCCACCAGCAGCCCGCATACCAGACCGTAAGGCAGCATGTTAGGATGCTCTCTATGGCAGAGCAGTTGAAGGTCCCGATCAAGAAATCCGACAAGTTTCCCCAATAAGCCAGTAACCCCGCTTCATAGAACAGGCCACAGGACTGGTTTTGGTGAGATAGTCCGAGTAGTAGGTAGAAATCAGGATGGAGACTGAGTGTGGGTCTAACAGGTGAGCAGATGTAGGACAGAATGTAGAGCCCTCTGGTGGAGTGCCTGTGCATGACTGAATGTATGGTTTGGGTCTGATGGTCTGAATAGTTGGTAGAAATAGGCACCTTCCTACCTGATGTGGTAGGTCTAGATAAGGGGTCACCAACATGGTGCCCCAAGGATGCCCCCAATGACCACATGAGTTGCCCGTGGACCTGTTCTATAAAATAGCACAACTCACCAGCGAACATCATCTAAAATTTTATTTTGTCCTGTTTCTAATCTATCACATTTGCATTTATATAGATTTGAAATTGAATATAAAAAAGCATTTAAAACATGTTTATCATGCATGAAGTTTAGACATGTTTAGGAGGGCGTTTAAAACTGATATCAAACTTCGTATGGCTCAGTACCCGTGAAGTAGCTCTCCGTTTTAAAAAGGTTGGTGACCCCTGGTCTAGATCTTGCAAGTTTGTTTGTACTGGCTGTGTGAACATACTGTAGCACTGTTAAGAATATGCAACACAGCCTGAGTTGGGGATCTGCTGTATGCATCAGTAATATAATGCTTTGTCCTTTTCTAGGCTGTTCATTAAGACATAAAGCCTGAAAGTTTTCTGAATGGCATTAATGAAATTGAGCACTGCCCCCACCTGCTGGCCAATTTATTAAAACATTGAAATCGCTGTCTGCACAGGCTGACGTGTCATTTAAGTCTGATAATTTTCTATGAGTCAAACGGCAAGAAAATGACAAGAAGTTAAAAACATGGAGTTAGATGAAGGAGAAAAGATTACAAATTTGAAGATTATGAAATCAGGACATGTCAGCTAAGTCAGCCAAGGTGGGTCTTAAACATATGGACGGAAGTATGAGCGCTAAACTTAAACGGGTTCACTTGTAACCGCTGCCACCAAATTTCGTTAAATTGCTGGGGAGGTCCAGATACATGAGACAGGAATAGAAGGATTATTCTTTATTAATATACAGACGAGGGTTACAACCCTCCCTAGGGCAATAGAAGGGGATACCTGCCACGGGACATTCTAAAACGCTTAATGTGAAAATGCGTAACGCAACTTAATGTATTAAAACAGTCACCACAAATCACCAAATTTCTCGCGAATGTATCTGGCCATAAAGACTTACCTGACAAGAAATCAAAACCGAAATGCTAGGAATATGGACTTTAAGCCTTTTCTTTATGGGCGTCAATGGAGGGGAAAACGCTTGACGTAAGATGAAGTCCATATTCCTAGCATTTCGGTTTTGATTTCTTCCCTGGCATGGGTGACGGGTACACCACGTTCCCAAAGCCACGTTAGCCTCGAGCGAACTGCCCGGAGAAACCGCTCACACCAGCGCTGCAACCCGATCTCCTCCCCTTTTAAACACACATTTCTATGGCGTTAAATTAGTGCCAAAAGTCGTGCGCATAAAAACAGAAAATCCATGCTCTCTACGCGCTCGCGATTGCACAGCACTCACTCACTCGCTCGCCGTTAAATTAGGGCCAAAAGTCGAACCACGCGCGTGCGTGTGCTCGAGTGCTGAAAACCCATCCCCTCTACGCGCTCGCGTCTGCACAGCACTCGCTCGCTCGAATTTCCCGCTTCGTCTTACCGTATATAAAAGAATGGGCCAATGTACGGTAAATTGCATTGTGAATAAAATTTCTTAATACAACATCACAAAGCCAATTTAATAAATTCAAATCCTGGGAAGAACGCTCCTCAGATATTAGTTCTCGGGTTAGTGTTAGCAGACTATAGGCGAAACCACCTTAAGTGCTATCTGTTAATGTTTATTAAATTAGCATTAAAATGGAGAGGTTTATAATATCTTTTGTCCTTGTAGCTGCTAAATACACTCATTATTAAAGCCATAAAGTTGTCTGCCTACTACATTGGAATCTCCACTGAGTAAGTGTTTTTGATGGATTTTATTTAACTTTATTATACTCTGGTCCTTAGATCTAATGTCATACTTCTTCACTTATATTGTTTGTGAAAAGGTTTACCACGGTCAAACAGAGCAGCCACTACATCATCATACATGAACAAGCACCTCACAAAACAAAAACATTTCATTTTCATAATTAAAACTTTTGAATGGTAGGCCTAGTGTGTGGATCAGAGACAAGATCTTGACACCTCATTAACTATAATTTGTTCTGTGAACAGCTCAGATACCACCTTCTCGAAAGTCTTCTGCATAAAATAGAAATAGGATTCAGCGCGACTCCACTAAATTTGGATTACCTGGAGTTCCTTTGTCATCAGGAGCTGTATCTTCTGCAGGCCCTGTCTAATCACATTGAAGTACCTCCTGCTATCACCCTGGCTTTGCAAGAGCTCTTTGACCTTGTGAGGGCACATCTGGAACGTCCAGCCCCATGTGTCACACAGGAAGTCGCTGCCACCAATAGACGACCCAAGATTTTGATTGAAGAACAATGTTTGAAAGAAATGCTCCATACTCAACTTCCTGTGCCTTGCATAGCCACACTGATGGGTGTTTCAAGAAGAACAATCTTAAGAAGAATAAAAGAGTATGAGCTCTGTGTTAGGGAACTTGACAATTTGGTTTCTTCTGTCAAGAATGATCTACCAAATGCAGGCTACAGGATAGTCAATGCAGGCTGCAGTCAATGGGCTACAGGGTTCGGTGGAGAAGAGTTGCAGCCTCCATGCATAGGGTTGATTCCATGCGCATCATATAAAGGTTGTCAAGTCTTGGCTGTGTTGTACGCAGAATGTACCAGGGCCTTTGTCTCTAGTACACGTGGACACAAACCACAAGTTGATCCGGTTTGTATTACCAGCAAATTTATTTGGAGTAAACCCTGGGTGGATTGGTGTGAGGTGGTGGTGGGGCTTTGGAGAAGATTTCCTGCCGATCAACACTAGCAACTTATATCTATCTGTCATGGAGGTCTCGGGA
Organism: Brienomyrus brachyistius; assembly: GCF_023856365.1. NCBI lineage: Eukaryota > Metazoa > Chordata > Actinopteri > Osteoglossiformes > Mormyridae > Brienomyrus > Brienomyrus brachyistius. The sequence goes on along the minus strand of NW_026042376.1, from coordinate 604,596 downwards.
CTCACAGATATTCAGAGACATGTGGATAGTTTACCAGTGGTTTTCAGCAGGAAATAGTTATTACTACAAATTGTCACCCCCCCCCCGCCCCCCACGGAAACTGGATCTGGCTATAGTGGGAAAATCTTTTTTTTTTTTTTATTTGTGAGAACTTGAAAGCAAAACAAAACTTGGAAAAAATATATGCTCATTCACCAATTTTCTAATCTGGGGTCTAAAGTGGTCAGGCTTGCAAGTGTATTTGGTTATTTGTCTATCCTAGCCTGTTGCAGTGTATATTTCCTGTATATTTTGCATGTAAAAAATGTTGTTTGTTATGTCAGTGCTTAATATTATCATGTAGTCTTCATGAACTTTCTTCATCTTGGCCAGGGACTGCATTTGAAAAGTAGCCACTTGACTAAAATTGGCACATTTTCAGAAATGCCAGCAACAATACTGATAATGAACACCCCTCTAACTGACTCTCAGTTGGTTTAGAAAAAAGACTTTTAAGAGAAAAGAAAGCCTTCCTTTGGTTTTGCATTTTTCTCTTTTTTGTTGGCTGTGCACAATATATTAGAAGAATACCTTACAATTATATTAGTTAAGAAATAACAGATTGCGTATATACAATATTAAGGTGATAACAACAACCCTCACTGTCTCTAGGTGCTGCTTCAGACAGGGCATTCTGCAGCAGGGACACCACCCGTCGTGCAGCATCCAGCAAATCTCTCTATCACAACAGCCCACATAACAGAATAACATTAGTGTATGATTCAGTAGGGCTAGTCCAGGTCTGGAAAGTAGTTGGGCCAGATTTTTAAACCAAGAAATTTAGCTGGGCCAGACATTTTCAGCGGCCCAGTAAGCAACAGGTAATGGCATTTTAAACAAACACAAATCAAGGTACATTATTTTTAAAAACTACAACTGAACAGAATCTGAGAGCAATATTTTTTTTCACTTCTGAAATGAGAAAAATATTTTGGTCGTATCTGACCTAGACGCATCCCAAAGAAAAAAAATGCCTATTAGATGGTAAACAGACATAAAGAAAAAGGGAAAAATCGTCTATAATCATCATCCGCTTATACTGTGGTGATCCATTTCACCCACACAGGCATGATCACCATTAGCGGTTTCCACATTATTGTCGAGGTGACTATTCACTTTACCTCTGCTTTCTCCGACATCTTCCTGATTCTGCCGCCAACAAGGGGCTCATAGGGTGGAGACTGAGGGTGTTAAACAGACCAATCTTTTGTCACTGAATGCAACAAATAATGTATTTATCTGTCAAAAGTCCAGCACCAGGAAAAGCAACAGAGTGACAGTAGAAACTGTAATAATAATGGAAGTGCGCTGCCCTACAGGGAAGGAGGAGTGATGGGAGTCCCGGTGGTGGCTAAGCGCGCGTGGGGAGAGGCGTCGTACTGTGAGGCTTCATGAACTTCCGATGGGGCAGTGCTGTCATACAGCGGGGAGCCTGAGAGGGGCACTGTGGCCGGGTGCGAGAGCCCTGGGTAATGAGTTGTAGAGCTGCGCAGTGTCACGATCGGGTACAAGCAGGCAGGCGATCGTGCGGGCAAGGCGTGCAAGGAGCAAGCGGACAGGCAAAAACGGGAGTTTAATTAGGAAGCGCGGACGGGGAAACATCTCACGCATACAAACATCAATGACAGACACTGGACTCAGGTAAGACACGGACTGAAATACACAGGACTGAGCAAATTAACTAGATACAGCTGGGTACAAATCGGGAGAAAACACGTGGGTAATCAGGGGGCGTGGCACACAGGAGGAGCGGACGAGCCGGGCATGACACGCAGGAACTGAGAGCCCAAGCTGTTGGACATTCCACTGGACTAGGAGACTGGGGTGAGTGAGGAGGAGCTCATTGACCACAAACTGGGATACTGGCTGTGTGTGAGCAATGGGGTGGAGATTAAGGAAAGACGTTAAATCAGCATGCAGTGTTGCCTGGAAACAACAACAAATATACTAGTGTCACTGTACTAAAACAATATCAAAATAATGCCTATTTTTTATTCATTTTACTTGTAGAGTGCAAAGTACAAAGGAAAACAAAGAGTAACTATGGCGAAATAAATCAAAGCATGTCCCAGAATGATGGGCCTGAATGGATCAGGACAGAAGAAGGCGAAAGTCCTGTTAACGAGGTGAGACGATGCAGACACAGGCCAGGATGTGGGTATAGGCGAGAACAAGAGGGAAGACGGGGGCCCGAGACTCAGCATGGGGACAGGTGGGGGAGGGGAGGCACGGGCTCACCTGGAGCTGCTCCCGGAGGTGCCGCTATGACTCATGGGTAACATGCCGGAATGGGACGGCACCTGTAGGCTGGACCAGTTGTCATGGGAGGGCAACATGGACAGACAGGTAGACGAGCTGTCTGAATAAGCAGCTGCAAGTATAAAACAATAAATGAAGCAGGTATGTGGTGGGCAGTGTTACAGCGTCCTTAATATGGTCAATACAGAAAAGGCATGTTATCATGTTATGTATATACTGCCTCCAGTTACTTAATGCCTAACTTTAATACATTGATTGATTTGTTCACTGCTGCAGCCTGTGTCAACTTTCCTTTCAGACAGATGTAAAGTCCATTCTGTTTTTGTTCTGTGTAGTTTTTTTTGAACAGCATATGGCTGAATTCTGTTAAACCTCAGACTGAAGAAAATTGTGTTAATTGAAAAGCAAATATCAAAAACTCAGTCTGCAGGAATGTTTTTCTAAATATTTCTGTGGACTTTTGGAAATTTCACGAAATTCCATTGCTCCATTACATAAACACTGAGTGAGATTTCATTCCCATTACTGCAACGTATGAAGAGGATTATGACTTATTACTTTAGGTTATCGGACTGAGTGAGTTTTGGAAATTTGCTCTTCGATAACTGAAGCAGTGCTGTGAATGCAGAGGTTATATGCGTCGCATATCAACAGAACTGTATGTTTATGTCTTGTCTTAATTATTTTGATTAAATGTCTAACTATTCCCAATATGTGTGAACATACTTGGCCAAATAAAGCTGATTCTGATTCAGTCAGAGGGTAATCGTCGGTGTGCTGTACTATCGTGGTGACCCACACAGAGAGCTTAGGACCATGATTTCAGTGTGTGCTTGTGTGAGGGGACAGGCAGGGCGGCGGCTCACTGGGTGATGCACTCCTGTGGGTATAGGGGCTGGGATAGGGGGCGGAGCAGTTACTCCTCAAGGAGGAGTAACAGTCACAGCCGTGGGGGGAGGAGAGGGAGAGGGTGCTCCCAAACTGGGGGTGTGGGTTTGATGAAGAGCAGAGAGACCCTGAGCCTGGGATGAACCAGCTGCCTACTGAAACGAAAGCGGATAAAGACAGAAACTAGAACCTCAAACTAAACAACACAAACAACAATATCAAGTTATATTCAATCATTAAACCGTTATATATTTAATCTAAACAATAGTAATAAATATCGTTCCGATTCAAAATATCATTTACGGGTGAATCTTATGACTTGCATTGGGAAACAGGAAACGGGCCAAGCTGCAGGGCCAGTTCAAAGGCATAGTGCGAGGCGCCCAGAAAGGGGGCGAGGTCTGGGCGGAGTCAGCTAAAGAAGAAAAAGGCCTGACCTTTTTCTGGATGCTGTGGACTGTGTTTGTGTGTGAGCTGCAGCTGCATGTTCCTTACATTTTTTTTATTAACACCAGCACCGTGAGGTTTGGCCTGGACTGGGTCCTGTCCTGCACGGTTGAAGACATGTTGACTGATGGTCAGCCCGTGTTCTGTTGGATCCCACAGAAAGGAAATGGGAATCCCGTTTGGATCGGATGCTGACAGTTGAAAAAAAACTCATGTCTGTGTGTTATGAAAGAATATCAATAAATGTTTCCGAAAGGGGATGACTCATTTGGTAATTATTTACGGCTTATGTTATGGCTGAGAAATTTACAGTCTTTACTAAAGTCTGACTTCTTTCGAGTCACCTTTAATATAGATTGGACACTCTCTATGCTATGTACAATACTTATATAGATGGTACATGTTTACTTGCTTGCACAGATGGTTGATTAGGTAATTAGTGTAAGTGTGTGTGTGTGTGTGTGTCCAATCGCATGTATGTCCAAGGTCCATAGTAAGTAATATACACTGATCAAGAGATGCCTGAAAGTGGATGAAAGAGGACATTAGTGGGTGTATCACTTAGTGTAACGGGTGCAGGAAAATGAGCAGGACTGCAAGCCATATAATGACCCACTGTCCTTATCTAGCTCTTAATACAGTATGCATACAGTGATGTATCTACAATGGACAGCTACTATAAGCAGATAGCACAGTACAGGTGCTTAATCTGTATGCTATTTCCATCCATCCATTGTCCAAACCGCTTATCCTACTGGGTCACAGGGGGTCCGGAGTCTATCCCGGAATCAATGGGCACGAGGCAGGGAAGAACCCAGGATGGGGGGCCAGCCCATCACAGCTCACACTCACACACCATTCACTCACACATGCACACCTACGGGCAATTTAGCTACTCCAATTAGCCTCAGCATGTTTTTGGACTGTGGGGGGAAACCGGAGGAAACTAGCAGCTTTGTGTGGTAATTGTTTGTATTAAAAATACATTGGATCAAGTCAAATTATTTTTATGAAGAATTAACATCTAAAAGCTGCTAGTAGACCGTGGGAAAATAATTTTTCTATTTTCTTGCTGCCATCTCGTGGCCAAAAGTAGGTATTGCAATTTCCATCATATGTAAGAGGGCCTGCCCATCAGAGTAATGTACATCCTGTGACATGTATTGACTATCAAGACAAACTGAAACACGGTGTATTAGGCTGTCAATGAGTACTGGACTAGGGTGAAAAACTGCCTGATAATCTACCTATTAACTAGAAGAGTACAAACTGGAGACGGATCCCCTAATACAGAGGGATTAACGTCTGTGCCACATCCAGAACCATTCAGTGTAGGAGTCTGGTGGTTCTACTGGATACTGACAAGTACCCAGCCCCTTTGTTCCCTCTGATAATCATCAGTCCTCCTCTGAATGCCTTCACCACTCTATTCCTGAATAGGTACACATTTAAATATGTTAGCAAGATCAAGGTATTGGGATAACTGTTAGGTTCGCTGTTAAGAGAGTTGCAGTGAAAACCATCATACACAGTGGCCCTTTCTGGATAAGATTACCTCCCTCTGATCTAACAGGTCAAGATCAAAGCAAGGTGCATTGCAATGTCTGACACCCAGCACACTACAGCATATAAAATACAGGTATCCATCGCCTTCCGCATTTGGAACCAGGACCACTTGTTGCAAGTCAATTTGGGCGTATCTCAAGTTATACGAGAGAGGCAAGACATTAAGGACAGTATACACAGTACTGAAATAATAATGTACATATTAAACCACAGCACTTAATAAACAGATACTGCACTTACATTTCACAAAAAAAAAATAAAGCACAGATTGCACTAAGAAATCAAAAGATGCATGTGCTAGCAAACAGTGGGAGCTGAGGAAGAAGCAGTGGTGAAATACTTTATTGTACAGTACAGTAAGTTTCTTTTTATAGAATGAAATAGCATACAGGGGGCGGCATGGTGGTGCAGTGGTTAGCACTGTTGCCTCACACCTCTGGGACCCGGGTTCGAGTCTCTGCCTGGGTCACATGGGTGTGGAGTTTGCATGTTCTCCCCATGTCGTCGTGGGGTTTCCTCCCGCAGTCCAAGAATATGCTGAGAATATGCTGAGGCTAACTGGAGTTACTAAATTGCCCGTAGGTATGCATGTATGAGTGAATAGTGTGTGAGTGTGCCCTGTGATGGGCTGGCTCCCCATCCTGGGTTGTTCCCTGCCTCGTGCCCATTGCTTCCGGGATAGGCTCCAGACCCCCCACGACCCAGTAGGATAAGCGGTTTGGACAATGGATGGATGGATGGAAATAGCATACAGATCTTATAAGCACCTGTACTGTGCTATCTGCTCATAGTAGCTGTCCATTGTAGATACATCACTGTATGCATACTGTATTAAGAGCTAGACAAGGGTCATTATATGGCTTGCAGTCCTGCTCATTTTCCTGCACGCGTTACACTAAGTGATACACCCACTAATGTCCTCTTTTATCCACTTTCGGGCATCTCTTGATCAGTGTATATTATTTACTATGGACCTTGGACATACATGCGATTGAACACACACACACACTTACACTAATTACCTAATCATCCATCTGTGCAAGCAGGTAAACATTTACCATCTATGTAAGTATTGCACATTGCATAGAGAGTGTCCAATCTATATTAAAGGTGACTCAAAAGAAGTCAGACTTCAGTAAAGACTGTAAATTGGCAGCCATAACATAAGCCGTAAATAATTACCAAATGAGTCATCCCCTTTCGGAAACATTTATTGATATTCTTTCATAACACACAGACATGAGTTTTTTTTCAACTGTCAGCATCCTTCTCGATTGTCAGAAGCTCTGCGCTAGAGGGAGGTTTACTGGTCTTATACTCTTCTGGCACCTTGTGTGATTCCTGACTTGGGACATCAGTTTGGCTCCTTCTGTATGTGGTTTACATTGTATTTGTTCTTTAAAGTTGCCCCTTCAGAATTAGACAGTGTAACCAGCTTGCCACATATTGCCTGGATGACATAAGGTCCGGTAAAATCCGGTTCCGTTCTTCCTCCTTTCCGTCCCCGCTTCCTCATGTTGAACAGAAGCGCCTCATCTCCAACATGATAAACTGTGTTTTGGTACCTCTTTTGTATTCGTTTACCACATGCCTGCTTCTGTTTTTCCTGTGACTAGGAGATGTTTTCAGCTGTTGTTGCTTATTGTCTCAACTACTTTATTTTTTTCATCAAAAAACGTGCCGTAGCTTTTCTCATCGGGAAGAATAATTGTGGAAAGCTGAAGTGGAAAAACATTCATAGCAAATTATTATTATTCACAGATCATTATAAAGAGTCATTTTCTAAAAGCATTAAGAACAATGTAATTTGCTGTTTCAAGATATGTTTTTAAATAACTACTTGTCAGTCATAAGAAACTCTTCAACACACATGATCCGATCTTGCCACAAATCATTTTTAATCTCACTTTTGTTGCCAGCAGTTCAGACATTAATGGCTGTGTGTTGAGTTATTTTGAGGGGACATCAAATTTACACCATTATACAAGCTGTACACTGATTACTTTACATTCTATCAGAGTTTCATATCTTTAACGTTGTCCCTTGAAAAGATATAATAAAATATTTACAAAAATGTGTGGGGTGTACTCACTTTTGTGAGATACTGTATATTAAGGGATTGATTGTCAATAATATCAGTAATTCCTGATGTAATGTTAAAAGAATAGAGCCTGTCTCACACAGTTCTAAAACAACCTCAAAAACAGACTTACCATTTTATGTCATCATTCGTTTTCTCATCCAGGCCATTGGTTTGGGGATGATATGCAGCAGTGATCAACGGCAGAACAGGGGCTCTGAACGCAGTATGGATTAAAAAGGAATTAACCATCTCTCTCAATATAAAATTAGGATCATTTATTCTCTACAGAGGCCCCCATAGAATAGTGCATCCATCCCCTCACTCATGTTTAGACAGACGTAAGGCAACAGGCCAATGACATTCAGAACAGCAACAACATCAACAATTGTACAGCTAGTTTTAAAATTTAATAAAAAAGACAAACCAATTAGGTAATATTAATGAAATTATTAAAATGTGCAGATTAATAGTCAGAAATAATTTGCGATTTTAAGAGCGGAAAGGATACATTAAAACTCAATTACATTTATCCCTTAATAATAAAAAAAAGGTTTTTGAATTTTACATCATGATAAATGAGAACTATATGTGATTACTAATTACTGTTGACTAATTTCCTGTCTGGACGTTTCCCTCCTCATTGTTAAAAGTCATTATATGTCTGGGTGCCAGTCAGTGGAAGCACACAGACATGTTGGCCAGCTGTCATATTCATTCAGCACCAGCCCATCAAGTAGAGAATTCAGCACCACGGACAGTGACCTGTGTTACAATGACATCAGGTCATTGGCTCTAAATATTTTTCTAGAAATAACTAAATGGCTCTATTGTAGAAATTTCCAGCCAGAGTCTTGTGGTGCGTTCGTTTTTCTCTCGGAACTTGGAAATTCCAAATTGGGTGACATCACATCCAACAATCTCCCGTTCAAGCTAGCACAACTCGGAACAAACATGGCTGCCTCCATGAATACGCTGCTGTGTTGTTGCTTTATATTTTAGCAGTTATGGAGTAAGATTATTATTTCAGACAAATAAACAAGAAACAGGAACTAGTCAAACCACATTAAAAGCTTTATAAAGTATTTTAGTACATTCATAGCGATATTCTTTTTTCGAGAGGCAAACAAACTACAAACAAACCAAAAACACTAACAAGTCTGGTAAAAATCTGATATTGCATGTTAGGATACTGTTTACGGTCACAATATGGTATTCTCTAAATCGAACACGTGCAATTACATTAATAATTACTAATAATTATAAATAATAATAATAATAAATGGGCGGTATGGTCGTGCACTGGTTAGCACTGTTGCCTCACACCTCTGGGACCCAGGTTCAAATCTCCGCCTGGGTCACATGTGTGTGGAGTTTGCATGTTCTCCCCATGTCGTCGTGGGGTTTCCTCCGGGTACTCCGGTTCCCCCCCACAGTCCAAAAACATGCTGAGGCTAATTGGACTTGCTAAATTGCCCGTAGGAATGCATGTGAGAGTGCATGGTGTGTGTGAGTGTGCCCTGCGATGGGCTGGCCCCCCATCCTGGGTTGTTCCCAGCCTCGTGCCCATTGCTTCCGGGATAGGCTCCGGACCCCCCGTGACCCAGTAGGATAAGCAGTTTGGAAAATGGATGGATGGGATAATAATAAATTTAACAAAATAAACATTTTTAAGGATTTGTAAAATAGAATTAATGTTGAGTGTGTAAGCCGCCATGTTGAAATTACGTCACAGGGGCAACTCGGACAAGAAGATTCTGTCAGACATTAACGTCATAAAAGAGGCGTTTCTAATGGGAAGTGATGTTTTTCGTGACGTTTTTGTCCGAGTTGGAGTGAAATAATCAAACGCAGCATGTGTTCCTATTTGAAGAGAATATTCTATTTTTATTCTAAGGAACTACAGAAAATCAGCTCTGCATGTGATCTCCCCTTTACTGCTCGAGCAGGGCACACGCACATCAACAAGTGTCAAGGCAGCAAGTGCATGCAAACAACTTCTCAGGACGGTTACAGTATAGGACCTTCAGAAAGAGCCAGACTGCGGCGTCATTCAGAGATTCCATTGTCTAAGGCTTGCACTAAAACATTACAGCATATTTAAACAAAGTAGCATGGCACCTGTGTCAGAATCCCTCCCTGCCTTGTTCTGTTCTCTCTTTGTTGTCCCCATTTAGCCAGCACATGTCACTGGCCATCCTGACTCCTCTTTTGATTGTGGGTTTTAAGGGTATCAGTGGGTCTGTGTTTTCATAATTGTCCCCCAGGCCACCATGCTGCTCAGCCCTTGATTCCAACTACAGTTGCAATCAGGTGGTTCTCAATCTACTAGGACTGTATAACAGGATTGGCCACCTGTTCTACCTTTACTCGTTCAGCCGCATTCATGAGTCTGGCCTATAGGTTATTCAAATTTTGTCCTGCCAAATTTACCGGACAGGAGGTGGACACTGCAAATGAATGTGTGAATACTCCAATACCTACATCTTTACAAGTTACCTGAAGTGGTTTGGTAAATGATTGTGAGGTTGGAAGTCCTTCTTGATGTCTGTTTGCAGCTCATCCACCAGCAACTGCACGAGTTGTCGCTCCCAGAGGGAATCCCACTCTCGGTCCGCTGGAGGGTCCATCTCACTGTAGCTGGAGTATGTTTCCATCAGTCACTTGGCGTGGGGCTCACAGAATTTACCAGGCTCCTGTTTAATCTGACGCACCTTAGTCCAGTCCATGCATCTGGGGAACTTCTCTGAAAATCTCTGGCAGATTCTTTGCAGCTATACTTGATATTGGGTACTTGCCGCAACTAAGTAATGGGTTGTTGAATCAAAGTCCCGTTCCATGTCAAAAATAACCCCATTTTAGGGTTTTGTTAAACAACTGGTCTAATTTGGATGCAGAGGTTCTGCACGGAAGGCCCAGTCTCTGAAGGGCTGTGGCATAGCGAGGCCTGTTCTGCCTGGAATCCGGCAGGTCACTGGCAACATCCCCCAACTCCTTCATCTATAAGGTCGGGAAACCAGAACGTTTACTCCCCCTTATGGATAAGGACATACCAACGTTGGGGCAACTCCTGCTGCCTGAGTCTTCAACCAAGTCCAAAACAAAAGTATACAATGTTAGGAAGGGTAATTCAATGGTATGAGACTGAAACTAGAAACTGTAAATCGGATGGAGTTAAATAGCAATACTGTGGAAGAGGCATGGGAATTTTTTAAAAGCACATTGTTGCAAGTGCAAAAGAACTTCATACCCGTTTCCAGAAAAACTAAATCTAGGAAACTGCAACCAAGCTGGTGTCATGACCTGCTTGTACGATCCTCGTGTGTGCCACGCCCCCTCATTAACCATGTGTGCTGCCCCGATTGTAACCAGCTGTTTTCTGTCAGTTTGAGTAGTCCTGTGTATTTAGTCCACATTCAAGTCTGTTTCCCCAGTCCTGTCATTGAAATCTCTCGCTGTTGGTACCTGTTTTCATCAATAAACCCTCATTCCCGACTCTCCGTTTCCCGGATCCTTGATTCCTCGCTTCCTGCCTGTTCGTCCAGCACGCGATGTCACAGGTGGTTTACTACGAAAATTAAGAATAAAGTCAGGAGCAAAAGGGCTTTCTTCCACAAATGGAAATTAACTAATGATTTCAAAATAAAGCAGGAGTATCTAAGTCTACAGGTTTAGTTAATAACAGTTATAAGGATGACGTTAAAAGTTTCTTCCAATATTTTAACTCCGAAAGAGCTCTAAAAGCTGAAAATCACTCATTTGCAGGATAGTAAGGGCCTTATAATTGAAAATGAAATTGATATAAATGAGTTTAATGATTATTTTACAATGGCTGTTCACAGTAGAATAGCTTACCACCATTTAGTACAAATACAACGATGTCTATGACCAATATATGTATAACTGAGGCTGATGTGGTACAAAGCCTAGCTAAGCTCAAAATAAATAAATCGCAAGGCCCTGATGGCATCTTATCTATAGTTTTAAAAGAGATGAGGGGTATTATTAGCCAACCTTTAACTTTACTATTCCAGAAATCATTATCTGCTGGTGTGGTATCTTCTGATTGATGTTAGATCATGTCTCATGTCCAGAGAGGCTACAACAGGATCTGGATTTAATTAGCGACTGGGCTCATACGTGGCAGATGAAATTTAACATAGATAAATATAAGGTAATCCATGCAGGGAGCAGAAATATAGTAAATATAGTAAAGTACAGATATTTTATGGGTTCCACTGAAATAAAGGTAGCTGATTACGAGAAAGATCTCGGTGTGTATGTTGATACTTCCATGTCCCACTCTTGCCAGTGTGGGGAAGCATTAAAAAAAGGCAAAAGGATGTTGGATTAAACTCCACACACCTAGAGATGTAAGTCAAGAGAAGTGATGCTACGATTATATAATTCCTTGGTAAGATCCCACCTAGAATACTGTGTGCAGGTTTGGTCACCATACCTTCAGAAGGACATTGCTGCCTTGGAAAAGGTGCAACGTAGGATGACTAGAATGATTCCTGCACTTAGAGGAATGTCTTATGAGGAGAGGTTCGCTGAGCTGAATCTGTTTAGCCTCAAGCAAAGGAGACTATGGGGGGACATGATCCAGGTATATAAGATTCTAACAGGTCGGGATGCTGTTCAGCCAAATGACCATTTCAATATTAATTTAAAATACTAGAACTCGTGGCCGTAGTGGAAATTAGCTGGAGAACATTTAAAAATGAATCTGAGGAAGCACTTCAATTCAATTCAATTTTATTTATATAGCGCTTTTAACGACATGCATTGTCACAAAGCACTTTACATTTAACCGGCCAGAACCCCACCAAGCAAGCCTGAGGCGACAGTGGCAAGGAAACTCCCTCTAGCAGGAAGAAACCTTGAGTGGAACCTAGACTCAGAAGGGGACCCCATCCTCCTCTGGGCGACCAAGGAGCATGAAACTGCATTTACTCTAATTTATTCATTAGAGTTCATATAGTTATAAAGTCCCAGTTGGTTTCATGTAGTTATATCCAGGAGTCCAGGTGCGGGTTCACACGGTGTAGTCGGCTCGGTATCAGCTCGAAAAAGAGAAGATGGAGAAGAGTTATTGCCCTACACCTAACCGGCAGGACTAAAGCAACTATGACAGCCTGCCTAAAAGAGTGACCTGGAAGGAAGCACAGGCATGAGGGTTTACAGAGGTTTTGGCGTCAAGCCACCTCCCATCCACAGCTTAAGTGATCGGCGAGAGTGGCAGGACGACAGCACCAATCCCCCCTTTCCCCTTCAATCTCAAATAACTATGAACCTCCAGATTTCCCATTCACCTTAGAAAAGAAGATTTAACTATCCAAAAGACTGGCGAAAGAGGTACATCTTAAGCCTTGACTTAAAAGCAGAGATTGTGTCTGAGTTCCGAACACTAATAGGAAGTTTATTCCATAGCTGTGGTGCTTTATGAGCAAATGCTCTTCCCCCAAAGGTAATGTTCTTTATTCTGGGTACGGATAGAATACCTCCATCTCGTCATCTAAGTGTATGATTCGGAACGCAAATGAGGTCACTCACATACTGCGGTGCAAGACCATTTACAGCTTTATAGGTTAAGAGCAGTGTTTTGTAGTCAACACGAAATCTAACTGGCAGCCAGTGCAGTGAAGATAAAATTGGGGTAATATGATTATATGTTTTAGTTTAACTATTGCTAGTAGCGGTTCAATCAATGCTGGGAGCATCGCTGAATAATTTTGATGGAACAGGGTCTAGCATACAAGTAGATGAATTTGAAGATAAAATTAAGTACATCAGTTCTGACTGGTTAACCAATATTCAATATTCAAAATGTTCTGTTTAATTGAGCATATTTTTGGTCAAAAAGTTTCATAAAGTCGTCACTGGAAAATAACCAGTGGTCTGGTTATTAGTCAGCTTGGACACCATAGTAAATAGGAATCTAGGATTATTTTTGTTTATTTCAATTAGTTCTGATAGATACTAGATGATTTGGCGGCACTAAGAGCCTTTTTGTAGCTACCCATAGCCTCTTTCCATGCTAGTTCGAACACCACTAGTTTAGTATGATGCCACTTACATTCTGTAAGGACATAAAACTTATAGGTCCTGCAGGCCCCAACTCTGATCAGCCTGCATCAGTCTATTTCAGAGCTCCGCTGGCCCAGGCAAGACTGGACTCAACTCGTCAAACCACCCCTTTTAAGGAAGGCAAAGGCCTGCCGGCTCCTGAGAGACTGGATAGGAATAACTGGAGCAGCACAGAAAAAGCAAGACCTTTCACCCCCGGAGTGACCAGAGTTCCACAATCAATCCACAGCAACAACAGCTGTCAGCCTCCAGACACAGACACCTTTTCCACTATAAACAGGATAACTCAGCACACATAGATGTTAGGGACTGTTGGGGAAAGCGCCCGGCGTTTCCACCCCAACTCCACATTTATGAGACACACACAGGTTACAGTTTTACTTGCAAGGGTACCCACACTCTCTGCAATGCAAACTACAGCAGAATGTGTTACAAAGGGTGGTTCCCCTTGACTCCTTTATTTATAGTCAGTGGGAGGCGCAAGAGTCATGCAGAATAGGGAGGTGAGAGAAAGTTCTGGTTTTGCTAAGGTGGGAATGCTATTATTAATATAATCTAAAGTATGAGGCTAGGGGAAAACAAAATAATATATATACATATTTACATTCATTGCTGATCATACAGGAGTGATAACAAAATGATTAATAACAGTTTCTTCAACCTAACAGGGACAAATACACGCATGTTTGGTCTCGTTTGAATAGGCATGAGACGAGGAGTATTATACTCTCAGATTTAAGGCAGTATAGCTTTTCCTAAGAGAAATACAGAAACTTCGGCTCAACCCACCAAACTGAGAGAGATTCTCTCATGGTAGAACAAGGGAATTACAACCACCCCCTAAAGTGATCTGATTGGCTGGGGACTTGAGAACCAAGGTCAGCAATGCCCCTAAAATTAACCATTGACCGAAATTAGTCAGTCTTCAGAAACATGCCATCACCTGGTCTGGATACTTAAGGAAGGGCTTCAGAAGTAGTCGGGGAGTCACTCTGTAATCAGAGCTCCCGCAGAGAACTGGGTGAAAGTCTATCTGTAGTCAGATACTTTCCACAGAACTTTGTTCACTCTCAGCTGAGGAATGTGATTGTTTAATATTGTATTTGTCCAAATGTATTTACAAGTATGTGTCCACATGTCAATAATTGTATATTGTAGTATTTTTAATAAATGTTGTTTCGATTACTTTATGACTGTCTGATTTGCTAACTTCTTCATAAACTTTCCAGATTGGACTTCTATCCTTATTAGGACTATGGTGGTAAATACTATCTTGCAGCCTCTGGGTTAAATCCCATTTATTTATCCGGGTCCCAAACTTGACTGCCCAAGTTAAGTTAGGTGGATACCAAAACTACACCTCTGGAGTTCGCACACGCTGATGACAGGTACCGGTCTACCCTCTGAGGGGCGTACACACTATGTTCCTAGGCACCGGGCATAGTCCCTGAGACGCTCACATGGTAAGACAATGGGTGGCATCGGCGGAGGCCCAAAGTAAACCTCGTACAACCTTTTTTATTTTTAACTGAGCAATTTTCTCTAGTGGAATTAAGCATAGATGCTAAATAATCCGTAATGCTATCAAGTTCAGCAGAATTCGACATTAGTTTGGTTGAAAACGATAGCTCAGGGAGGTTATCGATAAAGTTACTTGCTGTATTTGACGTGATTGTACGTTTGGCATATAGAAGCGAGTCGGGGGGCTAATATTTTGAGCAAGGGAAATATTGAACGCAATAAGATGATGGTCAGAGATAATACTGGACTGAGGCAGTAGAGTTGAATACATGATATGAAGACAACTGGATCACAACTGGATCACGGGGGAATCATAAGCAGGGAAGAACACACAGGCAAACAGCAGCAGCAACATTAAAGGCAGGACTGAGAAGCACATTTATACAAGGCTAAGCAGGGAGCAAACTAGAGGCACCTGAAATGAGTAACACAAGGGCAGGAAGGAGAGGTAAAACAAACGCGGAACAGGCATGGCACATTATACCACACTAGGGAGGAAACGGGAGGTTCAGGAGGGCAGGGTGTGGCAGGGATCCGTTTCAAAATTTAATTTTGGCTTGTACAAACCTTGGTAAAAGCTGCAAAAGATCGATCAACCACTTTCTGAGCTATTGTCTTAACAAACAAAGCATCTGTTGGGGTGGCGGTGTCTGGGGAATACCATGTGTAATACACCTTGTGAAGATTTATATGTAAAACAAAATATTTTTTGATTCTATCACACATATAGAAATTATCCATCCATCCATTTTCCAAACCGCTTATCCTATTGGGTCGCGGGGGGTCCGGAGCCTATCCCAGAATCAATGGGCACGAGGCAGGGAACAACCCAGGATGGGGGGCCAGCCCATCGCAGGGCACACTCACACACCATCCACTCACACACACACACCTACGGGCAATTCAGCAACTCCAATTAGCCCCAGCATGTTTTTGGACTGTGGGGGGAAACCGGAGTACCCAGAGGAAACCCCACAACGACATGGGGAGAACATGCAAACTCCACACACATGTGACCCAGGCGGAGACACGAACCCGGGTCCCAGAGGTGTGAGGCGACAGTGCTAACCACTGCACCACCATGCCGCCCCTTATAGAAATTATTCTAGGTTTAAATAGTAATTTAGCTGAGTAACTAGGCTGAAATTCTAGATAGTTGCAATTTTAAGAATTATTACTATTATTCACAGCTTTTAAGCATGCAGTTGGATGACGGATGGATGGATATTCAGCCACCAGAAATGCCAATTGTTGTTAAGAGGATCAAAGTCTGCAAAGTAGTATGCAGGGTTTAAGGCCAGAACACAGCATACTCTCCGACAGAAAGCATAAAGTTCACTGGGGGAATTTCTGTGGCCACTGCCTGAACAGCATGTGTGGAGAATGTTTATGAGGGTCGAGCCATGCAGAGCTGCTGGCCCTGGCATGTAATGATGAATCACAAATCAGTTAAAAATCGGTGCAAATGCATGAAGATTTAAACCGGCTGATGTGGAAAATGAATCACTATTGTAGGAGTACTTCACAGTACTTTAACAGAAAAACTGGTGTAATATTACATTTGATTTCACAATGTGAGTTTGACGTCAGATGTCACTGCGTATCACGTCGACATCGTACGTCAGTTTTTGGTTTTGAGCGAACGCGAGATGATGAATGAATTTGAAACTGAGGACGGCACAGTGGTTAGTGCTGGCTTCGGTCCAGGGCCCTTTCTGTGTGGAGTTCGCATGCTCTCCCCGTTTTCGCCGGGGACTCCAGGTTCCTCCCACGGTCCAAAAGCATGCAGGATAGGTTGACTGGTGAGTCTAAATTGGCCCTGTAGTTGTGTGAGTGTGTGCGACCTGCGGTGTGTAGGTGACTGCCTGGGCTTGGTTCCTGTCTGCGCCCCTTGTTCCCGGGATAGGCTCCGGTCTCCCCCGCGATCCCAGTTGGGATTAAGTGGTTTCAGAAAATGGATGGATGGACGCACCGCCCGATCTTCAATTGGCGGTGTGGCAGCATATTAGCTTTCCGGTAATCACAAACGAGGAGGAAACAGCGAGAAAAGCACAGACAAGACATAAACTGCATGCAAACATTGTAATAGACTGATAACATACACAAACAGGTCCACTGGCACCACCGTGAGCTGAGTGAAGATTATTAAAAGGGCAAAGCACGCTAAAAAGCTGCACATGCAAACCTTAGCTTATTTATTTGATTTATTTTTTTTTATTTACTTATTTTGATTTGGGATTTTTTTCAACAGTATTTTATTCAAATTCAGTTGCACTGTTCACAACAGTGTCAACAGTTCAGAAAGATAAATATAAGAATATTTTTGAATATATTTGTCTGCAGCTCATTCTGCAAAAAATGAGAAAATTGTATCGTGAACTCAGAATCGTGAATCGTATCAAATGGTGAGTTGAATGTATCGTTACATCCCTAGTTCTTACAGTAGTACTATGGTATGGTGGAGCCACATGACAGGAAGGCAGTACATTGCGAAGTCTGTTAAGAACATCATTCGCACTGAACTGCCCTCCATTGACCAGCTGTACTTTAACTGCCACAGTAACAAGGTTCAGTCTATAATCCAGGACTCTGACCACCATCCACAAACACTGACTAGCAGATTCATGAACAGCTTCATTCGCCAAACAATTCAAACCTGCAGCTTTTGCATCCCCTGTAACAGTCATTTCCACGGCAGCTGCACTGTACAGCTGTTACTGCACTTTATCCACCACTGACCACGTATCATCCAGTTTTGTCCTGCTTTGTATCGCACTGTTTCTGCACCATGTTGTCTTGTACTCCCTTGTGTTGTTATGCACCATCTGTGTTGTTCTGAGCAGTGCCATGATGCAATATTACAAAAAGATCTTGAGGAAATGCAGAGTTCTGGAGGAGATTCTCACAGATCATGGCATGTGTTTATACTGAAGAAACTGTACAAATTGCTAGACATAAAACACAGGACTGGCAACTGTGGTACGTTTTAACACCTTGATAAAAAACTTAAAATCCATAGTAAGTAGGACAACCTCATAGAACCTTTACTAGTCATTGTTCAGAAGATTAACACGGATTAAAAACCATTACTATGAAAGCACGCTAATCAGTTAAGTTGATTATGTGGAGAGAGAGAAAAAAAACTGTCTTTGAAAAAGATCAACCATAGAACGAAGCTGCAGCATTGACACCCCCTAGTGGTGATTTGAAGATAGTTCTGTCTGTAGCAGCTAAGCAGTAGATTTGGCGTCAGGTGCCATGACAAACTCAGTGCTGCTCGGTTTGAACGGCAGAAGCACAAAAATAAAGGGGGCATCTACTGCACGCCCCCCACCCTTGAAAATGGTACAAATTATCATGCAACAGTTTTCTTAAGTAAGTCTTTTTGGGCGTCTGCAGAAACCTCCACGATGCGATTGCCCTGATTAAGAAGTGCGCAGCGGATACAATTTGGGATGCATCGTTCATCCGATTTATTAATATATAATTATTAGTATGTCTATATTATTTTAGAAACGTTACTTGACGAATATTTTTCATTGAGATTGATTCCCCGTTTAAAATTTTGGTGACACTTCATATTTTTTAAGAGAGACAGACAATTTGACGCATGCAATTTGCAGAAATATGTTGTGCCGCTATAAAGTACACAGGCAGCATGACAAACATAAGTACTCACTGAAGCCACGACATACGCCCGGCTGGCCCCAGCGGTACCCCTAAGAAGAAGGCTTTTTTCACAACCCACGACCATCACGAGGGCAAAAAAAACTGAATAGCCTAGAATTTAGTTAATTACAAGGCACATATTTATTGGAGCAAGAGCTCTAACATAAAACTACCTTGTAATTATAAAGTATTATGGCTGTGAACAATGTACAAACAGGCACAGAAAGTAAAATACTCCAAAAATGCAAAGAACCTAAATATTTTTGTTTCCACCGATTCACTCTTGATGTGTTAGGAGTCACAGTTCAGTAGCCTATTCTTCAGTATCTGCATTTAAGACCACCAACTGCTCTTTCTCCTCCTTCGCTCGTCGGCTCAGAGTATTGGACTTGGTAAGTAATGATGCCCTTTTGGTTCCAGCAGCACTCTCTGCTTCCTCTGCCATGTGCTCAGCATCCTTTTGTAAACTCTCACATACACTTTCCAGTGAGACTCTCTTCCTCTTGAGTTCCTCAAGTTTTCTTTTTTGCTTTTCGCTCATCTTTCACCTTTGGTCAGAGGCGCTTTGGTTGCTCCCCCACACACTCTGACATGGTCGCATATAAGCCTCTGTGCAACAACTGTTTCCTCTGATAAGTTGCAGGTCTCCACCTCTATTCGTTCCACTTCGGCTTGCCCATAGGACAGCAGCAGCAAGTTCTTGCAGAACATCCAGAGGTCAGGATAAGGCCCACTAACTTTTTGATG
The DNA here is from genome assembly GCF_023856365.1 of Brienomyrus brachyistius. Classification (NCBI taxonomy): domain Eukaryota; kingdom Metazoa; phylum Chordata; class Actinopteri; order Osteoglossiformes; family Mormyridae; genus Brienomyrus; species Brienomyrus brachyistius. Next base: position 585,290 of record NW_026042376.1, on the reverse strand, counting down.
TAAAAAGACATCAACTTTGGATGGTGCTGAAGGAATGAAGGATATAAAATCCAAGCCTTTTGCCTCATTGTGCAGGTGATTATCAGACTGCTGGGATATTGCATCACCTGTAATTACATTAATTACAGTAGATTAGATGCAGATCAACAATGTCAATACACAGAATCACATGTAGAATAGGAAAGTGATTTATAACACAATTTTCCTATGATACCATAAATGTGCAATCATTTTAATTTAATCTTGAGATATCTCTAGGCTCATCAAAGAAAATATAACTGGGCTGATGCTTCTTTTCAAACACCAAGAGTCGGTCTTCTAAATACTGCTAAAATCTACGTGTTAACACTATTCAGTTCAGGGACGGATTATGGGTTGTGTGGGCCCCTGGGTAAAACGTTCGCGAGGCCCCCCCCCACCACCACCACCTGCACCACCACCACAACCACCACAAGTCAAGGGCCCTTGGCAGCCAAACACCCTCCCTATAGGGTCAGGGGACCTTGTAGGCAGAGGATCAAAGAATGTAGGCCCTCTAAAATAGACAAACGAAAATACATTGCTGATAAGCGTTGCAAATTGTTTTGGGCTTGGGGCCCACGGGCCCCCTGCACCCCAAGGGCCCCTGGGCAGCGGCCCCGCTAACCCGGTTTGTAATCCGTCCCTGATTCAGTTAGATGTGAAAAAAGAAAAGCATAATTTAAAAATAATATTCTGAACTATCCTATTCTTATCCTATGATTTACCAGCAGATATCCTGCCTGCCAACCGATTCTCCTGCGCAAACTTCTGCATGAGATTTCTCCTTTTCTGCTGGCAGTTATCTGGCTGGTGTGCATTTTGTTTGGGTCCAAGCACGTCATCTCATGTACAATCGAGTACTTCAGAGGGCATTTATCCAAGGCCTTTTTGCACATTTTTGAGAGCACAATCTGGCAATTTTTTTTAATCTGAAGGACACCAAGGTCACTTCCACTGCCTTTGGCTCCTGACTGTCTCTGACAAAAAGATGGTTTGTCAAATTTCCAGAATCTTTCTGCACACTCAGCCCAAGGTTAACACTACCTCAGCTGTACATATCAAACCAGCTCAAACTCCATGTTATTCACATATTTTTTACTTCACAATTGTTTGATACATTTGTATGTAAAGATACCAGTGAATTCACAGAAGTCCCACCTTGATGACAGCCATTCCTATATCCACCTCCTTTGGACTGAGCCAGAGTTTTTGCCTGTACAACAGCTGTACATGTTGCTACACAACACTTAAACATTCTATTTCCTCAATGAACTATTTTTTTTGCAGCAAAAGCCATGAAGCAGCAATAAAATCTTTAAAATATGCTTACCAATAAATATGGTTCTCCCATTTAAACACATGTAAAGATAAACCATGGATATTTAAAAATCATGGGTTCGTTAATGAGTTTAAATGTTATTGAATGGCTTACCTTAAACTTCTCCAGTAAGTCTTCAGCGGTGGAGTGGCTCATGTACTGTGATCCCAGAACCAGGACTGCACTCGAGAGCCATTCTCATAATTCACCCAATACCTGACATGCACATCCAGTTGTTTTCTTTTGATGGTCCTGTTCATACTTACGTCAAACATGACAACGAAGCTCCCTTTTAATATATGGAGCGAGTCCAAATCGCGCAAGAAAAGCGGTTTTATCTTTACCACAAGTGACCCTGCGAGTCAGGGAACATCACCCTGGAGACGGTGTGAATGTCATCATTGGACGTATAGGAGTGATGTCGGCAAACCGTTTGCAAAGCCCATAGCACTTCTGCTTTCAGTGTGGGTTGAGGAGGATGTACTGAAGGCATTATTTGTCATGGGATCCGGAGACACTGCCAAAACGGGTGTAGGCCTATCTTTAGAGGTTGTACTTATCTCCACTGAATAAACATTTGAGGAAAATTTTTAGGTTAAAATCTGGGCTTATTCTATACTGAACAAAAATATAAACGCAACACTCTTGTTTCTGCTCCCATTTTTCATGAGATGGACTTAAAGACCTACAATTCATTCCAGATACACAATATTACCATTTCTCTCAAACATTTCTCACAAATCAGTCTAAATGTGTGATAGTGAGCACTTCTGCTTTGCTGAGATAATCCATCCCACCTCACAGGTGTGCCACATCAAGATGCTGATCTGACATCATGGGTAGTGCACAGGTGTACCTTATACTGCCCACAATAAAAGGCCACCCTGGAATGTGCAGTTTTTTGCTTTATTGGGGGTCTGGGGACTCAGAACCGGTCAGTATCTGGTGTGACCACCATTTGCCTCATGCAATGCAACACATCTTCTTCGCATAGAGTTTATCAGATTGTCAATTGTGGCCTGTGGAATGTTGGTCCACTCCTCTTCAATGGCTTTGCGAAGTTGTTGGATATTAGTGGGAACTGGTACACGCTGTCGTATACGCCGGTCAAGCACATCCCAAACATGCTCAACGGGTGACATGTCCGGTGAGTATGCTGGCCATGCAAGAACTGGGACATTTTCAGCTTCCAAGAACTGTGTACAGATCCTTGCAACATGGGGCCGTGCATTATCTGTCTGAGTGGCTGGTCTCAGACGATCTTGGAGGTGAACCTGCTGGATGTGGAGGTCCTGGGCTGGTGTGGTTACACGTGGTCTGCGGTTGTGAGGCCGGTTGGATGTACTGCCATATTCTCTGAAACGCCTTTGGAGACGGCTTATGGTTGAGAAATGAACATTCAATGCACGAGCAACAGATCTGGTTGACATTCCTGCTGTCAGCATGCCAATTGCACGCTCCCTCAATGCTTGTGGCATCTGTGGCATTTTGCTGTGAGACAAAACTGCACATTCCAGGGTGGCCTTTTATTGTGGGCAGTATAAGGTACACCTGTGCACTACCCATGATGTCAGATCAGCATCTTGATGTGGCACACCTGTGAGGTGGGATGGATTATCTCAGCAAAGCAGAAGTGCTCACTATCACACATTTAGACTGATTTGTGAGAAATGTTTGAGAGAAATGGTAATATTGTGTATCTGGAATGAATTGTAGATCTTTAAGTCCATCTCATGAAAAATGGGAGCAAAAACAAAAGTGTTGCGTTTATATTTTTGTTCAGTGTACATTGATTTACAGAATCAAATTTAAAAAACAAAGATACACTGATTTTATACAGATTACTAACTTTTGGGGATCACAATACAAATCTAAATATTTTAGACAAGTTACTTATCTGCTTATTGAATGGTGGGCGAAAAAAATATCTGTATAGTGTCCATTATCTAAAACCCCGCAATGACGTAGTTTGTGTTGTTCTTAAAATAATATTAACTTAAACGGTCAATCTGATTTTCTGGAGGAAAAATAATAGTTTTGATGAATCAACAGCTTGGGAAAATAGTCGCTAGATTAATTCAAAGAAAAATTGTCTGTAGTTGCACCTCAACAGTATAACCAGTGATAATACTATATAAATAAAATTAAAGTAATGGCACCAGCATAGACAGACACAGTAACAGTACAGAATGAGGTAACAGTGGCAGTGTGAGGAAATGTCAGCGTCACTGGCTGGTTAACAGCAATGGGGAGGAAACTTGTCTCTAAATCTGGAAATGCTTGTGCAGATGGATGGATGGAAGGTGAAAAGTGACAGTGCTGGGTGGCTAGAGTCTCTCAAGGTGCTGCTTGCTTTTCTGAGGCAGCACCTGAAGACGATGCCTTTGACCGCCAGAAGCTGTGTGCCCGAGGAACTGGAAGCTGTTGAAGCCTCTACAGCATCCTCTGCGATGTAGATAGGACTTTGGGGAGTCATCCGTTTGCGAAAGTCCAGGATCAGCTCCTTGGTTTCTCTAGCATTGAGGGTGATGTTGTTATACATGGTGAAGAGCTGGGCCTACAAATCCCAGCATTCAAGAGGTGAAAATACAGACTTAGAGGGAATTTGGGAAAAGTGAAAAAATCCTCTTTACTCGTGTCTGTATAAATCTCACCAAGCGTAACTTTGCAGATTAAAGACTGGCTGAGAGTGTAAATGTAAACGCTGATAAGGAGTCAGGAACAAAGTGCTCATGTAGTGCACACCTGGGTCCAGAGGGCCCTTGTTCAGATGGAAAACTGAACAGGCATCTTTTGTGCTAAATGACAGCCGGTGCTGCTCAAGATGATGGACACTATGGGGAAATAAAAAAAAAAGAGTTTTGAATGAAAAGACACACAAGAGTAACAGTGCAGCCTTGGTCACGTCTCCCCAGCTCATGACTGGACCAGGCTCCACATTGACCCCAAAACTGGCTTTACACACAGGAAACTCACTGAAACTCAACACAACATTGTCCTGATCTTGCCTGGGGAGTTTCACCTGGTTACTGAGATGACCGGCAGCACAGACAGTCTTACCAGCAACAGATATGCTATTAAGGGGTGCGAAGCGTCTGCTGCCAGCACATGGCTTTATATCTGTCGGCTGCATTTGCGCTGCTCCTCCCTCCTATAAAGAGGACAGTTGAACAGCAGTGTGAAGAAAGGGCACAGAAGCAGAAGTCAGTGGAAAAAGCCCCATTACTAACCCTAAGCCCAACTTACTGCAAACAGCCCACTGTATTTCATATGTCTGCTTCATATTTTCCATTTAATTGCCATAATCTCTGGCAGTCAGTGACAAAAGTTATTTACCCTTAAACAGTACTGAGATTGAGTAGAGTGAGGTACTTAAGCGGTATTATGGAAGAATAAAAGCTGAGTCCCATGTCCAGGCGAGATGCGTAGCTGACAGGCTGATGAATGTTTCAAACTCTTACCTCCACCGTACTGACAGGAACGGCGAGCTGCTGTGGCATCATGGCATTAAACTTCTGTTTCTCCAGGGAAGAAAACAACCAAGACCAACCTTAATAATCCACACACTTTGAAGACTGACATAAATGGTAAATATGAGACGTAAATATCATCCAACACTACCAGGTACTCAGTGAATACTCAGTCATGCAGAAATATAATCTAAAGTTATAATTATGGGGACACGTGGCCGTCCACTGCAGGTGACAATGTCCTAAACTCTTTCATACTTAAAGAACACATACAGTTATTACTTTGTAAGGATGCATAAAACTCCAGTTCAGTAAATTTATGGAATATATACTGCAGCAACTACTTTATAGTCATTTATTAAGTAACTGACTTATTTCTTCCCTGCGGGAACTTGTAATTATGCTGAAATAAAAATGTAACTTAACAGCGTTAAAAAGAACTCAGGAATCCAGTCCAAAATGCTTTAGTTTGACATGTGATCAAAATTCAAACTAAATTTCATAGAGTAAACTAATACATGATAGCATCCATGCAAAAGATCAACGGCAGAACAGGGGCTCTTAAGGCAGACTGCATTAAAAAGGAATTAATCATCTCTCTCAATTTAAATTTGGGATAATAATTCTCTTCAGAAGCCTCCATAGAATAGTGCATCCATCCCCTCACTTATGTGTAGAGACGTATCCTAAGGCTCTGGCAACAACATTCAGGTCAACAGCATCAAAAATTTCACAGCTAGTTTTAAAACTTGTTTTTCACTTTACGTTACAGCAAGTTAGTTAATATTAAATTATTGCAACGTGCAGATTAATAGTCAGAAAAGGTTTTTGAAATTTACATAATGATAAATGAGAACTATATTTGATTACTAATTACTGTTGACTAATTTCCTGTCTGGACTTTTCCCCCTTCATTGTTAAAAGTCATTATATGTCTGGGTGCCAGTCAGTGGAAGCACACAGACACCTGGCCTATTCATTCAGCACCAGCCCATCAAGTAGAGAATTCAGCACCACGGACAGTGACCTGTGTTACTATGACATCAGGTCATTGGCTCTAAATATTTTTCTAGAAATAACTAAATGGCTCTATTGTAGAAATTTCCAGCCAGAGACTGGGTTCCTATATGAAGAGAATATTATTATTCAGACAAAGAAAATAAACTACAGAAAACTAGCTCTGCATGTCATCTCCCCTTTACTCCTTAAGCAGGGCACACGCACATCAACAAGTACCAATGCAGCAAATACAGATGAACAATTTCACAGCTTCAGAAGAAGTCAGATTTCTGTGTAATTCAGAGATTGTCAAAGACTTCTGATAGAACATTTTCTGCACTTGAGTCTAATTTCAAGATAAATTGCACCTGGGTCTATTAAAACAAGGTGATGCTGCCTGACCTACCAACCAAGGCTGGGGAGGAAACGTAGGAATACAAGGAAAGCAAGGAAGAAAAGCAGCCACCCTATCTCATGGTCACGGACACAAACATCAGGGAGTGTTATGAAGAAGACACCACACTTAGGACCATTGGTTTTACGCAGTGAATTACACCAGAGAGAGTTTTTACATTCTAGCTGTGTTATGTAACATTCCTCAGCCTTCAGCTTTTTTCCCCACACAATGCAGGACATGCAGGGGTGCCAAACAAAACAGTGGAGCTGCAGTGTAGCCAATTATTTCTTTCAGTAGTTTTAAGATGGTTTGTGAGGTTGTGTGTTAGAGATGGCGGTGAGCAACACTGAGGCATCTCAGGGAACCATGTTGCCCATATTAAAAAACATGCACGCATGCAACTCAGGCAATCCAGCATTTCTTATTTCAGTTACGTATGACACTGCATGTTGCGGTTTTACATGTTCACTACAAGTCAGTGGTTTTTTCCTTGTATGATTATGGCCACATTCACACCAAAAACACACTAGACATACTGTACAAGGCACTCAAGGGAAAAATTCTCAGAACACAAAGTGAATGTATCAACCGAAGAAGGATTTTTCCTTTTCGGAATATTCATTTTTTTCCATGTGGAACCACTGTCCATGATTCAATTGAGTGCATTCAAAGAATGATACATCAAAACTAATAGTGACAAAATATTCATTTAATATGCATTGTACATGAATGTAGGACTTAGATGTTGATGAATTTCTCATCAGTGAAGGGCATATACACTTAAGGGGTATTATGAAAAAAAAAGTTGAGAACCCAGAAGTAACTATCCGATTAAAGATGTAATCTGGTACATGTGCAGACCAGTGATGGATATGTAAATGATTCAAATTGCAAGGAGTTGGCATGTTTAATCACCAGACACAGGATGCCTCGTAGTCACATTAGACAGTGTTAACGGCACTTGACGGAGTTTGATAGGGTTGCATTGCGGGTTTACATGAAGCCAGGTGGTCATGTGCTGCAATTGCATGTGGGCCATGCGGATATCACAGTGGCCTGATATTGAAACCAATGGGCACGTGAGGCATCCACACACGTCGTGAAGTTTCTGGTCATCCAAGACAGACCACGCCAAGGAAGGATCGTCGGATTGTGCTCCAAGCATCACAGATCCCCATGACACCTGCGCCTGATATATGGACACAGCTACTGGACTCTCTACAACACCCTATATCATCGTGTCGCGATGACTGGCATCAGCTGGACTACGGGTTCACCGTCCCATGCATAGGCTGCCGTTCACAATAGCACAGAAACGGTTGCGTTTGGAGTGGTGTAGTCACTGGGAGGCATGGACTGATGGACTGATGACGACTGGCGTCCTACCATGTTCAGCGATACATCTCAGTTCTGCAGTACCACAGATGACCGTCATGTGCGTATGGTGGCGCTGCAGGGAGAGGAGCAATCCTGCCAATGCTGTGGAGTGACACACCACACTCTGACGGCACAGTGGTACACCAGTGACATCCTAGTAGTATCCGGGCCCAGGGGTGTGCTATACCCTACTGACATGGGACCAGCAGTGTGACCATACCGCCAACTCCGTGGTCCGTTTGATCTGATGATTATAATCATCGCGATACAGTCACATGCCCTTTCATCACATGCAGATTTCATTTTCACAACTTAGTCTGTTGCCCTTCACTTTTTTGCCACTGAGTTTGTGTTTTGACACTAAGTTGATGGGAATTGATTATTTAAGCGTCATCTAAAGAGCTTATATTAATTGGGTAAATTGCATAAGACTCACATGGTATTTTGAAAAGATTCCCATATGCGCTGATTAGCTGGGGTTGATCCAAGCAGCTGTGCACTTTTCTCCTGTAACATAAAAGTTTGCTTTTAGGACAGAAAGCAAGGTTAAGACCATATTATGTAGTTTACATCTATCAAAATAAAACCAAAGTCACTGTTACCAAAAGAGTAACCATGTGTTATCAAATTTCCTAACATTTTGCTTCATCTTACTTTGGATGCCCATGGTTAGGAGAGAAGCAGAAATCTGCTCAATCATAAGAAAGACTTTTATTGCTACAGGGAGTGAGATCTTGTTGCAGGTGACAAGGCAGGATAGAGTGTGTTTAGAAAAATAATGAAGAGGGAATGTGAGTGTGAGCTATCGTGGCATCTGTGTATAACCCAATATGGCGGCATCCTTCTGAATGTAAATAACATAGCCGGCTTAATTAGCTTAATCAAGCGTAATTGAACTAAGGAAAATTTAGCAATATACTTTCCCTGCTTGGTGTGATAAATACAGCAGCAGCTGCTGGTGGACGGGCTACAAACAGACATCAAGAAGAAATCCCACCTCACAGCCATTTACTGTACCAAACCCCTTAATGTAACTTGTAAAGATGTAGGTATTGGCGTATTCACACATTCATTTGCAGTGTCCACTTCCTGTCCAGTAAATTTGGCAGGACGGAATTTGAATAACCTATAGGTCTGACTCATGTATGCGGCTGAAGGAGTAAAGATAGAATGGGTGAAGAATCCTGTTATACAGTCCTAGTAGACCGAGAACCACCTGATTGCTACTGTAGTTGGAATCAAGGGCTGAGCTGCATGGTGGCCTGGGGGACAATCATGAAAACACAGACCCACTGATATCCTCAAAACCCACAATCAAAAGGGGAGTCAGGCACGGTGGCCAACCACTTGGCCCGTTAAGCCACATGGTGGCCCGATGAGCAGGCAAACACACTATGGGCTAAGGGGTACAAGACAGAGGAGAGAATAGGATGGCCAGTGACATGTGAACAGGACAAGGCAGGGATGGATTCTGACATAGGTACCATACTACTTTGTTTAAATATGCCCAAGTGCATAGAATGTTTTAGTGCAAGTCTTAGACAATGGTATCTCTGAATGACACCGCAGTCTGACTCTTCCTGAAGGCCCTGAGAAGTTGTTTGTATGCACTTGCTGCCTTGACACTTGCTGATGTGCGTGTGCTCTGCTTGAGCAGTAAAGGGGAGATCACATGCAGAGATGATTTTCTGTAGCTTCTCAGTCCGAGTAAAAATAAAATCTTCTCGTTATATAGGAACCAAGTCTCTGGCTGGAAATTTCTACAACAGAGCCATTTAGTCATTTATAGAAATATACAGAGCCAATGAAGGAACCAGATGTCACAGCACAGTAACACAGGTCACTGTCCGTGGAACTGAATGAATAGGATAACCGGCCAATGTGTTTGTGTGCTTACACTGATTATATGTCAGGGGGGAAAATATTTATATCATTGTTGCGATGAACGTCATTCCAGCAAGTGGTTACGTCGTTCACGCAAGTGGTCATGCGGAACCAAAGTTTACTCACCTGTGTGCACCCGAGGGGAAGGCATTAACGGACGCACCTGCTCTTTATTTTGGATAAAGTCGGCAAAACGCATTGGTAGCGCGACAAGCAAAGGGTCAAATCTACACCAAGTGCTTTTGGAACTGTGCTGCGATTGTGTACTGAAAAGTAGACTCTGAACGGACAGCCGGTAAGACCATGAACCATGCGTGTTGGACTTTGTTGCAAATGTTATTTGTAGCAAGCACTACCTGTTGCGAGTGGGGTTTATTTCTTAATGGGGTGCGCTAATGAGGCATTGAGGCGCTGGTGCTGGCTTGTAACATTATATGAGTTGTGGTATTTGACTGTATTAGGAATAAATGGTGTGCTGTAAGTGTCTTAATGACAATATGTGGAATGCTGTTTTATTGATTCAGATGTTTGCATTAATGCGGTTTAAAAGGGGGGGTTCTATTTTTAGTTTATCTAAAAGTTAAATATTAAATTGCTAAAAAGAAAAAAAAAAAGTATTAAGGGTGAACTTTCCTTTTAATAATTCATATGGGCAGAAGTGTTAAACCTATTGTTCGATTGTCTAATTGGTTAGCTTTTCATTGCAATTTATTGCGTTGAGTAACTCATTTATGTGTTTCCCCAGTGGTTTGATCTTAAACTTTGATGTTTGGAGGAATTTTATTCAGAACAAGTTATGTATAATTGTGTGGAAATTTGAAGCTGAGATTGGTCATTTATTGTATATTTTGTGTGTATGTATATATATATATATATATATATGCATTTAAAGTAAAATTTTGTGTTTGCTCATAAGATAGATTGGTGAAAGTTGGTGTTTTGTGGTTTAAGGTTTTTCACCTGTAAATGCCTGGCTTGAGGAAAGCGAAGATAAAATAAAAAGGGATAAAGAGTCCAAAAAGAAGGCCTGGTTATTCTGAGTGAAATCCAGTTATATGTTCAGTTTTGGTACATCTCTATCAAGTGAGGGGTAAAGCACAGTAAGAATTGTGATCACTTGACAATCATTGAGGGGAAAAATGTAAAAATATATACAGTAAGGACAATATAATCGTAATTTAATGTATCCCTTCTGCTCTTTAAAAAGCACAATGTCTGACTGACAAATATGTCTATTATTAGCACATTTTAATAATTTAATTAATATTAAGCAGTACACCTATTTCCTGTAATCACTCTGCGTTAAAGCAATTTTTAAAACTAGCTGTGAACTGGATGCTGTTCTGACTGTTGTTGCCATGGTGCCTTATTTACTTTCAAATCGCATTGTCCACAACCTGATCAAAGGACCAAACTTTAAAATCAGTGCAGGGTAGTGTCGCAAGTAGTGATGCTTAGGCTTTAACCTATGTCCTGGAAAGAAAGAAAATCTACAAGCAAGATATTCTTGGATAAGAACGTCAAGGTATGCAACCTCTGGCAATAAAATTTTCTGTGCACAAATCAGCTCCACAATGTCTTTTAGCTGAAGGGTCAACTGCCAATCATCATCTGTGGGCTCTTTCACCTTGTCACACATGATCACAGGAAGAAGTCTTAGAAAATTCCAGTTCTGAACAGCCTGACCATAAAGCTTTACTCCATTGGAGTTTACTGCACATGGCTTACTCAACACATCAGAGCCACTGTACTTAAATTTCTTAATGCGTCTATTCAGAATTGAATAAGTGAACCACTTTTTCTGCTTGATGAAGTACTTCAGGTAAAGGGCTAAATCATAGGAAAGGATACCCTCAAAAATGTCATGGCCTAAACAAGGTGGCAGGCCAGGCATACAAACATCGAAGTAATTCAATGAATTAAAACTCAGATATTATACCTTCAACGTTTTGTTGTTCCTCAGACTGTAAAATGCATTTGGATCTGTTTGAAAATCTGTTCGGGTTGTCCGGCAATACCTGCAGAAATATTCAGAAAAACTAAAATTTTCTGTAAATCCACCGATATTATGAGACCCCAAATTGTCCCCTGCAATGCACAAAACAGTCCCTTTAACTTTTTCCTCTGCCACCGTTATTCCATTGTCTTCCAGGTCTTTTAAGTCTGCAATGAGCCTTGAGAAAACTTTGTCATGGCCAAAGTGTTTGAAGTCTTTTTCCTGACACAGCATTACAAGTGACATGTGGTCTGTACTTGATGAGGTGGTAAATTAGCCAGAGACAAATATACAGCTACTACTTTGTGCTGCTTTTTGCTGAACCTAATGGGTTCACCGCCTCAAAAGAATCTTGATATAGAATTAGTTTTAGACATGATGGGTTTTGAGAAAAGAACTCATTGTTTTTATATACCTGACCATCACTGACATCACAAAGCACATCAGTGTATGGTACGTATGTACCCTGTGCAGCACAATTCTGCCATAAGTCTGACTCCAGTAAATGTCTCAAAGTGTCTTTCAATGGAACATAGTAGGCAAACCTCTGTGACCTTGTTTCATCCCTTCCTAAGTACAACTTTACAGGTTCTGTGTATCTAAACATCTGTTTAAAAGCCCTAGTTCTTGAAAAATTGGTTCTCATTGGTCCTTCATGACTAATGGTGAAAAGGTCAGATTCCTTCACAACATCACATATACTACCAATAACCTCATCTGTTAATTCAGTTAAGTCACTTTTCAGGAATGCACTTAATTTATTCAAAGTATATGTCTGTCCTAGTTCATGTATGCTTAGCATCTCTTCAATAATATTTTGTATAGTTGATGCTGGCAGAAGAAACTGCCCATGTAATTTCAAGTAGAAAAGAGAAATATTTCTAAGAAAAAGGTCACTGAAATTTTCTGTAAGATGGACTTCACCTTCATCAGTCTCACTAAATCTCTCTGTAGGGCCTGTAACTAACGGTTCAGTTTCAAGAAACTGAGAAACTGTCTCCTTATAAAGATCTCTTATACTGTCCACAGAACATTGTCTGTGTTTCCTGGACATGTAGGCTGTAAACGACGATCTCACAGTGAACGTATGGTCGCATCCTGTCACCGGACATGTCACAACACGTCCTTCGGCTATATGTTCCTTTAAGTGAGCTGTTAGTGATCTGACATCGCGACATTGGCGCTGGCACATAGACATATTACACGTAAACACCGTAAGGGCATTTGTAGTATCAATATATGAATCTGTGTTATGTTTACGGTAAAAATGAGCCTTAAATTCCCCATATGAACGAAACGTATTGTGGCAATCTGTAGCGCCACACTTGAACACGCATCGTGGTTCATGACGGTGAAGTTTGACATGTAAAACATGTTCCCTAAGGGTTTGCACTGATGTTCCACAGAAATAACAACTAAACATTGTAACTGCGTGAACAAACACGCACTCTATTGCTGTTTTAAACACCTAAATGCTGTTTCACATCCCGCTTGCAAATCTAAGTTTTACATGTGCTGCCAAGATACGTTCATGCGCCGTCAACACGGTACATGCTACTCGTGTTTAAAACCACACACTGCTTAACACTGCTTAAAACGATTTAATTTAACTTACCAATTTGCCCAGACACATTTATTTTATTTTATATTCCCACTAGTTTGTAGATTTTTTTTAAATGTTATGTTTGTTATTGGGTGCTTTCCACTTCATGTACCCACATACAGCGCTGGCTTAAAGCAATACATTCTGGTCCTGACGCAATGCATTGTGGTTAGATTTTTATCGTCCGCTGCATTATGTCACCATGTCACGTCGTACAAAAACCTCGCGAGAGCAAGACAGATCATCCTGCACCTCTTAAGTGTTATGTAGTTTTGCCTGAAACGCAAAAATAAAACAAAGCCGATCAGTGGCTCAAATTCTGCTGTAGCGATTGAAGAACTTTTGTCGGAAGTTGGATTCGAACCCACGCCTTACTTCGGAGAACAGAATACCCCTTACTTTGAAAGGCCATTTTCGCTGCGCAGGAGGCTTTAGACCGCTCGGCCATGGGGCAGTTTCCAGTTGAACCCTAAGGAGTAGGTTAAGTCCAGCCTTGGCTTCCAAGCTGACGTTTTTCTACATATGTGCTTGTGTATCATGGACAGTAAGAGGGGGCAGGCAAGGAGAGAATTTCTCTCTTTGGGGATCAATAGAGTGTTGTTATTATAACGTCTAAAACATATGATGGTCTGTCGATAAATCAATAACAATATCAATGAAGTCAATGTTTATCTAAAGGAATCAGAATTCAGGAAAAGCCAGGGGCCGGACCGAGTGTAGGGGGCGTGGCCAGAGACAGCCTGCTGACTGTTCCAAATCATGGGTGCATGTTACAAGTCCGGAACATATTTTAACTTAGTACTAACTTAGCATCATATTTGATCTGATTCGACTGAATATCCCAGGTTTCCATCTCTCATGCATCTGGTGTGACGTGTTTTCAGACTCTCAGGCTGGCGCAAAGAAATCTTACGGGAATTGAACGTCTCACTCCGGTCAGCTGACCAAAGTTGGTAACCTTGGTATTGTGTGTAGGAGATTCGGTATAACTATAATTTCGTTCTCCATTTACATGCCCGTAGTGTCTTTAACCGGCTGCACAAACTGGATCCGCCTCCATTACGACACAACTTTGCCCTTATTGGCTTAAGAATTTAGTCACATACATGACGTATATCTGCTATTTCTCCCGAGAAGCAGGTAAAGCAGTGGTAACTGCTTTGTAGTTAATTTACCTGGTAAAATTAAGTTTAAATAAATGATATAAATACTGTAATAGTACTCGTGAGCTTTGTTTATTTGTTATTAGTTATTGTAATGTTGCGCTGCTTTATTTGTTTAATCGTCTAGTCTGTGGAGACATTCAAGTTAATCAAATAAGAATTGCACTGTACACTGTACATGACCATAAAAACTTTGTATCCTTGAAATAAATGTTTTTGATCTTTTCCTTGGCAGTTATCTTTTTACACAGGGCCTCTATGTACACGATAGTTTTTTTTTTTCACGACTAACAGTATGGATCAGGAGTTGGTTATTGTAAAAGAAGTAATGTGCATGCAGGTGATATTTGTATAGATTTATCCACACCCTTGTAGCAGTGCTGCCATTGCAGTCAGATCTCGCAAACTAGGAGTATTAGTTGTCTTTATTTCTCTTTATTTCTTGACGCCAACCCTCTCCATTAATCCGGGCTTGGGACTGGCACCTACCTGAGCTGGCTTGCTCCCTTAAGTGGCTGGGTTAGGCTAAACTATATATATATATTTACCAAGACTACAATAAAACATCTCGAAATGTGTAGTCTAGCAAAACGCAGTTTAAAGAAGGTAGCCTACCTGGCGAAATTGCAAACAAATTAAGGGCGTTAGGCAGCCTTTCCAAACCGCTTATCCTACTGGATCGCGGGGGGTCTGGAGCCTATCCCGGAAGCAATGGGCACGAGACAGGGAACAACCCAGGATGGCGGGCCAGCCCATCGCAGGGCACACTCACACACTATTCACTCACGCATACACTCCTATGGGCAATTTAGCAACTCCAATTAGCCTCAGCATGTTTTTGGACTGTGGGGGAAACCAGAGTACCCGGAGGAAACCCCACGATGACATGGGTAGAACATGCAAACTCCACACACATGTGACCCAGGTGGAGACTCGAACCCGGGCCCTAGAGGTGTGAGGCAACAGTGCTAACCACTGCACCACCATGCTGCCCCCTAAATGGAAAACCATTAAATACAAAAGGAAAACAAAAGTGCTGTAAGACTGTATACTTATGTGTATGTTAGTAAAGGCTGTAGCTGACACAACGGACCCCACTAATTAGAAAGGGGTAATTGTACACATGTGGCATCCAGTATGTTCTTCTATAACAGTTTTAAAAAAAAAAAAAAAACTCACATTACACAAATTGGCACTATCAAAACGAGGATTATGGGGAAAATGGGGACTGTGATGGAGATTACATACACGTAGGCATGGTATTTAGTTTTTTTTAATCTGGTCACCTTCCAGAGTAATTGTAAACTAAAACCATCTTCACCCTATTTGATTCTTTATAAATGGACAATCAGTCGTGCAGTAAATGGGGGTATAGAGAGACACAGAGCTTGTCTAACAAGAAACCCTGGGAAGCTAACATTAATAGGGTGGGTATGGATAGCAAAACCATTGATACAGATTACAGATTTATATCTCACCTGAACCCTGGCGGGCTCCGTGCCAATAGGGGTTGGGATTAGGGTTAGTTAACTTAAGTAGTAATATTGATGTGTATATTCTCCTATTCTCCAGTCAGTGAATCGTGAAACGTAATGTTAATATGTTTCTATACCTATATGTTCTGCTTAAAAACCCATAAAGGCAAGCACAGTGTTTAGACATTCTGTTACTTAGACTAGTAAACACTAAGATCCTTCAGCTTTCAATGAACCTGACACAACAGTCTAAACAACAAATGTGTGCCATGTCATTTGTCATCTTTACATCTTGTATCCTTTATATGGTAATTGGATTTTCAAGGTGGAATTGCAGGTCGATCATTTTAAGGATCTAGATGTAAACCTCCCTGGTGTTGCTTTAATATTTTTTTTGCACAATTTGCTTCACACACTTCCTCCAGCAGAGAAGCTTACAATACTACACCCCACCAAATGACTGGATGATGCCTTTTTATTTAAGGTCTGGCTGTGAGCCTCGATTACCGATACACTATCTTCAGGCTCCTGCCGGGATCAGTCAGTATGGTGGACCTTTGGAGGAATGGGTACAAAACCATCAGGAAAGTTTGCAGGTGCTTCAAGAGTATGTGAAGGCTTAGTTGGAGGAACAAGCCACACCACGAAATCGGAAACACAATGAGTTGGTTAATGATTAGGGGTTTGATGAAGGTCAGCTGGTGTGTTTGCGGAACCATGTTCGAGGTAAAATACAGGATCATTGGGATGCCTGTTTGTATATGGTAGTTCGGTGTCCCCAAGATCAGGGTGCAGTTTACTCTGCAACTCCAATGGAGGGGGACGGGGTTGTCCGTCAAGTTCACCGAACAGAGTTGCGTCCAGTACCACAGGGGGTTGTTATGTCAGGGGAAGATGTTCTGGTAATGTCTCCTGAGTCTGGGTTGCCCACAGGGGCAACAGAAATGGAATCGGATGAGGACTCTGTGATTTTACGGGGACAGGGCTGGTGGGAGGGGTCGCAATAGAGCATCCACAAGTAGGCCTCGTATAATGGAGGAGGTTATGTCCCCCCCGAGGTGTAGAGACCAGTTAAACGTTCGGTGAGGTCCACCACTGGTCATCATACCAACCCTTATAAGTTACCACGGTCAGTGAATGATCGTTCGGTTGGGGAGGAAGACCAGTGGTTTGGGGATAGAATTCTTAGCTGTGATCGTTGGGTCATCAATTTCATTTTGGGGGATGGATTGTAGCCAGGCAATTATAGGCAGGTATAGGAACTGCAGTTCGGACTGGAGGCATAGCCGGGGCGAGATGGCTGTGCATGTTCCGATGGTAGGGCATATTGGCAAAGGAGCAGGCACGGGAAAGACAGGCAGGGTCCTGATAGATTTGGTGGAGCATCGGCGGGCATATTGAATTTGCAGTGTAGCAGCCTTTCTGTTTGCTTGTTTCAGGGGTGAACAATCTTATCCGCAAAGGGCCGGTGTGTATGCAGGTTTTCGCTGCAACTCCCTAATTAGATTTCTAATTAGAGGACTGATTAGCTGAAGAGTCCTCATACCTGGTTTTGAAGAGCTGACCTAAAGGTTACCCCAAAAACCTGTTTTTTTTTTGTTTGAATGGGGCAGTGAGTCATGGGGTAAACTACTGTTCTTTAGGGGTTTTCAAGGTGGAATTACGGGTCGATAATTTTAAGGATCAGGTTGTAAACCTCCCTGGTGTTGCTTTAATATGTTTTATCTGAGGTTGTATCGTGTATTATCAAGCCAGCCGGCTTAGTGGCCTCGGGAGCGGGGTTTAGTGGGAGCAGCTGGCTAGTTTTATTTTCTTTTTTGTTTGTGTCTTTTTCTTTGTTGTATGTATATTTTGGGTTCATTATTAGGCAGGCTGGGCCTTTTGGCACCTGTAGTCTGGGTGCTGGATTGCCCATAGGGGTCTTTTTTATTGCTGTGATTTGCTGTGTCATTCACTAGTGTGATTTGTGCTGGATGTGTTTTTAAGGTTGTGCTGTGGCGTGTACCTGAGCAAACTTTGGGCAACCTGTTCTCTTGTTGGCTTTATTGACAAAGGGTGGATTAGTCTAATTACGGCCTGCTACAAATAGCTGCATATAACGTATAAAAAAAATCACCTTATGGGTGCTCCGTAGGGTAGCAAGATCTTGAGTTTTTTTACAGTACTCGGGTACGTTTTAAAATTTTCGACCAATCAGCAAACATTATTCTGACAGCATAGCTGGGAAACCAATGAAAAGTGAGTGCAACGTTCTAGAACTTGACTTCGGGTTGACGCTCCCTATAAAAGAGCTGGGTACTGCTTCAAGGCGTTCAGTTGGCGCTACCTCCTGATAGAGTAGCACTGTACGGCTCTTGTTCCGTAAAACAACATCAAAAGGATGAAAAAAAAAACAATATTTAAAGAAGACGAAAAAAATCAATTTTTAAAGAAGACGAAAAAAACATCGTCTAAAAAAATAAGCCAAAAAAACAATATCCGAAGAAGAAGGAAAAAAACATCCAAAGGGAGAAAAGAAGAACTGAAGGGCAAACGAGGTAGGAGGAAATACAAATTTCGTTTCAGCACCGTTGGAGTGCCAAGCCGTGAAAAGCATTTGGCCAGAAGACAAGGTAAGTGTTGTACCTGTTATTTTAAAACAGCGCTTTTCAAAATGCTGCTTTATAATCGTTTGAGATCGTTAGCCAGTGTGACAGCTGAAGGCTTTTTGAGTTTACCAACATAAAGTTTTATTTCTGTATTAGGACATTGTCAGGAACAATGATGTGTTCATCGCTATGATGTGGTCAAAAAGCGATGCATTGAATCTTAGAAACATTTGTGATTTTTCAAACGATGCTTTTCCTTTTATTTAATCAGTAAAATTTCCATCGGTTTTATATAGTGCCCCTTGAAATATGTCTTTAGCTCATTTTCCGGGCATTTTACTAGAATGCATCCTGAGAAATACACAAGCTCTGCTGCATTTCCGTGCCTCGATGTTTAGTGCCGAGTATAATTGTTGCAGTTGCCTTTTATATATTCCATGAGACCTGTTGGTACCAAGAGAAGTGTGAGACTGTCAGGGTGAATTTATCATACAATCGCACGCATAAATACCTGAGGGTTGCCAGTCCTTTTGCGTTGTTACAGGAGGACTAGAGCTGACGAGTGTGTTTCTACACACTATCAAGGGCATTGTAGTACAGTTTTCTCAGGTGGGAGAATGCTGCCGATCTCCTATTTGACAATACAGCCCTTGATATATTAGAATATTACAGAACTAGAAGCCTTTTGCAAGGAAGAATGTGAGAAAATCCCAAGTACAAGAACTGAAAGCCTTTCAGCTGGCTATAAGAAGCGCTTGTAAGCTGTGATATCTGGCAGAGGAGGTGTTACTAAGTACTGATTACGTAGGGTGCCCAAACTTTTGCAGAGTGCCATAATAATGTTTTTATTTTGTAATTTTGTTCAATTTATGGCATAAAAAGTAACTATTCATCAATGTTTGCTGAAAATATTGTGTATTTTTCCCCCAGTTCCTAAAGAGACTGTATTAACTGATATTGTTGCTTTTGTAATTGAAAAGATGTTATTTGTCAAGGGGTGCCAAACCTTTGCATAAGACTGTACACAGTGTGTGTATGTGTTTATGTGAGTGTGTGTCTGTGTGTGTGTGTGTGTGTGTGTGTGTATATATATATATATGTGTGTGTGTGTATATATTTCTGTATATGCATGTGTATATATATATTTATATATAGTTCACACACATTCAAACTTATTTGAATACACATTCAAAATTATTTTTATTATTATTATATTCGTTTTTTTTTTTTTTTTGTGTTTTAAAATTTTTTATTTTTGCAATGGAAATAAAAATAAAGCAGTCCTCCGTAGAGGAGGTGTGGTGGAGGGAATATATATATATATATACATATATATAAAATAATTGTCACACAACCTGGGTGACATGCCTTGCCTGCTCACCCAGTTTTAGTGCACCTTAGTTATTCATAATGACCATCTAGTCTCGATACACCCATGAATATATATGTATATATATATATATATATATATATATAGTTTTTCTGTTTTTTTTTTGCAATAGACAATAAAAATAACGCAGTTCTCCGTAAAGGAGGGATGGTGGATGGAATATATATATACATGTATATAAAATAATTGTCACACAACCTGGGTGACATGCCTTGCCTGCTCACCCAATTTTAGTGCACCTTAGTTATCCATACTGACCATCTAGTCTCGACACACCCATATATATATATATATATATATATATATATATATATATATATATATATATATATATATATATATGTATATATATAGATATTTTTTCTTTTTCTTGTGTTTTTTTTTCGCAATGGATATTAATAATAAAGCAGTCCTCCGTAAAGGAGGGGTGGTGGAGGGAATATATATATACATTTATATAAAATAATTGTCACACAACCTGGGTGACATGCCTTGCCTGCTCACCCAATTTTAGTGCAACTTAGTTATCCATAATGACCAACTAGTCTCGATACACCCATAAATATATATGTGTGTATATATATATATAGTTTTTTTGTGTTATTTTTTTGCAATAGACAATAAAAATAACGCAGTTCTCCATAAAGGAGGGATGGTGGATGGAATATATATATACATATATATAAAATAATTAATGTCACACAACCTGGGTGACATGCCTTGCCTGCTCACCCAATTTGAATGCACCTTAGTTATCCATAATGACCATCTAGTCTCGATACACCCATAAATATATATGTATATATATAGTTTTTTTTTTTCGCAATGGACAATAAAAATAACGCAGTTCTCCGTAAAGGAGGGATGGTGGATGGAATATATATATACATACATATAAAATAATTGTCACACAACCGGGGTGACATGCCTTGCCTGCTCACCCAATTTTAGTGCACCTTAGTTATTCATAATGACCATCTAGTCTCGATACACCCATAAATATATATGTATATATGTATTGTTTTTTTTTTTTTTTTTTTTGCAATAGACAATAAAAATAACGCAGTTCTCCATAAAAGAGGGATGGTGGATGGAATATATATATACATATATATAAAATAATTGTCACACAACCTGGGTGACATGCCTTGCCTGCTCACCCAATTTTAGTGCACCTTAGTTATCCATACTGACCATCTAGTCTCGACACACCTATATACACACCCGAAGCTCTGATCTCAGATCAGTTCCATGCCTCCAGAATCTAATGTTACCCTCAAGGAAGAAGGGAAGCTATGATGAGTAAAAAAAAGGTTATTAGAGTGTCCTGTCAGCGTTGGGCTTCTTCGGCCTCCGCCATTGATTTTTCGGTTTCAGGATGGAAAGTACAAGGTGGCTCTGTGTTGATGAATAATCCAGGAAAAAAATGCCACAAAGGCATGGAGTCACACCAGTGGAGTCTTATCCTTGCAATAAAGACCCCTGTATGACCTTTGCTGAATATTTCCAGTTTAGTGGAGCTGATCTGTGAGTAATGCAGTTATGCAGCAGTTTCTGATGGTTTCCGGTTTTGCAGGTGGTGTCCTTTTCAGCTTGGAGGAGGGAGCCTCCTTCTGGAACCAGATGTTGACCTGGAGAATCGTGAGTGACGTTTCCGATTAGCATACCTGATCTCCTTGCCCCGCCACGGGGCTCTGGTGAAATGTAACTATTCAGTGACCCGTATCTTTCAGTTCTTCGCTTCCATGATCTCGACCTTCACCTTGAACTTCTTCATGAGTATCTACCACAACAAGCCGGGAGATTTTAGTAACCCAGGTCTCATCAACTTTGGACGCTTTGACAACGATGTAAGTTTCCCATTTCTGTCGGTGTTGTGATGTAGATTGTCCTTTTTAAAAGTCTGTAGATGGAATCTTGAAAATCAAAATATTGGGCATCGGTAATTGATCTGGTTGTCTTGGCCAATGGTATGCTGTCCGCAAGTCAAGTAGCTCTTGGGAGATGTCGGCCGTTACCCTCTGACATTGGTTTCCTGCCTCCCGTTAGTCAGTGGGGAAAATGTGATGTTTATGGATGTCTGGACAACTTAGAGTGGAGAGCATTTTATAATCATTACCTCGTTTGGGAAAGGCGAAAGAAGACGGTATAATTTTGACCAAAATCCAGAATGAGACCAAGTTCACACTGTTCCCGAACATGTTTTGGTCTTTCCTGTCCGTGCCGTTCAAGAAGGGGCTGATCTGTGAACTTTATGGGGAAACAAGGGTGAGAGAGAAAAGGATGAGCTGTTATTTCCAGAAAGGGCTCGACTCGGTACCCTGTCACATGAGCAGTGATGTATTTTTACCTGCCTTCTGGTCACATGGGTTGGAAAGGAAACCATGAAACGTTTGTTGGGGGACTTGGACACAGCCCCCACCCCGCAGCGCATGACTTTCCTGGGAGGCCCCCTGGGCTGGAAATATAGTCATCACCTCGGTGGACATGAGTACCGCGCTGTTTTAGTTGGGCCTCCTGGTTTAGGTAGGCATGTTAGCCATGGTTGTGGATGTTTCTCGTTACAAGAGAGGCACCTGTAGCAGTTTACATGGTATGCAGATACGGTTGTTTATTTTATTTTTTTTAAACGCAGCAGAATTTTTCCCGCCTTCGGTGCCTGAAGTTTTTGGGAAACGTTTGCCCCGGATGCCCACTGTATGCTTCCTGTAGGATCACAACACGTTCACCATTTTTTTAAAAATTATACACTACTGTGCAAAAGTCTTAGGCAGGCAAAGAAAATGATATTTAGATTATCCTCGTGTTGGTGTAAAACTATGATATTATGCCTGTGAAAGTGTGTCAACTTCGCCATTTCAGAACCTCTGCTAAAATCATCCTAGTATTTGCAGCGACCGTCCAATGCAGCCATGTGTTTTTTTTGACTTGGCCACCAGCACACCTCATACAGCTAGTCAGTCTCTCACTGACTTTTTAAGCCAGTATATTTAACTTTTTTTAATTCAGCTGTTGGTGAAATTTAACAAAATCATGGAACGGCTGAGGTGCCCCTGAGGAGAAGTTTGGGAACTGAAGCGGTGTTCATCTAGCCATCCAACTAGATATCAGTAACTTTTTAGAAAATAGAAGAAATTACTCTATATATATATATATATATATATATATATATATATATATATATATATATATATATATATATATATATATATATATATATATAAAATAAAATTAAATAAAAAAAAAAGAGGCAAACAAGAGGTGCCCCCATGTGTGTAGTCCTGTAGGGTGTGATGTTGTCATTTGCATGTTTGACTGGAGGATTCTGGGTATTGATTTTTTTTTCTTTTTTTTTACCCCCCCCCCTCAGAGCACGGAGTACTACCTGTATGAGATTCCTCTGTTTATCGTCATGGGAGCCTTCGGTGAGAGAGAGAGAGAGAGAGAGAGGGAGCGTCTTATTGTGGAAACCCAAACCTTGCTCTTTTACATCTTAACGGACTGGTTCTGTTTCTGGTTTTCTCATGCCGGGCCCATGTCTCTTTCCCCCCCGCAGGTGGATTGCTGGGAGCACTGTTCAACGTCCTGAACTACTGGCTCACCATCCTCAGGATCAGGTGTGCCTGTGTGCGTGTGCCTGTGTGCGTGTGTGTGCCTGTGTGTGTGTGTGTGTGCGTACTTCTGTGCGCATGTGTGCCTGTGTGTGTGTGTGTGTGTGCGTACCTCTGCCTGTGTGTGTGCACGTAAGTGAGGCCTGTTTGGTTTTTACTGTGTCACGCCTGTCTGAAACTTAGGCATCTTAACACTTGAAATTAAATAATTAAATAAATATATCCCGAGACTGTGGGGCTGACCTTGAAACTGCCCCACACTGGTTTGATGCAAATGAAAGTTGTCCCACAACAAAATCATTAGCTGAGCCACCATGCCCCCCCCCATCCCCAGGTATATCCACCGGCCCTGCCTGCAGGTGATCGAGGCCATACTGGTTGCTGCCGTGACGGCCACTGTGTTCTTCACTATGATCTACTTCTCCAACGACTGCCAGCCCCTGGGGGAGGATCAGCTGGAGGAATACCCCTTGCAGGTAAGGCAGCTGGAGGTGGGCTCTCTGTGATTTCATTGGCTGAACAGCTGAGAGGGTGTGTATCCTGTCCTCAGGCCTGAACCTCCACTTATCCCTCTCACAGCTGTTCTGTGCTGATGGCGAGTACAATTCCATGGCCACGATCGTCTTCAACACCCCGGAGAGGAGTGTCCGCAGCCTGTTCCACAGCCCCGCAGGTCCGTGGAGTTTCCAGCACGTGTTTCAGGGCAGGATGGGTCGTGACCTGAAGCCGGATTGGTCGCCCCTGTTGTGCCCTTCTTCTGGAAGAGATTATAATTACAGTCCGTTGTCCATCTTTAGAATGAACACCTGTGTTTGATATTGGTGACAGGCTGGCTAGGTCCGGGGCAGCTGTTTGAACAGTTAGACTCGTCTGCCACCTCTGTCGTGTCGTAGGTTTGTTTACGGGCCGCTTCTGGCTGATTGTTTTCCCAGACAGACAGCTAAACCCATACACACAATCCTCCTCAATTATTCAAGGCTTCCCTCATTTGGGATGGGGGGACTGTCACCCTGCCTGGGGAGAACAGGAGCGCTTCTCAAGTGCCCTGACGAATGCCACCGTAGGCAAGTTCGAACGGCACTAAACTGTGTTCATCCATGCCCTCTAGTGGATGAAAGACATACCAAAGTAACATGGCTTGGTCTTGATCGGCTCCAAATTGCACTTTACACCAGGTAGAAAAATGGAAATGATCATATGAAAAATGCCATTCATCATGAAATAATTTCTGTACACCTGTATCCTCATTACAAGGGTGAATCAAGTAAAACTAGCTGGTTTCGCTAGATTAGCGTTCTTGGGGATCAACTACATGATCAACATTTTAGCAAAAACGTGGGAAACACTGACTTAGGTGATGAATTCCACCACCACCACCCCCCCCCCCCCCCCCCCGGCAGGTTCCTACAATCCCGTGACCCTGGGAATCTTCACCATCACCTACTTCTTCCTGGCCTGCTGGACATACGGCCTGACTGTGTCCGCCGGGGTCTTCATCCCCTCGCTGCTCATCGGCGCCGCCTGGGGGCGGCTCTTTGGCATTTTGCTGGCCTCCATTACGCCGCACAATTCCATACAGGTACATCAGGACGGGTCGCCGTTCCTGGGGAAGCGCCGTATAGCCGGTGAGGCGGCGTGGTCCGCTGGCGGAGGAGGGGCCGTCACGATAGCAGAACTCTTCCCTCAGCAGAGAGAAACCTCACAGTGGCGACGTTTTCCACTGACCTTGATTTTTTTGCACATTTTGAAGAAGCAAAACTGAAAATCCGTTAATGGGTACGATTATATTTCAGGAGGACAAGCCCTCAAACGCTTTCAGTTTGATTGAAGTGGTTTTTGTGGCGATTCGCAAAACTGAAATGGAAGCCGATTTTGCGAACTTGTTGCTGTGTAGGACACGATGACTTGGTTCTAGAGCTCGTATCTCATGAAAAGCTCAATCCATGTTGAGGCACGGAATCATAAATTGCAGGTGTTGTTTCCATGATGTTACTTAATGGAAACACCCTTTATGCAATTTCACTTTGTCAACAAATTTGCTTGTTTGTGCAGAACTTTAATGGAAACGCTGCAGGTTTTGATATATTAAGGAAATTGAACGGGGTCTTTAGAAGTCAGAGGGCCTCCTTCAACACCCGCTTTAGATTGATTTCCTCTTTGTTGTCCAATCAGATTTACTCTTTAAGCAGTCACGTGACTCTTTGAAGGTGCCCTATTGGTTAGTGCTGTATCGATTTCCTGGGCCGCCCAGCGTCATGTCGGCATAGATGTAGTTTAACATAATGTTTGTTGGAAGTAAAGCCCCCTCGAAGTTTTTGAATGAGCATGTTTTATGATTTGTGGCGTTTCGTTTGACAGACCTTGGCCGACCCTGGGAAGTACGCTCTGATTGGAGCCGCCGCCCAGCTTGGTGAGTGTCCGTCCGCGGTCAGCCTGCTTTTCAGAGCTCGTCTAGAGGTGCATGGAGGCACATGAGGCTTCGGGTTTGCGTCTGTTTACGAAGGTCTTTGCCAGGTGGGATCGTGAGGATGACCCTCAGCCTGACTGTCATCATGGTGGAAGCCACCGGAAATGTCACCTACGGCCTACCCATAATGCTGGTTCTGATGACGGCGAAGATCGTGGGCGATTATTTCGTGGAGGTCAGTGTTGACGTTTCGGGTTGGAGCGGGTTGGTCCATTTGGCATTATGTGTGAGCCTGTCAGTGAGTGATGAGCTCATCGCCTTTCAGACCGTGCAGAACTTGGAATCGGGCCAGTCGTGTTTCGTTAACTGCTCCGGTCTCATGTTTGCTTTTGGTGTGGGTGGTGCAGCTAGCCACCAGTCTGACGCCATCTTTTTTTCATCTGTCCTTCCAGTGACTGATTTTGAGAACCCTTCCGTTGTTTTTGCACAGCTGTCTAACTTAAGGTGGCACATCATGCTGTGACAGCTCGTTTCGCTTCTCTGTTCCTCAATGTGCCAGCAAATCTGCTTAGAGGAAGTAAAACTTCAAGGGGTGGCAGCTTGTGAATGTTGTGCAGATGTGATCCTAAGCTCTTCTGAGTGACTCGAATTTTCCCACAGGGGCTATACGACATCCACATCAAGCTGCAGAGTGTGCCCTTCCTGCACTGGGATGCCCCAGCCACCTCCCACTCCCTGACTGCCAGGTATATTGCCCCCTACAGGATTTTCCCTGCTAATGCTTCAATGAGCCCAGTACACGCCTTTAGCAAGACATTGGTGCTTCATTCTCACTGTATATTCAGGTTTGGTGTGTCTGTCCATTCAGGGAGGTTATGAGCTCTCCAGTAACCTGCTTCAACCTGGTGGAGAAAGTGGGCACTATTGTGGATGTGCTCAGCAACACCTCGACCAATCACAACGGGTTCCCTGTAGTCTCCGGGTTGAGTGATGGCTGTGAGGTATGTCCCTCCCACTAGGGGTGATTTTGTTTTCCTGGAGATTTGTCACATGATGTACTTTGGGGCTTTGCTAATCTGAATTTTGTGCTCTTAGCCAGGGAAAATCTGTGGCTTAATCCTGCGTTCCCAGCTTATCGTGCTCCTGAAACACAAGGGTGAGTGTGACCTAAGGTTCCTGCAGAGGTCAGCTGAATAAGGAGCATGTCTGTCCACACTAACACCTATCAGGGTGCTTGGTGTATATGCATGCCTGTGAATGACAGTGCAGCTGACCAATGAGGGGTTTGATTATTGAATACCTGGATGTGACTGGCAGTGCGATTGACCAATGAGGGGTCTGTTTACTGCGTACACGGTTGCGAATGTCAGTGCAGCAAGCCAATGAGAAGTGTGCTCATCCACGTTGTGACCGGTGTACTCTTTTCAACCAGGTGTTTGTGGAACGGGCTCGTTCTCGTCTCAATCTGCGCAAACTGCAGCTGAAGGACTTCCGGGATGCCTACCCTCGCTTCCCTCCGATCCAGTCCATCCATGTGTCCCAAGACGAGAGGGAGTGCATGATGGACCTGACGGAGTTCATGAATCCCACCCCCTACACTGTCACGCAGGTACTAGTCTCAGTCTCAGCCTTGGTCTTGGTCCTTGAGAACCAGAGACACATTTGACTAAACAGTCATGTTCTGCGACTGTGTTCTTCTGCCTCTTTTTCAGGAGACGTCGCTTCCTCGTGTCTTCAAGCTGTTCAGGGCCCTTGGTCTGCGGCACCTCATTGTGGTGGACAGTGACAACCAGGTGCGTCTGCCTTGCGAGGTCCTCAGGCCTTCGTCATCTCCAGCACATATCTCCATTCTCATTGTAAAATTCGAAAATTACTGCATCGGTTTTCAGCCAGTGGCCGTTGGGCATCCATCTAGATCAAGGTTATCACCCTGGTTTCCTGTGCTACTCCCACCCCTCCCTCATAACATAACCAGCTATCTATGCCCTGTTCTACGTACCAATCATGTTCCCGGTGCCCAGGTGGTGGGACTGGTGACGCGGAAGGACCTGGCCCGTTACCACCTGGGCGAAGACGGCCTGGAGGAGCTGCAGCTGGCACAGACGTGATGCGTGGAAGGCGACTGCCGCGCTGCTCACCAGGCCAACCCCCCCTGCCCCCAGTCAGCCCCCGCCAGAACCCGCACCGGTCGTGCATTTCAGCAAAGTCCGGAACCCGGGATGCCAATGACTGACTTTCTGGTTTCGTTCACCGAGGGTTGGTTGTGATGGGGGAGGGGATCGATTCCATGTGTGTTTTGCGACTTTTTGTTGCCCCCTCCCAGTTTGCACATAAAATAATTTATCCGTTATGTTTTTAAAGCACTTCAGAGAGAGAGAGAGTGAGTGTGTGTGTGTGTGTGTGTGTGTGTGTGTGTGTGTGTGTGTGTGTGTGTGTGTGTGTGTGTGTGTGTGTGTGTGTGTGTGTGTGTGTGTGGTTCTACACACACTTGGGTGTCAGTCCCGCTCTGTGGTCATTTGCAAAGCTTTGGTAGCATTGTGATATACATTAGTGTAAATGTGTAAAAAGCATTTCAAGCTGTGTGTGTGAGAGAGAGAGAGAGAGAGAGAGAGAGAGAGAGAGAGAGATTAGCCAGGCCAATAACGTTCCTCTTTTACTCAGAGTTTTTTGAGTGTGGTCTATTGACAGAGGGTACCACAGTTTTCTTGTGACTTTAGTTTTACTTTAGGGGAAGTTAATTTTCCTCTCCCAGATAATTGTCTTGCACATTGTACCATTAACCAATGCCTCCCACCCCTCCCATGCCAGTGTAGGTAAGACCAACCCTGCCCCCCCCCCCCCCCCCCCCGGAAAAACCCTGACTCGCTTTGACCTTTTTCTCTCATGCTGGATGCTAGCGGTTTTTAACATACAGTGTTTTTTCTCGTGAATTCGCCCATTGGCTGACTGCCACACTGCCTGCGTCCTCCCCCACCCACGCCAGTACGTGACAGTATGTATCCCCCCCACCCCGGGTGATTCTCCAGGTCCTGTGTTTTTGATGGCGATTTGTCTCTTGTTGCGCCGTACAGCCTCTAGGTGGCAGAAACCCTGGTTTCTGATATATACCTGAATAAATTATGCAAATCGGGGTCAGGTTTACATGGGTCGGGTGCCAAACAATGCCAGTAGTGTGTGTGTGTGTGTGTGTGGGGGGGTGACTTCACAGGTGCTCTCCTGAAAATGTGTGTATATCATTGTTTTTAAATGGCACTTACTGAAAGCAGAGTGGGGTTCAGGGCAGCTTAATGATTTGCAAGGTGACCATGGGTCGTGTTTGGCCAAGGGGGCGCTAGTGTGTTGAGGAAAGGAACTTATTCTGGTCTTTGCAGGCTGTGCTAGAAACCCAAACCCACCCCCATGGCTGTATGTGGCTCCGCACTTTAAATGCTTCTTACCCCACCTCGTTTCCCATCTGCGCCCTACAACTTACAAATCCTTGCAATGTCACGTGCAAGGGGGCCCCCTACTGGCCAAGCAAGGCCCTACAGTCGCTGGTGCCCTTGGGGGTCCAGCCGTACAGTTTTTGCCAACAGCAGAGTTTACACTTTGACTAGTTATGTGCTGTTTAGTTATTTTGTTTTTAATTAAGGTGAACTTGCCTAAGTGACCCTGATCAGTTAAATAGGGTTTTTACCCACCCAACAAGCCTATCGAAAATGGACATACCAGTTAAACGGTAAACGATGTGAATCCCTTATCAGATTTTGATTTTATTCTGAATATTAAATGTCGTGTTTTAACTCAACCTTAAATAAATTAAAGTATCTCCATTTTAAAGAGCACTGTGACTGGATGAGAGAATTGTTTCGGCGTTGGCAAGTACCACCTTAGCGTACATTTATAGAAACGGCTGAAATATACTGGATAATTTTGCATAATTTTTATTTTGCCAAGCTTGATTTTCTTCTGTGATTTCTGAAATCTAATAAAGGTTTTGATGCATATGCCTATTTGTATTGCACGAGTCAGTCATGCTGTTTAATAAGAATCATTTGTATTTATACAAACAATGATAAAAAAATTATTGTATTAAATGGCGTGTTTGATGATACTGCTGGTGACTCCGTGGCACTCTTTGAGCAACGTGTCCGTATCCTAATTTTCTACCTTCTGACACACAAATTCTCAGACTAAATGAGATTACTGCAGTCCCGTTGCCGGGGTAATGCAATTGTTTAGGTGGATGTCGCTGAATGCATTTCAGTGGGAGGTCCAGAAAGCCTGGGACGCGATTTGACGGGGTAGAAATGAGATGAACGGTTCTGTTGTACCTTGCAGATTTGTACCTTGCAGATTTCCCTCGATTTGCTTATTAGTTGCTGGAAATCAATATTTAAAAAAAAATGTGCGTTGAACATGCCTTTCCATCCCGATCCATGAACCCAGTTTTCCCAGATATCAGCAAAACAATGAGAAATTCTATATATAAAAAAAAAAAAATCAACATTTGATTAAGTTTTATTAATGCTTGCTTTCATGTTAAAAAATTTTGGTGCACAATTTAATTTTTTTTTTAACACACAACATTTGGTTGAAATTGTAATGTGGAACATCAAGTCTGGGGCGCAGTTAAGGGGGGGAGATTAGGACAGTAAAAAACTTGGAACATAACTGCATTGGTGTGGGTTTGTGGCCCAATATGATATGCATTCATGGGGCCCAAATTCTCTAGCAGAATCACAGCATAGATTTCTTTGTATATTTTTTAGGTTTAAAGGACTCCGGAGATTGAGATATTGTGTTTTTAAAGTTTCCTTGGACTCCCACAGTAAATTTTACAGAGCTGGGGTCTCCATAACTTTTGCTGTGCAATAAATTTTGCTGACTGGGAAAGGGGGGGGGGGTTCCCCAAGATTTTTGCCGGCTCGCCTACCCATCGGCTCACCTTGAAAATGCCCAAAATGCCACCTGGCTGTTCAGCCCTGCTATAAAGTTGCAGAAAGACACGACGTTGTACTGTGACCTTACGATGTTACAGATCCGAGAAATAGCGTACTAAGCAGCACGTGTTTCCCTGCTGTGTTAAGGTGGGCCTTAGAAACCCATAACGCACTAATGCAGCTCTGGATGGCGGGCTATGCGTCAGTAATGCTGTCAGAGAAGATTCACTCATTAGTCTGATGTGAACTTAATCAGATTATGGGTCCTTTTTAGTCGCAGAATACAACATAATCCATGGCAAATGGACATCGGTGCCGTCTTTATGATGTTATGCTGACAGTGCCTTTAATCCCACCCCCCACCCCCCACCAATCCCTTTCCCAACTTCATGTTGTCTCTTAATCCTGTATGTTTCAGTAATATGAAGACGGAATTTCAGTATTCTCTGTTGCGGTTGTTTTATTTTTATCTCGCGAGTTTCATGCATTTTTAAGAACCGCGCAGAACATCAGTTAACTCTGTGCTGCTGGAATCCTGAGGATTGCCTTGATGGGTAGTGTAGGAGTTGAAGGATTTGCGTAGTCAGATTTAATTTTTTAAAAAGGAAATCTATTAAAAAGTAACATGCAAAGTAGTTTATTATTATTATTATTTTTTTTTTTACATAAGAATTTCAAGAGAAACTGAGAGCCTCGTTTTAATGGGCTTGTCTGGTAAAGTTAGTTTGACACTTGTACTGCATGTATTATTAAACATTTATCTATCCATCCATCCATCCATCCCGGCTCCGTCAACATGCAAACTTCAGTAATTCAAAACACTTAGTATTGAGCTTCCATTGTGAGCCTTAGCAGCCAATAAACAAACCGCCAATAATGAATATCACAGGCTTTGGTGATGGACACAGACTTCCAGACACGCCCCATATTCCTGACGCATTCCTCACCATGACCCTGTCTACTTCACATTCGCAGCCCAATATTTCATTCAAACTGGAGTTCGAAAGCTTGTTGGAGCCGAATGGACAATTTTAAAGACCAACATGGCAGAAAATTCAGTTCTGAAAGAAAGGAAGTTTCGATTTTTAATGAACTTATGAGATGCAGCAGAGATTCATCTTACCCTCAGTAATCTTTAGTTATAGCTTTCAGGGACTGGGATATAGATAATTTAGAAATGTGCTGCTTTTTAAAACACTAAGTAGGATTCCAATACTTTTCCAAGACACGGTATAATAGTATAATGTATTGTTGGTGCGCTGTGGGAGGGAGGTGCTGTCCTGGCAGGGGAGACAGGTGACTGAAACCTTTTGTAGCGATTTGTTCCGCCTGTCTGTTGGGCAGAATTTAGTTTGCTCTCTTTGTGCTTCCAGTAAATCTAGGTCCCGTTCCCATCATACCAGCAAGTCCGTGCAGGGTGGATCTCTGGCTAATCTCTTTTGTTGTTTGATTCCCTCCACGGAGGAAAAAAAAAAGAACTCGAGGTCACCTGCGGTTCCGAACCACATCTCCAGCAGGTCAGTGATCTCAGAGTAGCACATGCCGTTTATAAGCCAAAAGAAAAATGGTTGAAAAGTACGACACCTGTGTTATTCTATTTTGGTATTTAAGTGACAGAATTCCACTAAAGGTGAATTAAAAACTTGCTTAATTTATTGAGAAATGCTGAAGAAGTAAATGAACAAAGGATGAGAGAAGCTGCTGGAATCTGAAGCAGACATGATGCAGGTTCGAAACTGCACAGTTTTGATCTGGAATATGGGACACAATCCACATTATAAGCACTGAGCTAAATGCCAAGTTTTAAATGGCTATTTATCTATTACAACCATTGTTTCAGTGAAAGTTGTATGCAGATGTTTATTACTTAGTAATAAGGCAATATTTGGCTCAACTATGGTTTGTCTGTTACTAATGAAATAAACTTTTCCTATATATAGAGACACAGGACTTTTCTCACTTCTGATCTAAACCATAATTTAGTCTGTTCTTATTTAACATGACACTATAATAAAAATACATCCGAAGTTAAAAATCCTGGAAGACTGCGTCAAATAGAGCAGCAGAGCACCGCCCCCAAACAGCCTCTGTGGGGCAGCAGTGAGCTCAGAGTGCATCCCCCCCCCAGGAGGCAGTGTTAGGAAGAGCAGGCTGCTGTGGGACTTGCTGGTGACCCCAGGGACTTGGTCTTGCCGTTGTCCTCTAAGGCCTGGGCGAAAAGGGCAGGGTTACGGCTGGAGTGCCGCTGGCGTCTCACAAAGGGAAAGACACTGGGGCATGATGGGAAGGAGAACATGTTAGCGTTCCGCTAACACTTGTGGCACTGCCTTTTCTAAGTCAGCCATGTTGGAAAATCCTTGACTACCGTGGAATTACAAACAGAAACTGGAGAGCATCACAGGGGACGCAAAAGCAATTAACATTACAGAACTCTGTGTAGTCTTAGTGACGAAGCTAAGCTGAAGCCAGCAGTTCACACTAAGCCCAAAAATCCCTGGAATTAATCGTTAACAACCCCAGAAACAGAACCTGTGTGTATCCCACACCAATATGAGTCTTATCCCCTTATATAAAATACATGGAATATATTACAGAAAGACCCCTTTTATAGAAGATAATAGTTTTACCTTTTTTTGGTCTCTTGTGGTTCTATGGCTCTAGCCAGCATGTTTTTGTAGAGATCGGACTTTAAATAGCGGGCGTAGGAGTCCTGAGGGTGAGAGGAGAGGCCGAGAGCCCGTTTTAATGAAGCTGTCATCCACTTTCATGGCTGTGCACAGTTAATGCTCCTACCTTCTTCATCAGGAAATAGATGTGCATCTGGGCGTCATCCAGGACAAAACGATGTGGGCTTTTCATGCCCTGCAGGGTCTTCTCCATGGTCTTGCTGTCCACGTTTACCCACTTGCTGGCTCCCGGGGCCAGGAACTGCCTGGGGGGAAGGAAGTGATGAGCCTGAGCTTTGCAGTCCCACTGGGAGTAAGCAAGTGCCACATCAGGGCCTGCTCTAAATTCAACTGGGATGCAAACTGTCCCACTGGGCCACAAGGTCGCACTCACTTGTAGACCTCTTCCACCTTCTGCGGGATCGTAGCGCTCTCGCCGTGCCGGATGTCCTCACAGGCCTCCCAGAAACAGAGGTTCTCCACTGTGAATGAAACAGCGCATGCATCAGCTACCTGCAGGAGGCGCTCATCACGATGCCAATATGGAGGAGAATTGCCTTTCATAGAGGGATCATGATTATTAATTTAGCAGATGCTAGATCCTATTTTTTTTTTTTTGAGAGGGCAGGGTCAGTCAGTCCCTGGAGTAACTGATCGACGGCCCAATAGTGAGGTCACTCAGCTGACTCTGGGATTTGAGCTGATGACCTCCTGCAATGAATCCCAATCTGCTGAGTCACACACTGCCCAAATAGGCCCGCAGTGATCAAATAATGAATATGATTCTTACTTGCTGACGATGCCTCCATGAAGCTGATCTACTTGGGCGGGGGGGTCTACATGCTGCTCACCACTGAACTCCTTCTCCAGGTACTCCCTGAACTTGCACCGTCCCAGAGGGTCCCTAAGGAGCTCCGTGAAGCCGAACCCCCATCGTTCCACCCGCAGCTTGGTGGGTGTCTCCACCCTGCACCAGGAGGCGTGGAAGTGAAGAGACGACAGTCACCTCTGGGGGTGTGGCCCTGAAGAGGCAGGATGGGGCGCGGTAACGCACACTCACATGTCGGCATTCAGCGTCCAGAGTGCCGTGTCATCTGTTATCCAGGGGTTGCTGGGGGGGCAGCCTTGCATCATGGGGTCATGGTTCAGGTACTGCTCGCTGAACTTAAGGAAGCTGAACACAGAAGACCAGCCATTCCCAGTTTTAGTCCTACTTTCTATAATCCTTGCAAGTCATCAAATATTCAGGTTCAATGCTGGCATATTCCAGCAAACTGGAGCTCGAAATGGTGACGAAATGATTATACGTCATTGAACCCTATAAGGAAATTCTCTTTTCATCTCCTCCATCTTGCTCTCCATAGGTGAGAGAAAGCTTGGTAGCAAAGGGCAGCTGCCCGTAGAGGCTCCCAGGAACCTGGGGGTTAAGGGCCTTGTTCAAGGACCCACAAGTGTGCTGAAGCCAGGCTTGAACCGGCGACCTTCTGATCAATATTAAGTAATTATTTGCAGTTAAATACAGTTCAATTCAGTTTAATAGTCAACCGGTTTCAATATTAGTTAGGCATCATTAATCCAGGATATGTGTGACTCTGAGATTTATGGTGAAAGATGGATGGGCAGATGGACGAAAGAACGAAATAACGAGGTTAGATTTTCACAAAGAGCAGTCCCCAGCATTTTTGTCAGAATTAACATGAAATAGATCCCCCCCCCCACCAATCAGAGGCACAGTATACAGAATACCCAGAGATATCCCCCAGTTAGGGACTAATGTGGACTGGTGTCGAACCAGTGGTCCCCCAGCTATGCTGGGACTGAGGCTGAATCACAGGTGTTGGGGGGGGGGTAGGTGGGGGAGGCTGTTATCCAACCTTTCCAGGCAGATGGAGGACTTGACCCTCGAGCGGCCCAGGGATTTCCTGATGTGTTCAATCTGGTGTCGGGAGCCATGAAAAATCACACGGGGAATATAAGAGTCAGAAAAAAGGCACAGCATGGTACACATCCAAGCCCTGATAAGAGCCATGCTGTTGTACCTTTAAACAGAATTTGTCAATATCTGAGAGCCAACAAAAGAAAACGACAACACAGATGTAGATCCTTCCGAAGCAATTTTCTTATGACAGCATTCTTAAGAGCCCACTTAATCACCCTCTTTGGTTGTTCTTGGCAACCATCCCATCAGCTGAAATAGGTTCACTCTAAATTCTTTCAGGCTTACCTCTCTTTTGTAGTAGTCCGCGTTCTGTTCTGTAAAGAAGGAAGAAACAAAACCGTCTCTAAACATGATATAAGCCACATGTTTATGGGAGTTTTACTTGCGCAAAAATGTTCTGAGGGCACAAGGTTCATTGGTTCAGAGAGATAACCAATCAGACTGTAGAAGTGGTGGATACAGGCAACTAGAGGAGGGGGGGGGTCAACCAATCAGATGTCTTGTTCCTGCCTCCTCTAGTTCCTTAGACCCACCTCCTCTACAATCTAATTGGTTATCTCTCTGAACCAATCATTTTTCCTTCTGCCCTCAGAACATTTTTGTGAGGGTAAAACTCCCACGAGCGAATCACATGCAAGGAATCAGACAGTAGGAATTCTGCTCACACTCAGCTCCTGGCTTTACTAAGCAGACATCCAGTCTAGAAACCATGAATAATATAGCACTATTACGAGTATGTATTGTGGGACTGCTGACGTACTTACGTTAGCATGGAAAACGAGAGCAGGAAGTGAGGAAGAAGTGAGACAGAAAGATGAGCACAACGAAGTGCTGTCACACTCACACACGAGCTTCCCTCGGATGCCCTCCCACCAAAAACACTGATTATCACTTCACTTCCTTGGGTAATTTGGGGGCCCAAGGCAACAGCCTATTCTGCCTATAGCTGCCATATATATATAGATATTAATATACATATTTTTTCTTCATGA
Source organism: Brienomyrus brachyistius (assembly GCF_023856365.1). Lineage (NCBI taxonomy): Eukaryota > Metazoa > Chordata > Actinopteri > Osteoglossiformes > Mormyridae > Brienomyrus > Brienomyrus brachyistius. Next base: position 549,072 of record NW_026042376.1, on the reverse strand, counting down.
CTTTGATCTTATCTAGGCCCCGAGCGGCTCTCTTGTTTGCCCGGATCCGGTCCTGTGACTGACAGAGGCGATAAACAGCAGGTACTGGCATTACGGAAAAAATGTATATGCTTAATAAAAAGCTCAGACCAGCTGGACTCGGGAGTTGTGCCAGTTCCTTCGCTCAGGGCCTTGTTCTTGAACGCTGAATGTTCCCGGCTGCAGAAAATCAGAGGGTGAGAAATCCTTAGCTGAACTTCAGATGAAGAGTGAGCTCGTTTCTCTCAAGCAGACTGACGCCGGTCTAACGCTGCATTAATACCCCTTAGCACTACTGGTCACATTTCCCATGATGCCACTGGGTACAGCCCATGGCGACACTGCCCAGTAGGGGACAGTGTGACAGCTTTCCAAAAGGACCATTCGGTCCTGGAGGGCCAGTCGGTGACACAGTATCCATGATCAGGACTGGGGTACCCTGCTTTACAGAATAAACTAACCAAATGTCGATACTGAATGCAATCTGATTTAACATGGTTTCCTTAAATCCCAATTAAAGTGCTTCAGATCAGCTCAGGACTTAACAGCAGAGAGACTATTTGGCAAATTATTACGCTGCTATTTGCAATTACATCCATTATCTCTCCGCTAACATGCAGCATTAAGCCTGAGCCGCAGGAATAGAGGTCAGATAATGGATCCGGTATTCCGGAGGTGGGATCCTCTTCCAGCTCGTTTAAAAGGCCCAACAAGTGGGGGGGTGGTGGGGGGGGAGACGCAAACACAGCATGTCTGCATTTTAGCTTCAGGCCGTCTCCCAGTCCCTTCGCACTCCTCTCTCCCAGATCCAAGCATCACCAGTCTTAGCGATGCATCTCGTGTTTCTCGGGCAAAGAGAAAGGAGGCAGGAAGCGGCCATTTTGTCATTTGCTGGTTTTAATCCCCCCCCCCCCCCCCCAGCTTCCCCCGTCCACCTGGCCGTACCAGAGTGCAGAGCGTCCCTGCCTTTTAAACACGAGCAGCACCTGACTGGGGGGCCCTACGCTGCGTGGTTTTTTGGCTCAACTGTGTTTCCGTCTAATTGGCGTCAAAACGGTGGGTTTCATCAATGAGGGTGGTGTGTGGCTGAGCGGGTTGGCAGTCGCCGCCTATGACTGGAAGGTTGCCGGTTTAAATCCCACAGTCAGCAGAGTGACATCACCACTGGACCCCTGAGAGAAGTCCCTAAACCCCCAACTGCTCTAGTCTCAATAAAAGGTACATCTGCAAAATAAGCTGAATTTAGGATGTGATCCGCAGCTGCGTGGCTGCCATTCCCACCTCCTGATGCCGCCCCGGATGGGGATAATGGCCCACATACACGCTGATGCTTATTAGCCCTGAGAGATGCTGCGCACCCAGCAGAAAGGGGCCCTAGTGACGGCCGGGATTAAGCCAGATACACACCACACTCTGCTCCTGTCCCACACTTTCATTCTCCACTCTCCTGTGTTATTCATGAACTCCAAATTACACTCAGCGAGGGTGCAGTTGCTCATTCCCGCAGCCTGCTGTCCTGTCTGTCTTCTGAAAGCTCTCGTCCCACAGAACATAGGCTTCTTCCCAGCTAAGTAAATATTTCATGATCACACTGAAGCAGTAGTGGGTTATCAGGCCTGAAGTGATATATTCCTCCCCCACAAAGTATGCATGGAGACACTCTGTGTGTCTTACTTAACGAAGACAAAACTCCCCCCCCCCCCCCCCCCCCCGTGAATTTTGCTGAGCTCAATGCTCTGGAGATGACGGAGATCGAAAATTATACCGGAAATGTTCCATATGTCCTTACAGATGTTTCCTTTGCCTTCCTTCATTGAACAAACCCGTTGTCGTGGGAGAGAACTGCACAACCCCCCAGCTCTCTGTGGGGGAATGGGACCCTGCCTATGCCTTCCTGCCAATCCTGCCAAGTTTCCCCTGTAAGTTGAAGGATCTCCTAACAGGCCTGCATGTAGATTAATGTCATACCCAGGACAAAGCAATTGCAGGTTAAGGCCCTTGCTGAAAGGCCCAACGGAGTAGAATCACTCTGGGCATTCACAGGATTTGAACCAACAACCTTCCACTTGCTTGCACAGATCCCTAGGCCCAGAGCCACCACTCTGCCCCACAACCTCAAAAAAATCCTAGAATCGCCCCCAGCCTGAGGCGATATTCGAGCTGCCAAGGTGCATTGAGTTCAGGTTTACCCAGTGTGTGCTTTACTCTAATCACAGCATACTGGGTTTTCGCCGGGGCAGATGTAGGGAGTCAGGGGTTTCGGGGGAGGTGCTTACTGGCGGTCTGTTGACGAGCCAGTAGGCCTGTTCCTGACATTCCAGCACGATGCGGTCCGCCTTGCGCCTCTGTTTGGCTGCCCTGGTAGGAGCAGAGCAGTCGATGGAGAGTCAGAAAGCATACTGGGTAATTAGCATATAGCGGTAATCACTGAACTGCAAGGTAGGGTTTTCATTTTTCTGTTTCCTTTTTCACTTAGAAATGGATTTCCGACTCTAGTGTTTAGGCTGAGGTCTGATTTAACAGATAGGAGGGAAATTATGACCACACACCATGTTACTTTTTAATTTAGGTAACATCATCATCCTCTTAATATGAGATTTATTCATCCATTCTCATCTGTCCCCTTGTGTGCATTTATGAAATTGATTTCATAGCTCGATGCGACAGTATTCCCGGGCTGGGGTGGGGTTTACCTGAGCTGCTCCTTCGCCTGCATCACCACGAAGTCCCAGGTGTGGTTGATCCGTTTGTGCAACATGTTGTAGCTGTCCTGCGGAGACGATGTTTAAATGCGACATTGCCAGGTCGCACGGCTGGCTGCGTTGCTGCATGGGTTCACGTTATGACTCACAGGCCGAACCCCTCCCAGGATATCAGCTGGCAGTGTCGGATTCACAAACCCTCTTACTGATGAGAACCTAAAATGCGTTGACCCTGACGCAACATGGCGGCAAGTTGGTGGATGTCTATGTGCGATCCTACTATGTGCATAATTGGTGGGAGGTTTTCTTACACAAAAATGTTCTGAGGGCAGAAGGAAAATGATTGGTTCGGATAGATAACCAATCAGATTGCAGAGGAGGCAGGACCAAGACATCTGATTGGTTGCTCCTGCCTCCTCTAGTTGCTCGGATCCACCTCATGTACAATCTAATTGGTTATCTCTCTGAACCAATCATTTTTCCTTCTACCCTCATAATATTTTGTGTAAGTAAAACTCCCATGAGCATTCAGCTATCACATGATCTCATCAAGCAATGCTTCAGACCAGCGAATAAGAATAGCATTGAAATGTACATAAATAAAAATTTTCTCTTACCTTTTCATAGTCTATCAGCTGCCCTTGCTTTCTGATATTCTTCTTAGTCAAATAAATCGCTTTAGAAGAGCAAAAGAAAGACATGGCAAGAAACTGTGTTTTTCTATTATTCTAGTAAAGGGAAGTAATGATGTAATAGGCGAGCACATGATTAATAATTGGTAATCACCGTAATCTAGCTCGGAGGCTGGCCACTGCTGAGAGCTCCAGAAGTACGGAGTCTAGCAAAAAGGAGATGCTGTCATTTGAAACTATTCAGAAGCAGCGTGACAAAGGTGCTTTGTGATTTAACATGTCAGGGACAAGGCGGGTGGAAGGCATTTTGCTACTTTAACTGGCATTGGTTCTCATACATCAGTGTTTCCCAATCCGGTCCTCGGCGACACACAGATGATCCACGTTTTTGCTCCCTCCCAGCTCCCTACCAGACAGTCTACGTTTTTGCACCCTCTCAGCTCTGGAGCCCGGACCAGATTGAGAAATACTGTCCTACACGGTAATTCCGCAGTCTCTCCAACGAATAGTTTCGATATGCGTGCCCCCCCACATGGCCACCACCCTCTCGCGCTGCCCTCCATCTGAAGAAACCGTGGTTTTAGGTTACCTGGAAGCGATACGGCGTCTCGTCGGGCCGCAGGACGAGCGTCCTGGGGTCCTTTAGGGGGTAAATGTAGCCGTGCTTCACGATCAGATTCCCCACATGAAGTGCCTCTGAAAACACACAAAGTGGTCACTCATTTCCACGTAAACTACTCAAAGCTCAAACAAATCCACTACTCGTAGCCCAGATTTAGGCATAGTAATTCTCTAAATTTTTGTCAGTGGAATACAGTAGAACACACGATAACTAGAAACTGAGTAGGCATATTATATTTTATTTTACGGTATAGCAAGTAACTGGAAAAAACGTTGACATGGTGCACAGAATAAGCCGCGGGGATGGTGCATTCCTCATCGGAACTATAATTAATTACGAGTAATTGGGACTTTCCACTTTCCGGCTGCCTCCGCGGCCATTGGCAGTCAGGCGCTCCCGGGGGTTTCAGACCGGCGCAGCAACAGCGCTGCTAGGGGGAAGCCTAGTGTTTACAGGGAGGGGTAACTGCTTACCGGGGCAACAGGTTTTTTGCCCATTCAAGTCTGTTAATGCATCTGCCATCTACTGCCTAAAAGTCCCCTCCTTTCCATTCCGACTTCTTTTCCAATCTGGGCTGTAAATCAGGGAAATCTGCTCCCTTGCTATTTAAAACCTCATCTGCATCGCCCGGGAATTCAGGACAACAGCGTCTTGCAGAAGTGCATAATGAGGGAGACGGATAGCGATATTTCTCCAGGCATGACTGACTGCCTCTGGCTATCAGCGAAGTTTGCATCGGGACTATCAAACCGTACAGCTCAGCATGCGTAGCGGCGCGACTCGGGACTGGCCTACAGATTATTTGTACTAATAGCCTCTCAGCAGAAAGATAAATAATTCAGCAGATAAATTGACGCCAGGGGAAGAAAATCCCAAAAGCTTCAGGCGAATGGGGTGTCTATGTTATGGACAAGCTCAATTCTGACATTTATTAATTCACAGGCTCAGCAATATCAATGGAACAGAACATGCTTCTGTCAGACACGTGAATTGCATATGCTTACACATAAATGCAGCTAGGCTAATCTGTTGTATGGATGACAAATTCTATTACTTCATTTGTATTTATTATTCAAAAGACTCGTTTATTTCTGTTATTTTATTACAAAAAAAAAAAAACCTGATGACGTCTTTCGCCAGCAGGGGCGCCATCGTCGTCACGAAGGGAAAAAAACAATCGATTAACCTCACATAAGAGCACCAGGTAACGCTTCCCTACATACTTCTCGGCCCTACCTTCTTCCATGATGGAGTACTTCTGAATTAGCCACTCCACGATATCATTTCCTGGGAAGGCATAGCGAGGAAGGCATCTAGTTAGAGTCGAGAAATGCATTAAGCCGTCATAAATCAAAAACGCTGAACTCGATAAATAAATTACATAAATAAATATGAGCGCAAGGAGATCGATGACAGTCTTAATGCACAGGATTCCCGAAGACCGCCGATGTATGGGCTTTCCTGTGAAGGGCTTAAATGACCATTAGGACCCGGCCCCCGGGACACTGCACGGCCGGGTGTAAGACAACCCGGGCGGCACGAAAAATTATTTTTAAAAAGTAAAATATGTATCGTGCACCTGTCATCGCATGTGGAATCACTGTGATTAACAGTCTTTGATTCTTCATCTTTATCCCCATGTCGGGATCTTGCATCGCCACAATGACTTGTTCAATCTGGGATAAGAAGAATAGTCAAAATCGTGAAATCAAGGTGACGACAGACATAGTGAAAACGTTCAACCTAGTAATATAATAATTGCTTAATGTGTGATTTGATATGTAATCGTTATATTCATCATTAAATCACCGGAGAGACACACTCATATATTTAGGCATATATATAAGTAAACTACAAGGTTTTTCCTCTGACTATCTTAACTGCACGTCAAAGACGTTATCGGATATTCCCGACTACAGACTTTCGGTTTGATCATTTATTCGCGTTATTAATTCGGCTCCTGATTACATTAAACTAAACATGCTCAGATTGTTACAACCTTTGCTTGTCGGTTATTTTTGGGATCTTTCTGGATGGGCTCAAGGCGGGGTCTGTAAGCACAAGCAAACTGCCAGCACTTTTGTTTTACATGAAAATAGTTTGATGTCGGCCTATTGCGTTATTGTCTGGCTATAATTTGGAGGCAATATTAAACAATAGGCCCATATATTGTAAATATACATGTTGTGTTGTTTTGTTGTTATCACAAACGTATAGCCTGATCATAAATTTCATGGATACCTGGATGTTGTATGTTCCATTATATTTATGAATGAATGATTTATGTGAAGTCTGGCTTAGATTCGAGAATTAATCATATAGATTAAAAAAAGTTTTCATTTAAAACTTATCTCATATAATAAAATCCTCGTCCGAACGAACATATGTCAGAATGAAAAAACATTTAAATTATTTTTGTGATGCATCAGTATCAATAGCTACAACGTCATAACAGATATAGATATAATGCGGTTCATACTTTTGAAGTTGATGCGTATCTCCCGAAAAAAATCAACTCCAGAAGAGTCCGCGTCTGTAAATGCCTGAACTTCGGAATCGATCCTACCTTTGTTAGGCGCGGCATCTGTGTCTTGCAGCTGTTCCCTTGGATAAAGATGTTAATTGTCATGCTTACAGCATCTCGATCTCCGGCGTTTGTGAAGTTGGGATTGATGCTGTCCTGTGTTTTTTTTTTCCTTCCACACTTAAGCTCTGCTTGTTACTGCCCCATAGCGGAGCGCAAGTGAAACGGACTACCGGAGATTTGCACTGTTTTTCTGTTAGTGTGTATAATCAAAATATGACTCAGTTTGGCCAGTTAGAAAAATATGATAATAGAAAAGTATTCTTTTCCTCTCACTTTTTTTTCTTGATTTAATTACCGACTTCACGTACTTACACTGTGTCCCGTTGCACGATGTAATATTGCGAAACTATGATTTTGTGGCAGTGTTTTGTAAAGGAATTTTCCGTTTAATCATCGTCTTAGTATAAAGCTATATGGTTGTTCTGGTATCAGTGGACGTACATTATGTATTTTTTCTTCTCTTGAGCACCATGGTCATGACATGAAGCTCAGTCATTGATTACTCGCAAATGTTAGTAGTCATCCGCTGTTTATCTTGAAGATGTAAAAGTAGTGCGCGTACATCTCCTCGTTAGTATAGTGGTGAGTATCCCCGCCTGTCACGCGGGAGACCGGGGTTCGATTCCCCGACGGGGAGAGTCTGCATCTTTTTGCCTCGGTCTCAAAAGGCACCAAGCTAGAACCGGCCCCGTGTTAGTGGAAACGGGGCTTGTGACTTGTACTCATGCATAATATTCTGCGGGTCGCTCAGCAGCGCAGCATATGAAACTAGACTCGGATTGTAAGTGTGTGGTTTTGATAATTGATGTATGGATGGATGGATCCTTAATAAGAGATATAAACAATAAGGTCCAGTCGCCAACTAATCATGTAAAATACGTCATAAACTCATGGTTGTTAAACCCAGAATAAAAATGAAGACGTATAACTAGGAAAGTCAACTTGCACATTTCAATTTTGGTTCGATATAATCACGTTGTCCTTAACCCTCCAGTGCAGGAGGGGACGGTAATGCGCATCGAATGTTTCCGAACCTGTGTGTGATACAACCGAGGAAGAGCCGATGACTTCGGGGGAGGAGGGGCAGGCGACTCGGAAGAAAAAGCAGCAGAACCCAATGCAGCCTGTAGCCCATTCAAAGGCCTACTGTTGGACCTCTGCTTATTTTGCAATACGTCTTTAGTACGGACTGAAAAATGTCCGATTTCGATGAGTTTGAGAAGCAGTTAAGCGAAAATCGGCAAGGTAAGTTTGGCTTTGAAGATCGGTGTATGCTCCCTGTTTTAGGGTAATAAAGTGGCCGGCGTGTCCTAGCGCCGAGGATGGTGCGGAGGGCACTTCTGCTGGTTCCGAAAAGAAAAGCGCGGCTGGGAAATCGGTGCCTTTTATCCGAGCGCTCGCCGATTCTGAAACCTGCCCGATTCTTCTTCTCCCAGCTGCCGCAGGATCCCCGAAAACTGACCGCTTTGGTAAATCAGTGACATTCTTTGCTTGGCATTGTTATAGAGATCGCTAGGCCTGCATCCATCAGTGCCCGGCGTACATAACATGGACATTTCAATGAAACGTTATTGGGGTGCACTCGATGTGAAAGCCTGCGGTTTTATTTATTTAATTATTTACCATTATACACTTGGATCATAAATTGCGACCCGCGTATTTTCATTCGCAGTAACACACTATGCATGGATGTTTGTTGCAAGCGTTATATTTTCAAGATCACGTTTAAAGTTTTATGCAAATAAAAACGACCGCGACCACTTGATTTAAAGTCCGCACTTAATAACAGTGTTAGTTACTTGGTTTTTAAATACTACGACGAGTTTTCTATATAATGATATGATTTTGTCTCTTTCCGATGCACAATAGCCTTTCCCTTGGGTCCGAAATGCTGGCCCTGTCATCCGTACAGAATAAGTCTTTCTCACACGATCGCCGTTTCTTCATGATGTATAGACTCTAAAAATCAGCCGCGTTCCCTGGAATCATAACAACTGCTTTTAGGTCGTTATTGCAAAGTCTTGCACCTGTATCTACCTTTACAGCGGATAGCAGTAACTAACAATGATGTACAGTTATATAACAATACACATATAACTTCATTAAAGTGCAGAGAATCCAGTAAACTGAATAAACTTAAGCCATACTAACGCAACTGAAATATACAACATGCGTTACAACGGAGTCGAAAGTAGGATTGATTTATGTACCTATCAAATGGCAATCTTGTCATATCAGCTCCTTATCACTAAATCACTAAAATGTCATTCGAAACGACCTGATTCGGCTAGACGAGCACTAAGTGCCGCCGTGTTTGATAAACTAGCAGTTCCAGTCATTCATATCTGCGCTCTGACTATGCCTGCGATTGCGGTAATTGGTTATTACCGATTTACGTAAGATGCATTGGCCGCTCCGTGTCTGTACTTTTGCAGCGGTGCATTACCGTAACGCTGTTATAACTGATGCATGAAGCTGATTCCTCGAGCAGCACCTGCGTTTAAATGCTTCACTGAAAACTGCACCTTCAGGGATTTATTTAAGCTTCTATATGAAGGACCTGCTGGGATAGAAAGGTGATATTTTATTGCTAGTTTAATAAAGTGCTGTCTGTCAGATTGAAACGATATTAATTACCCATCCATCGTCCAACCAGTTATTTTAGTCAGGCTCCCCTGGAGCCTATTCCAGGCAAATTCCCCATACAGAGAGCAGAGGCAAAATTCAGGCCTCCAGACTCGGAGGCGTGAGGCAACTGTACTCACCACTGTGCTCCTATATCATTAATTAGTCTGGTTATGTTTTTATTGTTTCACAACAGACTGACATTCAAGGGGATGTCCTTGTGCCCTTGAAATTATTAGCCATTGAGAGATGGGTGTGTTTGTTTCAGGAGGGTGTGATTGAATATGTGAATTGAATGGAGGTGCTTCATTCTGGTGAGGAAACTGGGGAGTTAGACCCCGTACCACATCTTGGTCTCCGTAAGTGACTTTTAAGGCATAGCGCTGGGTCAGTCAGCATCCAGCACCCCAGGGAAGTTGGTAATATGATTACTCTGTGACTCATGGGCTTCAAACCCACAACCATCCGGACACACATTCATAATCCCTCTGAGTTACACATCTTGGATTTATCGAAATGGATGGTAGGGGGGCAGTCATGTCGCTCCGCCCACCGTCTCACTGGTACCACGGTGTCGTCCCCCAGAGCGGGAGAAGGAGCGACACAAGAAGCGTAGCCGCAGCCGGTCTCTGAGCCGTGGCGAGAAGCACCGCCGCTGGAGCAAGGACTCCAGGGGGCGGAGTCACGAGAAGCGCAGCAGCAGCCGCGACCGCAAGGGTCGTGACCGACGGAGCAGCTCACGCGAGCACAAGAAGCACAGGTACCCCCCCTCACGGTCCCGGTTACAGGCACTGAAGCTGATATCTAGCATGGTTTGAGGCCTCTTAACAAGTTTCTTTCACAATCAACCAATTGGTTTCTTCGTGGTGGGAAGGGGGACTGTACCCATATTAAATTTTAACTGGCGTTTATAAGTAGCCCCCGCCATAGCGATGGGACCTCAAAGCCAGCCTAAAAAGTGGCGCATGGTCACACCCTCATGACCTTAAACTGCCTGCGATCCAAAGTTAAATGTAAACATTCTGCCATCTGTTTGTTTTTGCCAGATTCTGAGTGTTTACACTGTATTGTTTGGGGAAAACAACCTTCTGTTTTGTGTTTGGGCAGCTACTCTCCTCGGAGAAGCCGTAAGAAAAGGACATACAAGTACTGGGATGTTCCCCCTCCGGGATTCGAGCACATCACCCCCATGCAGTACAAGGCAATGCAAGGTTTGGATGCGACGCTTTCATGTGTGCTAGTTCAGTATTGCAAGGTTATGGTATATTGGTTGCAATGAAAGCATTTATTCTGGAGTGCCCTCCTCCCCCCTGCTGGTCAAAGAGGGAATAACACTTGGGATGATTTCAGACAGTGTGAAGAGAGCTTAAACCTAGGGGTTAGAAGCAAATGAAGGCGACGATCCGGATGTTCTGGCCGTCCCTGGTTGGGGTCTTGAAGCCCTTTCTCCTCCCCACAGCTGCAGGGCAGATCCCCACGATAGCTTTACTGGCAACATCCACCACCAGCGGCGTGGCAGTGACGCCCACCCAGGTGCCGATGGTCGGCAGCCAGATGACCCGGCAGGCCAGGCGGCTTTATGTCGGCAACATCCCCTTCGGCCTGACGGAGGTGAGTCCAGGCAAAGTCCCGCGTTGCCTTCTGTCATGCATACTGGTGTCATGTGTAGCTCAGTGAGTTAGGACACTGAGCCGGTCACAAGAAGGTTGTTGGTTCAAATCCCTTGGGCAGCAGAGTGATTTCACCATTGAGCCCCCGAGCGCAGCCCTTAAGCACTATTTGCTCTAGGAACTGTCTGGTCCTGCTTCTTCAATGAAATGTATGTTGCTTTGGATGAAAGGCCAGTTTTTTGTACTCGTTACGGACTGACTGTCCTTCGCAAGCTGCGGATGTCTTGTCATATAAAGAGGGAGACTTTCACTTTTATTTACTTAATGTTGTAAATATTTAGCAGACAGTTTTATCCAAAGTGAAGAATGTTTTTTTTTTTTTTTTTTTTTGAGAAATCAGGGTCAGCCTGTCCCTAGAGCAAACTCGCCGGCCCAGTGGTGTGATCACCAGTGATGTGAACCAGTGATCTTCTGATGATAACGCTGGCATCCTAACCAGCTGAGCCACACACACACACACACACAGCTCAGTCACTCACTTCTTACTGTTAACATAGGGGTGTTGTGTGGCTCTGTGATGTTTGCCCATGAAAAGAAGGTTGCTGGTTGGCAGGGTTGGCAGAGTGATTTCACCACTGGGCCCTTGAGCAAGGACCCTAACCCCCAAATTGTTCTAGGGTTGCTGGCTCCTATTCTAGTTAAAAATTCTGGACACACCTACTGAAAATGACTTGTTTTTCAGCAAGATAATGACCCAAAGCCCACCTTGAAGGTTATGCAAGTAGCTTATTACCTTGTGAACTAGGAAAGAGATGGTCCCCACAGCCCCCCAACCTAAACTCTATAGAGCTGGTTTGGGATCAGTTGGATGAGAGTAAGAGTAAGGTAGCCAGCTTGCGCGCAGAACTTGTGGAAACTCGAGGACTGTTGGAGAAACGGTCCAGGTGGGTACATATGTTAGCTGGTTGAGTCCGCAATGCTGTCATCGAAGCCAATGGCTCCTATTTTGAAGAGACAAAAATTTTGTCTTTGCAGTACTTCATATGCATAACTTCCATGCCCAAAGGCCTTTTACTATAAGGTGAATAACAGCTAAAATAGAGACAAATGCATTAAGAGCAGGTGTGTCCATACTTTTGACTGGTGCTGCATGTGTCAGCATCTCCCATGGAGAGCAAGATGGGAGAGGCAAAAAACAGTCGTCAAACTGCCCCAGTATTTAGGTATTTTTTTGCTGGAGTTACATTTATCTGATATTATATAGGAGATAACGACGTCATACTGATTTGAAGTTGGCTTATTTCACTCGCGCCGTTTGCTCGTGGTCATTATCCGGCATGTTGACGGTTTGCTGTGATCGGCCGGCTTTGGGCGCCGTGCCGCTCTGTCTGCAGGGGTCGTCTCCACCGTGGTTCCAGACTCGCCACACAAGCTCTTTGTCGGAGGCCTGCCCAACTATCTCAGTGACGATCAGGTACCCCGCCCTCAGTCTCTGTCGCCGGGGAGCCGACCCACAACCCTCCTGTGTTTCTGTCCCACTGCTGCACGTGGAACTCAAGCAGGCATGCACACACACGCACACGCACGCACGCACGCACGCGCACGCACATACATACATAAAATAAACACTCGTCTCTGTGTAACTGATTAGTAGGAAAAGAAAGCCTGTCAAAGTTACCTCACCGCTTAAAATTCATTACAAGATACTGGGGGGTCAAATGTCAGCATCATGTTTAAAGCTAGCTGCTGAAAATAGCCGCACATTTGAGGTTTTTTTTTTTTTTTTTTAAAGATATTCATGGGATTTATTAAACATTTATTAGACATGTAGGTAATGAGTTGACAGTTACATTACGCTCATTGTTTATCCAGCTGTAAATTATGAAGATATTGAGACCCCGCTAATGTAAAAGGTACGTTTCCCAAAACCTCATGTTATCGACTTGCATAGTTGGAACCATTCAGTTGTTATCTAATGTTGTTAGCAAATAACCTTATTAGCAACAAAGGCTTTGGGAAATGTGCCTTACAGCTGGCGGCTTGCCAAACCAGTCACGTAGCCAGTCCCTGTGCTGCCTGTTGCTGGGTACCCTGGAATATTTGTATATCGGGTTAATTGCTGAGTGTTAGTCGGATGAATCAGCCGCGTCGTTTTGCTGCATGAAAATTTAAAATCGAGTCATCTGCGCGTCACCTAACTGACGAATACCTCCACATTGCCGTACACCTGTGTTTGCCCAATCCCAGTCCTCGGGGAACCGCCGACTGTCCACATTTTCGCTCCCTCCTAGCTCCCAGCCAATCAGGAACACCGAATACCTGGTACAGGTGTGCTGAGAGGAAGCAAAAACGTGGACTGACCGGGGGGGTACCCCCGAGGACTGGGCTGGGAAACACTACCATAGACTGTGCTTGAAATGTGGGGGAGATCGACCAAGTCCCCAAACGCTTCAGTATTCGCAGACGTGCCGTGTCTCACGTCCATGTCCGCACACTGAGAACGATGACTTCACATCCCGTTAACAGCGATGGGGAGCTGCGGAAGAATCGTTCCCTACATTGCTGTGTCGCTCGAAAGGCAGAAAATACTTCGGACCTTTTTCCCGGTGAACGATTATCAGCTTCACTGGAGTTTTCACATCGTGCCCCATGCCCTATTCTGTTATGACGTCAGTGATGGATAATATTACCATAACAACATGCACAGATGAGGTCGTCTTACTCTGAAAGTGTTGAAAGGGTCACATTTTAGACATTTTCTACTTCTCATTAGCATCTTTTATGATTTTTTTTTTTTCTTCCTATATCGCCACCCCACTGAAATCGGCCCATTATAGACATAATCCATACAGGCATTTAATAGTTTACCTATTTATTTTGCAAAAGTTAATCGCAAAACGTTTTGCGTCCACCCCTGCATTGTAACATTTTGAGCTCCGGTGTCCCACTCACTTTAGCCTAAACTGTTAAAAATGGCAAGACTCAGCCCACAAGATAGTGATCGCGGTTTCAGTGAAAGGTAAGTGAGAAGTGCAGTCAGTTTGTTTTTCTTTGATTTTTTTCCTCCTTTTCGGATTGTCATCGTAATCTTTCTTATCCAGTGTGAGTCACATGTAATCCAAGTCAAGAGGAAGGCTGTACCAAAGCAGCACTGGGGGGAGAGAGTTTGAATCCAGCAGAACTGTTAATGTATTTCACGTCAAAGCCAGTAAATGTGCCATAGACAGGTGAAATGGAAACCGCTGCTTGTATCCTGGTGTTTACATTTTTTTTGCAGTCCCTGCTACCGCTTTGATACTTACAGCTCTTTCATTTTTGTTCCCCACTTTGTCCCCAGCTAGGGGCCTGTAAGATCGTTAAGTCTTCGCTCATAATTTGTTCAGTAGTACTGACCTACTGCTGCCATGCCAACATGTAACACAAGGCAAGTAAGACATTCCGTCCCTCGCACGGATATCCTCCCTGTCGACGGCCTGCCCCTGTGGGGGGGCTCTGTCCTGGAGTGCTCTTAAGCATATGGGGTCCTTTTTTTGGGGGTTGAAGGCTGGGGAGAGACTTATTATGCTGATCACAGGGTATAAATTTGATTTTTTTTTTTTTTTTGCCCCTAAGAGAAGGTAGGAGGTAGCGCCCTCTTGTGGCTGCCAGTGTCCCAGGTGACTCCTTTCTGAAGTCAGTGGTTAATGCGGCTTTACAGTAGATTCCTGTAGAATAAGTGAGGAATGATGTTAGCAGAGCTATTTCGTCCTGTTTGGCTTCAAGCCGTGGCCCCTTTAGCAGGACCCTGTGGCGGCTCTTAGCTTTACCTGTGAGTTTATCTCCTGTAGGCTTTGTCCCTCTAATTAACTGCACCAATGTGGTTCTTGGTTTTAAGAACAGGAAGTCAGTGATTCGGCTGGGTTTGTGTTCTGCCGAGTCGCCCCCCCCCCCTCCACATTGTATACATGGAACACTTAACATATAATTAGCTGTTTTTATTTAGTTTTTTTTTTATATACCATCTAGCTTAATTATTGTGGCCCTTAAAATCAGATGCAACTCGGTCCATATTTCAAAATTCGTAGTTGGAATTATCAGAGAACTTGATTAGGAATTCAGTTGTGTTGTATATGCTGTAGGATGGGGGGGGGAATCTGTGTTATCATTCATTGACAAGAATCAAAATAGTTACTTTTGTACGCTCCCAGTAAGTAAGTCATGCAGAAAGGGCACAGGGGGCTTTGAGCTCTAGTGTTGCACCGTAATGTCGAGCCACTTGTCATAAAGCCATTTTCCTGATGTCTTCACTGTTTCCTCATGTCGTTTTGCAAAGTTTAACATGCTGCTTCTCCCACAGTTAAGATTAGCATTTCTAGCGAGGCGCCGTGCCTGGACTGTCGGGCTAATCGCCCCCCCGCGTCTCCTCCTCTTGCCCAGGTGAAGGAACTCTTGACGTCGTTCGGACCTCTTAAGGCCTTCAACCTTGTGAAGGACAGTGCCACGTCACTGTCTAAGGGTTATGCTTTCTGTGAATACGTGGACATCAGTGCCACTGACCAGGTGCGTGAGGTGGGGCAGCAGCTGGAAGGTCTGGGGTGACTCGGGGCTT
Organism: Brienomyrus brachyistius; assembly: GCF_023856365.1. Lineage (NCBI taxonomy): Eukaryota > Metazoa > Chordata > Actinopteri > Osteoglossiformes > Mormyridae > Brienomyrus > Brienomyrus brachyistius. Next base: position 533,688 of record NW_026042376.1, on the reverse strand, counting down.
CCGGATGGAATTGCTGACGCTTGTGTGGGATGCATCCCGCAGGCCGTGGCTGGACTCAATGGCATGCAGCTCGGAGACAAGAAGCTCATCGTCCAGCGGGCAAGCGTGGGGGCTAAGAATGCCAACGCTGTGAGTATTTGCCCTCGGCTGCCGCCTTTCTGATGTCCTAAACCCAACTTGGTTCCTGGGTGCCTCCCAGGAAGCTTAATGCCCCTATTTCTTGGGTTTATTTGGGTCCATGTAAATTTCTCGCTGTTACTCGAGACGATTGGACGATCAGGGGGTATCTGACACTCTTGTCGCCCCCCGGGACAGACGGCCATCATCGAGACGCCGGTGACGCTGCAGGTTCCAGGGCTGCAGCGGCTGCAGAGCTCCGGCATGCCCACGGAGGTGCTGTGCCTCCTCAACATGGTCATGCCCGAGGAGCTGGTGGACGACGAGGACTACGAGGAGATCCTGGAGGACATCCGGGAGGAGTGTTGCAAGTACGGCAACGTGCGCTCCATCGAGATTCCGCGGCCCGTCGATGGCGTGGAGGTGCCTGGCTGTGGCAAGGTGGGACCCGTACTCTCCTGTACCAGTGGCAAAAAGAAGACCTCTGTAGGCACTAAACACAGGCTCATGGGAGCATTTCTTGCACAAAAGTGTTTTGAAAACGGAATAATTTTTTGTGTAAGAAAAACAATCTGATTGGTTCAGATAGGCGACGGACAATCTGATTGGTTCAGATAGGCGACGGACAATCTGATTGGTTCAGATAGGCGACGGACAATCTGATTGGCTCAGATAGGCGACGGACAATCTGATTGGCTCAGATAGGCGACGGACAATCTGATTGGCTCAGATAGGCGACGGACAATCTGATTGGCTCAGATAGGCGACGGACAATCTGATTGGCTCAGATAGGCGACGGACAATCTGATTGGCTCAGATAGGCGACGGACAATCTGATTGGCTCAGACAGGCGACGGACAATCTGATTGGCTCAGACAGGCGACGGACAATCTGATTGGCTCAGACAGGCGACGGACAATCTGATTGGCTCAGACAGGCGACGGACAATCTGATTGGCTCAGACAGGCGACGGACAATCTGATTGGCTCAGACAGGCGACGGACAATCTGATTGGCTCAGACAGGCGACGGACAATCTGATTGGCTCAGACAGGCGACGGACAATCTGATTGGCTCAGACAGGCGACGGACAATCTGATTGGCTCAGACAGGCGACGGACAATCTGATTGGCTCAGACAGGCGACGGACAATCTGATTGGCTCAGACAGGCGACGGACAATCTGATTGGCTCAGACAGGCGACGGACAATCTGATTGGCTCAGACAGGCGACGGACAATCTGATTGGCTCAGACAGGCGACGGACAATCTGATTGGCTCAGACAGGCGACGGACAATCTGATTGGCTCAGACAGGCGACGGACAATCTGATTGGCTCAGACAGGCGACGGACAATCTGATTGGCTCAGACAGGCGACGGACAATCTGATTGGCTCAGACAGGCGACGGACAATCTGATTGGCTCAGACAGGCGACGGACAATCTGATTGGCTCAGACAGGCGACGGACAATCTGATTGGCTCAGACAGGCGACGGACAATCTGATTGGCTCAGACAGGCGACGGACAATCTGATTGGCTCAGACAGGCGACGGACAATCTGATTGGCTCAGACAGGCGACGGACAATCTGATTGGCTCAGACAGGCGACGGACAATCTGATTGGCTCAGACAGGCGACGGACAATCTGATTGGCTCAGACAGGCGACGGACAATCTGATTGGCTCAGACAGGCGACGGACAATCTGATTGGCTCAGACAGGCGACGGACAATCTGATTGGCTCAGACAGGCGACGGACAATCTGATTGGCTCAGACAGGCGACGGACAATCTGATTGGCTCAGACAGGCGACGGACAATCTGATTGGCTCAGACAGGCGACGGACAATCTGATTGGCTCAGACAGGCGACGGACAATCTGATTGGCTCAGACAGGCGACGGACAATCTGATTGGCTCAGACAGGCGACGGACAATCTGATTGGCTCAGACAGGCGACGGACAATCTGATTGGCTCAGACAGGCGACGGACAATCTGATTGGCTCAGACAGGCGACGGACAATCTGATTGGCTCAGACAGGCGACGGACAATCTGATTGGCTCAGACAGGCGACGGACAATCTGATTGGCTCAGACAGGCGACGGACAATCTGATTGGCTCAGACAGGCGACGGACAATCTGATTGGCTCAGACAGGCGACGGACAATCTGATTGGCTCAGACAGGCGACGGACAATCTGATTGGCTCAGACAGGCGACGGACAATCTGATTGGCTCAGACAGGCGACGGACAATCTGATTGGCTCAGACAGGCGACGGACAATCTGATTGGCTCAGACAGGCGACGGACAATCTGATTGGCTCAGACAGGCGACGGACAATCTGATTGGCTCAGACAGGCGACGGACAATCTGATTGGCTCAGACAGGCGACGGACAATCTGATTGGCTCAGACAGGCGACGGACAATCTGATTGGCTCAGACAGGCGACGGACAATCTGATTGGCTCAGACAGGCGACGGACAATCTGATTGGCTCAGACAGGCGACGGACAATCTGATTGGCTCAGACAGGCGACGGACAATCTGATTGGCTCAGACAGGCGACGGACAATCTGATTGGCTCAGACAGGCGACGGACAATCTGATTGGCTCAGACAGGCGACGGACAATCTGATTGGCTCAGACAGGCGACGGACAATCTGATTGGCTCAGACAGGCGACGGACAATCTGATTGGCTCAGACAGGCGACGGACAATCTGATTGGCTCAGACAGGCGACGGACAATCTGATTGGCTCAGACAGGCGACGGACAATCTGATTGGCTCAGACAGGCGACGGACAATCTGATTGGCTCAGACAGGCGACGGACAATCTGATTGGCTCAGACAGGCGACGGACAATCTGATTGGCTCAGACAGGCGACGGACAATCTGATTGGCTCAGACAGGCGACGGACAATCTGATTGGCTCAGACAGGCGACGGACAATCTGATTGGCTCAGACAGGCGACGGACAATCTGATTGGCTCAGACAGGCGACGGACAATCTGATTGGCTCAGACAGGCGACGGACAATCTGATTGGCTCAGACAGGCGACGGACAATCTGATTGGCTCAGACAGGCGACGGACAATCTGATTGGCTCAGACAGGCGACGGACAATCTGATTGGCTCAGACAGGCGACGGACAATCTGATTGGCTCAGACAGGCGACGGACAATCTGATTGGCTCAGACAGGCGACGGACAATCTGATTGGCTCAGACAGGCGACGGACAATCTGATTGGCTCAGATAGGCGACGGACAATCTGATTGGCTCAGATAGGCGACGGACAATCTGATTGGCTCAGATAGGCGACGGACAATCTGATTGGCTCAGATAGGCGACGGACAATCTGATTGGCTCAGATAGGCGACGGACAATCTGATTGGCTCAGATAGGCGACGGACAATCTGATTGGCTCAGATAGGCGACGGACAATCTGATTGGCTCAGATAGGCGACGGACAATCTGATTGGCTCAGATAGGCGACGGACAATCTGATTGGCTCAGATAGGCGACGGACAATCTGATTGGCTCAGATAGGCGACGGACAATCTGATTGGCTCAGATAGGCGACGGACAATCTGATTGGCTCAGATAGGCGACGGACAATCTGATTGGCTCAGATAGGCGACGGACAATCTGATTGGCTCAGATAGGCGACGGACAATCTGATTGGCTCAGATAGGCGACGGACAATCTGATTGGCTCAGATAGGCGACGGACAATCTGATTGGCTCAGATAGGCGACGGACAATCTGATTGGCTCAGATAGGCGACGGACAATCTGATTGGCTCAGATAGGCGACGGACAATCTGATTGGCTCAGATAGGCGACGGACAATCTGATTGGCTCAGATAGGCGACGGACAATCTGATTGGCTCAGATAGGCGACGGACAATCTGATTGGCTCAGATAGGCGACGGACAATCTGATTGGCTCAGATAGGCGACGGACAATCTGATTGGCTCAGATAGGCGACGGACAATCTGATTGGCTCAGATAGGCGACGGACAATCTGATTGGCTCAGATAGGCGACGGACAATCTGATTGGCTCAGATAGGCGACGGACAATCTGATTGGCTCAGATAGGCGACGGACAATCTGATTGGCTCAGATAGGCGACGGACAATCTGATTGGCTCAGATAGGCGACGGACAATCTGATTGGCTCAGATAGGCGACGGACAATCTGATTGGCTCAGATAGGCGACGGACAATCTGATTGGCTCAGATAGGCGACGGACAATCTGATTGGCTCAGATAGGCGACGGACAATCTGATTGGCTCAGATAGGCGACGGACAATCTGATTGGCTCAGATAGGCGACGGACAATCTGATTGGCTCAGATAGGCGACGGACAATCTGATTGGCTCAGATAGGCGACGGACAATCTGATTGGTTCCGTCGCCTATCTGAGCCAATCAGATTGTCCGTCGCCTATCTGAGCCAATCAGATTGTCCGTCGCCTATCTGAGCCAATCAGATTGTCCGTCGCCTATCTGAGCCAATCAGATTGTCCGTCGCCTATCTGAGCCAATCAGATTGTCCGTCGCCTATCTGAGCCAATCAGATTGTCCGTCGCCTATCTGAGCCAATCAGATTGTCCGTCGCCTATCTGAGCCAATCAGATTGTCCGTCGCCTATCTGAGCCAATCAGATTGTCCGTCGCCTATCTGAGCCAATCAGATTGTCCGTCGCCTATCTGAGCCAATCAGATTGTCCGTCGCCTATCTGAGCCAATCAGATTGTCCGTCGCCTATCTGAGCCAATCAGATTGTCCGTCGCCTATCTGAGCCAATCAGATTGTCCGTCGCCTATCTGAGCCAATCAGATTGTCCGTCGCCTATCTGAGCCAATCAGATTGTCCGTCGCCTATCTGAGCCAATCAGATTGTCCGTCGCCTATCTGAGCCAATCAGATTGTCCGTCGCCTATCTGAGCCAATCAGATTGTCCGTCGCCTATCTGAGCCAATCAGATTGTCCGTCGCCTGTCTGAGCCAATCAGATTGTCCGTCGCCTGTCTGAGCCAATCAGATTGTCCGTCGCCTGTCTGAGCCAATCAGATTGTCCGTCGCCTGTCTGAGCCAATCAGATTGTCCGTCGCCTGTCTGAGCCAATCAGATTGTCCGTCGCCTGTCTGAGCCAATCAGATTGTCCGTCGCCTGTCTGAGCCAATCAGATTGTCCGTCGCCTGTCTGAGCCAATCAGATTGTCCGTCGCCTGTCTGAGCCAATCAGATTGTCCGTCGCCTGTCTGAGCCAATCAGATTGTCCGTCGCCTGTCTGAGCCAATCAGATTGTCCGTCGCCTGTCTGAGCCAATCAGATTGTCCGTCGCCTGTCTGAGCCAATCAGATTGTCCGTCGCCTGTCTGAGCCAATCAGATTGTCCGTCGCCTGTCTGAGCCAATCAGATTGTCCGTCGCCTGTCTGAGCCAATCAGATTGTCCGTCGCCTGTCTGAGCCAATCAGATTGTCCGTCGCCTGTCTGAGCCAATCAGATTGTCCGTCGCCTGTCTGAGCCAATCAGATTGTCCGTCGCCTGTCTGAGCCAATCAGATTGTCCGTCGCCTGTCTGAGCCAATCAGATTGTCCGTCGCCTGTCTGAGCCAATCAGATTGTCCGTCGCCTGTCTGAGCCAATCAGATTGTCCGTCGCCTGTCTGAGCCAATCAGATTGTCCGTCGCCTGTCTGAGCCAATCAGATTGTCCGTCGCCTGTCTGAGCCAATCAGATTGTCCGTCGCCTGTCTGAGCCAATCAGATTGTCCGTCGCCTGTCTGAGCCAATCAGATTGTCCGTCGCCTGTCTGAGCCAATCAGATTGTCCGTCGCCTGTCTGAGCCAATCAGATTGTCCGTCGCCTGTCTGAGCCAATCAGATTGTCCGTCGCCTGTCTGAGCCAATCAGATTGTCCGTCGCCTGTCTGAGCCAATCAGATTGTCCGTCGCCTGTCTGAGCCAATCAGATTGTCCGTCGCCTGTCTGAGCCAATCAGATTGTCCGTCGCCTGTCTGAGCCAATCAGATTGTCCGTCGCCTGTCTGAGCCAATCAGATTGTCCGTCGCCTGTCTGAGCCAATCAGATTGTCCGTCGCCTGTCTGAGCCAATCAGATTGTCCGTCGCCTGTCTGAGCCAATCAGATTGTCCGTCGCCTGTCTGAGCCAATCAGATTGTCCGTCGCCTGTCTGAGCCAATCAGATTGTCCGTCGCCTGTCTGAGCCAATCAGATTGTCCGTCGCCTGTCTGAGCCAATCAGATTGTCCGTCGCCTGTCTGAGCCAATCAGATTGTCCGTCGCCTGTCTGAGCCAATCAGATTGTCCGTCGCCTGTCTGAGCCAATCAGATTGTCCGTCGCCTGTCTGAGCCAATCAGATTGTCCGTCGCCTGTCTGAGCCAATCAGATTGTCCGTCGCCTGTCTGAGCCAATCAGATTGTCCGTCGCCTGTCTGAGCCAATCAGATTGTCCGTCGCCTGTCTGAGCCAATCAGATTGTCCGTCGCCTGTCTGAGCCAATCAGATTGTCCGTCGCCTGTCTGAGCCAATCAGATTGTCCGTCGCCTATCTGAACCAATTTTTTGTGTTTGTGAAAACGGGTCTTTAATCGGGGAAACGGAGCGGGTAGAGCAGGACGGAACGCAGGCATTGACAAACTACAATGACGGACAGGGCAAACAGGTAAGACCAGAACTTAAAATAGGTCATGACTAATCAAAGTAATCGGGCAAAGCAGGAGACGATCAGGGAAGCACACGTGGGTAATCAGGGGGCGTGGCACACACGAGGAGCGGACAAGCCGGGCATATATGTATATCTATATAAAACCTCATTAATGAGGGACAGGGAACAGAACGGACAGACAGAACTGGCACAGGGGAAGGAGCCAGGACAAGACTTGACATAAAACAGGAAAGGCAGAGAAACAGATCAGAAAGGGGGACACGGAGGGAACAGGCAGGACAAAAGGACCGGGAGTGAACGAAGGGAACATCGGGGAAAGAGGAGCAGAAGCCAGAGGGACGAGGGACAAAGAGAGGAGGGACAGAGACAGGAGGAACAAAGCGAGGGGGAGCAGAGGCAGGAGGGACAAAGACGGGAGGCCAGGGAGAGAAGGAGGGGGAACCAAGAGGAGCCCGAGGGAGACCCAGCGGGCGACGGGAGGCAGCCGGAAGGGCTGCAGGCGGCCGGGAGGCCGGAGCCGGAGGGGCCGAGGAGACGGGGTGAGGGACAGACGCAGGGACGAAGGAGGGAGTCGGAGGGGAGACCAGGGAAGGGGACGAAGGAGCTGGAAGGGACCCTGGCGAGGGCAAGGAGAGAGGGGGAGCCGCAGCAGACGGCGACGTCCTCCGACACGCCAGAGCGGGAGGACCAGCAGGCGAATGAGGAGCCGCCGTCGGGGGGCCCGCAGGCAACCGATAAGACGCCGGAGGAGGGACCGAGGCAGGGCGACGAGGCCGCGGAGGGGGACCCGCAGACGACAGCCGACCCGGAGGGCCAGGACCCGCAGGCGCCGACCAAGCCCTAGCGCCGGCGAGGGAGGGCGAGCCAGGGGGCTGGGCGGGTGGGACCCCAGCCGTGCGTCTGTGTCCTCTCCCCTTATGGGACACAGACATAAGGACCCGTGGCCGGGGTCGGGCTCGTCGGGGTGAGGGTACCAGAGTCACAGGGGGAGAAGGGACTGGAGTGGGGCCAGGGACTGGAGCTGCAGGCTGCAGAGGGGGCGCCTGCCCGGGAGCTGCAGGCAGGGAAAGCGCCTCGGACGTGGGCGCGGTAGCTGCAGGCAGCGGAGACGGCTGCTCGGGCTCTGGGGCCGCAGGGGGCACTTATTTTATTATATAAAATAAGTGTCACACAACCGGGGTGACATGCCTTGCCTGCTTGTGGGATGAGGAAGACTCAGGGACTGGAAATGGGATTAAAACTGAAGATGTGCTCATTCCTTTGTGTATTTACAAATTTTCCTTCCGTCAGACATGAGGAGTTTGCTGCTATATTTGGCACTAATAGAGATTCTGATGCTGCTATTTTTATTGTCTATTAGTTTGTTATTATTTACAAGTTCTGTTGTGTTTTTGCATTTTTCTCTTCTGGTTAATTAACTGCTGTCTGATTGCTGTGAAGTATGAGTGTGGTGAGTAAGACTCAGGGACTGGAAGTGGGATTACAACTGAAGATAACATGCTTATTCCTTTTTGTATTGTTTACAAATTTCCTTCCGTCAAACATGGAGTTTGCTGCTATATTGTGCACTAACAGAGATTCTGATGCTGCTATTTTTATTGTTTATAAATGTGTTATTGTTTCCAAGTTGAGTATTCAATAAATGCTAAATTGAGAAATTTTGTGTATCGTTTGTTATTATTAGTGTGATATTTTACCATGCAAATAGAGGGGAAAACGTCCAATTATCGGCCAAAAAAAATCAGCAGCATATATCGGCCATCGCCTGACCCTGACTCCTAAATATCGGCATCGGCTATTGAAAAACCCATATCGGTCGACCTCTAGTAACAGTACATTCTGTCCAATTCATCCATCGAGTTAAGTCACACACCCACTTGAGGGGGCACTCCGGCAGACGTGAGGATGGGGATGTTCTTTCCGCTATAACATCCACTGCAGAAGTACATCTCGCTCCTGTTCACAGGGCTTACTTCAATGATGAAGCAGGGCTGGTTGTCTGGACAAGTGAAGTTGTCCTGCTGCTGGGTCTCGGTGCCGTTTTTCCACCTAAGCTTGAAGGTGGAAATGTGTTCCAACTTGGTCCCTGGGACTGCAGCATAGCCAAACATCGCGAGCAGCGTCGGCCACACCCACCACCAGAACCATCACACCGTCCTATACACATAAAGAAGAACTAAAACATAGAGTGTTGTGACAATCTATGCGTTAATGTTTGGCAGCATAGGTGATTCGTTAAAATTATACCGAAGAATGGAAAATGTGATATTTAGAATATTTTTTGCCATTTAGTAGCTAATTTAAGCACTTACCCAATGCCTCAATTTGTTTTAGGTCAGTAATGTCTGAGCCAAAAGAATGAATGTATGAATTTAATACAATTCACCCACTCCCACCCACACACAAATCTGAAATTCAATTTATTAAGACACTTCTTAAACATTAGTGCATTAACAAAAAAGGAAAATCTTAAGAGATTCAGTAGGATTTTCTATGTTAGACTTAAGTTAATAGTTCAATAGTTTTTATATATTTCAGTATACCAATTTGACTTTAATGTTGAAACAGATGCTAAAACATGGAATAATTTCATAACTAGAGAAACATGTTATTCACAAACACTAGCAAAGGTAGCTTATAGTTAAACTTACTTAAGTCAGCAAGTCAGGCTACAGTGTGTAAGAATTGTCGTAAACGATAATTTGTCTCAGTCTTACATGACAGAATAAGTAAACAGAAAATATAAAATGGCTGAAACAGCATCATTAACGCCAGCTACAGTAGAGGCGCAGAAAAGGTGTCATGACTGAAGTGGATCTTTTTCAAGATGGCGCCACGAGAGTGGCAGCTAGTTACAGCAGCTCTGACCACCTTCTATTCTTTTAACCTATCTTATCTATTTTCCTTGTTTTTTTCACCTTTTCTTTCAACTAATCAAAAGTATGCTAGTCAAAGGCAACTTGTGAACTTACTTTTTTGTTTTTTAATCATTTACGGACTGTTTTACCCGGTACACGGAGATTCTTCAAGCAGCGGCTTCATTGTTTACACTCGGGATCAGCTGTTAGCGCTTCGTAACCAGCCGATACACCCCAGGGAAAGACCAGAGATCCCCGGGGAGCTGCGGCGGAGGAGACGGGGCTGCAGAGCTGGAGTTAAGTGTCGAGAGCGGAAGAGAAGGTACAAACCATCTGTACCCTCGATCATTATGGGGAATGTTAGATCTCTCCCTAATAAGATCGATGAGTTAACGGCGCTGACAAGACTTCAGAGAGAGTACCGGGAGGTGAGCATGATGTGCTATACAGAATCTTGGCTGACACACCTCACTCCAGACTCACACGTAACTGTACCGGGATTCCACCTGGTGAGAACGGACCGAGATGGAAAGGAGACCGGCAAGAAGAAAGGTGGGGGGATTGTGATGTATGCGAACGAGAGATGGTGTAAACCGGGGCACATCAGTGTTAAGGAGCAATGCTGTACACGGGATGTGGAGCTATTGGCGGTCAGCATCAGACCATATTATCTGCCGCGGGAATTCACGCAAGTCATCGCGATAACTGTTTACATTCCGCCGACGGCAGATGCGGCAGCAGCATGTGAGACAATTCACACAGTGGTGTCCCAGCTACAGACATCACACCCCCAAGCCTTCTTTTTCATCTCTGGGGATTTTAATCATGTTTCCTTGTCCTCAACTCTCCCTACTTTCACCCAGTATGTGGACTGCTGCACCAGGGAACACAAAACACTGGACTTACTGTATGCAAATACTAAGGACGCTTACAGAGCATCAACCCTCCCCCCACTGGGTCGTTCAGATCACAGCCTGGTCCATTTGGTTCCCTCATACATACCTTTAGTATGCAAACGACCCCCCACTACAAGGTATGTGAGAGAATGGTCTGAAGAGGCGAGTCTGGCACTGAAAGACTGCTTCCAAACCACAGACTGGGAGGTGCTATGCAGCCCACACGGGGAGGACATTGACAGTCTGACGGCCTGCATAACAGATTATATCACCTTCTGCATGGATAACACTGTACCGACTAGGAAAGTACGGTGTTACTCCAACAACAAACCATGGCTGACTCCAGACCTGAGGACTCTGCTGGAGCAAAAAAGGAGGGCTTTCAGATCCGGAGAACGAGAGGAAATTAGGAGAGTCCAGAAGGAGCTAAGGAGAGAGATAAGGCGGGGAAAGAACAGATACAAGAGGAAGCTGGAGGAGCAGCTCCAGCAGAGCAACACAAGAGGGGTGTGGAAGGGACTTAATATCATCACCGGACGGAGCAAGGCGAGTGGAGGGGATCCGGAGTCTGGCGACCAGGATTGGGCTAATAGATTGAACCAGTTCTTTAACAGGTTTGACTCAGTAGCCCAACCCCCCCCTATCCACCAGAGCTCATCACACCTCCTTCACACCTCCCTGCAACCCCCCACAGTAGTCACAGCACCGGGGATATTGGCGGCACCTCATCTGCCCCCTTTGTCCCCCAACGGCCTTACTGCCCCTCCCCCCCATGCCGTTCAGCAGGAGTCACCCACCCACAACCTACACTGTGGCCTCTCCATCACAACTGACCAGGTGCGGAGTCAGCTGATGAAGATGAAAACCAGGAAGGCCGCAGGTCCAGATGGAATCAGCTCCAGACTGTTGAGGGACTGCGCAGGTCAACTGTGCCAGGTCATCACATACATCTTTAACCTCAGTCTCAGTCTGGAGAGGGTCCCCGTTCTGTGGAAGACGTCCTGCGTGGTGCCGGTCCCAAAGACAACGCACCCCAAGGAGCTGAACCACTTCAGACCTGTTGCCCTGACTTCACACCTGATGAAGACCATGGAGAGGATTGTACTTCACCACCTTCGCCCGCTAGTCAGGAGGGATCTGGACCCGCTGCAATTTGCCTACCAGCCGAACATCGGGGTGGATGACGCTGTCATCTACCTGCTGCATCGGGCCTTCTCTCACCTAGAGACGGCTAGGAGCACTGTGAGAGTCATGTTCTTTGACTTCTCAAGTGCCTTCAATACAATCCGGCCCTCAGTGCTGAGGGGGAAGTTAGAGGGAGCGGGAGTGGACCATCAGTTGTCTGCGTGGATTACGGACTACCTCACCAGGAGACCCCAGTATGTGAGACTCCGGGACTGTGTGTCTGAGGTGGTAGTCTGTAGCACGGGGGCCCCACAAGGAACAGTACTCGCCCCTTTTCTCTTCACCCTATACACTGCGGACTTCAATTACAACACGGACACTTGCCATCTACAGAAGTTTTCAGACGACACTGCCATTGTTGGTCGGGTGTCAGAGGGGAACGAGCTGGAATACAGGGGGGTCATCGATCGCTTTGTCAGCTGGTGTGAACTGAACCATCTTCATATTAATGCCAGCAAGACGAAGGAACTGGTGATTGACTTCAGCAAGAAGTCTTCTCCTACTACACTGGTGAACATCCAGGGTCTGGACATTGAAACGGTGAAGGAGTACAAATTCCTGGGTGTTCACCTAAACACCAAACTGGACTGGTCTACAAACACTGAGGCAGTTTACAAAAAGGGTCTAAGTCGTCTTCACCTGCTTAGACGGCTAAGATCCTTTGGGGTGAACAGGACTCTCTTAAGGTCCTTCTATGACACTGTGGTAGCATCTGCTATCTTTTATGCTGTGGTCTGCTGGTGTGGTGGAATTGCAGAGAGGAACAGGGGGAAATTGGACAAACTGGTGAAGAGGGCCAGCTCTGTCCTGGGCTGCCCACTGAAATCCATCGAGCAGGTTGGGGATGAGAGGATGCGGTCTAAGCTAACATCCATTATGGACAACACCTCCCACCCCCTGCATGAGACTGTACGAGCTCTGAGCAGCTCATTCAGCAATAGACTTCTACACCCACAGTGTAGGAAGGAGCGCTACCGCAGGTCATTCTTACCAGCGGCTGTCAGACATTATAACAGTTTAGCGTGAGTATTTTTTACTCATATATGTTTAACTGACATATCACATGCTGTAACCAGGATCATTCACACCCCACCCCACCCCCGCACTTGTGTACATATCTCTGTACATTTTGTACATATCTCTGTACATCTTTATTTATTTCCAAAACTTTTGTACATTTGTATTTATATCTTTGTGTATCTACCTGCTCCTATTGTTCTATATTACGTTTTTGTGCAAGAGCTCTGTAACACCTAAATTTCTCATTCGTGGGATAATAAAGGTTTATTCTATTCTATTCTATTCTATTCTATTCCCAAACTTTGGAAGACCGCATGCGAGCCTTTTTTGCCGCGTGTTTCTCCAGAGGCTCCGGAGCTCCGCTGGTTGACGCAGCCAAGTTGGCTCATGTGCAGGGGGACAAGCGGCAAATTTCTTTTTTGCAGGGTGGTAGGTGATGTCTCATTAATATTTCTGAGAGAAGTGCTACATGATTGGCCAGTGCATGCCTTACAAAATGGTGCGGCACTGCATCCAAGCCTGCGGCACTCAGAGTCACAAATACAGTGGAAACCATTTGTAGTAATTACGTCTGTCTGGCTGATTTCCAACTAATTGATATTTGTATATTTATTACATGAATATAAGGTAATATAAGGTAATAGAAGAGGTATTTAATGGTTTTCCGTCTGAGGAATTTGCAAAAAACTGCAGTGCATGATGGGTCGGATCTAAAGGCTGCCTAACGTCCTCATCTGTAGGACGACTTACATCAAGACTAGGAAGGTGCATAATGTTCATGCCTGGTTGCGTTTGTTGGTCCAGAAAGTAATTCAATTTCGCCATGTAGGTTACGTTCTTAAAAACTGCTTGGAATATAGCCCGATTATATGCTGTGGGCCTTTTAATTTCTTTGTTTACCAGGTAGGCTACCTTCTTTAAACTGCGTTTTGTTAGACTACATATTTAGGGAGGTCTTTATAAATTTATTGTAGTCTTTATAAATATGTACATAGTTTAGCCTAACCCAGCCACTTAAGGGAGCAAGCCAGCTCAACTAGGTGTCGGTCCCAAGCCCGGATTAATGGGGAGGGTTGGCGTCAAGAAATAAAGAGACTGTATCTTCACTGCATGACTGATGTCAAAATGTGTGAAATATGTGGTTGTATAAATAAATTCATTAAAGTAGGTTAATGATTCTGTGCTGTCTAAATTGTATAGAAAATTTCTACATATAGCCAAACAAATCTCCTCCTGTTTGAAAAGGCATAGAAAAAGCAATTTAGCCACTAAAACTTTACAGTTTTTGTGAGGGACAGTCGAATTCTCTCGTTAAGTTTTTTGTGATCCTGCACCTACACTTTGCCGGCCCCAGGAGGATGGGCTCCCCCTTTGAGTTTGGTCCCTCCCAAGGTTTCTTCCTTCTTGGGAGTTTTTCCATGCTATCGGCGCCTATGGCTTACTCACTGGGGGCTTTGGGTGGGCATGATATAAAGCAAAGCATTTTCCCTTCCAGTTTCCTCCTCTGGTCCACATTGCAGGACCATCAGCCATCAGAAACAGCCCAGACAGTCTCCTTCAGCTTCTTTAGTGTCCTTGGAAGCCAAGGCAGTTTTAGATCTGAGAGGAGGTTTATCAGAAGGACACATATTACGTCGTTTGTCCTGAAATGTAACATGGGGAGGAAAAGTTAAGCGGTTTAGTCAGATTGGAGTCGTTTATTCAGCAGTGGCAGCGCCAGTGACTTAATGCTACAGGTGCTATAGGGGAGTGAGATTATTTAGAGCGGGTGCTTTAGCTTTTCAGCTTATGTAGATGCTGTATAGAAGCACACAGCACGATAAGCTACAGCATGGATAAAATATGATAAAATATGAAATTCTAACGTCTAGCTCACAGAGCCTCTATGTGTACTTTGAAGAAAAAATACACTACAAGTATGCTATAAAAACCGCAAAAATGTCTTACACAATATACAGATTTTACAGATAGTTAAAGAAAAAATGAAACCAATATTTTGGGGGTGCTGTGGGGGTACTATGGTCATTGGAGGAGGAGCTAGAGCCCCCCCCCCAAGCTTTTCCCTGGTGCTGCCACTGTTGTTCAGATTAAAAGTAACCTTGTCATTAATAAACAGTACTCTGATCAAATTTTTGCATGTACAAACACAATCAAAGTTTAACCACATGTTTAGACACAATTCACACACCTGTTACATTTCCATAATGCTAAGACTCTCTACACTTACTTCATCCACTTTCTTGTTTGGTACACAGTCAATTGATGGATGTGTAAGATTATTACCAGACCGTCTGCTGCAAACTCTACAGTTAATGAATGGCTGCAAAAACACACAGACACACAAAAACAGTATTTAAAGAGTGGTGGGCAATAAATACAGTGAGAGAAGGTGTAGTAAAGATATATCTAAAGATTTAAGGCAGAGCTGCTGGACTGCAGGGTTTAATGACACAGAACAATTTTAGAGGAAAGAGCTTCCAAAGCAGGGTCACCTTAAGGCTATATTATACAAAGCAAGTTCATCTAAAAGTATGAACAACAAATCCCGTTTAACTGAACACTGCTCTGTATTAAAATACTGTCCTCCGATCAAGCTAAGTGGTCCTGTAGTTCACTATTTAAAGAGGTAAATTTAAAGGGTAATTCACACTGCGCATCTACCCTGCTCTGACCAGATTTAATTGCCCTTTCACCACAAAACACCACACTGCCATTTAAGGCTGATTTCAACTGCCTGGTAATCCAGCCTTTAAGCCTGTAAACCTACTAAAATTTGAGAATAAGGTGATGGAACTGGCTGTTTGAGGCCACCTATCTATTTGTTACTTTATTGTTGGCTAACTTTCCTCCGCAGGGCATCAAAAAAGTTAACATGAACCTAAATTAATTTGCTAACTGATATGTCCAATGCTCACAGTCACAGTGACTCTTTACTTACCCTCTTGTCCATGAAAATACAGTCAGCCCGATGGTCTGTTGCAGTTGACTTTGGACATTTTGTTGCTCTCAAGAGAATCTCAATGTCAATGTATTCACTGCTGATCTAAATCACATAAACACGTTATATACAAAATTGCCTACAACTGTTTTAAAGGCAATATAACAAACAATAATCACCCAAAAAATGGCAAACTGTCACAGACTTGACTGCAGCAGATTCAGAGAGAAACTGTGAGAAGGTAAAATTGACCAGGGCTGAGATATACAACCATCACTTTCATTGTGAAGAGACATTAAGCATCATATGCATTGAAATTAAAACATCAAAATCAATGTGATTCTCATTAGTTCAGCTTGCAGATGATGAAAGTTTCACACTTTTGTAAACACTTTCTCAGCAGTTACCTTCGGACGGCCCTGGATGTTATAGAAATTCATGTGCTGACGGGTTCCTTGATGAGCATTTTCGACTGCGAGTTTAATGGCCGTCTTGTAGAGTGCAGGGAGACTGTGGTAATCTTGCTGGGCCTCTGTGGAGATAAGCAGAGCTCCATAAGCCAAAACCAGAACCAGCAGGCGGGTCATCTTCCTCTCAGCTTTGAAGGGAGAAGCAGGACTGAGGACACTGATCTGTGGTCCCCTTATCCAGCACGTCCAGGGGCGTGTCCTTCACCCGAAACAAACAGACCTTTGAACAACATTGGAAAACTCTTCAGGATGAATCGAGGCAGGTGGTCAAGTGGGTTTATTGTTATTTCAGCAATATACACAGTACACAGTGAAAGGAAACATTGTTCCTCCTGGACCACGGTGCAAGACAAAGAAGAAAAACAGAAACAACACAAGATGACACAAGTGCGGGCAAGATAGAACTATACAGAGTGAAAGGAGCACAAACAGAGGGAGAAAGTGCAAGATAAACACAAGAGCAACAATACAATACTACAGGACAAGACAGCGCAGTCAAGAACACAGAGTGCAGCCAGAGCTAACCTGAATAGGGGCATCAAGGTTGCCAGGCAGGCAGAGAAACAGAAAATAGAGGTCTACTTCACATACAACAACCCACAGTGGGTGTGGCAGGGAATACAACACATTACAAACTTCAAAGGCAACAACACCGTCACTGTTAACAGCAACGCCCTTTTAGCAAAGGAGCTAAACAGCTTCTTTGCTCGTCTGGAGGAACACAGAGCAGACATAGCCACACTGCCCCCTCCCCCAATCTCCAGCACTCACAGACTCCCTCTGCAGGAACACCACGCGAGAAGGCACATTGCATCTCTAGGTGTGTGGAGTTTAAGACAAGGCAAGTGATGCTACGATAACATAATTCCTTGGTAAGACCCCACCTAGAATATTGTGTGCGGGTTTGGTTACCATACCTTAAGAAGGACATTGCTGCCTTGGAAAAGGTGCAACGTAGGGCAACGAGAATGATTCCTGGTCTTAGAGGAATGTCTAATGAGGAGAGGTTAGCTGAGCTGAATCTGTTTAGCCTCGAGCAAAGGAGACTAAGGGGGGACATAATCCAGGTGTTTAAGATTCTAACAGGTCTGGATGCTTTTCAGCCAAATGACTATTTCAATGTTAGTTTAAATACCAGAACTCGTGGCCATAAGTGGAAATTAGCTGGAGAACATTTTAAAACGAATTTGATGAAGCATTTCTGTACACAGCGTGTAGTTAGAGTATGGAATAGTCTTCCTGTTATTGTAACACAAGCTAAAACCCTGGGTTCTTTTAAATCAGAGCTAGATAAGATTTTTTGCAAAATTGCTTGCATTGCAGAACAGTATTTTCCCTTTTAAGGTTACTCATTTTAAATCTGGTCATTGCATTTTCATGATTACATTGTTTGTGTCCACTCCGTTATTTCGTGTTTATTGTTTGTTAGGTGTAATGTCTGTCTTATGTTAGTTATAGGAATAAATGCATGTCTTTTACACAACTTCAGCCTCTGTTCATTGAGTGCTCACAAGAATCCCTGCCTGTGCGATCTACGCTCTGAAACCTCAAATTCGCCTGAAATATCGCGAGACTCTCTCTCGTTGGCCGTGAGGGGAGCTTCGCTACCGATCGTTTACATTACCTGGTGACGCAGCTTGTTGTATGAGCCTTCTATTCTAACCCAGGTTATTACGCGATACTGGTTATTAATGAGTTCCATTTAAGTCACACATTAACAGACTCACAGTGTTTCGCAATTGAGTTTGGAGGAGCCGACCATTCGGCATAACAATTGGTTAATAATCACAAGGCAGAAGGTTTAAACTTATTCTGAGCACACAATTTAAATTTTTTATGACCGAACGTGCAGTGAAGAAGCGCTACTGTGAACTGGTTGCCAAAGTCGCACTCATGGCAATCTGAAGGCATTTAAGCGGGATCATAAGGGCTTATTATAGTTATTTTTATTTCTATTATTAGTAGTTATATTATTTTGTTTTATTTTCGGTTATTTCATTGTAGTTCTTTCGTATTAAACTGCAGTGACCCTTAACCATATGTCTGACGAAATTCTCAGATGTAGCGCTTTGTTTCCAGGTTCGATTCGGAGTTTCTCCGTTTCTATATATCCTGGGAGAGATCTCTCTATTAGCAAACGGGAATACTTGTTACGAGGTTCTAACCTAAATTATGTTGCGCTTGGACATAAGACCGATAGCTTAGTTACCTATCAGGATCATACTCGTATGTGTGTGCCTGCTGTAGACAAAGCAAGTTTAACACAACTTTGCGCTGTGAGTGTGTCATTTAGAAATTGGGAGTCTCCTGTGCTTGAGACCCACCGTGGTTAAGCACCATTTGCGACAAATTATAGTGCACTCACAATTTAAATCCGTCGCCGTAACGCGAGCGCCGTCTCGCTTCAGTAATTGTTTTAAGGGGGTTTATACTGTGCAAGGCACAGAAGAAGGCCGCAAGCGGCATGCGCATGCATTAAATGTGTGTGTCACTCATCTTGCGTCGGCAACCGTTTGGTTACCTCTAGTGGTCAGGCATAGAACTTCCACTCCATTTCGAAATTGCGCCTCCAGTGGCCAGGCATAGAACTACCACTCCATTTCGATATTGCGCCCCCGGTGGTCAGGCATAGAACTACCACTCCATTTCGATATTGCGCCCCCGGTGGTCAGGCATAGAACTACCACTCCATTTCGATATTGCGCCCCCGGTGGTCAGGCATAGAACTACCACTCCATTTCGATATTGCGCCCCCGGTGGTCAGGCATAGAACTACCACTCCATTTCGAAATTGCGCCTCTAGTGGTCAGGCATAGAACTAACACTCCATTTCGAAATCGCGCCTCTAGTGGTCAGGCATAGAACTACCACTCCATTTCGATATTGCGCCCCCGGTGGTCAGGCATAGAACTACCACTCCATTTCGATATTGCGCCCCTAGTGGTCAGGCATAGAACTACCACTCCAGTTCGAAATTGCGCCTCTAGTGGTCAGGCATAGAACTACCACTCCATTTCGAAATCGCGCCTCCAGTGGTCAGGCATAGAACTACGACCCCATTTCGATATTGCTCCCCTGATGGTCAGGCATAGAACTACCACTCCATTTTGAAATTGCGCTTCTAGTGGCAAGCCATAGCAGTGCCACTCCATTGAAATTGCACCTCTAGTGGTCCGCCATAGTAGGTTAACAACATCTGAGTTGGGTCTCTGGTGGTCAACTGCGGTGATACAACACGCATAATTGGACACACAGGTTCTTGCCTGAAAGCAGGAATTAACTTCATGGACTAAATCAATTTGATCACAATACATTAACATCCAATTAGGTTATTGTTGCATAACTAATTTATGTTTACAATTGAAGAAGAAACACAATTCATTTGGTTTGATTTCTGTTTAACCTTTTTGATTTATTTTAGGTTTTATTTCACCTTATGCTTTCATTCATTCCCTCTCCCCCAACAAGGGGACTTGCATAGAAGTTCAACCACTATTAACAACAGTAAACCAGTTACGTACACAATCCCATCAGGAAGTCGTTTGGATGTGATCAGTTGAGCCCTTCGGGTGTTGGGTGCTTACCATTCGCTCTCTGCTGGTTGAGCTTGTCTGTGGCTCTGCTGTCACTGCTTGCGATCGTACAGTTTGTCAAAACCGAAGGGGAGTTCTCAGCAATTGGACGCCCAAAAGCGTGTCAGCTCGGCTACACCCACTGACTCATTACGGGCAAGGCTCACAGGTACCTCAGGCGGTCATTACAACTTTTGAGCAGGACCTCGTTTAGGGTGAGTTCTGAGAACAGCCCTAGCTTGGACTCTCACTAGGGTGGGTGATACCTGAAGGCAATTTTGCCAGCCGATAAGCTGAGCTCCACCTGGGTTGTCTCAGTTGTGCATACAGAACA
Organism: Brienomyrus brachyistius; assembly: GCF_023856365.1. NCBI lineage: Eukaryota > Metazoa > Chordata > Actinopteri > Osteoglossiformes > Mormyridae > Brienomyrus > Brienomyrus brachyistius. Next base: position 513,615 of record NW_026042376.1, on the reverse strand, counting down.
CGCCCTTCCAAGTTAACATTGCTGGGAATCGGGGGAGTGGAAGCCGGACTCAGGCTTGCTTAGCTGGGAGAATGATTCCTGGTCTTAGAGGAATGTCTAATGAGGAGAGGTTAGCTGAGCTGAATCTGTTTAGCCTCGAGCAAAGGAGACTAAGGGGGGACATAATCCAGGTGTTAAATCTGGTCATTGCATTACATTTTTTTTGTGTCCACTCCTTTATTTCGTGTTTATTGTTTGTTAGGTGTAATGTCTGTCTTATGTTAGTTATATCCATCCATCCATTTTCCAAACTACTTATCCTACTGGGTCGCGGGTGGTCCGGAGCCTATCCCGGAATGTGGAATGGGCACGAGGCAGGGAACAACCCAGGATGGGGGGCCAGCCCATCACAGGGCACACACACACACCATTCGTGATTATATTATTGCACTATACTGTATAAATAAAAAGTAAACTTAATACCAGTTGTGGTAATAAAGTGCACAGAGAGGAAGAGAGAGTAGGGTTTCACATAAACTTATGTTCATTAGCATTTAGTATTCTGATGGCTTTGGGGGTAGAAGGTCTTATTAAATCTGGTTGTTCTGCAATGCATACTGCGGTAACGTTTACCAGAGAGCAGAAGTTCAAACATCTCATGTGCTGGGTGCGTGGGATCTTTTTAAAATATAATTATGCATATGTAGAACTAGGGATATGATCCTATTAAGTATGATAGTTCTGTCTCATTATTGCAGGATCGACATCCATAGTAACTGTGTTGATCTATCCATTTGTGTGCATGTGTGTGTGTGTGTGTGTGTGTGTGCGAGCGGGTATACCTATCCTACCCCATAACGTGATAAATACCTGTTTTTTTTCCCTTATGGGGACCACGAAACCGAAAACCAGGAAAACTCTATTTTATAAAAATCTGTGACTGCTATGGAAAAACTAAAAATGCAAAACCTCTTGTATTTTGCTGGGTTACTTATGGTTATGGTTAGGGCAGGGTGGGGGTTAAGCTTGTCATAGTTAGCGTTAGCATTTATCCCATAGAAGTGAATGAGCGGGCCCCATAAAGATAGGTATACCCTATGTGTGTGTGTGTGTCCCATATTGCCTGGGCTTCAGGATACCTCATAACCCGGAACTTCATCAGAAGTAGTTAGAAAATGGATGGATGGATGGATGGATGGATGGATGGACGGACAGATCAATAAAAGTACAGAACATCCATTTTACAAAGAACCGTCAACACTAAATGTTTGCACTGGTCATGTTCCTAGAAATTAAACTTCTTTTCTGAAAAGCAGCATGTTCATAAATTAGCTGTTGTTATTCCTTGTGGGAACAAATGCAGATGAAACTGTAAAACAGACTGCAGTGGCAAAACAGTTCTGGCTACCCGCCAGCCCTTCTGCCTGTGCTGCCCTGCCTGCCCGCCCTCCTGCCCATTACGTCCTGCCTGTGCCACCCTCCTGCCTGTGACGTCTTTCCTGTGTGCCCTGCTGCCAGTTATTCTGTATTTACATCCGGACTTAACTAATTGAACCATATAGATCAGGACTTTGTTAACCTGACTTCTGCCCTGTGGAGGATGGGCTCCCCCTTTCACTCTGGTTCCTCCAAAGGTTTCTTACTATGACTGAGTTTATCCTTGCCAATGTGGCTTTATAATTTTTCAGGCTTGATATTGCTCACTGGGACAATTGGGCAGGGACAAAGTAAAGTGCTTTGAGACTATGTAAGGCTGTGAAAATGCACTATACAAAATAAAGTGAATTGACTTGAGTAACGTGGCACAAAGCAACCCTTCTTTGCCACAGGAAATGTCTGGTGCAATTTCTTTTTTAATTGTACATGTCAATTGCATAATACCCTAAACTAATTCATTATTATTTCTATTATTATCATCATCATCGTCATCATCATCCTGATAAGTATTTCATTAGTATTCCATGGTATTTTGATTTTTCAGGAATCAGTGTGTGTACTGTATACTTTTTAATTTATTTGCACTATGTGTAGTGTCTCTGCAGCTGTACATACTTGCTGCATTAAGCACAAGAACTTCCCTCAGGCATCAGTATAGTTAATCAAATGTAATATTTCTTGCTTGTTTATTAAGTGGTTTTAGGTATTTTGTGTGTTCCACTTAATTTAGTGTAATTAGTCCTAGTTGACTCAGGTTTAGTTAGATTTTTCCTTCTGTTGTTCCTCTGCATCATGCTACTGTCATAAAATTTCAATGTCTTACCTAACTTAAGAGTTTTTTGCATTGTGTTTTGGAGAGAAAGAAATCATAACTTTTTTTCTTTAGATTCATCCACTGATTCTATCACCTATGACACATTCCCCCTGAATATTTGTTTGTTTGTTTATTTATGTATTTGCTTGGGAGGTGGAATTAACAAACATAAATAACTGAATGAATCAGGGTAGTGAAAAACATTTATAAACTTATCATTTTGGTATTGGTACGATCCTGTTCTGGTTAGTTAGCCGAGGGAGTAAATCATCCGGAGTTTCATCTCTCAATCTCCTCCTACACCCACTCAGCATCACAGTATGGACTCCCCAATGCAACTGATCTGCACGTATTTGTACTCTGGGAGGAAATTGAAGCCCCCATAGGAAAAACTCAAAGCCTACAGACATATGCACAAAACCAGGGGACATGCTCAGTTCTGCAGGTCTGGAAGTGTGAGAGAAGGCTATTTATTGAGTTTCCCCTCTGCCCCTGGTAAAGATGAAACATGCACAAGTCTACTTTTTAACCAACTGCTAAGTCATTAAACACACATATACTTACATGAAAGTCTGACTGATACTGGAGCTTCCAGTGCCCGTAAACCAGGTGCTGGGGTACTCCATTTCCTTCTTGATAATTAGCGCCATTGAAAAAAAACTGTGCCTTTCCTAATATTAATTGACTCTCAGACAAATGTACTACTTGAAGACCCTGCCACTATTCGCATTTTCCAGCAGGAGTCACAAATCTTCATTGCATTCAGTTTATACTCAGATGAGCTCATGCATGTTTCTATGTGCATCTTTACACTTAAACAAATACAGCTGCCTAAACTCTGTTGTTATATTCCATATATATTTGTCGTGACTGGCCTTTTTTCTCAAATGATGGATTTCTGAAACTAAAACTGACAGTAATATAAAATATTTATATTGCCACATAATCGACACATGTTCTGATATGACATAGCATTCCCCTGGACCATAGTGCGACTTAGAGACGAGATATAACATGCCCTTCACAGTAAAACACTAGATAGGTGCAACACTTAATGTCAACGTTGTCAATGTCAATGTTGACTTAATGTCAACGTTAAATTCATGGATGCGCAAATTAAGTAACACAGTAACAGTACAAAAACGAGCAGAGCTGTGTATGGCATGACTATCTCGCGGCGGCGACAAAATATGCTTATCCTTCTAATTATTCAGAAGAAAATATATTTGCAAGCACAGCCGTTCACGGCTTCCGTACAAAAAGCTGTCACTACGCTACAGGAAGAATACACGGCCAATATAGGATTTACACAAGTCTGCTTCTTTTGTTTTTTTTAGTAACAACTTTCACAAAAATGAACAGCAATACTTCTAAAAGTGCAAATCTGTTGCCAAATTAAATAAACAAAGAAATTAATCATAAAAATATTCAATGTATATACAACTAACCATTTCCAATCAAAAAGTACATACAAATCTCCAGTACAAGTTATACAATGGAGCGCAGATAAAACTTTTAAATAGTAATTAACCAAACTATATAAAGAATACAAGTTTGAATACAGGTAATTTGTATAAATTTTACTGTGTTCAGACTGAAAAATCAGCACCAGCCTTACACACATTGCAGTTCTGCTTTTTTCTTCTTTTAGCATAATTATCCGTTTCACGTTCACGAGGCAGAAGATCCCTGCAAATGTGAAAATTCACAAGTAACAGGCACCATTAACCTCAAGCCATAACAGTCTGCTAGCCTGAACAATAGCAAACTCTATGTATTACCAATTATTACGCAGGTTGTCACTTTATCAAATCATGACTGTTACTAAGAAGTGGGAGTGAAACGCGTGTCACGAGATCTCGCGATATTACAACATGAGTTTCTCGTTGGAGCGAAAAGCGGTTTCACGAATGCGCTGCAAATTAGCTGCTGTGAATATGTTGGCATCTGACTAAATTACTATAGTAGATACCCCAGACACTTTTAAATCTTTTGTGTGGCAGCATTTCGGGTGCCCGGCGGAAAATATAAATGGCGAATGAAGGGGGGCTAGGTTGCGTGCTAAACTTTGTCGCACTGAGAAAGGGGAACAAACTGGAACACAGGCAGGAAGAGAAGGGGGGCTCCAGCCCTCCTCGTTGTGTAAGTAAATTCCGGAAAGCAGAAGGTACATTGACAGGCTCGTGGTGACATTAAGCTTACGCTTGACCTGCGGGGACATGACAAGGGAGGGGGTCGCTGACGCTGCTAAATTGCAACATAACAAGATAAGATCAAAGGGAACGGGTGTGGGGACTAACGCCAGCAATGTCCAAACAATAGTTATATGTTACGTCAACTGGAAAGATACCAACAAGAACAGTAGACGCCCTAAACGGGGTATAAAAGTTAGACACAGACAACAGGGAGCTGAGCTTCCCTTGGTGTGTACTTTTGTGCATCTGAGAGTGGCTCCCGGATCGATCTGTACAACAAATAAAGAGAGCTGACTTACAACCATCCTTTGCCTCACGAATGCATCTTTTCCTCATCAACGGACTCGGTGGAGTCTAACTCCAACAATTTGGGGGCTCGTCCGGGATGAGGAGAAGGTTGTTTGGATTGGAACCAGAGACGAGGTCTTGGGGACGCAGAGAGCCACGGGCGCCCAGCAATTAGGTGAGCAGAGCCTGTTTTATCGAATTCTGCATATTGGCGATTGCTAAATAAAGTGGCTGGAAGTGTCTCAGGATCTGTCGACCAATATTGTGGCGAGGGCCTGTTGTGCGTAGCTCTGACGGCCTGTGAACAGAGGGTACGGGACCCCGTAGTAGAACCTATTGGCGGAGGATTTAAGTCCACTGTCGTGTCCTTGGTTTGGCAACCCACCTACTGCTGATGAGCAGTAGGACAGCTGGGATTGAGCGTCCCGGGAAATTCAGGACCCCCGAACAGCTAAATTGGTCGGAGGAGTAAGGTTCATCCTCCTTAAAACGGGTTGAAGTCCCGAGGTGAAAGTCCTCAAAGTATTGGGTTAAAGTCCCGAGATTAGAGTACTCAAAGCATCGGGCTAAAAAGTCCCGAGACGTGGGGTCCCAAGGTACCAAAAAGTGTACACAGCGCTATTTACTATTTCGCGTGTGTAAGTGCGTGTTTACTATTCACTATTCCAGTGTGAGTGGGTTTACCATTTACTATTTACTGTTTTGCGTGGTTCGGTGATTGTGTGTGAGTGTGGGTTTAGGTTTTGGTGGTGTTTGTTAGTGGGGCACTCAGAGACAACTAAGAGGTGTACTAAGTGTGGGTGGATAAATCCATCCCCTGAGGCACAGGGGTTGTTGGATCAGGAGAAGTGTAGGTCAGATAAGCTAAAACATGGATCACAAATTTGATAGAGAATTGGATGACGGGGGCTGGGGTCCACCAGTGCGCGGGCGGTGGAAGCCTCTGTGTGAACAGATACAGCTGTTAAAAATAGCAGTGGGAAAAACAGCTCAGGAAAAGGGCCGAGAGAGAGAGACGGCAGATGCGTGGAAGCGTATGGGGATTGCAGTGAAATGTGCAGGATACAAACCGGAGGATAGGCAATCATTAGGAGCACTTTTATGGCGTAAGGTAAAGGAGCATAGCGGCCTGAAAGACGAGGCAGGACGCGAGCTAGTGAAAGCGAGGGTGTTACAACGGGGAAAGTGGAGAAAAGAGGGAGAGAAACAGGAGCAGGAGAGGCGAGCGTGGGCATTACGACACAACTTTGCCCTTATTGGCTTAAGATTTTAGTTACATACATGACGTTTGTATATCTGCTATTTCTCCCGAGAAGCAGGTAAAGCAGTGGTAACTGCTTTTCAATTAATTTACTTGGTAAAATTAAATTTAAATAAATGATATGAATACTGTAATAGTACTCGTGAACTTTGTTTGTTTGTTGTTAGTTACTGTAATGTTGCGCTGCTTTATTTGTTTAATCGTCTTGTCTGTGAAGACATTCAAGTTAATCAAATAAGAACTGCACTGTACACTGTACATGACCATAAAAACTTTGAATCCTTGAAATAAATGTTTTTGATCTTTTCCTTGGCAGTTATCTTTTTACACAGGGCCTCTATGTACACAATAGTTATTTTTTTCACGACTAACAGTATGGATCAGGAGTTGGTTATTGTAAAAGAAGTAATGTGCATGCAGGTGATATTTGTATAGATTTATGTTCACCTCTAGGTGATAAGTTTGATAGTCATTTCTTTTACCGTTTGGTCTCTCGGTTGAACATAATAGTGGCGCGAGCAGCTCCACTTGGTTTTTTAAAAATACTCAGCCATGAACTTCTGGTGAACTCAGGTGAATCCCTTCCTTCAGTAGTAAACCTTGGTATTTTCAGCCGTTTACACATTGTCTCACTAAAAGGTTGATAATATATTTGTCCTTTTACATAATGATGAAATATACGCTAATAAAAGTGAATATTCATAGATTCATGACTAACATAAAGTAGCTAACAGAAACTTAGACTAACAAAAGGTGCAAATACATACTCAGTTGGTTCCATTGTGTTGATTACATTACAATGTTTACATTGTAATGATTATATCATGGATATTTGGCATACTTTTTATAAAATCATAATTCTTATATTCTACGTTAGATAGTGCTAAATAATATTCCATAGATGGATGGACTTTATTAATCCCTGTGGGGAAATTGTTTTTTATGTCTCCCTCAACTTACTCTTTGTGGAGTAAATTGTCCGCGAAGTGCAGCTGCCTGTTGGGGCGCCCAGGGAGCTGGGGGTTAAGGGCCTTGCTCAAGGACCCACAGACGTGCTGTGGCTGGGTTAGTTTCAACTGGTGACCTTCTCATTACAGGCACAAGGACTGACCCCTGCCCCCCAACTGTGTATGAGTAGCATTTATGCTGTTTCTTGAGTGTGAGCTAGTACATAAACCAGCTAGTGTTCACCACTGCAAAAATACTCTAGCTTTCATACACATTTTTTTATTTTCTTACATTGTCCGTTTTTGTTCATAGTCTGTAATATTCTGAATAACGACAATGTAGAGGAAAAACAGATTAAATTCTCCTTGTTTGTAATTTCCCCATGTAATCCACTGCCTTGTGGTAAGAGGTGGAAAAGTCGGACGCGTTGAATGATGAGGATACGATATTGAGTTTAGTTCTTGAGTGGATTTATTCATATGATATATTAACGCACAGTACTTTGAACTGGTTTGTTTGGCTCGAAAGGGTCGATATGCAGACACCATCACACACGGCAAATACGGTCAATGACTGTTTCACTTTGCACCTTCAGCCCTGAGCCGCGTAATCTCAGCACCTCTAATAACAACCATTGCTGCCCCCTACAGGTGGGAATACACTTACACAATAGTAAAGATCACTAAGGCAGGCAGTACCTCTCGTTTCAAGTATTACAATACTATCCATCCATCCATCCATCCATCCATCCATTTTCCAAACCGCTTATCCTACTGGGTCGCGGGGGGTCCGGAGCCTATCCCGGAAGCAATGGGCACGAGGCAGGGAACAACCCAGGATGGGGGGCCAGCCCATCGCAGGGCACACTCACACACCATTCACTCACACATGCACACCTATGGGCAATTCAGTGATTCCAATTAGCCTCAGCATGTTTTTGGACTGTGGGGGGAAACCGGAGTACCCGGAGGAAACCCCACGACGACACGGGGAGAACATGCAAACTCCACACACATGTGACCCAGGCGGAGACTCGAACCCAGGTCCCAGAGGTGTGAGGCAACAGTGCTAACCACTGCACCACCATGCCACCCCTATTACAATACTATATATATATATATATATATATATATATATATAACATTATATTATAAACAATAAATACGAATAAATAAAAACATTGAACAAATAAACATCATCAATAATATTCATGAATAATTACGCTTAATATACAAATAAAAGAATAGCTCCTGCAGATGATTTCAGATAACTACTGGAACAATGAGTTCTGGAGGGGAGCAAGCTCTGTTACATGCTATAGAAATGTTGATCTGATTCCTTTCATTATCAGATTGTTACCACTGTTAAAAACCACAGATATTGTATTCTGATTGTATGCATTTCCTTATTAGGGCATGTCAGTTACTTCTGTTAAAAATCAGTTTATTCTGACGTCGTAAATTTCCTGACCAGAGTTTACCCTCTTTAAAGTGATGGAGGTCCACTTGTGCCAAAGATATGTCAATATGCATATGAGATTTCGTTTGTGCCAAAAATATGTAAACAGCACACAGTCTATGTCGACTGAGAATGTGACAAAGAATTTTTCTGTGACAATTCTATTATGTCAATGAGTTTGTCTGTGGAGCCCCTGAAGGGACCTAATGGTGTCCGCTAATTAGATACCCAGAAATAAACTGTGTGGCTCCTGCCCAAGCATTGCTGCCCAAACAGCAGCTTCCTCCTTATGCCGCCGAGGGAGGAGTAGCAAGTGGTTCTCCTGCCCCTTCCCCTCTCCCCCCTGCAGACGAGGATCATAACCATTCAGCACCCGACTCTACCTCCTTCTCGGTGATGAAGTGCCGTGGCGAAACACTCAGGCAGCAGGACGAGGTAGCAGAAATTCTTGCCCCTATGTTGGTTTGTCCAAATCCTCAAGGGGGAGATGAGGTTTGCTCATCTGACACTGTAGATGAAGGAGTTGAAGGACATTGCCAGTGACCTGCTGGATCCCAGGCAGAACAGACCTCACCATGCGACAGCCCTTCAGAGACTGGTCCTCCTGCGCATGGACTGGGGCATGATGCATCAGTTTAAACAGGAGCCTGGTAAATCCTGCGAGTGCTACACCGAGCGACTGATGGCAGCATTCTCCAACTACAGCGGGATGGACTCCCCCAGCGGACCGAGAGTGTATGTGATGTAAAATACACTAAGATAACTCAGTTCCTTTAAAGAGAGGCACTTTTAATACTCTGTATTTTTTTCGTGTGCTGTACCCTTAAAAAGTACAACACTAGTACTCCATATTCAAATAGTCCCATTAAAAACTACAGCCCCCAAACATCAAACTGCATGCTTCTATGTCACCTACACTTCATTAAGCAATATTAACACAAGTAACATGTTTCATCACTTAAAGCCAATCTAACTTTTTAAAAATAAAGTCTGTTTCAACTGGACTTTTACCTAAGTAAAACAAACATTTTATGTTCTAGTTTTCTTAAAACTACTGAAACAAATAATTGGCTACACTGCAGTTCCGCTGTTTTGTTTGGCACCCCTGCGTGTCCTGCATTGTGTGGAAAAAACCTGAAGGCTGAGGAATGTTATGTAACACAGCTAGAATGTAAAAACTCTCTCTGGTGTAATTCACTGCGTAAAACCAATGGTGCTAAGTGTGGTGTCTTCTTCATAACACTCCCTGATGTTTGTGTCCGTGACCATGAGATAGGGTGGGCTGCTTTTCTTCCTTCCTTTGACTAGTATTCCTCCTAAATTGTTCATCTGTATTTGCTGCATTGGTACTTGTTGATGTGCGTGTGCCTTGTGTCACGATCGCCGTTTAACGGGAGCGGCGGACGGGCAGGAAACAGGCAAGGCAGGCAGGATACGGGGAAATACGGGGATTTATTAGGAACACGGGGTGCAGGAAACATCTCACGCAGACGGACTTCAATGACGGACACTGAACTCTAGTAAGACATGGACTCAAATAGACAGGACTGATTGAAAATAATCGGACACAGCTGGGTACGATCAGGGAAGCACACGTGGATAATCAGGGGGCGTGGCACACACGGTGGTCGGACTGTCCGGGACCTCCTCGGGGACTAGGGCAGGAAAGTCTGGAGCTGGGTCAGGGACAGGAGTGGGGCCAGGAACAAGAGCCCCAGGGGGCACAGTCATTTGAGGCAGAGGGAGCGCCTCGGGCTCTAGGGCCGCAGGGGGCAGCGGAGGCGGCTGCTCGGGCTGCGCAGGAGCTACGGGCGACGAAGGCGGCTGCTCAGACGCTGTAGCAGGAACCCAGGACTTTATGCTCAGCCCACTGCTGTTAACTCCGATGACTCACAACTGAGCAGCAATGCACATTTCGAATCACATCATCAACATCAGGCTGATGACAAGACTGTGGGTCTCGTCAATAAAAACGGTGACTCAGCATACAAAGAGGAAGTGTGATGACTATCGGACTGCTGCAGAGCCAACAACCTGTCTCTGAATGTTGACCAAAGAAATGGTTGTTGACTTTAGAAGAACACAAAGCACAGAGTGACCACTCTCTGCTGCACATCGATGGCTCATCTGTGGAGATCGTAGAGAGTACCAGATTCCTTGTTGTCCATCTGGCGGAGAATCTCACCAGGTCCTTCAACATCAGCTCCATAGTAAGGAAAGCACAGCAGCACCTCTACTCTCCACGGAAGCTCAGAAAAGCCCATCTCCCATCCTCACACTCTATTGGGGAACTGTTGAAAGCACCCTGAGCAGCTGCATCACAGTCTGCTTTGGGAACTATGTCACCTCAGATCGCAAGTCCCTACAACAGATAGTGATGACAGGTGAGAAAATCATTGGAGTATCTTGTTAGAGAAATATGTACTTTTTTTATTATCATTTTGCTAGACGCTTGGAAACAACACCCTGCCGCAGCTTGATCATAATTGAGCAATAACACGTCTCAAGAACTGTCGCTTGAATATTTCCACCCCATATATGGTGACAAACAATGTTCAATGTCAGTTGCATATCCTGTTTGTGTACCTCAATAAAAGACACTGCGAGGGGAGTTCCTTTTTCGAAGTTGGCCGAGTTCGACTGAGAGGCTGACACCTCGAGGTCAGGACCGGGCTTCCCTTTGTAAGGAAAAGTGGTAAAAATGCCCCAAGGTTCTTGGTTGATCATTTCAATGCAGACAATGTTAGGAATTTATGATCATGGGGGAAGCCAGGGAGAGAATGGGGGTTCCAGTTGGCACCACTAGGGTGATAAGGATAAGATAAGGTGATAAGAATTTAATTACAATGATCATAAAAGTCTCTACCCTGTTCTGTCCTGTCCCCGTCTCAGGATCCTCACACTCCAGGGGGTCACTCTTTATATGTAAATTCACTCACAACACCTACACACAACACCTTGGTGGGGAGGGCCTTTTTGGGTATAAAGGGGGGTGAAGAACTGTCTTCAATTTGTGTCTGAGCTGCCTTTCAGTACCCGGTGTGTCTCTACACTGTATTACATTGTATTATTTTTGCTGTTCAATAAACCATCATTTTGCTGAAACTGCGGAGACTCTGCAAGTGGATTCCCTACACCTTGCAGCAAGTAAAACGTCATCACAGCTGTCTGTGTTGTTCTGTGTTCAGAGACTGGTTTGTTTCCAGCGCATCTTCAGAAGAAGATAACCCTAACATATCTCTCCCCTCCATCACGGATATTCACACCACACACTGCATCCGCAAAGCCACCACCATTGTGGATGACCCCACCCACCCCTCACATTATCGTTTCACCCTCCTGCCTTCTGGAAATAGGTCCCGGAGCATTCGGGCCTTTACAGCCAGACTCAAACAGCTTTATCCCCCATGCCGTCAGACTACTGAACTCTCAGGGACTAATCTGATACCACACACACATACACTCATTAACACACTTTATTATTTAACTACTATTTTTTTATCTTATTGTAGCCATGTTTACAGTTACTTTTATTTATTTTTATTGCTACCTCATTGCACAACCAAACTGCACCTTATCAGTATTGGGTTTACTGTGCTGTTTGTGCTCGTTGGTGTCAGTTGTCCTCTCTTTTTGCACTGTCCTGCAATGTTTGCACAGTTTTTGCTCATTATGCACCATACAGTATGTTGCTAGGTTGGTATGTGTTAGTCTTGTGTTAATTTAAGTAGCACCTTGGTCCGAGGGAAACAGTTTCTTTTGTAACTGTACTATACTCAACTGTGTAAAGTTAAAAATAACATTAAAGACCTACTTGACTTGACTTTTACTGATAACAGGTGCTAAAGTGAAGTGACTTGCTTCTGGGAAAGATCTCCAGCTGAAATTCTCTACAACAATTATGGGAGAAATATGGGAAGGACGCGGCGTCAGACCTGCCCCAGTGGGACGAATGTGGTTTTCCTAGAAACAGCAGCTTCAGTCCCAATCAGATAAGCCAGATGCGTTTGAAATTAGAGGAACAGGATCAGACTGGTTGCTCAGGTATTAATGTGGTAGAACTAAAACGGAGACAAATTGGAAGGTGTTTCAATTGTGGGAAAATGAGACAAAGCAGGCAGAGTGTCACGGGACGCTGGAAGCCGGTAAGGCGAACAGGCAGGCGAGCCGACAGGAAGCAGGCAGACAGGCGAATTACGGGGCAAACTGGGGTTTTAATAAGGGAATCGGGGGAACGGGTAGCAGGGAACATCTGACGCGACTAACATCAATGACAGACCCCGGATTAGTACACAACAGGAACTTAAATACAAGAAACAAGGCAACAGGAAACAAGACACGACTGGGCACGATCAGGAAATCACACGTGGGTAATTAGGGGGCGTGGCACACACGAGGAGCGGACTGAGCGGGCGTCACAGAACCCCCCCCCAAAGGCGCGCTACACCGGGCGCGCCCGGGAGGAGGCGAAGGACGGGACGAGACCGGGAAACCAGAACCTGAAAGACAAGGGCAAAAAAAAAAATCAACGGGGAACAGGGAACAAGACAGACAGGCAAAACTGACAAAGAGGCAGGACCCAGGACAGGACACTACACAAGACAGGAAAAGCCGACAGACAGACCAGGAAGGGAGGAACAGAGGGAACAGGTGGAACAAAAGGAGCGGGAGTGACGGGAGGGAACGACGGGAAACCAGGAACAGAGCGGGGCAGAACAAAGGCAGGAGGAGGAACAAGGACAGGCGGGACAGAGACAGGAAAGAAGGGAGAGAAGGAGGAGGAAGGAAGGGGAGCCCGAGGGAGCCCCTGCGGGCGACGGGAGGCAGCCGGAGGGGCCGCAGGCGGCCGGGAGGCCGGAGCCGGAGGGGACCTCGGAGGGGCCGAGGAGGCAGGGCGAGGGACCCGCGGAGGGGCCAGGGAGGAAGCAGGAGGGAGCACCGGGGAAGGGGACGAGGGAGCAGGAGGGGCCCACGGCGAAGGCCGGAGGAGGGGGGAGCCGCAGCAGGCGGCGACGTCCGGTGGAGGGCCGGAGGTAGGGGCCCCGCAGGCAACCGAGGAGCCGCCGTCGGGGAGCCCGCAGGCGACCGACCAGGCACCGGAGGGGGGAGCGAGGCAGGGTGACGAGGCATCGGAGGGGGACCCGCAGGCGACAGCCGACCCGGAGGGCCAGGACCTGCAGGCGCCAACCGAGCCAGAGCGCAGGCGAGGGAGGGCGAGCCAGGGGGCAGGGCGGGAGGGACCCCAGTCCGACGTCTGTGTCCCCTCCCTCTGCGGGACACAGACATACCGACCCCCGGTCGGGGTCGATGTCGTCGGGGTGAGGGTGAAGGAGTCACAGGAGCGGGGCCAGGGACAGGAGCGGGGCCAGGGACAGGAGCGGGGCCAGGGACAGGAGCGGGGCCAGGGACAGGAACCGGGTCAGCAGGCGGAGGGGGCGCCTCGGGAGCTGTTGCAGCGCGGTCAGGGGGTGTCTCGGGAGCTGCTGCAGCGCGGTCAGGGGGCGCCTCGGGAGCTGCTGCAGCGCGGTCAGGAACAGGAGCTGGCTGCAGTGGGGGCGCCTGCCCGGGAGCTGCAGCAGATGGCTGCAGTGGGGGCACCTGCCCGGGAGCTGCAGCAGGCGGCTGCAGAGGGGGCGCCTCTGCAGGAACAGGAGCGCGGTCAGGAACAGGAGCTGGCTGCAGTGGGGGCGCCTGCCCGGGAGCTGCAGCAGGCGGCTGCAGAGGGGGCGCCTGCCCGGGAGCTGCAGCAGGCGGCTGCAGAGGGGGCGCCTGCCCGGGAGCTGCAGCAGGCGGCTGCAGAGGGGGCGCCTCTGCAGGAACAGGAGCACGGTCAGGAACAGGAGCTAGCTGCAGTGGGGGCGCCTGCCCGGGAGCTGCAGCAGGCGGCTGCAGTGGGGGCGCCTGCCCGGGAGCTGCAGCAGGCGGCTGCAGTGGGGGCGCCTGCCCGGGAGCTGCAGCAGGCGGCTGCAGAGGGGGCGCCTCTGCAGGAACAGGAGCACGGTCAGGAACAGGAGCTGGCTGCAGTGGGGGCGCCTGCCCGGGAGCTGCAGCAGGTGGCTGCAGTGGGGGCGCCTGCCCGGGAGCTGCAGCAGGCGGCTGCAGAGGGGGCGCCTCTGCAGGAACAGGAGCACGGTCAGGAACAGGAGCGCAGTCAGGGACAGGAGCTGCAGCAGGTGACTGCAGTGGGGGCGCCTGCCCTGGAACTGCAGCAGATGGCTGCAGTGGGGGCACCTGCCCGGGAGCTGCAGCAGGCGGCTGCAGAGGGGGCGCCTCTGCAGGAACAGGAGCGCGGTCAGGAACAGGAGCTGGCTGCAGTGGGGGCGCCTGCCCGGGAGCTGCAGGTTGCTGCAGTGGGGGCGCCTGCCCGGGAGCTGCAGCAGGCGAAGGGGGCGCCGGGACAGGAACAGGAGCGCGGTCAGGAACAGGAGCTTGCTGCAGTGGGGGCGCCTGCCCGGGAGCTGCAGCAGGTTGCTGCAGTGGGGGCGCCTGCCCGGGAGCTGCAGCAGGCGGAGGGAGCTGTGCAGGCAGCGAAGGCGGCTGCTCGGCCTGAGCACGGGCTGCAGGCACAGGGGTTGCCTGCTCGGCCTGAGCACGGGCTGCAGGCACAGGGGTTGCCTGCTCGGCCTGAGCACGGGCTGCAGGCACAGGGGTTGCCTGCTCGGCCTGAGCACGGGCTGCAGGCACAGGGGTTGCCTGCTCGGCCTGAGCACGGGCTGCAGGCACAGGGGTTGCCTGCTCAGTCAGAGGCGGTGGCGGGACTGGCAAGTCCTGCGCGGGCAAGACGAGCGTGGCCCCTTTAAATCGTCGGGGTATTCGCGGGATGACATCTCGCACCGCGCTGGCCCCCTTATTGGCCAGTCGTTCGGGCCGGAAGTAATACCGCTCGAGAGGCGGTGGTAGGTCCGTAGCGGTGGGCTGCTCTCTCCGGATGGGGAAAGCCGGCTGCGCTAGCAGCGGTGCAGCGCCGGTGAAGGGAAGATTGACCGGGCAGTCCTCCAGTTCCCTGGTCGCATGGGCAGCGGGAACGAGCGCGCACGCTCCCAGGTTTATAGACGGGGCGACCGCTGGCGACTTCGTCCTTTTCTTTTTTCGCCGGGTTTTGGTGCTGGCAGGAGGCTGCACCCTCTCCGTTAGGACGGACAACGGGGACCCAGCTTCCGTGCCTTGTGGTACAGCTAGCCCAAGTCTCCGCTCCATGAGACGCTGGGCTAGCTGCTGGAGGCAAGCACGTACCTCCTCCAGGAGGTGCTCGCTCTCCGGTGGAGGCCTCTCCATCAGGAGATCAGCGCCGCGATTGGCGAACTCCAAAGCCAGAGGATCCTCCTGGACCTCTGGCTGGTTCAACCAATAATAGGTCTCTTGCAGCAGACCGAGATGCTGCTCCTCGGTCTGCTGCCGCGCCTCCTTGGTTCGGTCTGTCATTCTGTCACGGGACGCTGGAAGCCGGTAAGGCGAACAGGCAGGCGAGCCGACAGGAAGCAGGCAGACAGGCGAATTACGGGGCAAACTGGGGTTTTAATAAGGGAATCGGGGGAACGGGTAGCAGGGAACATCTGACGCGACTAACATCAATGACAGACCCCGGATTAGTACACAACAGGAACTTAAATACAAGAAACAAGGCAACAGGAAACAAGACACGACTGGGCACGATCAGGAAATCACACGTGGGTAATTAGGGGGCGTGGCACACACGAGGAGCGGACGGAGCGGGCGTCACACAGAGGAGATGCGGGTGGCAAAAAAGCATGAGATAAGGAATGCAGAGAATGTGGATGAGGGTGAGACTCCTGTGAAAACTGTGTATTGAAAATTAGGGCCACAGTATTGTCATCCATCCTGTCAGGGTATGTGGAAATACACTGAGGGTAAATGGCCTAATGCAGGAAGTGTCTTAATCCTATAACATCCAGCTGATTCAGGCTGTTGGGACAGTGTGGGACTGCACTCTTCTGGCTGGGACCTCGAATAAATGAATGAATGTTACATGTATACAGCCCTTTTCTAAGATACACAAAGAGCTTTACAGAGGCAATGGGGAGCCACTTCAACCCAAAGGTGAGGCAGCAGGAGAGGGGGCCCAGGCAGAGAGAACAGCCAACAAGAGGGGTGCTTCCACAGACAGGACGGGGGCCCCGGCAGACCAACGCTGACGACTCCTGGGACCAAGTCAACAGAGCAGCTGTTGTCATTGTGACTCACCCTCATACATCCATCCATCCATTGTCCAAACCGTTTATCCTACTGGGTCGCGGGGGGTCCGGAGCCTATCCTGCAAACAATGGGCACAAGGCAGGGAACAACCCAGGATGGGGGCCAGCCCATCGGAGGGCACATTCACACACCATTCACACACCATTCACACACACATGCACTCCTACGGCCAATTTAGCAAGAGAGAACATGCAAACTCCACACACATGTGACCCAGGCAGAGACTCAAACCGGGGTCCCAGAAGTGTGAGGCAACAGTGCTAACCGCTGCACCACCATGCCGCCCCACTGTTGGTTACATGTGTACATATTTTGTCTGATCTCTTCACCACCAGGTGGCAATATAGCAGCTCCAGAGTTGTTGATGGCTAGAGTAAAAATAAAAACACAGTAGCACAGAGGTGTAGCTAAAAATTCTGGGCCCCTGACAGAATGTCACCTTGCGCCCCTCTATCGAATTTTACATACTGGGAGAGAGATTTGTTGAGCCATCTTCCAATCTAATCCAATCCAGCTTTATTTAAAAAGCACTTTAAACAACCTTATCGACCAAAGTGCTGCACAAAGGAATAAATAAAAATATTCACAAACTTAAAAA
Source organism: Brienomyrus brachyistius (assembly GCF_023856365.1). Taxonomy (NCBI): domain Eukaryota; kingdom Metazoa; phylum Chordata; class Actinopteri; order Osteoglossiformes; family Mormyridae; genus Brienomyrus; species Brienomyrus brachyistius. The sequence continues at coordinate 496,423 of NW_026042376.1, read as the reverse complement.
CGAATTAAAATAAATTTAATAAAAACCAAAACATTAAATGTAAGTAAATGGCCATTAAAATAAAAATATTATATTAATAATTATTTATGAATATATAAAAATTTATATTAATAAAGAAAAGGCTAAGATTGAAATAAAATTTACTATTAAAGTTAATATCTCACAAGGTGTCCAAGGAGAAGAGATGAGTTTTAAAAAGAGATTTAAAGATTTAAAGAGAAGAGGCCTCTCTAATGTGAAAAGGCAAATCATTCCACATTTTAGGAGCTGCGAATGCAAAAGCTCGATCCCCTCTAAGCTCACGCTGAGTCTTAGGAACCATCAGGAGCAGCTGATCAGCTGACCTGAGAGAGCAGGTGGGGGTGTAAGGGTGAAGCAGCTCACAGAGGTCAGGTGGAGCAAGACCCTTGAGGGCTTTAAAAGCAAATAACAGAATTTTAAAATGAATCCTAAAATGTACGGGCAGCCAGTGGAGTGAGTCTAAAATGGGGGAGACATGCTCATATTTCCATGTGCGGCAGTATTTTGAACCTTCTGGAGGTGAACAATAGTGGAGCCTCTAACCCCAACATAGAGGGCGTTACAGTGGTCCAAACTAGTACCGACAAAAGAGTGGATTACTGTCTCAAAGTGCTGCTTAGAAAGAATTGGCTTTATTTTGGCCAACTGCCTCAATTGTAAAAAGCTTGACTTGACAACTGATCTTATCTGCGTGTCAAACTTAAGGTTGGTGTCGACTTTAACCCCTAGGTGTGTGATGACTGGTTTACAATATTGTTCCAAGGAACCTAAAATTACAGTGGAGGTCAGAGGAGTGGAGTTACCAAAAACCAACACTTCTGTCCATTACCTCCCCACTTCCTTGTTAGTTACATTATTTGTTCTGCATTACTGTACTGCTTTGGAGCCTTTTGATATTAAGGTGAATAACACAGTGAAAAAAGAGACAGATGCATTGACAGCAGTTGTGGCCACACTTTGGACTGGGAGTGTAAGAGCAAAGGAAACTGAATCCACTATGTTCTGTCCTGTAAATTTTTATTAAACAACACATGACACACATACGAGTCCTGTTTTAACTTTCAGGGCTGATGGTCTGCAGCCTGGCTTGTGGTCTACAGTGCAGCGCAGGTGCAGTCACTGTGCTGAGCCCGGCGTTATAGTAATGATGCAGCCTTTCACACTGACCAGTGAGAAATAACCTTGAAAATGACTGTGCTCTTTGTGGTTCTCCTTTTGGAAACATCTTACCACCAAGCAACAGACATTTGACAACAGACTTCTACTCATCAATTATCAGAAATGTCATGCAGTAATCAGAGGTTAGACGGAAAAAATGACTTTTGTATTTTTCATCTTTTATCTTGGAGCAAACAGTTTTAATTGATGTACATGAGAGTAAATGGTGAATCAGTTTATTTGCTTTCTAGCTTTCTAGCACTTGGCTACCCAACCATTCATCAGTATGTGACCACTGCCATCTGGCTGAGTAAGTCTACTGTAATACTATTATTACAGTAGTATTATTAGTATTATTATCAGCTTATTGTGAGAATGGGGTGTGGGAAAAATGTCTTAAATGCAGACTGGTTACGGTGATCAGGAGCTTACTAATGAAAATGAGAAGAGCAAAGGGTTTGAACATCATAGTGGTTCCACTTGTTTTGAATCAGCCAGTGAGAAACTGACAAAGGGACCGGAAACAGGGAGGTACATGCTACAGAGCAGGCTGATCTGATTGGCTGTTCACACAGGTTTGCACGGCACTGCAGTGATTTACATTTTAATTTTTCTGGGTGTCTGTTAGCTTAACCCTAATAAATCAGTTTCACTTGTTGGATTTCCACTTATGGTCCAGCATGGTGGTGCAATGGTTAGCACTATTGCCTCACACTTCTGGGAGCTGGGTTTGAGTCACGGCCATAACACCATGTGTGTAAAGTTTGCATGTTCTTCCTGTGTTGTTGTGGGGTTTCCTCCAGGTTCTCTGGTTTCCCCCCCCCCCCCCAGTCCAAAAACATACTGAGGCTAATTGGAGTTACCAAATTGCCTGTAGGTGTGACTGGTATCTGTGCCCTGCGATATGCTGGTGGCCCATGCTGGGTTGTTCCTTGCCTCACACCCATATCCTCCAGGACAATGTACGCTACTGTAATACAGAATTGAGATCTTGCAAGTACAAGTATGAGTACGTTGGAGGGCACGTCAGAGGCGGAAATGCTGTAGGTGACGTCAGACGCCGGAGACTTGGCGGAAAATCTGAATGAACAGCGAGGGGAATTTGGAATCTCTTGTGGAATATATCGACTGGTACTTCAACATTATAGTCATGAAGAAGAACGCAGATGCATCTTCTCCAGCCAAAAGCGAGACACCGTCCTCCAAAAGAAGTTGCCCGGCAGACTCCCCTGGCACAGCATCGCCGACTGGTAAAGACTTTGCCGACATCCTGGATTCAATCGACAAACGATTGTCCAGCTTCGACGAGAGGTTGGCTCTCGTCGAGATTCTACATCAGGAATTCAAATCCCCGAGGGAATCTTTGGAATTCAACCAGCAGCAGGTGGAAACACTCGCTGCTGAAAACACCTCACTATGGGACTCGGTTAAGTCTCTAACTGAAAATGTGACCCATCTAAATGAAGAAAATAAAAAAATAAAAGAGACTGTCGTCGATCTACAGGCCTGTAGCATGAGAAATAACCTGGTGTTTTCAGGCATCCCAGAATTACCGTCAAAACCTTTATCAAGAACCACCTGAAGCTTTCAGAGGACACTGAAAAACATCTGCTTTGAGAGAGTCCATCGGCTGGGAGCCAAGAGGCCTGGTGCACTGAGACCGTATCCTATTGTGGTTAAATTTGGATATTTTAAGCAGAAGGAGCAGGTGAAGAGCCGCGGCTGGGAGCTGAAAGGAACAGACTTTGTCGTAAACGACCAGTTCCCCAAAGAGATCCTGGAGCGACGCAAAGTTCTGTTCCCAATCCGACGCAACTTTATTTAGAAGGGTTCCCGAGCTCTCATCGCCGTAGACCAGCTCTACGTGGATGGGCAGCTGTACGGCGACCCCAGTACCACTCCCTGGTAGCCAGCTTAAACTACAGGCAGACGTTTTATTACAAGAGACTCATAGACCTGCCAAAGGATGAACTTAAAACACCCGAGTTTCCCAATGTGTTCTCAGCCTGCTATAACTCTAGGCAAAGTGGGCACTAGGGGGCAGCGTGTGGCTCAGTGGGCTAAGCCTGTATCCTTGTAATCAGAAGGTCGCAGGTTCGAACCCAGCCTCAGCACGTCTGTGGCTCCTTGAGCAAGACCCTTAACCCCCAGCTCCCTGGGCGCCACTATGAGTGGCAGCCCTTCGTGGTCAACTTACTCCACAAAGAGCAAGTTGAGGAGGCGTAAAGATTATTGATCCCCTGTAGGGAAATTAAGTTATTTATTTATTATTATTATTATTATTATTATTATTATTATTATTATTATAATAAAGAGGGGTAGCAATTCTAATACATCTATCCACCCATCCATTTTTCAAAGCGCTTATCCTACTGGGTCGTGGGGGGTCCGTAGCCTGTCCCAGAAGCAATGGGCAAGTGGCAGAGAACAACCCAGGATGGGGGGCCAGCCCATCGCAGGGCACACTCACACACTATTCACTCTCACACGCACACCTAAGGGCAATTTAGCAACTCCAATTAGCCTCAGCATGTTTTTGGACACTGGGGGGAAACCGGAGTACCCGGAGGAAACCCCACGATGACATGGGGAGAACATTCAAACTTCACACACGTGACCCAGGCGGAGACTCGAACCTGGGTCACCCAGGTGTGAGGCAACAGTGCTAACCACTGCACCACCATGCCGCCCCCATGGAACACCATAATACTCAAAATTAAATTAATAAAAATATCCATCCATCCATCCATTTTCCAAACTGCTAATCCTACTGGGCCGCAGGGGGTCCGGAGCAACAGTGCTAACCACTGCATCACCATGCCTCCCCATTCTAATACATAAAAATGTCAATTTCACAGTACTCAACACAATTATAGATCCACAGGGTAGATTTATAATCATTAAATTATCTATACTTAACAAAAAGTTATGTATTGTTAATATATATGGTCCAAATGTTGATAACCCCTCATTCTTCCACGTTTTCTTTACCGCACTCTCTGAACACCAGGACTGCGCACTTGTTCTTGTGGGCGACCTCAACTTTGGACCAAATAAAGAAATGGACAGGCTCAGTACAGCTGCTCAGCGCAATTGGGAATCCACAAACATAGTTAAACAGCACATGAGCGACTATGGACTTTGCGATGCATGGCGTTCTCTTCACCCCACCCGTAGGGAATATACTTTCTTCTCACATGTCCATCACTCTTACTCTCATCTGGATTATTTCCTAGTCAGTAGCTCTCTGCTGAGTGACATTTCAGACACAGAGATACACCCTATAGCTGTCAGCAATCATGCTCCTGTATCTTTAACCCTAATAAATAAGAAGGCCATTCCACCAAGTAGAAACTGGAGATTTAATACATCATTGCTTAAAGATGGAGATTTTATTAACTATTTTAAAAAAAGAGTGGGCTTTATATTTAGACTATAATGACCTGCCTGGAACATCAGCATCTGTTCTCTGGGAAGCAGGCAAAGCTGTGATGAGAGGTAAAATAATCTCATTCTCATCACATAAAAAGAAGAGAAAACAAGTGTATCCAGGACTTAGAAGAAACCATGTGTCACGGGAAGGTTCAGGTGGACAGGCGATCGTGCGGGCGGTGGTTCAGAAAACCAGGCTGACGAGCAGGATCGGGGTAATCGGGGTTTATTCGGGAAAGGGAGACACGGGAGACAAGCGAGGCTAGATACGATCAGTTAAAAATAAATATGGAAAAAAACAACTATATGTGCTGTTAAAGACTGAAATGGGGATACAGTATATGACCCTGACAGAAAAAACAGCACTTTCAGGGACTTTTACAAATCTTTATATTCACCACAGATAAACCCATCTAAAGACGAAATTGATCAGTTTCTTGATAGTATAACCCTTCCGAAATTATCAGACAATCAAGCGATGGCACTGGATTCTCCGCTGACACCAGGTGAACTCCAGGAAGCCCTGAACGGTATGCCCAATAAAACGGCTCCAGGTCCAGATGGATTTCCAGCAGAATTCTATAAAGAATTCTGGACAATTCTGGCATCAACATTCTGCAGAATGTTGCAAGAAACCAGGGAAAATGGTCGGCTACCACCAAATATGAATTCTGCAAACATTAGTCTCTTGCTAAAACCAGGCAAAGATCCTACAGTATCTACCAGCTATCGTCCAATATCCCTTATAAACGTTGACCTTAAAATAATCTGCAAAGCTCTCTCAAAAAGAATAGAGAAGTTAACCCCTCTCATAATTCATCCTGACCAAACTGGTTTCATAAGGGAGGCACTCATCAACAAATACACGTAGATTACTTAATCTAGACATAGACTATTCATGCAATAAAAACCTTCAAATTACAATACTGTCTCTAAATGCAGAAAAAGCATTCGATAGAGTTACAGTAACTGGAATTTTTTATTTGCAGCTTTATGCAAATTTGGTTTCAGAAACTCTTTCATAAACTGGTTAAAAATATTATATAGTTCACCAACAGCATGCGTCAGGACGAATGACTAAACATCCTCCAGTTTCTGTCTCAAGAGGGGCACCAGCCACGGATGTCCTCTATCCCCCTCATTGTTTGCGATTTTTATTGAACCACTACCAGCAGCAATTAGACAGGCTACAGTGATTAAAGGCATTAAATGCAGGAATGTAGAACATAAGGTAAGACTTTATGCGGATGATGTGTTACTTTTTCTCCAGCATTCACAAACCACTCTTTCTGAGGTAATTACATTAATAAACTCTTTCTCAAGAGTCTCAGGTTATTCGATAAACTGGTTAAAATCTACAGTTCTTCCAATTAATTGCTCCTTCCAGAATAATTCTTCCTCTCCACTGTAGTCTGGAGATATTAAATATTTAGGAATTAATGTTACACCTAGGCTGGCAGATTCAACTAAACTAGACCATTTCCCACTTTTAAAGAAAGTAGCGGATGATCTGGTTAGGTGGAAGTCCCTACCCATATCACTTATGGGAAGGGATGCCTCAATAAAAATGATGGTTTTGCCAAGAACTAATTATTTATTTGCAATGATCCCGAGCAAAACATCACCTGACTGGTTTAGATCTCTGGACTCCGCTATCTTTCCAGAGGAATTCAGATGAACCCCCACGTATTAGCTTAGAAACACTGCAAAGGACTAAGGATAAAGGAGGACTAGATCGGCCTAACTTTCACCACTATTTCTTTGCCAACAGGCTCCAAAACATCTCAGGGTGGTTAAAACATACCCTCTTAGATGAGCCTTGGCCAGACGTAGAACAGGCACTATGCAATAAGATAGAGATTTCGGATTTACCATTCATTAGCTCAAACATCAAAACGACAGGAATGCTTCAAAAGCATCAGTATCAGCTCTTTTCTGACAGCGTGCTGGGAGTTTCTAAAAATGACTGAGTCTTCATTAATCCCATGCAAGCGTACTCCCATCTGGAACAACCCTGATGTACTACTAAACAATAATTGATAAACTTCCCAGATTGGAGTTGTAAAGGTATTAAATACTTGGAACATATATTTGAAGGAATAGACTTTATTCCCTTTGACATATTAAACAATATGGGATTAGCAAGAATAGATTTTTAGAATATCAACAAGTTAAATCTATAGTAAAAAAAAAAAAATAAGGTCTAATCAAATCAAATTACAAATACCGCAAAGTGTGGCAGAATTCCTTAATCTGAAACCCCCCAAATTACTGTCTAAAATATACAGGACACTTTCTAAAATGGATGACTCATTGCAACATGGGTGGAAGATCTATCAGTCAGCTGGGACCACAATTTCTGGTCTAAGATATGTTTAAAAACCTATAAACTGATTAGAAATTCCAGTTTACAGTTAATACAATACAAAATCCTGCATAGAGTGTGTAATATTCGTGCAGAAAATATTGCATAATTTGTTAGACACAGAATTGATTATTTAAATGATGTGTACGTGTTAAATAGAAGCTTTATGTTGATTGGTTAATGCATACGTGATCTGTTTATGCATACTCGCTGAGACTCAGTCGGAGTAGTTCTACCTGCCTGTACGGAGTACAACATAAACTCCGTGTCATTCAATAAAGATTCTGCACAGCTATCCTGCCGTAATTCTTTATAAACAAGACAAAACATGGTGCGAGAGTAAAAGTGAATCACACGGACACAATGGACGTTGCTGGTGTTCCGTCGCCCCGCATGGACAAAACAGACAAACAAGACAAAACAGCATAAACGTCAAATTCTCAAAACGAATACTGGAAGAAATAATCAAGCTTAAAATTGAGTATTATATTTGTGACCTTGAGCGAGTACCCCCCTAATCAAGCGGTATCCAAAGCGAGCACACAGGAGAGATTAGGGCTGGATCATAAAAGTATTTATTGGTTTTATTAACAATCGCAACAAAAAGGGGAGGGTTCAATAACTCCCGGTGACCTGGTTGATGTTTCCACTGGTGAAGTATATCCCCCAGTAGGTAGTTTAAAACCCCGGCCCGCGCCACTGGGCAGCCAGAGATATCCTCACAGCAGGCTGGGACCCTATTGCTCGATTAGCACCCCTGGTTTAAACAAATCAAAATACCATATACTCAAAACAACAAAATAGTCCTCACTGCAGAACAAAATAAAAACCAATACCGACAGCGCACAGCAAATCCACTCCAATACGCACACTGGGGTCGTCAGAGCACTGGTCCCAGGCTCCAACTAATAAGCCCAGGGACAGCCTGCTAGAGGGTACGGACAGAGTCACCCGAGAAAGTCCACGGTCTCAGCGGAGTTATACATGTGTATCGTTCGCAGATAATTTTACAAAGGCAGTATATACGTTGCGCCCTAAAAGAGGGGAAGAGAAACAGTGGGTACAACTTTCCCCAAAGGTTGCGGTTTCCTGCAAATGCCAAAACAGAAATTACAAAACCCACACTCCATTCCTCATAATAAACATAAAACCAACATGTATCCCACACAGCAAAAGCGTTTATCTACCTCCAGAGGACCCGCACTCACACCAGCCGATCAGGTTTTCACCTCCGGTCGCTCTTTTATATATTACCATCGCGTCAGTCAATAATTAAAACTATGTCCGACTCAATAGCAATTAACTATGTTAGGAAAAAGATAAAACCCATACCTTGTCTTTGCAAACAATCTTGTTCTGGATACACGACTTCACCCCCTTGTGCCTTTGGGCAAATGCGTTCGTCCCTCACCATCAATGCCCCAAAACTTCACGAAGAGTGGTCCGCCTTATCCAGAGGAAGACTAGGCTACTTGCCGCACTCCCTCTTCCCAAGAAACCTCCAAGACCAAACAGTACTTCGATTCGAATCGCGAGATTATGCGGGTATAAATCTGATGGAATACCGCGCCCCATATCATCATAAAAATCCCCTCGGGGTATCAAAATAAAGGTCCCCTTTTCAGCTATATGGTCGCTACTCGTACCGGTTATATATTAATTGTTGTTTGTATTATGGTATAAAATTTAATCAAGAAATTGACTAAAACAACACCTGATGCACTGACAAATATAATACATTTTCATACCCGTAGTATCATATTTGATACACACATTTTCAGCACGTTTTTCTATAAAATATTTCATGATATATTAAGTTATTATTAGTTAGTTCACACTAATAAAGACTCATTTTGAAATATAATTAATTTTCGCTACATTGCGCTTACTGTAACTGTTCCCAAAATAGGACTTCTTATCCCATGAAAATCCTGCCGGCTACAACGTGTTTGCAGCCGTCAGTGATTCTTGAAAAAAAAAAGACGTTTTCCATCTGAACTACATAGGTCATCCACCAGAGGGCAGAATACAGGTATATCATTATATACACCAGGTTTTTGAGGAAAGGGATAATCGTATTACTGACGTAGAGGTCTTAAATATGATACATGTGGCGTTATAGGGAGTTAATGTAATTTTCTATTCACTCATGCAAATAAATAATTGTTTGATAACAAAAAAATACATTTGTTTTAATTCTTTTTTCCTGTAAACATATCACTTGTCCCCCCCCCCATGCTCCCACATTCAAAAATGAAACTTTTGATAGCACTTTATTGCCATCGGTTCCACGGGAATGCAGACCTCTATTCTTTTCTTCTACCTGGCAAGTCCACCATTATAATAGCAATTCACCAAGGTGCAAGCGCATGTAGCTCTTAAAGAAATTGTTTGAAAAAATTAGTTTATAGCATGTTTACACCCTAAATACACCAGTGACTGAGTACAACCCTTGTGGACCAGGCGCCTGGCTTTGACTATTTTTCTGCCATTAAACTAGCAAACATGGGTTGGCCATGAAGTAAAATAACTTGTGCCTTTAAATTGTTAAAAAAAAAGTCCTGTGTGTTGTAAAGTGAGGTATGAAACAGATACCAGGCTGCTTCAGTGAGGGTCAGCGTAAGTTTTATTCATGTGATTTTGCGGTTTCAACTGTTTCATTGGAATCAATCCAAGCAGCAGCATGAAGACTGTAAACCAAAGAAGTGGGACGATGCCTGAGAAGAACAACTCAGTCAATCCTCACATCTCCTCTCTCCTCAGGCGATTGATGGACTCTGAGCATGACACATGTACAAAAGATGAGGACTCTTCTCCACTATTCGAATGGAAATTGTTCTTAATCTTTTATTTATACCTTTTGCTTATACCGTAAGATTTAGGAACACACTGAAAAAGATCAACTTTAATACATTTGAAGGTTGAAGTTATTGGAATTTGTTACGGCTGATTTGGTGGAATATGTTTTTGGACAGAACTGTCAAAAAATGTGGAATGAAAATGCAGTTTAATGGTTGAATCTGTAGCTTGCCTAACTTGCTATAAATTACACACACATGCAGCATTAAAGTAACAGGGAGCTATTAGACCAGAGTTGTTGCATTACATTAACACAGACCAGCAAAAAATATAACATTATTCTAACATTAATGTAATGTTGTTCTGAATAGATTTCTATGTCCAGTCCTGATTTCAAATTGGGCCTTTAAGCCTAGAATATGGTCAGTTTTAAAAACACTTGACTTTGTTGCAACTCATTTTCATGTTAATGTCATCTTTCCTGTTAATGTGAGTTTGTTCTGTGTGGGTCTCTGTCTCAGGCTGTCATTTTATTCATAGTTATTCATAAAATACTTGACTTTGTTGCAACTCTGACTAAGTTGAATTCCATCAAGTGGTTAACGGGTGTGAAGATAAATGTAAGGTACTCCATCTAGGGAGCAGAAATATAAAGTACAGGTATTTCATGGGTGTCACTGAAATAAAGGTAGCTGATCATGAGAAAGACCTTGGTGTGTATGTTGATGCTTCCATGTCCCATTCTCGCCAGTGTGAGGAAGCAATAAAAAAGGCCAATAGGATGTTGGGGTATATCTCCAGGTGTGTGGAGTTTAAGTCAAGGGAGGTAATGCTAAGATTATACAATTCCTTGGTGAGACCTCACCTAGAATATTGTGTGCAGGTTTGGTCACCATATCTTAAAAAGGACATTGTGGCCTTAGAAAAGGTGCAGCGTAGGGCCACAAAAATGATTCCTGGTCTTAGAGGAATGTCATACGAGGAACGGTTACTTGAGCTAAATCTGTTCAGTCTCAAGCAAAGGAGACTGAGGGGGGACATGATCCAGGTATATAAGATTCTAACAGGTTTGGATGCTGTTCAACCAAACAGTTACTTCAGCATTAGTTTAAATACACGAACTCGTGGCCATAGGTGGAAATTAGCGGGAGAACATTTCAAGCTGGATTTAAGGAAGCACTTCTTTACACAGCGTGTAGTCAGAGTATGGAATAGCCTTCCTGATAATGTAGTGCAAGCTGAATCCTTGGGTTCCTTTAAATCAGAGCTAGATAAGATTTTAACAACTCTGAGCTATTAGTTTAGTTCTCCCCAAGCGAGCTTGATGGGCCGAATGGCCTCCTCTCGTTTGTATAGTTCTTATGTTCTTATGTTCTTAAGATTATCCTGAAATTTTCAAGTTAATGTCATTCCAGTTAATGTGAGTTTGCTCTGTGTGGGTCTCTGTCTCAGGCTGTCATTTTCGTCTTAGTCTCATTTAAACCACTTAACAATATGCATAGATTGCATAGCTGCAAATGTAAAATACAAAAATTAACTTGGAAAGCATTCTACAACAACATTCAGTATTGTGGAGTATTAATAGCATTTATTGCCAATTCCAGTTGCTAGGTAACTTCTATATTTTGAATAGAATACAAGATAATATTTTAAACTAGATTACAGTTAATTGTTATTTTTCTGTTTAAAAAAGACAATTGCTGTAATTTACATAGGACAAAACCTGTAAAAGACATTTTGTAATTATTTTCTAAATGAAATGAAGATGCTTTGTTACTCCCCTTGGGGAAATTCTCTTTTCACCTACCCCATCTTGCTCTACTTGACACACGGGCACAGACAAAGGTAACAGCAAACCTGGCAGCAAAGGGCAGCCACCTGTAGGGACACCCATGGAGCTGGGGGTTTTACAGTGATTAACAGCAATTTTGCAATACCTTTCTGGCAGCTTTTTTTTTTTGCTAGGTATTTACAGTAAATTCCACATTCAATTCTACACCAAAACAGACGTCATTCCTAAGCGCAGCATGGACTGCTTCCAGACACAGTATCATATGCAATTTCCAGAGTCACTTGAGTAAGCTGGAGATGCCTCATCCCCGGGTAAGAGAGCCTGCAGTAGGCAGCCTACCAAAAGAGGGCCTTTCCTGTTCCCTTCGTGAATTATAAAACCAGTGGAGAGAGCTCTCCTGTTGCAGTTTCAAAGAGAAGACCAACATGGAGAATTTTGGACTGAGGTTTTGCAGTATGAGGGTGCTGAAGGAAAAAGGAGTTTCAAAGACATTGGTCTGCCTGTACTGCCGATTTTGTCTCTGGCAATTTCAGATGTTCATGTAGAACGTGAATTTACTAATGTGACATTCCTTAAATCTGACCACCAAACAGAATGGTTGTAAATTTTCTGTCCAGTTTGGTAGATGTACAATTTGGACTGCAAAGAGATGGACTGATGCAGAGGCAGAGCTATAGATAGGCCTGGGTGAGCTCTGCTGGGCCCACCCATTCAGATTAATGAAATTACATTTTTTATATGTATTACCGGCTTCTAACTCTGTTCCTGCACATCACTGCTGTTACTGTGGCAAGTACGACAGAATGTGTGAGCTCCCTCTAGTGGTGCTCTTTAGGTAGAACACCACAGTCGTGGGTGTATTATTGTTGCAGTCACCATGTTGTAAATATCTAAGCCTATATAAGAAAATGTAGGGTAATGAGCTTCACTCAGGCCCACCCAAATTTAATACAGGTCCATCCATCAGCCACTTTTCCATATTTAAATGCTGCAGGAGGATGCTCACATGAAAAAAAAGACTAATTCATTTCTTTATCCAAAACTATTTCTTTCCTCATTCATTACAAAGAAAAGAGCTTTAACTTGTGCGTGCATTGCTTAATTTTAAGCAGCATTATGGAGTATTTTTGGAGATAGAAAAGTTTATGAAGGGTCTGATTTTGGGTATCTTTTACTTGTGGTTTGGGCTATAAAATTGGAAGGAGTTGCCAACCTTCACTGTGCAGGGTCTGCGCTGTTCTCATCCGTGGACAGTGTGTGAGTTTGTGGGTCAGTCATAAATATGCGGGGGGGCTTTATTTATTCAAAATAATACAGATAAAATTAATATATCTCATCAATTAATTTAAAGTTATTTTTCACCCCAAGCACACCTACCCTTCCTGAAAATGGTTTAGTCTACAGTCCTGCTCTGGGGTACGTTTCCTGTACCATGATGCATGTTAGCAAAACACAAAAATATGCCAGGAAAATAGCAAGAGATCAAAGAAAAAGATACATTCTGTGGGCCATGGCTGCTGCCGCATGGCAGAGCATGTGAGCGGGAAGTGCAGGGACGATGTCAGCATCACCAAAAGGAGGGCTGCAGCTCTCTGGAGGGAGCAGGAGAAGAGGACTGAGGGAGCACCAGTTTACCTCCTCTCACTCCTGGGGAGGACCGAGTATTGGCCATCCTAGATCTGAGAGGCACTTGAGGGAATCCCGGGGTGCATAAATCTCTGTAGTCTACCCACCTCCAAGACATCTATGCTTTCTACTCCCCAGCCACTTCCTCTTGGCCCACCAACATTTGGCCCCCTGTAGTGTGATCACCAGGGTTCCTCAATATGTGGCACCTCCACACCTGGCTCCTCTACATCAGCCATCCCTTGTCTGGGCCCCTCTACATCAGGCCCCCTCTGACGTGGCCCTCAGTCCCTCAGGGCGACACTGTCCCCTGAGTCCCCAGAATCCCTTTCAGTCTGGGAGATCACCTAACCCACCCATCCTGCTGCCTAATGCCGGTGTCGTGCTGTAAACTGTCCCCCTGCCACGGAATGTAATCTCTCATTTTAAAGGCAATGTCGCTTCGCTTCTCCTGCGCGGCAGCAGCGTCCGCTCGCTGTAACATCGGTAGTCTTGTTTAAGCAGACTAAAAACTCACATTTCTTGTTTATTATGATATTTTACAGTCAAAGTTAAGATTAACATCCTCCTGTAATACGTCGCAAATGTGACACTTACTACTATTTCATTTAAACGCGACAATAATGCATTTCTTTTCGACGCTCGTTCGTGCAAATACAGTCGCCTTCAGTCTCAAGAAGCGATTCATCTACTTGAGTAATATTTTTAATTCTTTGTTGAATTAATTCTGCCTCAATTTCTTTGCTATTCTGTCTTCTTTTCATAACTATAATGCGGCGATTAGCTTCATACTGGGCACCGACACACCTGGAAATGACGTAACATCGAACCAAATGGCAAAAGTAATCAGAAGTCAGCAGCCTGTCCAGAACGCACAGATAACAAGCTACACTGCAAGTCATCCAGCCACGACGTCACCCAGCCACTCGTCTACCATCTAAAATACAGATAAATTACATGTGCTCCGTATTTCTGCAGTTGATATTATTTTGAACTGGACCATAAAGAAAATATTCTTGGCCTGGAGGGAGGAGTGCTGGGCTATTTTATAGGAGGCTACTCTTTCTTAATAACCCCATTTTTAATTCTGAACAATAAGCTTAATAGGATGGGGCGACATGCTGGTGCAGTGGTTAGCACTGTTGCCTCACACCTCTGCGACCCGGGTTCAAGTCTCCGCCGGGGTCAGATGTGTGTGGAGTTTGCATGTTCTCCCCATGGTATCGTGCGGTTTCCTCTGGGTTTTCCGGTTCTCCCCCACAGTCTAAAAACATGCTGAGACTAATTGGAGTTGCTAAATTGCCCGTAAGTGTGCATGTGTGAGTGAATGGTGTGTGAGTGTGCCCTGCAATGGGCTTGACCCCATTCAGGGTTGTTCCCTGCCTCGTGCCCATTGCTTCTGGGATGGGCTCCCGACCCCCGTGACCCAGAAGGATAAGAGGTTTGGAAAACGGATAAAACTGAAGAGCGATTTAAAATAGGTGATTGTCCAGTAAGAGGATTTAACTTTAGCTACAGTGTTTTTTGTTATACAGGTATATTTTGTTTTACAAAAACAACATTTACTTCTACACTATACGGTCAATTAAAGTACCTTCTGCATCCTGGAGATGGTCATTACCTTCTGGAGAGTCTATTTCCTCAGCAACTCTCTTGTTGCTACCTTCTGGAGACAGATGAATGCTGAAAAGATCTTCCATCTGGTCAGCAGTAATTGTGATTGGCTCAAAGCAGAACAGGTGGCGCAGAATGTAGACAGTGTTTATAACTCACTTATTAATTATCAATGTGTTACTGGTTACTTTATTAGTTTATATTCAAAGAAATAATAGCAACTTGATCCATGTTGGTCAAAGGATAAAATTCTGATCCTAACTAACGTACATGTAAACAGAACACAGAATACCTCTGAAATGGACCCTGACCCCTGTGGATGACCTGAAACGTGACAATGTCATGTTCCAGCAGATTCCCATCTCTTATTGACCGGATAGGCCTCAGACAACCTGCATTGGCCATGAAGTCAAGCAGAGGTGTCTTTCACTTCTCAAGGTCCTCCAGAGTTGTACTTTCAGGTACCTGCCATCAAAATGGACTGTTATTGAGGCTACTTGAATTATAACTTTTTAGTAAGAACCCACACACCCATATCATGTTTGAAGCCTTTCAATTGCAGCATTAAAATTAGGCAGCATTCGGCAGGTAAAGGAGCAATATTTGCTGGCAGGCACATGGGACGATTAATCTGCGCAGTAGGGACAACATGAAGAGAGGAAAATTTGCTGTAAAAAAACTCAATTTGTTCGCCATAATATCTTGCTGACCTCCTTCCCAGGGCTTAAACTGCCCACAATGCTTTTCCACCCTCTATGCATATTTAGTATTTCCCTGATATATCAGACGCTGATATGGGCAGTACGGTATGCGCTCCGTCTGGTTAGATGTGGGCCTGCACTTTCTTAGGGGCCTGCCCCTCCTGACACAGACTCTTCCAGAATCTCATACTCCTCTCCATTTCCCATTCTTCACACTGTTTATTAGTGTATGGGAACGGGACAACCCTAACTGAAGGGTCAGGACTTGCACACAACACACACCCCTCCTGCCCTAATGAAGTGGCGGTATACTTAGCCCATTTATACCACAAATTTCCAAGTGTACGTTTTGCTAACCCATCCAGGTCTACTTCATCCTGGGCATCCTTCTAAAATTTGCTCACTCTCCTCACTCCCATATCTCCCCCCATTTCTCTCCGCTTTCGCTCACTGTAATCTGAGAGGTTATTCAGCATCAAAGGACCAGGCTGAGTCAGTGAAGTCAGTTGTCCTGTGCTCACCTGACCTGTGGTCCTGCTGTGCACCCAGACCTGAAGGGCCTGATAAATCATTAGCATCACTAACATCGTTGCTGTCAGCCGTACCAGAACCCACAGCTTCGTGTCCTGTCTGGAGTGGCTGGTCTGCTTGCGATGCTCCCTCTTGGCCCTCACTCTGCTCTGATCCTGAAACTGACTCCACCCCAAGCTGTGGAGCTCCTCTGGGAGCTCCATCAGGGCCATCTGAGTCAAGGGCAGCTGCATCCTCTGTGTAGTTTTCAGTGACTCTGTCTTTCGTGCGGTACTCTAGTGCAGTGGTTCAAATGGTACCACGTATTACTCCCTTCTACCTGCACCGCTGTTGCTGTGGCTCGTGTCACCTTGAAGGGTCCCTTTCGTCGGGGCTCGTGCCACTTTCACCGGAACACTCGCAGGTAGACTTTATCTCCGGGAAAGATGACTGGCTCCTCCTGGTCTGTGTCTTCTTTCTGTGCTTTCTCCTTTTCCTGTTTGGAAATAGTTTTGTGTATTTTGGTTAAAGTCCTCATGTACAACTTTAATTCATCCCCCAGCTGATCTAGGCTGGGTCCCTTATACGCCCCCTCAAGTCGATCCAGGCATAGGTCTCCCAGTCAGCATTTCATGCGGAGACAAATGCATCACCTGTGCGTTTCCATCCGATATGCCATCAAGGCTGTTGACAGGGCATCCACCCAGTTCATTTTCATGGTGGTGCAAATCTTATTCAGCTTCTGCTTAAGTGTGCCATTCACTCTCTCCACCATACCCTGCAACTGAGGGTGATACACACATGCCAACTTTTGTTTTATTCTCAGCTGTTAAACCACTAACTTTTAACTTTCCCCACAAAGGCAGCTCCATTATCAGAGCTTATTTCAGTTGGGATCCCAAACCTCGGACTCTCTGATCAGGAATTTCACCACTGTCATCGCCCCCATGTCCTTGGACGGTATTGTCTCCACCCATCTGCTGAACCTGTCCACAATCACAAGCATATATCGCTTTCCATATGCTGTTTTTCCCATGTCCACATAGTCCACCACAAGTGTCTGAACGGTCCCTCAGGCACTGGAATGTGCCCTACTGGGGCCGTGATTGCTTTGCGTACATTGTTCTTAATGCACACCTCATATTCACATTCTGACAACCTTGCATCCATCATTGCTTGCAGCTTGTTGTGTAATTTTCCTTAACTCCTCCCCCCGTGCGCAATGGTCAAGACCATGCGCATCCGTTATCAAAATATTCACCAGAGACAGAGGTGCAGCCAAAAGTCCCTCATGGTTGCGATACAGACCATTAGCATCCTTAGAGGCCCCCCTTTTTAGCCACACTGAGGCCTCATAGGGGCCCGCCCGCTCCTGCAGGGCCACCAGATCAGAAACCTGCTCTGTAGTCACCATAGGTAAAAGATCAGCAGTACTCACCTGCGCAGCCGCCCTGGCTGCCGCATCAGAGGCTGCATTTCCTTGAATAACAAAATCACGACCTTTGCGGTGGGCCTGACACTTAACAATAGCCAAACGCTTGGGACGCATCATTGTGTGTAGCAACTCCAAAATCTGATTATAATGCTGAATGGGGGAGCCGTCACTTTTGCGAAAGCCCCTTTGCTTCCAGACTGCTCCAAAGAGATGGCATACACCGTGTGCGTATGCAGAGTCTGTGTAGATAGTAACTGTCTTATGTTGTCCTCGCCGGCACGCTGTAGTCAAAGCCTTTATCTCCACTAATTGAGCGGAACAGGGTTGTGCCACTGGCTCTGAAACGAGAGTGTGAAAATCATCACCCTGTGCCTGGACTACAGCAAACCCAGCCTTCAAGGCATCCCCATCTCTCCAACATGAGCCATCCACAAACAAAACCATCTCGCTATTTTCAGTGGGAGAGCTCTCCAAGTCTGCTCTCAGTTTAGTGTAAACCAAAGACTCATGTGGCTGCCCCTCATCCTCCAGGGGAATGCTGTCTGCAGGGTTTACTGTAGTGGAGCGCTTTATTGTCACATCCGGGTAAGTGAGAAATGCAAAGTACGCTAGCTGCCTTGCTGGGGTCAACACAAATTTGCCTTTGTCAATAAGGTCCACCATCTTATGTGAAGTATAAAGTGTTTTTGCATTCTAGCTGTGTTACAGTATGTAACACAGCCTTCAACTTTTTTCCCCACACAATGCAGGACATGCAGGGGTGCCAAACAAAACAGTGGAGCTGCAGTGTAGCCAATTATTTCTTTCAGTAGTTTTAAAATCATTTCTGAGGCTGTGTGTTAGAGATGGAGGTGAGCAACACTGAGGCATCTCAGGGAACCATGTTGCCCATATTAAAAAACACACACGCATGCAACTCAGGCAATCCAGCATTTCTTATTTCAGTTATATATGACACTGCATGGGGGCGGCATGGTGGTGTAGTGGTTAGCACTGTTGCCTCACACCTCTGGGACCCGGGTTCGTGTCTCCGCCTGGATCACATGTGTGCGGAGTTTGCATGTTCTCCCCATGTCGTCGTGGGGTTTCCTCCAGGTACTCCGGTTTCCCCCCACAGTCCAAAAACATGCTGAGACTAATTGGAGTCGCTAAATTAACCATAGGTGTGCATGTGTGAGTGAGCCCTGTGATGGGCTGGCCCCCCATCCTGGGTTGTTCCCTGCCTCCGGACCCCCCGTGACCCAATAGGATAAGCGGTTTGAAAAATGGATAGATGACACTGCATGTTTTTGTTTTACATGTTCACTACAAGTCAGTGTTTTTTTCATTGTATGATTAATGCCACATTCATACCAAAAAACACACTAGACATACTGTACAAGGCAATCAAGGGAAAAACCTTCTCAGAATACAAAGTGAATGTATCAACCGAAGAAGGATGTTTCCTTTTCAGAATATTCATTTTTTTACCATGTGGAACCACTGTCCATGATTCAATTGAGTGCATTCAAAGAATGATACATCAAGACTAATAGTGACAAAATATTCATTTAATATGCATTGTACATGAATGTAGGACTTAGATGTTGATGAATTTCTCATCAGTGAAGGGCATATACACTCAGGGAAAAAAAAGTTGAAAACCCAGAACTATCCAATTTAGATGTAATTTGGTACACGTGCAGACCAGTGATGGATATGTAAATGATTAGAATTGCAAGGAGTTGGCATGTTTAATTACCAGACACAGGATGCCTCGTAGTCACATTAGCCAGTTAACAGCACTTGACGGAGTTTGATAGGGTTGCATTGCGGGTTTGCATGAAGCCAGGTGGTCATATGGTGCAACTGCATGTGGGCCATGCGGATATCAGTCGCCTGATATTGAAACCAATGGGCACGTGAGGCATCCACACACGTCGTGAAGTTTCTGGTCATCCAAGACAGACCACGCCAAGGAAGGATCGTTGGATTGTGCTCCAAGCATCACAGATCCCCATGACACCTGCGCCTGATATATGGACACAGCTACTGGACTCTCTACAACACCCTATATCATCGTGTCGCGATGACTGGCATCAGCTGGACTACGGGTTCACCGTCCCATGCATAGGCTGCCGTTCACAATAGCACAGAAACGGTTGCGTTTGGAGTGGTGTAGTCACTGGGAGGCATGGACTGATGACGACTGGCGTCCTACCATGTTCAGCGATACATCTCAGTTCTGCAGTACCACAGATGACCGTCGTGTGCGTATGGTGGCGCCGCAGGGAGAAGAGCAATCCTGCCAACACTGTGGAGTGACACACCACACTCTGACGGCACAGTGGTACACCAGTGACATCCTAGTGGTATCCGGGCCCAGGGGTGTGCTATACCCTACTGACATGGGACCAGCAGTGTGGCCATACCGCCAACTCCGTTTGATCTGATATTATAATCATCGAGATACTGTCACATGCCCTTTCATCACATGCAGATTTCATTTTCACAACTTAGTCTGTTGTGCTTCACTTTTTTGCCACCGAGTTTGTGTTCTGACACCAAGTTGATGGGAATTGATTATTTGAGCGTCATCTAAAGAGCTTATATTACTTTAGATGGTATTTAGACTCACATGGTATTTTGAAAAGATTCCCATATGCGCTGAATAGCTGGGGTTGATCTGAGCAGCTGTGCACTTTTCTCCTGTAACACAAAAGTTTGCTTTTAGGACAGAAAACAAGGTTAAGACCATATTATGTGGTTTACATCTATCAAAATAAAACCAAAGTCACTGTTACCAAAAGAGTAACCATGTGTTGTCAAATTCCCTAACATTTTGCTTCATCTTACTTTGGATGTCCATGGTTAGGAGAGAAGCAGAAATCTGCTCAACCATTAGAAAGACTTTACTCGATACAGGGAGTGAGATCTTGTTGCAGGTGACAAGGCAGGATAGAGTGTATTTAGAAAAATAATGAAGAGGGAATGTGAGTGTGAGCTATTGTGGCATCTGTGTATAACCCAATATGGCGGCATCCTTCTGAATGTAAACAACATAGCCAGCTTAATTAGCTTAGTCAAGTGTAATTGAACTAAGAAAAACTTAGCAATATACGTTCCCTGCTTGGTGTGATAAATACAGCAGCAGCTGCTGGTGGACGGGCTACAAACAGACATCAAGAAGAAATCCCACCTCACAACCATTTACTGTACCAAACCCCTTAATGTAACTTGTAAAGATGTAGGTATTGGAGTATTCACATATTCATTTGCAGTGTCCACTTCCTGTCCAGTAAATTTGGCAGGACGAAATTTGAATAACCTAGGCCTGACTCGTGTATGCGGCTGAAGGAGTAAAGGTAGAATGGGTGGAGAATCCTGGGCTGAGCTGCATGGTGGCCTGGGGGACAATCATGAAAACACAGACCCTGTGATATCCTCAAAACCCACAACTAAAAGGGGAGTCAGGAACCACTTGACCCGTTAAGCCACATGGTGGCCTTATGAGCAGGCAAACACACTATGGGCTAAGGGGTACAAGACAGAGGAGAGAATAGGATGGCCAGTGACATGTGAACAGGACAAGGCAGGGATGGATTCTGACACAGGTGCCATACTACTTTGTTTAAATATGCCCAAGTGCTCAGAATGTTTTAGTGCAAGTCTTAGACAATGGTATCTCTGAATGAGGCAGCAGTTTGGTTCCTCCTGAAGGCCCTATAACTGTCCTGAGAAGTTGTTTGTATGCACTTGCTGCCTTGACACTTGCTGATGTGCGTGTGCTCTGCTTGAGCAGTAAAGGGGAGATCACATGCAGAGATGATTTTCTGTAGCTTCTCAGTCCGAGTAAAAATAAAATCTTCTCGTTATATAGGAACCAAGTCTCTGGCTGGAAATTTCTACAACAGAGCCATTTAGTCATTTATAGAAATATACAGAGCCAATGAAGGAACCAGATGTCACAGCACAGTAACACAGGTCACTGTCCGTGGAACTGAATGAATAGGATAACCGGCCAATGTGTTTGTGTGCTTACACTGATTATATGTCAGGGGGGAAAATATTTATATCATTGAGGGGAAAAATGTAAAAATATATACAGTAAGGACAATATAATCGTAATTTAATGTATCCCTTCTGCTCTTTAAAAAGCACAATGTCTGACTGACAAATATGTCTATTATTAGCACATTTTAATAATTTAATTAATATTAAGCAGTACACCTATTTCCTGTAATCACTCTGCGTTAAAGCAATTTTTAAAACTAGCTGTGAACTGGATGCTGTTCTGACTGTTGTTGCCATGGTGCCTTATTTACTTTCAAATCGCATTGTCCACAACCTGATCAAAGGACCAAACTTTAAAATCAGTGCAAGGTAGTGTCGCAAGTAGTGATGCTTAGGCTTTAACCTATGTCCTGGAAAGAAAGAAAATCTACAAGCAAGATATTCTTGGATAAGAACGTCAAGGTATGCAACCTCTGGCAATAAAATTTTCTGTGCACAAATCAGCTCCACAATGTCTTTTAGCTGAAGGGTCAACTGCCAATCATCATCTGTGGGCTCTTTCACCTTGTCACACATGATCACAGGAAGAAGTCTTAGAAAATTCCAGTTCTGAACAGCCTGACCATAAAGCTTTACTCCATTGGAGTTTACTGCACATGGCTTACTCAACACATCAGAGCCACTGTACTTAAATTTCTTAATGCGTCTATTCAGAATTGAATAAGTGAACCACTTTTTCTGCTTGATGAAGTACTTCAGGTAAAGGGCTAAATCATAGGAAAGGATACCCTCAAAAATGTCATGGCCTAAACAAGGTGGCAGGCCAGGCATACAAACATCGAAGTAATTCAATGAATTAAAACTCAGATATTATACCTTCAACGTTTTGTTGTTCCTCAGACTGTAAAATGCATTTGGATCTGTTTGAAAATCTGTTCGGGTTGTCCGGCAATACCTGCAGAAATATTCAGAAAAACTAAAATTTTCTGTAAATCCACCGATATTATGAGACCCCAAATTGTCCCCTGCAATGCACAAAACAGTCCCTTTAACTTTTTCCTCTGCCACCGTTATTCCATTGTCTTCCAGGTCTTTTAAGTCTGCAATGAGCCTTGAGAAAACTTTGTCATGGCCAAAGTGTTTGAAGTCTTTTTCCTGACACAGCATTACAAGTGACATGTGGTCTGTACTTGATGAGGTGGTAAATTAGCCAGAGACAAATATACAGCTACTACTTTGTGCTGCTTTTTGCTGAACCTAATGGGTTCACCGCCTCAAAAGAATCTTGATATAGAATTAGTTTTAGACATGATGGGTTTTGAGAAAAGAACTCATTGTTTTTATATACCTGACCATCACTGACATCACAAAGCACATCAGTGTATGGTACGTATGTACCCTGTGCAGCACAATTCTGCCATAAGTCTGACTCCAGTAAATGTCTCAAAGTGTCTTTCAATGGAACATAGTAGGCAAACCTCTGTGACCTTGTTTCATCCCTTCCTAAGTACAACTTTACAGGTTCTGTGTATCTAAACATCTGTTTAAAAGCCCTAGTTCTTGAAAAATTGGTTCTCATTGGTCCTTCATGACTAATGGTGAAAAGGTCAGATTCCTTCACAACATCACATATACTACCAATAACCTCATCTGTTAATTCAGTTAAGTCACTTTTCAGGAATGCACTTAATTTATTCAAAGTATATGTCTGTCCTAGTTCATGTATGCTTAGCATCTCTTCAATAATATTTTGTATAGTTGATGCTGGCAGAAGAAACTGCCCATGTAATTTCAAGTAGAAAAGAGAAATATTTCTAAGAAAAAGGTCACTGAAATTTTCTGTAAGATGGACTTCACCTTCATCAGTCTCACTAAATCTCTCTGTAGGGCCTGTAACTAACGGTTCAGTTTCAAGAAACTGAGAAACTGTCTCCTTATAAAGATCTCTTATACTGTCCACAGAACATTGTCTGTGTTTCCTGGACATGTAGGCTGTAAACGACGATCTCACAGTGAACGTATGGTCGCATCCTGTCACCGGACATGTCACAACACGTCCTTCGGCTATATGTTCCTTTAAGTGAGCTGTTAGTGATCTGACATCGCGACATTGGCGCTGGCACATAGACATATTACACGTAAACACCGTAAGGGCATTTGTAGTATCAATATATGAATCTGTGTTATGTTTACGGTAAAAATGAGCCTTAAATTCCCCATATGAACGAAACGTATTGTGGCAATCTGTAGCGCCACACTTGAACACGCATCGTGGTTCATGACGGTGAAGTTTGAAACATGTAAAACATGTTCCCTAAGGGTTTGCACTGATGTTCCACAGAAATAACAACTAAACATTGTAACTGCGTGAACAAACACGCACTCTATTGCTGTTTTAAACACCTAAATGCTGTTTCACATCCCGCTTGCAAATCTAAGTTTTACATGTGCTGCCAAGATACGTTCATGCGCCGTCAACACGGTACATGCTACTCGTGTTTAAAACCACACACTGCTTAACACTGCTTAAAACGATTTAATTTAACTTACCAATTTGCCCAGACACATTTATTTTATTTTATATTCCCACTAGTTTGTAGATTTTTTTTAAATGTTATGTTTGTTATTGGGTGCTTTCCACTTCATGTACCCACATACAGCGCTGGCTTAAAGCAATACATTCTGGTCCTGACGCAATGCATTGTGGTTAGATTTTTATCGTCCGCTGCATTATGTCACCATGTCACGTCGTACAAAAACCTCGCGAGAGCAAGACAGATCATTCTGCACCTCTTAAGTGTTATGTAGTTTTGCCTGAAACGCAAAAATAAAACAAAGCAATTAAAGCCGATCAGTGGCTCAAATTCTGCTGTAGCGATTGAAGAACTTTTGTCGGAAGTTGGATTCGAACCCACGCCTTACTTCGGAGAACAGAATACCCCTTACTTTGAAAGGCCATTTTCGCTGCGCAGGAGGCTTTAGACCGCTCGGCCATCGGGCAGTTTCCAGTTGAACCCTAAGGAGTAGGTTAAGTCCAGCCTTGGCTTCCAAGCTGACGTTTTTCTACATATGTGCTTGTGTATCATGGACAGTAAGAGGGGGCAGGCAAGGAGAGAATTTCTCTCTTTGGGGATCAATAGAGTGTTGTTATTATAACGTCTAAAACGTATGATGGTCTGTCGATAAATCAATAACAATATCAATGAAGTCAATGTTTATCTAAAGGAATCAGAATTCAGGAAAAGCCAGGGGCCGGACCGAGTGTAGGGGGCGTGGCCAGAGACAGCCTGCTGACTGTTCCAAATCATGGGTGCATGTTACAAGTCCGGAACATATTTTAACTTAGTACTAACTTAGCATCATATTTGATCTGATTCGACTGAATATCCCAGGTTTCCATCTCTCATGCATCTGGTGTGACGTGTTTTCAGACTCTCAGGCTGGCGCAAAGAAATCTTACGGGAATTGAACGTCTCACTCCGGTCAGCTGACCAAAGTTGGTAACCTTGGTATTGTGTGTAGGAGATTCGGTATAACTATAATTTCGTTCTCCATTTACATGCCCGTAGTGTCTTTAAGTGTTATGTAGTTTTGCCTGAAACGCAAAAATAAAACATAAGCAATTAAAGCCGATCAGTGGCTCAAATTCTGCTGTAGCGATTGAAGAACTTTTGTCGGAAGTTGGATTCGAACCCACGCCTTACTTCGGAGAACAGAATACCCTTTACTTTGAAAGGCCATTTTCGCTGCGCAGGAGGCTTTAGACCGCTCGGCCATGGGGCAGTTTCCAGTTGAACCCTAAGGAGTAGGTTAAGTCCAGCCTTGGCTTCCAAGCTGACGTTTTTCTACATATG
This sequence comes from Brienomyrus brachyistius, assembly GCF_023856365.1. Lineage (NCBI taxonomy): Eukaryota > Metazoa > Chordata > Actinopteri > Osteoglossiformes > Mormyridae > Brienomyrus > Brienomyrus brachyistius. Next base: position 471,123 of record NW_026042376.1, on the reverse strand, counting down.
TGCTTGTGTATCATGGACAGTAAGAGGGGGCAGGCAAGGAGAGAATTTCTCTCTTTGGGGATCAATAGAGTGTTGTTATTATAACGTCTAAAACGTATGATGGTCTGTCGATAAATCAATAACAATATCAATGAAGTCAATGTTTATCTAAAGGAATCAGAATTCAGGAAAAGCCAGGGGCCGGACCGAGTGTAGGGGGCGTGGCCAGAGACAGCCTGCTGACTGTTCCAAATCATGGGTGCATGTTACAAGTCCGGAACATATTTTAACTTAGTACTAACTTAGCATCATATTTGATCTGATTCGACTGAATATCCCAGGTTTCCATCTCTCATGCATCTGGTGTGACGTGTTTTCAGACTCTCAGGCTGGCGCAAAGAAATCTTACGGGAATTGAACGTCTCACTCCGGTCAGCTGACCAAAGTTGGTAACCTTGGTATTGTGTGTAGGAGATTCGGTATAACTATAATTTCGTTCTCCATTTACATGCCCGTAGTGTCTTTAAGTGTTATGTAGTTTTGCCTGAAACGCAAAAATAAAACATAAGCAATTAAAGCCGATCAGTGGCTCAAATTCTGCTGTAGCGATTGAAGAACTTTTGTCGGAAGTTGGATTCGAACCCACGCCTTACTTCGGAGAACAGAATACCCCTTACTTTGAAAGGCCATTTTCGCTGCGCAGGAGACTTTAGACCGCTCGGCCATGGGGCAGTTTCCAGTTGAACCCTAAGGAGTAGGTTAAGTCCAGCCTTGGCTTCCAAGCTGACGTTTTTCTACATATGTGCTTGTGTATCATGGACAGTAAGAGGGGGCAGGCAAGGAGAGAATTTCTCTCTTTGGGGATCAATAGAGTGTTGTTATTATAACGTCTAAAACGTATGATGGTCTGTCGATAAATCAATAACAATATCAATGAAGTCAATGTTTATTTAAAGGAATCAGAATTCAGGAAAAGCCAGGGGCCGGACCGAGTGTAGGGGGCGTGGCCAGAGACAGCCTGCTGACTGTTCCAAATCATGGGTGCATGTTACAAGTCCGGAACATATTTTAACTTAGTACTAACTTAGCATCATATTTGATCTGATTCGACTGAATATCCCAGGTTTCCATCTCTCATGCATCTGGTGTGACGTGTTTTCAGACTCTCAGGCTGGCGCAAAGAAATCTTACGGGAATTGAACGTCTCACTCCGGTCAGCTGACCAAAGTTGGTAACCTTGGTATTGTGTGTAGGAGATTCGGTATAACTATAATTTCGTTCTCCATTTACATGCCCGTAGTGTCTTTAAGTGTTATGTAGTTTTGCCTGAAACGCAAAAATAAAACATAAGCAATTAAAGCCGATCAGTGGCTCAAATTCTGCTGTAGCGATTGAAGAACTTTTGTCGGAAGTTGGATTCGAACCCACGCCTTACTTCGGAGAACAGAATACCCTTTACTTTGAAAGGCCATTTTCGCTGCGCAGGAGGCTTTAGACCGCTCGGCCATGGGGCAGTTTCCAGTTGAACCCTAAGGAGTAGGTTAAGTCCAGCCTTGGCTTCCAAGCTGACGTTTTTCTACATATGTGCTTGTGTATCATGGACAGTAAGAGGGGGCAGGCAAGGAGAGAATTTCTCTCTTTGGGGATCAATAGAGTGTTGTTATTATAACGTCTAAAACGTATGATGGTCTGTCGATAAATCAATAACAATATCAATGAAGTCAATGTTTATCTAAAGGAATCAGAATTCAGGAAAAGCCAGGGGCCGGACCGAGTGTAGGGGGCGTGGCCAGAGACAGCCTGCTGACTGTTCCAAATCATGGGTGCATGTTACAAGTCCGGAACATATTTTAACTTAGTACTAACTTAGCATCATATTTGATCTGATTCGACTGAATATCCCAGGTTTCCATCTCTCATGCATCTGGTGTGACGTGTTTTCAGACTCTCAGGCTGGCGCAAAGAAATCTTACGGGAATTGAACGTCTCACTCCGGTCAGCTGACCAAAGTTGGTAACCTTGGTATTGTGTGTAGGAGATTCGGTATAACTATAATTTCGTTCTCCATTTACATGCCCGTAGTGTCTTTAAGTGTTATGTAGTTTTGCCTGAAACGCAAAAATAAAACATAAGCAATTAAAGCCGATCAGTGGCTCAAATTCTGCTGTAGCGATTGAAGAACTTTTGTCGGAAGTTGGATTCGAACCCACGCCTTACTTCGGAGAACAGAATACCCCTTACTTTGAAAGGCCATTTTCGCTGCGCAGGAGGCTTTAGACCGCTCGGCCATGGGGCAGTTTCCAGTTGAACCCTAAGGAGTAGGTTAAGTCCAGCCTTGGCTTCCAAGCTGACGTTTTTCTACATATGTGCTTGTGTATCATGGACAGTAAGAGGGGGCAGGCAAGGAGAGAATTTCTCTCTTTGGGGATCAATAGAGTGTTGTTATTATAACGTCTAAAACGTATGATGGTCTGTCGATAAATCAATAACAATATCAATGAAGTCAATGTTTATCTAAAGGAATCAGAATTCAGGAAAAGCCAGGGGCCGGACCGAGTGTAGGGGGCGTGGCCAGAGACAGCCTGCTGACTGTTCCAAATCATGGGTGCATGTTACAAGTCCGGAACATATTTTAACTTAGTACTAACTTAGCATCATATTTGATCTGATTCGACTGAATATCCCAGGTTTCCATCTCTCATGCATCTGGTGTGACGTGTTTTCAGACTCTCAGGCTGGCGCAAAGAAATCTTACGGGAATTGAACGTCTCACTCCGGTCAGCTGACCAAAGTTGGTAACCTTGGTATTGTGTGTAGGAGATTCGGTATAACTATAATTTCGTTCTCCATTTACATGCCCGTAGTGTCTTTAAGTGTTATGTAGTTTTGCCTGAAACGCAAAAATAAAACAAAGCAATTAAAGCCGATCAGTGGCTCAAATTCTGCTGTAGCGATTGAAGAACTTTTGTCGGAAGTTGGATTCGAACCCACGCCTTACTTCGGAGAACAGAATACCCCTTACTTTGAAAGGCCATTTTCGCTGCGCAGGAGGCTTTAGACCGCTCGGCCATGGGGCAGTTTCCAGTTGAACCCTAAGGAGTAGGTTAAGTCCAGCCTTGGCTTCCAAGCTGACGTTTTTCTACATATGTGCTTGTGTATCATGGACAGTAAGAGGGGGCAGGCAAGGAGAGAATTTCTCTCTTTGGGGATCAATAGAGTGTTGTTATTATAACGTCTAAAACGTATGATGGTCTGTCGATAAATCAATAACAATATCAATGAAGTCAATGTTTATCTAAAGGAATCAGAATTCAGGAAAAGCCAGGGGCCGGACCGAGTGTAGGGGGCGTGGCCAGAGACAGCCTGCTGACTGTTCCAAATCATGGGTGCATGTTACAAGTCCGGAACATATTTTAACTTAGTACTAACTTAGCATCATATTTGATCTGATTCGACTGAATATCCCAGGTTTCCATCTCTCATGCATCTGGTGTGACGTGTTTTCAGACTCTCAGGCTGGCGCAAAGAAATCTTACGGGAATTGAACGTCTCACTCCGGTCAGCTGACCAAAGTTGGTAACCTTGGTATTGTGTGTAGGAGATTCGGTATAACTATAATTTCGTTCTCCATTTACATGCCCGTAGTGTCTTTAAGTGTTATGTAGTTTTGCCTGAAACGCAAAAATAAAACATAAGCAATTAAAGCCGATCAGTGGCTCAAATTCTGCTGTAGCGATTGAAGAACTTTTGTCGGAAGTTGGATTCGAACCCACGCCTTACTTCGGAGAATAGAATACCCCTTACTTTGAAAGGCCATTTTCGCTGCGCAGGAGGCTTTAGACCGCTCGGCCATCGGGCAGTTTCAAGTTGAACCCTAAGGAGTAGGTTAAGTCCAGCCTTGGCTTCCAAGCTGACGTTTTTCTACATATGTGCTTGTGTATCATGGACAGTAAGAGGGGGCAGGCAAGGAGAGAATTTCTCTCTTTGGGGATCAATAGAGTGTTGTTATTATAACGTCTAAAACGTATGATGGTCTGTCGATAAATCAATAACAATATCAATGAAGTCAATGTTTATCTAAAGGAATCAGAATTCAGGAAAAGCCAGGGGCCGGACCGAGTGTAGGGGGCGTGGCCAGAGACAGCCTGCTGACTGTTCCAAATCATGGGTGCATGTTACAAGTCCGGAACATATTTTAACTTAGTACTAACTTAGCATCATATTTGATCTGATTCGACTGAATATCCCAGGTTTCCATCTCTCATGCATCTGGTGTGACGTGTTTTCAGACTCTCAGGCTGGCGCAAAGAAATCTTACGGGAATTGAACGTCTCACTCCGGTCAGCTGACCAAAGTTGGTAACCTTGGTATTGTGTGTAGGAGATTCGGTATAACTATAATTTCGTTCTCCATTTACATGCCCGTAGTGTCTTTAAGTGTTATGTAGTTTTGCCTGAAACGCAAAAATAAAACATAAGCAATTAAAGCCGATCAGTGGCTCAAATTCTGCTGTAGCGATTGAAGAACTTTTGTCGGAAGTTGGATTCGAACCCACGCCTTACTTCGGAGAACAGAATACCCCTTACTTTGATAGGCCATTTTCGCTGCGCAGGAGGCTTTAGACCGCTCGGCCATGGGGCAGTTTCCAGTTGAACCCTAAGGAGTAGGTTAAGTCCAGCCTTGGCTTCCAAGCTGACGTTTTTCTACATATGTGCTTGTGTATCATGGACAGTAAGAGGGGGCAGGCAAGGAGAGAATTTCTCTCTTTGGGGATCAATAGAGTGTTGTTATTATAACGTCTAAAACGTATGATGGTCTGTCGATAAATCAATAACAATATCAATGAAGTCAATGTTTATCTAAAGGAATCAGAATTCAGGAAAAGCCAGGGGCCGGACCGAGTGTAGGGGGCGTGGCCAGAGACAGCCTGCTGACTGTTCCAAATCATGGGTGCATGTTACAAGTCCGGAACATATTTTAACTTAGTACTAACTTAGCATCATATTTGATCTGATTCGACTGAATATCCCAGGTTTCCATCTCTCATGCATCTGGTGTGACGTGTTTTCAGACTCTCAGGCTGGCGCAAAGAAATCTTACGGGAATTGAACGTCTCACTCCGGTCAGCTGACCAAAGTTGGTAACCTTGGTATTGTGTGTAGGAGATTCGGTATAACTATAATTTCGTTCTCCATTTACATGCCCGTAGTGTCTTTAAGTGTTATGTAGTTTTGCCTGAAACGCAAAAATAAAACATAAGCAATTAAAGCCGATCAGTGGCTCAAATTCTGCTGTAGCGATTGAAGAACTTTTGTCGGAAGTTGGATTCGAACCCACGCCTTACTTCGGAGAACAGAATACCCCTTACTTTGATAGGCCATTTTCGCTGCGCAGGAGGCTTTAGACCGCTCGGCCATGGGGCAGTTTCCAGTTGAACCCTAAGGAGTAGGTTAAGTCCAGCCTTGGCTTCCAAGCTGACGTTTTTCTACATATGTGCTTGTGTATCATGGACAGTAAGAGGGGGCAGGCAAGGAGAGAATTTCTCTCTTTGGGGATCAATAGAGTGTTGTTATTATAACGTCTAAAACGTATGATGGTCTGTCGATAAATCAATAACAATATCAATGAAGTCAATGTTTATCTAAAGGAATCAGAATTCAGGAAAAGCCAGGGGCCGGACCGAGTGTAGGGGGCGTGGCCAGAGACAGCCTGCTGACTGTTCCAAATCATGGGTGCATGTTACAAGTCCGGAACATATTTTAACTTAGTACTAACTTAGCATCATATTTGATCTGATTCGACTGAATATCCCAGGTTTCCATCTCTCATGCATCTGGTGTGACGTGTTTTCAGACTCTCAGGCTGGCGCAAAGAAATCTTACGGGAATTGAACGTCTCACTCCGGTCAGCTGACCAAAGTTGGTAACCTTGGTATTGTGTGTAGGAGATTCGGTATAACTATAATTTCGTTCTCCATTTACATGCCCGTAGTGTCTTTAAGTGTTATGTAGTTTTGCCTGAAACGCAAAAATAAAACATAAGCAATTAAAGCCGATCAGTGGCTCAAATTCTGCTGTAGCGATTGAAGAACTTTTGTCGGAAGTTGGATTCGAACCCACGCCTTACTTCGGAGAACAGAATACCCCTTACTTTGATAGGCCATTTTCGCTGCGCAGGAGGCTTTAGACCGCTCGGCCATGGGGCAGTTTCCAGTTGAACCCTAAGGAGTAGGTTAAGTCCAGCCTTGGCTTCCAAGCTGACGTTTTTCTACATATGTGCTTGTGTATCATGGACAGTAAGAGGGGGCAGGCAAGGAGAGAATTTCTCTCTTTGGGGATCAATAGAGTGTTGTTATTATAACGTCTAAAACGTATGATGGTCTGTCGATAAATCAATAACAATATCAATGAAGTCAATGTTTATCTAAAGGAATCAGAATTCAGGAAAAGCCAGGGGCCGGACCGAGTGTAGGGGGCGTGGCCAGAGACAGCCTGCTGACTGTTCCAAATCATGGGTGCATGTTACAAGTCCGGAACATATTTTAACTTAGTACTAACTTAGCATCATATTTGATCTGATTCGACTGAATATCCCAGGTTTCCATCTCTCATGCATCTGGTGTGACGTGTTTTCAGACTCTCAGGCTGGCGCAAAGAAATCTTACGGGAATTGAACGTCTCACTCCGGTCAGCTGACCAAAGTTGGTAACCTTGGTATTGTGTGTAGGAGATTCGGTATAACTATAATTTCGTTCTCCATTTACATGCCCGTAGTGTCTTTAAGTGTTATGTAGTTTTGCCTGAAACGCAAAAATAAAACAAAGCAATTAAAGCCGATCAGTGGCTCAAATTCTGCTGTAGCGATTGAAGAACTTTTGTCGGAAGTTGGATTCGAACCCACGCCTTACTTCGGAGAACAGAATACCCCTTACTTTGAAAGGCCATTTTCGCTGCGCAGGAGGCTTTAGACCGCTCGGCCATGGGGCAGTTTCCAGTTGAACCCTAAGGAGTAGGTTAAGTCCAGCCTTGGCTTCCAAGCTGACGTTTTTCTACATATGTGCTTGTGTATCATGGACAGTAAGAGGGGGCAGGCAAGGAGAGAATTTCTCTCTTTGGGGATCAATAGAGTGTTGTTATTATAACGTCTAAAACATATGATGGTCTGTCGATAAATCAATAACAATATCAATGAAGTCAATGTTTATCTAAAGGAATCAGAATTCAGGAAAAGCCAGGGGCCGGACCGAGTGTAGGGGGCGTGGCCAGAGACAGCCTGCTGACTGTTCCAAATCATGGGTGCATGTTACAAGTCCGGAACATATTTTAACTTAGTACTAACTTAGCATCATATTTGATCTGATTCGACTGAATATCCCAGGTTTCCATCTCTCATGCATCTGGTGTGACGTGTTTTCAGACTCTCAGGCTGGCGCAAAGAAATCTTACGGGAATTGAACGTCTCACTCCGGTCAGCTGACCAAAGTTGGTAACCTTGGTATTGTGTGTAGGAGATTCGGTATAACTATAATTTCGTTCTCCATTTACATGCCCGTAGTGTCTTTAACCGGCTGCACAAACTGGATCCGCCTCCATTACGACACAACTTTGCCCTTATTGGCTTAAGAATTTAGTCACATACATGACGTATATCTGCTATTTCTCCCGAGAAGCAGGTAAAGCAGTGGTAACTGCTTTGTAGTTAATTTACCTGGTAAAATTAAGTTTAAATAAATGATATAAATACTGTAATAGTACTCGTGAGCTTTGTTTATTTGTTATTAGTTACTGTAATGTTGCGCTGCTTTATTTGTTTAATCGTCTAGTCTGTGGAGACATTCAAGTTAATCAAATAAGAATTGCACTGTACACTGTACATGACCATAAAAACTTTGTATCCTTGAAATAAATGTTTTTGATCTTTTCCTTGGCAGTTATCTTTTTACACAGGGCCTCTATGTACACGATAGTTTTTTTTTTCACGACTAACAGTATGGATCAGGAGTTGGTTATTGTAAAAGAAGTAATGTGCATGCACGTGATATTTGTATAGATTTATCCACACCCTTGTAGCAGTGCTGCCATTGCAGTCAGATCTCGCAAACTAGGAGTATTAGTTGTCTTTATTTCTCTTTATTTCTTGACGCCAACCCTCTCCATTAATCCGGGCTTGGGACTGGCACCTACCTGAGCTGGCTTGCTCCCTTAAGTGGCTGGGTTAGGCTAAACTATATATATATATTTACCAAGACTACAATAAAACATCTCGAAATGTGTAGTCTAGCAAAACGCAGTTTAAAGAAGGTAGCCTACCTGGCGAAATTGCAAACAAATTAAGGGCGTTAGGCAGCCTTTAGATCCTACCCATCATGCACTGCAGTTTTTTGCTAATTCCTCAAATGGAAAACTGTCCATCCATCCATCCATTTTCCAAACCGCTTATCCTACTGGATCGCGGGGGGTCTGGAGCCTATCCCGGAAGCAATGGGCACGAGACAGGGAACAACCCAGGATGGCGGGCCAGCCCATCGCAGGGCACACTCACACACTATTCACTCACGCATACACTCCTATGGGCAATTTAGCAACTCCAATTAGCCTCAGCATGTTTTTGGACTGTGGGGGAAACCAGAGTACCCGGAGGAAACCCCACGATGACATGGGTAGAACATGCAAACTCCACACACATGTGACCCAGGTGGAGACTCGAACCCGGGCCCTAGAGGTGTGAGGCAACAGTGCTAACCACTGCACCACCATGCTGCCCCCTAAATGGAAAACCATTAAATACAAAAGGAAAACAAAAGTGCTGTAAGACTGTATACTTATGTGTATGTTAGTAAAGGCTGTAGCTGACACAACGGACCCCACTAATTAGAAAGGGGTAATTGTACACATGTGGCATCCAGTATGTTCTTCTATAACAGTTTTAAAAAAAAAAAAAAAAACTCACATTACACAAATTGGCACTATCAAAACGAGGATTATGGGGAAAATGGGGACTGTGATGGAGATTACATACACGTAGGCATGGTATTTAGTTTTTTTTAATCTGGTCACCTTCCAGAGTAATTGTAAACTAAAACCATCTTCACCCTATTTGATTCTTTATAAATGGACAATCAGTCGTGCAGTAAATGGGGGTATAGAGAGACACAGAGCTTGTCTAACAAGAAACCCTGGGAAGCTAACATTAATAGGGTGGGTATGGATAGCAAAACCATTGATACAGATTACAGATTTATATCTCACCTGAACCCTGGCGGGCTCCGTGCCAATAGGGGTTGGGATTAGGGTTAGTTAACTTAAGTAGTAATATTGATGTGTATATTCTCCTATTCTCCAGTCAGTGAATCGTGAAACGTAATGTTAATATGTTTCTATACCTATATGTTCTGCTTAAAAACCCATAAAGGCAAGCACAGTGTTTAGACATTCTGTTACTTAGACTAGTAAACACTAAGATCCTTCAGCTTTCAATTAACCTGACACAACAGTCTAAACAACAAATGTGTGCCATGTCATTTGTCATCTTTACATCTTGTATCCTTTATATGGTAATTGGATTTTCAAGGTGGAATTGCAGGTCGATCATTTTAAGGATCTAGATGTAAACCTCCCTGGTGTTGCTTTAATATTTTTTTTGCACAATTTGCTTCACACACTTCCTCCAGCAGAGAAGCTTACAATACTACACCCCACCAAATGACTGGATGATGCCTTTTTATTTAAGGTCTGGCTGTGAGCCTCGATTACCGATACACTATCTTCAGGCTCCTGCCGGGATCAGTCAGTATGGTGGACCTTTGGAGGAATGGGTACAAAACCATCAGGAAAGTTTGCAGGTGCTTCAAGAGTATGTGAAGGCTTAGTTGGAGGAACAAGCCACACCACGAAATCGGAAACACAATGAGTTGGTTAATGATTAGGGGTTTGATGAAGGTCAGCTGGTGTGTTTGCGGAACCATGTTCGAGGTAAAATACAGGATCATTGGGATGCCTGTTTGTATATGGTAGTTCGGTGTCCCCAAGATCAGGGTGCAGTTTACTCTGCAACTCCAATGGAGGGGGACGGGGTTGTCCGTCAAGTTCACCGAACAGAGTTGCGTCCAGTACCACAGGGGGTTGTTATGTCAGGGGAAGATGTTCTGGTAATGTCTCCTGAGTCTGGGTTGCCCACAGGGGCAACAAAAATGGAATCGGATGAGGACTCTGTGATTTTACGGGGACAGGGCTGGTGGGAGGGGTCGCAATAGAGCATCCACAAGTAGGCCTCGTATAATGGAGGAGGTTATGTCCCCCCCGAGGTGTAGAGACCAGTTAAACGTTCGGTGAGGTCCACCACTGGTCATCATACCAACCCTTATAAGTTACCACGGTCAGTGAATGATCGTTCGGTTGGGGAGGAAGACCAGTGGTTTGGGGATAGAATTCTTAGCTGTGATCGTTGGGTCATCAATTTCATTTTGGGGAATGGATTGTAGCCAGGCAATTATAGGCAGGTATAGGAACTGCAGTTAGGACAGGAGGCATAGCCGGGGCGAGATGGCTGTGCATGCTCCGATGGTAGGGCATATTGGCAAAGGAGCAGGCACGGGAAAGACAGGCAGGGTTCTGATAGATTTGGTGGAGCATCGGCGGGCATATTGAATTTGCAGTGTAGCAGCCTTTCTGTTTGCTTGTTTCAGGGGTGAACAATCTTATCCGCAAAGGGCCGGTGTGTATGCAGGTTTTCGCTGCAACTCCCTAATTAGATTTCTAATTAGAGGACTGATTAGCTGAAGAGTCCTCATACCTGGTTTTGAAGAGCTGACCTAAAGGTTACCCCAAAAACCTGTTTTTTTTTTGTTTGAATGGGGCAGTGAGTCATGGGGTAAACTACTGTTCTTTAGGGGTTTTCAAGGTGGAATTACGGGTCGATAATTTTAAGGATCAGGTTGTAAACCTCCCTGGTGTTGCTTTAATATGTTTTATCTGAGGTTGTATCGTGTATTATCAAGCCAGCCGGCTTAGTGGCCTCGGGAGCGGGGTTTAGTGGGAGCAGCTGGCTAGTTTTATTTTCTTTTTTGTTTGTGTCTTTTTCTTTGTTGTATGTATATTTTGGGTTCATTATTAGGCAGGCTGGGCCTTTTGGCACCTGTAGTCTGGGTGCTGGATTGCCCATAGGGGTCTTTTTTATTGCTGTGATTTGCTGTGTCATTCACTAGTGTGATTTGTGCTGGAGTGTTTTTAAGGTTGTGCTGTGGCGTGTACCTGAGCAAACTTTGGGCAACCTGTTCTCTTGTTGGCTTTATTGACAAAGGGTGGATTAGTCTAATTACGGCCTGCTACAAATAGCTGCATATAACGTATAAAAAAAATCACCTTATGGGTGCTCCGTAGGGTAGCAAGATCTTGAGTTTTTTTTACAGTACTCGGGTACGTTTTAAAATTTTCGACCAATCAGCAAACATTATTCTGACAGCATAGCTGGGAAACCAATGAAAAGTGAGTGCAACGTTCTAGAACTTGACTTCGGGTTGACGCTCCCTATAAAAGAGCTGGGTACTGCTTCAAGGCGTTCAGTTGGCGCTACCTCCTGATAGAGTAGCACTGTACGGCTCTTGTTCCGTAAAACAACATCAAAAGGATGAAAAAAAAACAATATTTAAAGAAGACGAAAAAAATCAATTTTTAAAGAAGACGAAAAAAACATCGTCTAAAAAAATAAGCCAAAAAAAATAATATCCGAAGAAGGAAAAACATGCAAAGTAAAAAAAACAAACAAAAATAAAAAACAATATCCAAAGAAGAAGGAAAAAAACATCCAAAGGGAGAAAAGAAGAACTGAAGGGCCAACGAGGTAGGAGGAAATACAAATTTCGTTTCAGCACCGTTGGAGTGCCAAGCCGTGAAAAGCATTTGGCCAGAAGACAAGGTAAGTGTTGTACCTGTTATTTTAAAACAGCGCTTTTCAAAATGCTGCTTTATAATCGTTTGAGATCGTTAGCCAGTGTGACAGCTGAAGGCTTTTTGAGTTTACCAACATAAAGTTTTATTTCTGTATTAGGACATTGTCAGGAACAATGATGTGTTCATCGCTATGATGTGGTCAAAAAGCGATGCATTGAATCTTAGAAACATTTGTGATTTTTCAAACGATGCTTTTCCTTTTATTTAATCAGTAAAATTTCCATCGGTTTTATATAGTGCCCCTTGAAATATGTCTTTAGCTCATTTTCCGGGCATTTTACTAGAATGCATCCTGAGAAATACACAAGCTCTGCTGCATTTCCGTGCCTCGATGTTTAGTGCCGAGTATAATTGTTGCAGTTGCCTTTTATATATTCCATGAGACCTGTTGGTACCAAGAGAAGTGTGAGACTGTCAGGGTGAATTTATCATACAATCGCACGCATAAATACCTGAGGGTTGCCAGTCCTTTTGCGTTGTTACAGGAGGACTAGAGCTGACGAGTGTGTTTCTACACACTATCAAGGGCATTGTAGTACAGTTTTCTCAGGTGGGAGAATGCTGCCGATCTCCTATTTGACAATACAGCCCTTGATATATTAGAATATTACAGAACTAGAAGCCTTTTGCAAGGAAGAATGTGAGAAAATCCCAAGTACAAGAACTGAAAGCCTTTCAGCTGGCTATAAGAAGCGCTTGTAAGCTGTGATATCTGGCAGAGGAGGTGTTACTAAGTACTGATTACGTAGGGTGCACAAACTTTTGCAGAGTGCCATAATAATGTTTTTATTTTGTAATTTTGTTCAATTTATGGCATAAAAAGTAACTATTCATCAATGTTTGCTGAAAATATTGTGTATTTTTCCCCCAGTTCCTAAAGAGACTGTATTAACTGATATTGTTGCTTTTGTAATTGAAAAGATGTTATTTGTCAAGGGGTGCCAAACCTTTGCATAAGACTGTAAACAGTGTGTGTATGTGTTTATGTGAGTGTGTGTCTGTGTGTGTGTGTGTGTGTATATATATATATGTGTGTGTGTGTATATATTTCTGTATATGCATGTGTATATATATATTTATATATAGTTCACACACATTCAAACTTATTTGAATACACATTCAAAATTATTTTTATTATTATTATTTTCGTTTTTTTTTTTTTTTGTGTTTTAAAATTTTTTATTTTTGCAATGGAAATAAAAATAAAGCAGTCCTCCGTAGAGGAGGGGTGGTGGAGGGAATATATATATAAAATAATTGTCACACAACCTGGGTGACATGCCTTGCCTGCTCACCCAGTTTTAGTGCACCTTAGTTATTCATAATGACCATCTAGTCTCGATACACCCATAAATATATATGTATATATATATAGTTTTTTTTGTTTTTTTTTTTGCAATAGACAATAAAAATAACGCAGTTCTCCATAAAGGAGGGATGGTGGATGGAATATATATATATATATATATATATATATATATATATATATATATATATATATATATACATTTATATAAAATAATTGTCACACAACCTGGGTGACATGCCTTGCCTGCTCACCCAATTTTAGTGCACTTTAGTTATCCATACTGACCATCTAGTCTCGACACACCCATATATATATATATATACATATATATATATATATGTATATATATATAGATATTTTTTCTTTTTCTTGTGTTTTTTTTTCGCAATGGATATTAAAAATAAAGCAGTCCTCCGTAAAGGAGGGATGGTGGATGGAATATATATATAAAATAATTGTCACACAACCGGGGTGACATGCCTTGCCTGCTCACCCAATTTTAGTGCACCTTAGTTATTCATAATGACCATCTAGTCTCGATACACCCATAAATATATATGTATATATATATAGTTTTTTTTGTTTTTTTTTTTGCAATAGACAATAAAAATAACGCAGTTCTCCATAAAGGAGGGATGGTGGATGGAATATATATATATATATATATATATATATATATATATATATATATATATATATATATATACATTTATATAAAATAATTGTCACACAACCTGGGTGACATGCCTTGCCTGCTCACCCAATTTTAGTGCACTTTAGTTATCCATACTGACCATCTAGTCTCAACACACCCATATATATATATATATATATATATATATATATATATGTATATATATATAGATATTTTTTCTTTTTCTTGTGTTTTTTTTTCGCAATGGATATTAAAAATAAAGCAGTCCTCCGTAAAGGAGGGATGGTGGATGGAATATATATATAAAATAATTGTCACACAACCGGGGTGACATGCCTTGCCTGCTCACCCAATTTTAGTGCACCTTAGTTATTCATAATGACCATCTAGTCTCGATACACCCATAAATATATATGTATATATATAGTTTTTTTTTTTTTCGCAATGGACAATAAAAATAACGCAGTTCTCCGTAAAGGAGGGATGGTGGATGGAATATATATATGAAATAATTGTCACACAACCGGGGTGACATGCCTTGCCTGCTCACCCAATTTTAGTGCACCTTAGTTATTCATAATGACCATCTAGTCTCGATACACCCATAAATATATATGTATATATGTATTGTTTTTTTTTTTTTTTTTTGCAATAGACAATAAAAATAACGCAGTTCTCCATAAAGGAGGGATGGTGGATGGAATATATATATACATATATATAAAATAATTGTCACACAACCTGGGTGACATGCCTTGCCTGCTCACCCAATTTTAGTGCACCTTAGTTATCCATACTGACCATCTAGTCTCGATACACCCATATATATATATATATATATATATATATATATACATATATGTACATATATATAGTTTTTTTATTAGCAATAGAAAAGAAAAATAACGCAGTTCTCCATTAAGGAGGGATGGTGGATGGAATATATATATGCACATATATAAAATAATTGTCACACAACCTGGGTGACATGCCTTGCCTGCTCACCCAATTTTAGTGCACTTTAGTTATCCAGAATGACCATCTAGTCTCGATACACCCATGAATATATATGTATATATATATATATATATATATATATATATATATATATATATATATATAGTTTTTCAGTTTTTTTTTTGCAATAGACAATAAAAATAACGCAGTTCTCCATAAAGGAGGGATGGTGGATGGAATATGTATATGCATATATATAAAATAATTGTCACACAACCTGGGTGACATGCCTTGCCTGCTCACCCAATTTTAGTGTACCTTAGTTATCCATACTGACCATCTAGTCTCGATACACCCATATATATATATATATATATATATATATATATATATGTACATATATATAGTTTTTTTATTAGCAATAGAAAAGAAAAATAACGCAGTTCTCCGTAAAGGAGGGATGGTGGATGGAATATATATATATATATATACATTTATATAAAATAATTGTCACACAACCTGGGTGACATGCCTTGCCTGCTCACCCAGTTTTAGTGCACCTTAGTTATCCATAATGACCATCTAGTCTCGATACATCCATAAATATATATGTATATATATATATATATATATATATATAGTTTTTTTATTTTTTTCGTAATGGACAATAAAAATAACGCAGTTCTCCGTAAAGGAGGGATGGTGGATGGAATATATATATACATATATACATTTATATAAAATAATTGTCACACAACCTGGGTGACATGCCTTGCCTGCTCACCCAGTTTTTGTGCACCTTAGTTATCCATACTGACCATCTAGTCTCGATACACCCATAAATATATATACTGAACAAAAATATAAACGCAACACTCTTGTTTCTGCTCCCATTTTTCATGAGATGGACTTAAAGACCTACAATTCATTCCAGATACACAATATTACCATTTCTCTCAAACATTTCTCACAAATCAGTCTAAATGTGTGATAGTGAGCACTTCTGCTTTGCTGAGATAATCCATCCCACCTCACAGGTGTGCCACATCAAGATGCTGATCTGACATCATGGGTAGTGCACAGGTGTACCTTATACTGCCCACAATAAAAGGCCACCCTGGAATGTGCAGTTTTTTGCTTTATTGGGGGTCTGGGGACTCAGAACCGGTCAGTATCTGGTGTGACCACCATTTGCCTCATGCAATGCAACACATCTTCTTCGCATAGAGTTTATCAGATTGTCAATTGTGGCCTGTGGAATGTTGGTCCACTCCTCTTCAATGGCTGTGCGAAGTTGTTGGATATTAGTGGGAACTGGTACACGCTGTCGTATACGCCGGTCAAGCACATCCCAAACATGCTCAACGGGTGACATGTCCGGTGAGTATGCTGGCCATGCAAGAACTGGGACATTTTCAGCTTCCAAGAACTGTGTACAGATCCTTGCAACATGGGGCCGTGCATCATCTGTCTGAGTGGCTGGTCTCAGACGATCTTGGAGGTGAACCTGCTGGATGTGGAGGTCCTGGGCTGGTGTGGTTACACGTGGTCTGCGGTTGTGAGGCCGGTTGGATGTACTGCCATATTCTCTGAAACGCCTTTGGAGACGGCTTATGGTTGAGAAATGAACATTCAATGCACGAGCAACAGATCTGGTTGACATTCCTGCTGTCAGCATGCCAATTGCACGCTCCCTCAATGCTTGTGGCATCTGTGGCATTTTGCTGTGAGACAAAACTGCACATTCCAGGGTGGCCTTTTATTGTGGGCAGTATAAGGTACACCTGTGCACTACCCATGATGTCAGATCAGCATCTTGATGTGGCACACCTGTGAGGTGGGATGGATTATCTCAGCAAAGCAGAAGTGCTCACTATCACACATTTAGACTGATTTGTGAGAAATGTTTGAGAGAAATGGTAATATTGTGTATCTGGAATGAATTGTAGATCTTTAAGTCCATCTCATGAAAAATGGGAGCAAAAACAAAAGTGTTGCGTTTATATTTTTGTTCAGTGTATGTATATGTATACATATAGTTTTTTTTGTGTTTGTGAAAACGGGTCTTTAATCGGGGAAACGGAGCGGGTAGAGCAGGACGGAACGCAGGCATTGACAAACTACAATGACGGACAGGGCAAACAGGTAAGACCAGGACTTAAAATAGGTCATGACTAATCAAAGTAATCGGGCAAAGCAGGAGACGATCAGGGAAGCACACGTGGGTAATCAGGGGGCGTGGCACACACGAGGAGCGGACAAGCCGGGCATATATGTATATCTATATAAAACCTCATTAATGAGGGACAGGGAACAGAACGGACAGACAGAACTGGCACAGGGGAAGGAGCCAGGACAAGACTTGACATAAGACAGGAAAGGCAGAGAAACAGATCAGAAAGGGGGACACGGAGGGAACAGGCAGGACAAAAGGACCGGGAGTGAACGAAGGGAACATCGGGGAAAGAGGAGCAGAAGCCAGAGGGACGAGGGACAAAGAGAGGAGGGACAGAGACAGGAGGAACAAAGCGAGGGGGAGCAGAGGCAGGAGGGACAAAGACGGGAGGCCAGGGAGAGAAGGAGGGGGAACCAAGAGGAGCCCGAGGGAGACCCAGCGGGCGACGGGAGGCAGCCGGAAGGGCTGCAGGCGGCCGGGAGGCCGGAGCCGGAGGGGCCGAGGAGACGGGGTGAGGGACAGACGCAGGGACGAAGGAGGGAGTCGGAGGGGAGACCAGGGAAGGGGACGAAGGAGCTGGAAGGGACCCTGGCGAGGGCAAGGAGAGAGGGGGAGCCGCAGCAGACGGCGACGTCCTCCGACACGCCAGAGCGGGAGGACCAGCAGGCGAATGAGGAGCCGCCGTCGGGGGGCCCGCAGGCAACCGATAAGACGCCGGAGGAGGGACCGAGGCAGGGCGACGAGGCCGCGGAGGGGGACCCGCAGACGACAGCCGACCCGGAGGGCCAGGACCCGCAGGTGCCGACCAAGCCCTAGCGCCGGCGAGGGAGGGCGAGCCAGGGGGCTGGGCGGGTGGGACCCCAGCCGTGCGTCTGTGTCCTCTCCCCTTATGGGACACAGACATAAGGACCTGCGGCCGGGGTCGGGCTCGTCGGGGTGAGGGTACCAGAGTCACAGGGGGAGAAGGGACTGGAGTGGGGCCAGGGACTGGAGCTGCAGGCTGCAGAGGGGGCGCCTGCCCGGGAGCTGCAGGCAGGGAAAGCGCCTCGGACGTGGGCGCGGTAGCTGCAGGCAGCGGAGACGGCTGCTCGGGCTCTGGGGCCGCAGGGGGCACTTATTTTATTATATAAAATAAGTGTCACACAACCGGGGTGACATGCCTTGCCTGCTTGTGGGATGAGGAAGACTCAGGGACTGGAAATGGGATTAAAACTGAAGATGTGCTCATTCCTTTGTGTATTTACAAATTTTCCTTCCGTCAGACATGAGGAGTTTGCTGCTATATTTGGCACTAATAGAGATTCTGATGCTGCTATTTTTATTGTCTATTAGTTTGTTATTATTTACAAGTTCTGTTGTGTTTTTGCATTTTTCTCTTCTGGTTAATTAACTGCTGTCTGTTTGCTGTGAAGTATGAGTGTGGTGAGTAAGACTCAGGGACTGGAAGTGGGATTACAACTGAAGATAACATGCTTATTCCTTTTTGTATTGTTTACAAATTTCCTTCCGTCAAACATGAGGAGTTTGCTGCTATATTGTGCACTAACAGAGATTCTGATGCTGCTATTTTTATTGTTTATAAATGTGTTATTGTTTCCAGTATTCAAGTATTCGAGTATTCAATAAATGCTAAATTGAGAAATTTTGTGTATCGTTTGTTATTATTAGTGTGATATTTTACCATGCAAATAGAGGGGAAAACGTCCAATTATCGGCCAAAAAAAATCAGCAGCATATATCGGCCATCGCCTGACCCTTGACTTGAAAAACCCATATCGGTCGACCTCTAGTAACAGTACATTCTGTCCAATTCATCCATCGAGTTAAGTCACACACCCACTTGAGGGGGCACTCCGGCAGACGTGAGGATGGGGATGTTCTTTCCGCTATAACATCCACTGCAGAAGTACATCTCGCTCCTGTTCACAGGGCTTACTTCAATGATGAAGCAGGGCTGGTTGTCTGGACAAGAAGTTGTCCTGCTGCTGGGTCTCGGTGCCGTTTTTCCACCTAAGCTTGAAGGTGGAAATGTGTTCCAACTTGGTCCCTGGGACTGCAGCATAGCCAAACATCGCGAGCAGCGTCGGCCACACCCACCACCAGAACCATCACACCGTCCTATACACATAAAGAAGAACTAAAACATAGAGTGTTGTGACAATCTATGCGTTAATGTTTGGCAGCATAGGTGATTCATTAAAATTATACCGAAGAATGGAAAATGTGATATTTAGAATATTTTTTGCCATTTAGTAGCTAATTTAAGCACTTACCCAATGCCTCAATTTGTTTTAGGTCAGTAATGTCTGAGCCAAAAGAATGAATGTATGAATTTAATACAATTCACCCACTCCCACCCACACACAAATCTGAAATTCAATTTAAGACACTTCTTAAACATTAGTGCATTAACAAAAAAGGAAAATCTTAAGAGATTCAGTAGGATTTTCTATGTTAGACTTAAGCTAATAGTTCAATAGTTTTTACATATTTCAATATACCAATTTGACTTTAATGTTGAAACAGATGCTAAAACATGGAATAATTTCATAACTAGAGAAACATGTTATTCACAAACACTAGCAAAGGTAGCTTATAGTTAAGCTTACTTAAGTCAGCAAGTCAGGCTACAGTGTGTAAGAATAGTCGTAAACGATAATTTGTCTCAGTCTTACATGACAGAATAAGTAAACAGAAAATATAAAATGGCTGAAACAGCGTCATTAACGCCAGCTACAGTAGAGGCGCAGAAAAGGTGTCATGACTGAAGTATTCCCAAACTCTGGAAGACCGTATGCGAGCCTTTTTTGTCGCGTGTTTCTCCAGAGGCTCCGGAGCTCCGCTGGTTGACACAGCCATGTTGGTTCATGTGCAGGGGGACGAGCGGCAAATTTCTTTTTTGCAGGGTGGTAGGTGATGTCTCATTAATATTTATGAGAGAAGTGCTACATGATTGGCCAGTGCATGCCTTACAAAATGGTGCGGCACTGCATCCAAGCCTGCGGCACTCAGAGTCACAAATACAGTGGAAACCATTTGTAGTAATTACGTCTGTCTGGCTGATTTCCAACTAATTGATATTTGTATATTTATTACATGAATATAAGGTAATATAAGGTAATAGAAGAGGTATTTAATGGTTTTCCATCTGAGGAATTTGCAAAAAACTGCAGTGCATGATGGGTCGGACCTAAAGGCTGCCTTAACGTCCTCATCTGTATGACGACATACATCAAGACTAGGAAGGTGCATAATGTTCATGTCTGGTTGCGTTTGTTGGTCCAGAAAGTAATTCAATTTCGCCATGTAGGTTACGTTCTTAAAAACTGCTTGGATATAGCCCGATTATATGCTGTGGGCCTTTTAATTTCTTTGTTTACCAGGTAGGCTACCTTCTTTAAACTGCGTTTTGTTAGACTACATATTTAGGGAGGTCTTTATAAATTTATAGTAGTCTTCATAAATATGTGCATAGTTTAGCCTAACCCAGCCACTTAAGGGAGAAAGCCAGCTCAACTAGGTGTCGGTCCCAAGCCCGGATTAATGGGGAGGGTTGGCGTCAAGAAATAAAGAGACTGTATCTTCACTGCATGACTGATGTCAAAATGTGTGAAATATGTGGTTGTATTAATAAATGCATTAAAGTAGGTTAATGATTCTGTGCTGTCTAAATTGTATAGAAAATTTCTACGTATAGCCAAACAAATCTCCTCCTGTTTGAAAAGGCATAGAAAAAGCAATTTAGCCACTAAAACTTTACAGTTTTTGTGAGGGACAGTCGAATTCTCTCGTTTCTCTCGTCAAGTTTTTTTGTGATCCTGCACCTACACTTTGCCGGCCCCAGGAGGATGGGCTCCCCCTTTGAGTTTGGTCCCTCCCAAGGTTTCTTCCTTCTTGGGAGTTTTTCCATGCTATCGGCGCCTATGGCTTACTCACTGGGGGCTTTGGGTGGGCATGATATAAAGCAAAGCATTTTCCCTCCCAGTTTCCTCCTCTGGTCCACATTGCAGGACCATCAGCCATCAGAAACAGCCAGACGGTCTCCTTCAGCTTCTTTAGTGTCCTTGGAAGCCAAGGCAGTTTTAGGTCTGAGAAGAGGTTTATCAGAAGGACACATATTACGTCGTTTGTCCTGAAATGTAACATGGGGAGGAAAAGTTAAGCGGTTTAGTCAG
The DNA here is from genome assembly GCF_023856365.1 of Brienomyrus brachyistius. Taxonomy (NCBI): domain Eukaryota; kingdom Metazoa; phylum Chordata; class Actinopteri; order Osteoglossiformes; family Mormyridae; genus Brienomyrus; species Brienomyrus brachyistius. The sequence continues at coordinate 449,924 of NW_026042376.1, read as the reverse complement.
ATTGGAGTCGTTTATTCAGCAGTGGCAGCGCCAGTGACTTAATGCTACAGGTGCTATAGGGGAGTGAGATTATTTAGACCGGGTGCTTTAGCTTTTCAGCTTATGTAGATGGTGTATAGAAGCACACAGCACGATAAGCTACAGCATGGATAAAATAGGATAAAATATGAAATTCTAACGTCTAGCTCACAGAGCCTCTATGTGTACTTTGAAGAAAAAATACACTACAAGTATGCTGTAAAAACCGCAAAAATGTCTTACACAATATACAGATTTTACAGATAGTTAAAGAAAAAATGAAACCAATATTTTGGGGGTGCTGTGGGGGTACTATGGTCATTGGAGGAGGAGCTAGAGCCCCCCCCCCCAAGCTTTTCCTTGGTGCTGCCACTGTTGTTCAGATTAAAAGTAACATAAACAGTACTCTGATCAAATTTTTGCATGTACAAACACAATCAAAGTTTAACCACATGTTTAGACACAATTCACACACCTGTTACATTTCCATAATGCTAAGACTCTCTACACTTACTTCATCCACTTTCTTGTTTGGTACACAGTCATTTGATGGATGTGTAAGATCATTACCAGACCGTCTGCTGCAAACTCTACAGTTAATGAATGGCTGCAAAAACACACAGACACACAAAAACAGTATTTAAAGAGTGGTGGGCAATAAATACAGTGAGAGAAGGTGTAGTAAAGATATATCTAATGATTTAAGGCAGAGCTGCTGGAGTGCAGGGTTTAATGACACAGAACAATTTTAGAGGAAAGAGCTTCCAAAGCAGGGTCACCATAAGGCTATATTATACAAAGCAAGTTCATCTAAAAGTATGAACAACAAATCCCGTTTAACTGAACACTGCTCTGTATTAAAATACTGTCCTCCGATCAAGCTAAGTGGTCCTGTAGTTCACTATTTAAAGAGGTAAATTTAAAGGGTAATTCACACTGCACATCTACCCTGCTCTGACCAGGTTTAATTACTGGCTTTCTAATTAAAACAAGAGTTAAGTCCTGCCCTTTCACCACAAAACACCACACTGCCATTTAAATCTGATTTCAACAATGAGTTTTAGTTAACCTGGCTCGATTGAGTTAACTCTGGGTATGTAAAACCCGCTTTGTAGTACAGCCCACAGGTCTTTAAATAAGGCCAGCTAGGGTTCATAGCTCGAAGCATAATCTACAGGTCACCCCTCAGATGATTAGCATTTGCTTCTGCCTGGTAATCCAGCCTTTAAGCCTGTAAACCTACTAAAATTTGAGAATAAGGTGAAGGAACTGGCTCTTTGAGGCCACCTATGTATTTGTTACTTTATTGTTGGCTAACTTTCCCCCGCAGGGCATCAAAAAAGTTAACATGAACCTAAATTAATTTGCTAACTGATATGTCCAATGCTCACAGTCACAGTGACTCTTTACTTACCCTCTTGTCCATGAAAATACAGTCAGCCCGATGGTCTGTTGCAGTTGACTTTGGACATTTTGTTGCTCTCAAGAGAATCTCAATGTCAATGTATTCACTGCTGATCTAAATCACATAAACACGTTATATACAAAATTGCCTACAACTGTTTTAAAGGCAATATAACAAACAATAATCACCCAAAAAATGGCAAACTGTCACAGACTTGACTGCAGCAGATTCAGAGAGAAACTGTGAGAAGGTAAAATTGACCAGGGCTGAGATATACAACCATCACTTTCATTGTGAAGAGACATTAAGCATCATATGCATTGAAATTAAAACATCAAAATCAATGTGATACTCATTAGTTCAGCTTGCAGATGATGAAAGTTTCACACTTTTGTAAACACTTTCTCAGCAGTTACCTTCGGACGGCCCTGGATGTTATAGAAATTCATGTGCTGACGGGTTCCTTGATGAGCATTTTCGACTGCGAGTTTAATGGCCGTCTTGTGAGTGCAGGGAGACTGTGGTAATCTTGCTGGGCCTCTGTGGAGATAAGCAGAGCTCCATAAGCCAAAACCAGAAGCAGCAGGCGGGTCATCTTCCTCTCAGCTTTGAAGGGAGAAGCAGGACTGAGGACACTGATCTGTGGTCCCCTTATCCAGCACGTCCAGGGGCGTGTCCTTCACTCGAAACAAACAGACCTTTGAACAACATTGGAAAACTCTTCAGGATGAATTGAGGCAGGTGGTCAAGTGGGTTTATTGTTATTTCAGCAATATACACAGTACACAGTGAAAGGAAACATTGTTCCTCCTGGACCACAGTGCAACACAAAGAAGAAAAACAGAAACAACACAAGATGACACAAGTGCGGGCAAGATAGAACTATACAGAGTGAAAGGAGCACAAACAGAGGGAGAAAGTGCAAGATAAACACAAGAGCAACAATACAATACTACAGGACAAGACAGCGCAGTCAAGAACACAGAGTGCAGCCAGAGCTAACCTGAATAGGGGCATCAAGGTTGCCAGGCAGGCAGAGAAACAGAAAATAGAGGTCTACTTCACATACAACAACCCACAGTGGGTGTGGCAGGGAATACAACACATTACAAACTTCAAAGGCAACAACACCGTCACTGTTAACAGCAACGCCCTTTTAGCAAAGGAGCTAAACAGCTTCTTTGCTCGTCTGGAGGAACACAGAGCAGACATAGCCACACTGCCCCCTCCCCCAATCTCCAGCACTCACAGACTCCCTCTGCAGGAACACCACGCGAGAAGGCACATTGCATCTCTAGGTGTGTGGAGTTTAAGACAAGGCAAGTGATGCTACGATAATATAATTCCTTGGTAAGACCCCACCTAGAATATTGTGTGCGGGTTTGGTTACCATACCTTAAGAAGGACATTGCTGCCTTGGAAAAGGTGCAACGTAGGGCAACGAGAATGATTCCTGGTCTTAGAGGAATGTCTAATGAGGAGAGGTTAGCTGAGCTGAATCTGTTTAGCCTCGAGCAAAGGAGACTAAGGGGGGACATAATCCAGGTGTTTAAGATTCTAACAGGTCTGGATGCTGTTCAGCCAAATGGCTATTTCAATGTTAGTTTAAATACCAGAACTCGTGGCCATAAGTGGAAATTAGCTGGAGAACATTTTAAAACGAATTTGATGAAGCATTTCTGTACACAGCGTGTAGTTAGAGTATGGAATAGTCTTCCTGTTATTGTAACACAAGCTAAAACCCTGGGTTCTTTTAAATCAGAGCTAGATAAGATTTTTGAGCTATTAGCTAAGTTCTCCTCAAAGGAGCTTGATGGGCCGAATGGCCTCCTCTCATTTGTAAATCTCTTTGGTTCTTATGAGTCAGCTTACAGAGATGAGGTCCAGAAACTGATAGGTTGGAGTTCAGCAAACAATTTGGCACTAAACAGCACAAAGACAAAGGAATCACTGACTTCAGGAAGGATGGAGGCGACACTGGCCTGCCTAGATGGATGGATGGATGTTTTTATTGACATTGTAAGTACAATGAGATTTAGTTTGGAACGCGCCAGCAGCTACACAGTATATTTACAATTATATAGATTGTGAGGCATAAAATAAGGTGTGAGTAATATAACATAACGACATAATATAAGTAATCATTAATTAATCATTACAGATGGTATGAGGTGTGAACCGCTAGGCTGCTATGGCATGTTTGGTATCAAACCGATGGAAAATCACTCCAGTTTCCAAATCTGGTCAGTGGTTACCACGAAAGTGAATATATCAAAAGTTACACCAGCCTAACGAAAATCATCAATACAAGGGAAATCACTCTGGTCATAAATCTCAAAAGGACTGATACAGACCCCCTTCCGAAAGCCCGCCAAATGGATGGTCAGCCATTGGTCCAGGAGTCGAATTCCTGGTCACTCCTATTCACGAACTTTACACTATAAAACCTGGCACCTCAGAACAAAGCCAGGAGAGGAGAAACAGAAGGGAGGAGAAAACAAAAGACCATCAGCACGAAGAGAGGCAGAGAACATCAGCCCAAGAGAAGAGAAGCCCACAAGAAGCCCTCCTGAAGCCTATCAGTGAAGACCCAGCTGGACAGAGAACTGCAACCAAGCCCAAGCTTCACCAGGAGAGGGAATCAGAGGGGCTCCACTCCAACAACCGCTGCAAACACCGCGCCTCCCTGAGTGCCATCACCCATCAGCTCATCAGCCTCCGCAACCAACTGCCAAGACCCCCCCCCCCCCACTCTGCAACCAAGTAAACAAACTTCCTTTCATTTATAACAACCTAAACTCCTATTCACCTGCTATATTACTTTAGGACAGTATTTCCACAAATTGCTTGCTTTGCAGAACAGTATTTTCCCTTTTAAGGTTACTCATTTTAAATCTGGTCATTGCATTTTCATGATTACATTGTTTGTGTCCACTCCGTTATTTCGTGTTTATTGTTTGTTAGGTGTAATGTCTGTCTTATGTTAGTTATAGGAATAAATGCATGTCTTTTACACAACTTCAGCCTCCGTTCATTGAGTGCTCACAAGAATCCCTGCCTGTGCGATCTACGCTCTGAAACCTCAAATTCGCCTGAAATATCGCGAGACTCTCTCTCATTGGCCGTGAGGGGAGCTTCGCTACCGATCGTTTACATTACCTGGTGACGCAGCTCGTTGGACAAGCCTTCTATTCTAACCCAGGTTATTACGTGATACTGGTTATTAATGAGTTCCATTTAAGTCACACATTAACAGACTCACGGTGTTTCGCAATTGAGTTTGAGCCGACCATTCAGCATAAAAATTGGTTAATAATCACAAGGCACAAGGTTTAAACTTATTCTGAGCACACAATTTAAACTTTTTATGACCGAACGTGCAGTGAAGAAGCGCTACTGTGAACTGGTTGCAAAAGTCGCACTCATGGCAATCTGAAGGCATTTAAGCGGGATCATATGGGCTTATTATAGTTATTTTTATTTCTATTATTAGTAGTTATATTATTTTGTTTTATTTTCGGTGATTTCATTGTAGTTCTTTCGTATTAAACTGCAGTAAACTTTAACCCTATGTCTGACAAGATTCTCAGATGTAGCGCTTTGTTTCCAGGTTCAATTCGGACGAGTGTCTCCGTTTCTATATATCCTGGGAGAGATCTCTCTATTAGCGAACGGGAATACTTGTTATGAGGTTCTAACCTAAATTATGTTGCGCTTGGACATAAGACCGATAGCTTAGTTACCTATCAGGATCATACTCGTATGTGTGTGCCTGCTTTAGACAAAGCAAGTTTAACACAACTTTGCGCTGTGAGCCAAGTGTGTGTCATTTAGAAATTGGGAGTCTCCTGTGCTTGAGACCCGCCGTGGTTAAGCACCATTTGCGACGAGATATAGTGCACTCACAATTTAAATCTGTCGCCGTAACGCGTGCGCCGTCTCGCTTCAGTAATTGTTTTAAGGGGTTTTATACTGTGCAAGGCACAGAAGAAGGCCACAAGCAGCATGCGCATGCATTAAATGTGTGTGTCACTCATCTAGCGTCGGCAACCGCCTAGCTATATCTTTGGTTACCTCTAGTGGTCAGGCATAGAACTACCACTCCATTTCGAAATTGCGCCTCTAGTGGCCAGGCATAGAACTACCACTCAATTTCGATATTGCGCCTCTAGTGGCCAGGCATAGAACTACCACTCCATTTTGATATTGCGCCCCCGGTGGTCAGGCATAGAACTACCACTCCATTTCGATATTGCGCCCCCGGTGGTCAGGCATAGAACTACCACTCCAGTTCGAAATTGCGCCTCTAGTGGTCAGGCATAGAACTACCACTCCATTTCGAAATCGCGCCTCTAGTGGTCAGGCATAGAACTACCACTCCATTTCGATATTGCGCCCCCGGTGGTCAGGCATAGAACTACCACTCCATTTCGAAATTGGGCTTCTAGTGGTCAGGCATAGAACTACCACTCAATTTTGAAATTGCGCTTCTAGTGGCAAGCCATAGAAGTACTACTCCATTTCGAAATCGCGCCTCTAGTGGTCAGGCATAGAACTACCACTCCATTTCGATATTGCGCCCCCGGTGGTCAGGCATAGAACTACCACTCCATTTCGAAATTGCGCTTCTAGTGGTCAGGCATAGAACTACCACTCAATTTTGAAATTGCGCTTCTAGTGACAAGCCATAGAACTACTACTCCATTTCGAAATCGCGCCTCTAGTGGTCAGGCATAGAACTACTATTCCATTTCGTAATCGTGCCTCTAGTGGTCAGGCATAGAACTACCACTCCATTTCGAAATTGCGCTCCCGGTGGTCAGGCATAGAACTACCACTCCATTTCGATATTGCGCCCCCGGTGGTCAGGCATAGAAGTACCACTCCATTTCGATATTGCGCCCCCGGTGGTCAGGCATAGAACTACCACTCCAGTTCGAAATTGCGCCTCCAGTGGTCAGGCATAGAACTACCACTCCATTTCAAAATCGCGCCTCCAGTGGTCAGGCATAGAACTACAACTCCATTTCGATATTGCGCCCCCGGTGGTCAGGCATAGAACTACCACTCCATTTCGAAATTGCGCTTCTAGTGGTCAGGCATAGAACTACCACTCAATTTTGAAATTGCGCTTCTAGTGGCAAGCCATAGCAGTGCCACTCCATTGAAATTGCACCTCTAGTGGTCCGCCATAGTAGGTTACCAACATCTGAGTTGGGTCTCTGGTGGTCAACTGCGGTGATACAACACGCATAATTGGACACACAGGTTCTTGCCTGAAAGCAGGAATCAACTTCACGGACTAAATCAGTTTGATCACAATACATTAACATCCAATTAGGTTATTGTTGCATAACTAATTGATGTTTACAATTGAATAAGAAACACAATTCATTTGGTTTGATTCCCGTTTAACCTTTTTGATTTATTTTAGGTTTTATTTCACCTTATGCTTTCATTCATTCCCTCTCCCCCAACAAGGGGACTTGCATAGAAGTTCAACCACTATTAACAACAGTAAACCAGTTACGTACACAATCCCATCAGGAAGTCGTTTGGATGTGATCAGTTGAGCCCTTCGGGTGCTGGGTGCTTACCATTCGCTCTCTGTTGGTTGAGCTTGTCTGTGGCTCTGCTGTCACTGCTTGTGATCGTACAGTTTGTCAGAACCGAAGGGGAGTTCTCAGCAATTGGATGCCCAAAAGCGTGTCAGCCCGGCTACACCCACTGACTCATTACGGGCAAGGCTGACAGGTACCTCAGGCGGTCATTACAACTTTTGAGCAGGACTTCGTTTAGGGTGAGTTCTGAGAACGGCCCTAGCTTGGACTCTCACTAGGGTGGGTGATACCTGAAGGCAATTTTGCCAGCCGATAAGCTGAGCTCCACCTGGGTTGTCTCAGTTGTGCATACAGAATACGCCCTTCCAAGTTAACATTGCTGGGGATCGGGGGAGTGGAAGCCGGACTCAGGCTTGCTTGGCTGGGAGAATGATTCCTGGTCTTAGAGGAATGTTTAATGAGGAGAGGTTAGCTGAGCTGAATCTGTTTAGCCTCGAGCAAAGGAGACTAAGGGGGGACATAATCCAGGTGTTAAATCTGGTCATTGCATTACATTTTTTTTGTATCCACTCCTTTATTTCGTGTTTATTGTTTGTTAGGTGTAATGTCTGTCTTATGTTAGTTATATCCATCCATCCATTTTCCAAACTGCTTATCCTACTGGGTCGCGGGTGGTCCGGAACCTATCCCGGAATGTGGAATGGGCACGAGGCAGGGAACAATCCAGGATGGGGGGCAGCCCATCACAGGGCACACTCACACACAAATCGTGATTATATTATTGCACTATACTATATAAATAAAAAGTAAACTTAATACCAGTTGTGGTAATAAAGTGCACAGAGAGTAAGAGAGAGTAGGGTTTCACATAAACGTATGTTCATTAGCATTTAGTATTCTGATGGCTTTGGGGTTAGAAGCTCTTATTAAATCTGGTTGTTCTGCAATGCATACTGCGGTAACGTTTACCAGAGGGCAGAAGTTCAAACATCTCATGTGCTGGGTGCGTGGGATCTTTTTTAAATATAATTATGCATATGTAGAACTAGGGATATGATCCTGTTAAGTATGATAGTTCTGTCTCATTATTGCAGGATCGACATCCATAGTAACTGTGGTGATCTATCCATTTGTGTGCATGTCTGTGTGTGTGTGTGCGAGCGGGTATACCTATCCTACCCCATAGCGTGATAAATACCTGTTTTTTTTTTCCCTTATGGGGACCACGAAACTGAAAACCAGGAAAACTCTATTTTATAAAAATCTGTGACTGCTGTGGAAAAACTAAAAATGCAAAACCTCTTTTATTTTGCTTGGTTACTTATGGTTATGGTTAGGGCAGGGTGGGGGTTAAGATTGTCATAGTTAGCGTTAGCATTTATCCAATAGAAGTCAATGAGCGGGCCCCATAAGGATAGGTATACCCTATGTGTGTGCATGTGTGTGTTTGTCCCATATTGCCTGGGCTTCAGGATACCTCATAACCCGGAACTTCATCAGAAGTAGTTAGAAAATGGATGAATGGATGGATGGATGGATGGATGGATGGACAGATCAATAAAAGTACAGAACATCCATTTTACAAAGAACCATCAACACTAAATGTATGCACTGGTCATGCTCCTGGAAATTAAACTTTTCTGAAAAGCAGCATGTTCATAAATTAGCTGCTGTTATACCTTGGGGGAACAAATGCAGATGAAATTGTAAAACAAACTGCAGTGGCAAAACAGTTCTGGCTGCCTGTGCTGCCCTGCCTGCCCGCCCTCCTGCCCATTACGTCCTGCCTGTGCCACCCTCCTGCCTGCCCTCCTGCCTGTTTACGTCTTTCCTGTGTGCCCTGCTGCCAGTTATTCTGTATTTACATCCGGACTTAACTAATTGAACCATATAAACCATATAAATCAGGACTTTGTTAACCTGACTTCTGCCCTGTGGAGGATGGGCTCCCCCTTTCACTCTGGTTCCTCCAAAGGTTTCTTACTATGACTGAGTTTATCCTTGCCAATGTCGCTTTCTAATTTTTCAGGCTAGATCTTGCTCACTGGGACAATTGGGCAGGGACAAAGTAAAGTGCTTTGAGACAATGTAAGGCTATGAAAATGTACTATACAAAATAAAGTGAATTGACTTGAGTAATGTGGCACAAAGCAACCCTTCTTTGCCACAGGAAATGTCTGGTGCAATTTCTTTTTTAATTGTACATGTCAATTGCATAATACCCTAAACTAATTCATTATTATTTCTATTATTATCATCATCATCAGTATTTCATTAGTATTCCATGGTATTTAGATTTTTCAGGAATCAGTGTGTGTACTGTATACTTTTTAATTTATTTGCACTATGTGTAGTGTCTCTGCAGCTGTATATACTTGCTGCATTATGCACAAGAACTTCCCTCAGGCATCAGTATAGTTAATCAAATGTAATATTTCTTGCTTGTTTATTAAGTTGTTTTAGGTATTTTGTGTGTTCCACTTAATTTAGTGTAATTAGTCCTAGTTGACTCAGGTTTAGTTAGATTTTTCCTTCTGTTGTTCCTCTGCATCATGCTACTGTCATAAAATTTCAATGTCTTACCTAACTTAAGAGTTTTGTGCATTGTGTTTTGGAGAGAAAGAAATCATTACTTTTTTTCTTTAGATTCATCCACTGATTCTATCACCTATGACACATTCCCCCTGAATATTTGTTTGTTTATTTATGTATTTGCTTGGGGGATGGAATTAACAAACAGAAATAACTGAATGAATCAGGGTAGTGAAAAACATTTATAAACTTATCATTTTGGTATTGGTACGATCCTGTTCTGGTTAGTTAGCCGAGGGAGTAAATCATCCGGAGTTTCATCTCTCAATCTCCTCCTACACCCACTCAGCATCACAGTATGGACTCCCCAATGCAACTGATCTGCACGTATTTGTACTCTGGGAGGAAATTGAAGCCCCCATAGGAAAAACTCAAAGCCTACAGACATATGCACAAAACCAGGGGACATGCTCAGTTCTGCAGGCCTGGAAGTGTGAGAGAAGGCTATTTATTGAGTTTCCCCTCTGCCCCTGGTAAAGATGAAACATGCACAAGTCATTAAACACACATATACTTACATGAAAGTCTGACTGATACTGGAGCTTCCAGTGCCCATAAACCAGGTACTGGGGTACTCCATTTCCTTCTTGATAATTAGCGCCATTGAAAAAAAAACGGTGCCTTTCCTAATATTAACTGACTCTCAGACAAATGTACTGCTTGAAGACCCTGCCACTATTCGCATTTTCCAGCAGGAGTCACAAATCTTCATTGCATTCAGTTTATTCTCAGATGAGCTCATGCATGTTTCTATGTGCATCTTTACACTTAAACAAATACAGCTAACCTCTGTTGTTATATTCCATATATATTTGTCGTGACTGGCCTTTTTTCTCAAATGATGGATTTCTGAAACTAAAACTGACAGTATTCTAAAATATTTATATTGCCACATCATCGACACATGTTCTAATATGACATAGCATTCCCCTGGACCATAGTGCGACTTAGAGACAAGATATAACATGCCCTTCACGGTAAAACACTAGATAGGTGCAACACTTAATGTCAACGTTGTCAATGTCAATGTTGACTTAATGTCAACGTTAAATTCATGGATTCGCAAATTAAGTAACACGGTTACAGTACAAAAACGAGCAGAGCTGTGTATGGCATGACTATCTCGCGGCGGCGACAAAATATGCTTATCCTTCTAATTATTCAGAAGAAAATATATTTGCAAGCACAGCCGTTCACGGCTTCCGTACAAAAAGCTGTCACTACGCTACAGGAAGAATACACGACCAATATTGGATTTACACAAGTCTGCTTCTTTTGTTTTATTTAGTAACAACTTTCACAAAAATTGACAGCAATACTGCTAAAAGTGCAGATCTGTTGCCAAATTAAATAAACAAAGAAATTAATCATAAAAATATTCAAAGTATATACAGCCAGGGGCGCCGCTAGCAATTTTGGGCCCTATGACAAAATATGAGGTTGGGCCCCCCTACCACACCCATTCAGATCTCTGGGGGCCCCTAAAGGGCGTGGGCCCTTAGAATTGTCCCAACTTTCCCCCCCTTAGCGGCGCCCCTGTATACAGCTAACCATTTCCAATCGAAAAGTACATACAAGTCTCCAATATAAGTTATACAATGGAGCGCAGATAAAACTTTTAAATAGTAATTAACCAAACTATATAAAGAATACAAGTTTGAATACAGGTAATTTGTATAAATTTTACTGTGTTCAGACTGAAAAATCAGCACCAGCCTTACACACATTGCAGTTCTGCTTTTTTCTTCTTTTAGCATAATTACCCGTTTCACGTTCACGAGGCAGAAGATCCCTGCAAATGTGAAAATTCACAAGTAACAGGCACCATTAACCTCAAGCCATAACAGTCTGCTAGCCTGAACAATAGCAAACTCTATGTATTACCAATTATTACGCAGGTTGTCACTTTATCAAATCATGACTGTTACTAAGAAGTGGGAGTGAAACGCGTGTCACGAGATCTCGCGATATTACAACATGACGAGATTTCTCGTTGGAGCGAAAAGCCGTTTCACGAATGCGCTGCAAATGAGCTGCTGTAAATATGTCGGCATCTGACTAAATTACTATAGTAGATACCCCAGACACTTTTGAATCTTTTGTGTGTCAGCATTTCGGGTGCCCGGCGGAAAATATAAATGGCGAAAGGGAGACAGACAAAACACGAACCATCTGTAAGGACTGTAGAAAGCTAATGCCGCACACAGCGGCTAATGCTACTACTAACTACTATGCAAAGCCATTTGCAGCACCATCATAGCTCTTTATTTAAATTCACTGCACCGGTGAAGAAAACATTTTTAAAAAAATGTTATGTTTATTATTGGGTGCTTTCCACTTCATGCACCCACATACAGCGCTAGCTTAAAGCAATGCATTCTGGTCCTGACGCAATGCATCATGGTTATATTTTTTATCGCCCGTTGCATTACGTCACCATGTCACATGGTACCAAAACTCCGCGAGAGCAAGACACATCAGGCAGCACCTCTTAGCAGGCTGCACAGGCTGGATCCGCCTCCATTACGACACAACTTTGCCCTTATTGGCTTAAGATTTTAGTTACATACATGACGTTTGTATATCTGCTATTTCTCCCGAGAAGCAGGTAAAGCGGTAACTGCTTTTCAATTAATTTACTTGGTAAAATTAAATTTAAATAAATGATATGAATATTGTAATAGTACTCGTGAGCTTTGTTTGTTGTTAGTTACTATAATGTTGCGCTGCTTTATTTGTTTAATCGTCTTGTCTGTGAAGACATTCAAGTTAATCAAATAAGAACTGCACTGTACACTGTACATGACCATAAAAACTTTGAATCCTTGAAATAAATGTTTTTGATCTTTTCCTTGGCAGTTATCTTTTTACACAGGGCCTCTATGTACACAATAGTTATTTTTTTCACGACTAACAGTATGGATCAGGAGTTGGTTATTGTAAAAGAAGTAATGTGCATGCAGGTGATATTTGTATAGATTTATATTTACCCCTAGGTGATAAGTTTGACAGTCATTTCTTTTACCGTTTGGCCTCTCGGTTGAACATAATAGTGGCGCGAGCAGCTCCACTTGGTTTTTTAAAAATACTCAGCCATGAACTTTTGGTGAACTCAGGTGAATCCCTTCCTTCAGTAGTAAACCTTGGTAGTTTCAGCCGTTTACACATTGTCTCACTAAAAGGTTGATAATATATTTGTCCTTTTACATAGTGATAAAATATACGCGATAAAAATGTGAATATTCATAGATTCAGGACTAACAAAGTAGCTAACAGAAACTCAGACTAACAAAAGGTGCAAATACATACTCAGTTGGTTCCATTGTGTTGATTACATTATAATGTTTACATTGTAATGATTATATCATGGATATTTGGCATACTTTTTATAAAATCGTAATTCTTATATTCTGCGTTATATAGTGCTAAATAATATTCCATAGATGGATGGACTTTATTAATCCCCGTGGGGAAATTGTGTTTTTTATGTCTCCCTCAACTTACTCTTTGTGGAGTAAGTTGTCCGCGAAGTGCAGCTACCTGTTGGGGCGCCCAGGGAGCTGGGGGTTAAGGGCCTTGCTCAAGGACCCACAGACGTGCTGAGGCTGGGTTAGTTTCAACTGGTGACCTCATTACAGGCACAAGGACTGACCCCTGCCCCCCAACTGTGTATGAGTAGCATTTATGCTGTTTCTTGAGTGTGAGCTAGTACATAAACCAGCTAGTGCTCACCATTGCAAAAATACTCTAGCTTTCTGTCATACACATTTTTTTATTTTCTTACATTGTCCGTTTTTGTTCATAGTCTGTAATATTCTGAATAACGACAATGTAGAGGAAAAACAGATTAAATTCTCCTTGTTTGTAATTTCCCCATGTAATCCACTGCCTTGTGGTAAGAGGTGCAAAAGTCAGACGCGTTGAATGATGAGGATACGATATTGAGTTTAGTTCTTGAGAGGATTTATTCATATGATATTTTAACACACAGTACTTTGAACTGGTTTGTTTGGCGCAAAAGGGCCGATATGCAGACACCATCACACATGGCAAATACGGTCAATGACTGTTTCACTTTGCACCTTCAGCCCTGAGCCGCGTAATCTCAGCACCTTTAATAACAACCATTGCTGCCTCCTACAGGTGGGAATACACTTAGACAATAGTAAATATCACTAAGGCAGGCAAGTACCTCTCGTTTCAAGTGTTGCAATACTATATAACATTATATTATAAACAATAAATACGAATAAATAAAAACATTAAACAAATAAACATAATCAATAATATTCATGAATAATTATGCTTAATATACAAATAAAAGAATAGCTCCTGCAGATGATTTCAGATAACTACTGGAACAATGAGTTCTGGAGGGGAGCAAGCTCTGTTACATGCTATAGAAATGTTGATCTGATTCCTTTCATTATCAGATTGTTACCACTGTTAAAAACCACAGATATTGTATTCTGATTGTATGCATTTCCTTATTAGGGCATGTCAGTTACTTCTGTTAAAAAATCCGTTTATTCTGACGTCGTAAATTTCCTGATCAGAGTTTACCCTCTTTAAAGTGATGGAGGTCCACTTGTGCCAAAGATAAATCGATATGCATATGAGATTTCGTTTGTGCCAAAAATATGTAAATAGCACACAGTCCATGTCGACTGAGCATGTGACAAAGAATTTTTCTGTGACAATTCTATTTTGTCAATGAGTTTGTCTGTGGAGCCCCTGAAGGGACCTAATGGTGTCCGCTAATTAGATACCCAGAAATAAACTGTGTGGCTCCTGCCCAAGCATTGCTGCCCAAACAGCAGCTTCCTCCTTATGCCACCGAGGGAGGAGTAGCCAGTGGTTCCCCTGCCCCTTCCCCTCTCCCCCCTGCAGACGAGGATCATAACCATTCAGCACCCGACTCTACCTCCTTCTCGGTGAAGAAGTGCCGTGGCGAAACACTCAGGCAGCAGGACGAGGTAGCAGAAATTCTTGCCCCTATGTTGGTATGTCCAAATCCTCAAGGGGGAGATAAGGTTTGCTCATCTGACACTGTAGATGAAGGAGTTGAACATAAGAACATAAGAACTATACAAACGAGACGAGGCCATTCGGCCCATCAAGCTCGCTTGGGGAGAACTAAACTAATAGCTCAGAGTCGTTAAAATCTTATCTAGCTCTGATTTAAAGGAACCCAAGGATTCAGCTTGCACTACATTATCAGGAAGACTATTCCATACTCTACACGCTGCGTAAAGAAGTGCTTCCTTAAATCCAGCTTGAAATGTTCTCCCGCTAATTTCCACCTATGGCCACGAGTTCGTGTATTTAAACTAATGCTGAAGTAACTATTTGGTTGAACAGCATCCAAACCTGTTAGAATCTTATATACCTGGATCATGTCCCCCCTCAATCTCCTTTGCTTGAGACTGAACAGATTTAGCTCAAGTAACCGTTCCTCGTATGACATTCCTCTAAGACCAGGAATCATTTTTGTGGCCCTACGCTGCACCTTTTCTAAGGCCACAATGTCCTTTTTAAGATATGGTGACCAAACCTGCACACAATATTCTAGGTGAGGTCTCACCAAGGAATTGTATAATCTTAGCATTACCTCCCTTGACTTAAACTCCACACACCTGGAGATATACCCCAACATCCTATTGGCCTTTTTTATTGCTTCCCCACACTGGCGAGAATGGGACATGGAAGCATCAACATACACACCAAGGTCTTTCTCATGATCAGCTACCTTTATTTCAGTGACACCCATGAAATACCTGTACTTTATATTTCTGCTCCCTAGATGGAGTACCTTATATTTATCGACGTTAAATTTCATCTGCCAGGTATCGGCCCAGTCACTAATTAAATCAAGATCCCGCTGTAGCTGCTGAGCCACTAATTCAGTATCTGCTACACCACCCACCTTGGTGTCATCTGCAAATTTCACCAGTTTACTGTATATATTGGTATCCATATCATTTATGTAAATTAGGAACAATAGTGGTCCTAAAATCGAACCCTGCGGTACCCCACTATGAACGCAAGCCCACTGTGAGTTGAAGGACATTGCCAGTGACCTGCTGGACCCCAGGCAGAACAGGCCTCACCATGCGACAGCCCTTCAGAGACTGGTCCTCCTGCGCATGGACTGGGGCATGATGCATCAGTTTAAACAGGAGCCTGGTAAATCCTGCGAGTGCTACACCAAGCGACTGATGGCAGCATTCTCCAACTACAGTGGGATGGACTCCACAACGGACCGAGAGTGTATGTGATGTAAAATACACTAAGATAGGTAAAAACTCTTTTGTGGACTAAGTAAAACAAACATTTTATGTTCTAGTTTTCTTAAAACTACTGAAACAAATAATTGGCTACACTGCAGTTCCGCTGTTTTGTTTGGCACCCCTGCATGTCGTGCATTGTGTGGAAAAAACCTGAAGGCTGAGGAATGTTACGTAACACAGCTAGAATGTAAAAACTCTCTCTGGTGTAATTCACTGCATAAAACCAATGGTGTTAAGTGTGATGTCTTCTTCATAACACTCCCTGATGTTTGTGTCCGTGACCATGAGATAGGGTGGGCTGCTTTTCTTCCTTCCTTTGACTAGTATTCCTCCTAAATTGTTCATCTGTATTTGCTGCATTGGTACTTGATGTGCGTGTGCCTTGTGTCACGATCGCCATTTAACGGGAGCGGCGGACGGGCAGGAAACAGGCAAGGCAGGCAGGATACGGGGATTTATTAGGAACACGGGGTGCAGGAAACATCTCACGCAGACGGACTTCAATGACGGACACTGAACTCTAGTAAGACATGAACTCAAATAGACAGGACTGATTGAAAATAATCGGACACAGCTGGGTACGATCAGGGAAGCACACGTGGATAATCAGGGGGCGTGGCACACACGGTGGTCAGACTGTCCGGGACCTCCTCGGGGACTAGGGCAGGAAAGTCTGGAGCTGGGTCAGGGACAGGAGTGGGGCCAGGAACAAGAGCCCCAGGGGGCACAGTCATTTGAGGCGGAGGGAGCGCCTCGGGCGTGGGCTCTGGGGCCGCAGGGGGCAGCGGAGGCGGCTGCTCAGGAGCTACGGGCAAAGCAGGCGGCGGCTGCTCGGGCTCTGGGGCCGCAGGGGGCAGCGGAGGCGGCTGCTCGGGCTGCGCAGGAGCTATAGGCGACGAAGGCAACTGCTCAGACGCTGTAGCAGGAACCCAGGACTTTATGCTCAGCCCACTGCTGTTAACTCCGATGACTCACAACTGAGCAGCAATGCACATTTCAAATTCCATCATCAACATCAGGCAGATGACAAGACTGTTGTGGGTCTCATCAATAAAAACGGTGACTCAGCATACAAAGAGGAAGTGTGATGACTATCGGACTGCTGCAGAGCCAACAACCTGTCTCTGAATGTTGACCAAAGAGATGGTTGTTGACGTTAGAAGAACACAAAACACAGAGTGACCACTCTCTGCTGCACATCGATGGCTCATCTGTGGAGATCGTAGAGAGTACCAGATTCCTTGTTGTCCATCTGGCGGAGAATCTCACCAGGTCCTTCAACATCAGCTCCATAGTAAGGAAAGCACAGCAGCACCTCTACTCTCCACGGAAGCTCAGAAAAGCCCATCTCCCATTCTCACACTCTATTGGGGAACTGTTGAAAGCACCCTGAGCAGCTGCATCACGGTCTGCTTTGAGAACTGTGTCGCCTCAGATCACAAGTCCCTACAACAGATAGTGATGACAGGTGAGAAAATCATTGGGAGTATCGTGTTAGAGAAATATGTACTTTTTTTATCATCATTTTGCTAGACGCTTAGAAACAACACCCTGCCGCAGCTTGATCTTAATTGAGCAATAACACGTCTCAAGAACTGTCGCTTGAATATTTCCACCCCATATATGGTGACAAACAATGTTCAATGTCAGTTGCATATCCTGTTTGTGTACCTCAATAAAAGACACTGCGAGGGGAGTTACTCTTTCGAAGTTGGCTGAGTTCGACTGAGAGGCTGACACCTCGAGGTCAGGACCGGGCTTCCCTTTGTAAGGAAAAGTGGTAAAAATGTCCCAAGGTTCTTGGTTGATCATTTGAATGCAGACAATGTTAGGAATTTATGATCATGGGGGAAGCCAGGGAGAGAATGGGGGTTCCAGTTGGCACCACTATGGTGATAAGGATAAGATAAAGTGATAAGAATTGAATTACAATGATCATAAAAGTCTCCACCCTGTCCTGTCCCGTCCCTGTCTCAGGATCCTCACACTCCAGGGGGTCACTCTTTATATGTAAATTCACTCACAACACCTACACACAACACCTTGGTGGGGAGGGCCTTTTTGGGTATAAAGGGGGGTGAAGAACTGTCTTCAATTTGTATCTGAGCTGCCTTTCAGTACCCGGTGTGTCTCTACACTGTATTACATTGTATTATTTTTGCTGTTCAATAAACCATCATTTTGCTGAAACTGCGGAGACTCTGCAAGTGGATTCCCTACACCTTGCAGCAAGTAAAACGTCATCACAGCTGTCTGTGTTGTTCTGTGTTCAGAGACTGGTTTGTTTCCAGCGCATCTTCAGAAGAAGATAACCCTAACATATCTCTCCCCTCCATCACAGATATTCACACCACACACTGCATCCGCAAAGCCACCACCATTGTGGATGACCCCACCCACCCCTCACATTATCGTTTCACCCTCCTGCCTTCTGGAAATAGGTCCCGGAGCATTCGGGCCTTCACAGCCAGACTCAAACAGCTTTATCCCCCATGCCGTCAGACTACTGAACTCTCAGGGACTAATCTGATACCACACACACATACACTCATTAACACACTTTATTATTTAACTACTATTTTTTATCTTATTGTCGCCATGTTTACAGTTACTTTTATTTATTTTTATTGCTACCTCATTGGACAACCAAACTGCGCCTTCTCAGTACTGGGTTTACTGTGCTGTTTGTGCTCGTTGGTGTCAGTTGTCCTCTCTTTTTGCACTGTCCTGCAATGTTTGCACAGTTTTTGCTCATTATGCACCATACAGTATGTTGCTAGGTTGGTATGTGTTAGTCTTCTGTTAATTTAAGTAGCACCTTGGTCCGAGGGAAACAGTTTCTTTTGTAACTGTACTATACTCAACTGTGTAAAGTTAAAAATAACATTAAAGACCTACTTGACTTTTACTGAACAGGTGCTAAAGTGAAATTACTTGCTTCTGGGAAAGAACTCCAGCTGAAATTCTGTACAACAATTATGGGAGACATATGGGAAGGACGCGGTGTCAGACCTGCCCCAGTGGGACGAATGTGGTTTTCCTAGTAACAGCAGCTTCAGTCCCAATCAGATAAGCCAGATGCGTCTGAAATTAGAGGAACGGGATCAGACTGGTTGCTCAGGGACTAATGTGGTAGAACTAAAACAGAGACAAATTGGACGGTGTTTCAATTGTGGGAAAATGAGACAAAGCAGGCAGAGGAGATGCGGGTGGCAAAGAAGCATGAGATAAGGAATGCAGAGAATGTGGATGAGGGTGAGACTCCTGTGAAAACTGTGTATTGAAAATTAGGGCCATAGTATTGTCATCCATCCTGTCAGGGTATGGAAATACACTGAGGGTAAATGGCCTAATGCAGGAAGTGTCTTAATCCTATAACATCCAGCTGATTCAGGCTGTGGGGGACAGTGTAGTACTGCACTCTTCTGGCTGGGACCTTGAATAAATGAATGAATGTTACATTTATACAGCCCTTTTCTAAGATACACAAAGAGCTTTACAGAAGCACTGGGGAGCCACTTCAACCCAAACGTGAGGCAGCAGGAGAGGGGGCCCAGGCAGAGAGAACAGCCAACAAGACGGGTGCTTCCACAGACAGGACGGGGGCCCCGGCAGACCAACGCTGACGACTCCTGGGACCAAGTCAACAGAGCAGCTGTCGTCATTGTGACTCACCCTCATACATCCATCCATTGTCTAAACCGCTTATGCTACTGGGTCGCGGGGGGTCCAGAGCCTATCCTGGAAGGATCTGTGCACGAGGCAGGGAACAACCCAGGACGGGGGGGCAGCTCATTGCAAGGCACATTCACACACCATTCACACACACATGCACTCCTACGGCCAATTTAGCAAGAGAGAACATGCAAACTCCCCACACATGTGACCCAGGCGGAGACTCGAACCTGAGTCCCAGTGGTGGGAGGTAACAGTGCTAATCACTGCACCACCAAGCAGCCCCACCCTCATACATGATTTCTGATTCTTGATTTTAATCCCCTTTTCTGTTTTTGGCAACATATAAAGTGCTGTGAATGTCACTGTCAGATTGTCATATCATCCTCCAGTTGTCCCTTGTCACCCTGGATGCACATTGAGTGTTTGCTAAATATTTTATCTTGTAGTGTTCCTGATTTTTTCCTGTGTTTTAATTTGCAATTCTCAAATTTCATGACTGGCATCCGTGGGGACGATTAATTAAACCTGTTAACTCTGCACTTCAATTTCAAACTGTTGGTAACATGTGTACATATTTTTGTCTGATCTTTTCACCACCAGGTGGCGATATAGCAACTCCAGAGTTATTGATGGCTAGAACAAAAAAAACACAGTAACACAGAGGTGTAGCTAAAAATTCTGGGCCCCTGACAGAATGTCACCTTGCGCCCTCTGTCGAATTTTACATTCTGTGAAAGAGATTTGTTGAGCCATCTTCCAATGTAATCCAATCCAGCTCTTTATTTGAAAAGCACTTTAAACAACCTTATGGACCAAAGTGCTGCACAAAGGAATAAATAAAAACATTCACACACTTAAAAACGAAGTAAAAGAAATTTAATAAAAACCAAAACATTCAATGTGAGTAAAAGGCCATTAATAAAAATTTAAAAAAATCAATTAATTAATAAAGAAAAGGCTAAGATTAAAATAAGATTTACTATTAAAATTAACATCTCACAATGTGTCAAAGGTGAAGGAGAAGAGATTAGAAGAGATTTAAAAACGGACAGAGGGGATTCCTCTCTAATGTGAAAAGGCAAGTCATTCCACATTTTAGGAGCTGCGACTGCAAAGGCTCGATCCCCTCTAAGCTCACGCTGAGTCTTAGGAACCGTCAGGAACAGCTGATCAGCTGACCTGAGAGAGCGGGTGGGGGTGTAAGGGTGAAGCAGCTCACAGAGGTCAGATGGAGCAAGACCACTGAGGGCTTTAAAAGCAAATAACAGAATTTTAAAATGAATCCTAAAATGTACGGGCAGCCAGTGGAGTGAGGCTAAAATGGGGGAGACATGCTCATATTTCCATGTGCGGCAGCATTTTGAACCTTCTGGAGGTGAACAATAGTGGAGCCTCTAACCCCAACATAGAGGGCGTTACAGTGGTCCAAACTAGTAGTGACAAAAGAGTGGATTACTGTCTCAAAGTGCTGCCTAGAAAGAATTGGCTTTATTTTGGCCAACTGCCTCAATTGTAAAAAGCTTGACTTGACAACTAACCTTATCTGAGTGTCAAACTTAAGGTTGGTGTCGACTTTAACCCCTAGGTGTGTGATGACTGGTTTACAATATTGTTCCAAGGAACCTAAAATTACAGTGGAGGTCAGAGGAGTGGAGTTACCAAAAACCAACACTTCTGTCCATTACCTCCCCACTTCCTTGTTAGTTACAATATTTGTTCTGCATTACTGTACTGCTTTGGAGCCTTTTGATATTAAGGTGAATAACACAGGTGAAAAATTAAGGTGAAAAAAGAGACAGATGCATTGACAGCAGTCGTGGCCACACTTTGGACTGGGAGTGTAAGAGCAAAGGAAACTGAATCCACTATGTTCTGTCCTGTAAATTTTTATTAAACACCACATGACACACATACGAGTCCTGTTTTAACTTTCAGGGCTGATGGTCTGCAGCCTGGCTTGTGTTCTACAGTGCAGCGCAGGTGCAGTCACTGTGCTGAGCCCGGCGTTATATTAATGACGCAGCCTTTCACACTGACCAGTGAGAAATAACCTTGAAAATGACTGTGCTCTTTGTGGTTCTCCTTTTTTCTTACCACCAAGCAAGAGACTAAACATATTTTCTACTTATCAGTTATCAGAAATCAGAAATGTCATGCAGTAATCAGAGGTTAGACAGCAAGAATGACTTTTGTATTTTTATCTTTTGTCAATCTTTTATCCAGCGACTACTAATTCTCATCGGGGTCTGGAGAGGGTGGGACCTGTCCCAGGAAGCACAGAGCACAGGCCTGCATGGGATGCCATTCCACACAAGCAAAAACAATTAAGATGGTCAGATTTGCCTCACTGTGTGATTTTGACTGAAAGATGAACTAAGCACAGTCTTGTGTGTATAAAAATGCGTAGATTCATTTAACTTTAACAATGAGATTCAGCAACATGACCTTATAGTGTTAATGATCGGTATCTTACTGGTATTAACTGAATTATGCAAAATTCTACATTATTCTATATTATTGCACCCAAATTGTTCATACTGACTAAATGTAATTACTGACATCCTGGACATACTGCTTTTTAGGTTTGAATTTAAAATGTTAGTAGACAAATTCATGCTGTCAATAACATCTCACTTGCTCACCCACTTTTAGATAAAAATACCCTTTGTGGTTTTTCTAGTGAAGCAGTGGGCCTGAGCTGAGGACCTGATGGTTGTGTGGTTTTCGCTCACTGAGAAGAGAGACACAAACACCCTGCTCTCAGTCGGTCAGTCTTCCTGTAAAATGCAGAGGTGAGACTGCTAGTGGAAAATTACTGACTGCAGCGTCAACAACACATATAAACAGCAGCACAAACAAAATGTTCCACAAATGCAGGACATCTGTATGCTTACAGCACACATCAGACACGCTGACCCTCAGCACTGAGCTCCTCCAGGCTCTGTGCTCTCCCTCTTCTCTTCAATTTCTACACAAATCACTGCTGCTCCAGTGAAGATCCTGAATTTTGCAGGTGATACTACTGTGTTTGCCATCATAACTGAAGGTGATGAGTCTGCCTACAGACTGGAAGTCGTACAGCTGACCATCCAGTTCTGAACTCACATTATCCCAAATGTCCACATGCTTAGACTCCTCTCATCATCAGGGAGGAGCGTCCCTTGGCACTGTAGAGTAGATGGATGAGAGCAGGCTGATAACAAGGCTGTCATCAATTTTATGTGACACCTCTCACCCCCCCAGCAGACTATGGAGGCCCGTAAGGGCAGCTCCTTCAGTAAGAGACTCAGACACCCGGCGTGTGACAGAACGGTACCGCAGGTCATTGGGCCCCACAGCAGTCAGGCTTTATAATCTGCACTCTGCTCATTGAACTTTTCCCCTGTTCACTGTCTTCTGATACAGTTTCTATCTGCTGCTGATCTGCAATATTGTTCCTCCTTATTCACTGATGTGCAGTGTTGCATTGAGCCAGTGCATTATGCCCTGTGTGGCAGCTTCCTTTGGGAGGCTAATATCTGGCACATGAGCAATAATGTTACATGCAATAGGATTGTGTATAAGTTAAGGATTGTGTATAAGTTAATTTTAATATTCCTATAATATTCCTCTGTATGTAATATATTCTTATTTTTTGTTTCTATTATTACCCTATATTTATATATACATCCATTTCTTTTACATTCATAATGATGTTGTTTGTTGTTTTGTGCCCCACTGCTCTTGTAACAAGCCTCAGTCTTGACTCTCCCTTTTAAGGTCTTGGCCTTAAATCACACTCGATATAGGTGGTGTCGTCCCCATCACCCTGACCAGGATACATGCTGTAAGATTAATGGATGGTGTTTATCTGTGTGATGAAAAAGAATGTGAATAAAACAAAAATGTACCATTATAAATGGGAGCCCTAGGATGTGTGGTGGTTAGAGATGTGGACTGATGAGAATTTTGCTTTTCTAAAGTTCTGTTGTGAAAACTGTACATTCCGTTCCATGTACAGTAGTGATATGTAGCAATCATGTGCTCCAGTCAAATGTCCAGCTGCATGAATAATAATGGTGGCTTGTTTGGATAAAATAACTTAGGCTGAATACTTGAAAGCGTGACCTGGGTGAGGTAGAGAGGAAACAGGGTCTTACAAGAAGCAGATATTGTTCTGTCTGTGTGGTTTTTACTCTTTGCAAAGTGAGTCCAGCACAGTGCAGTCAGTGGGTCAGTCTTCCTGAGCTGCATCTAACCAGTGGAAACATCTGCAGCACTGCAGAGAAGCACTCAGCAGACAAACAAACCCAAACAGCTTACAGCTGTATGTCACTTTTGGACAGAGGTGGACAAAGTACACAACTTCACTACTTGAGTTAAGTATAGATACTCCTCGTCAAATAATACTCAAAGTTTTTCAGTTAATTTTTTACTTCAGTTAAAGTACTGGAGTATTTGCATCTAAAAATACTTAAGTATTCAAAAGTACATTATGTTTTAAATGCAAGACATTTTTCAGAACCTAATGACTCCTGAACACCCCACTGAATACACTGACTGGCTTGTACATCTTGTAGAATAAAAAGCTTGTGGAATATGATACAATGACTATAGAAACACAACTGACATAACAAAAGTACAGCCATTGTCATTTTCATCTTATTTAACACCCCCCACCCCACTCACACAAAAGAGCATGGTAGTGTTCTTACAGAGCCGTAGCAGTGTGTGTGTGTGCATGTGTGCATGTGTGTTTGTGTGTGTGTGTGTCTATGTGTGTGTGTGTTTGTGTGTCTGTGTATGTTTGTGTGTGTGTCTATGTGTGTGTATGTTTGTGAGCCAAGTAACAAGACAGGGAGCAAGAAACAAAACTCCTCTTTCTTAATTATCCACATCGTTATTAACGACACAGGTATATATACAGGTACATATACAGGTACATGTATATACTCAAAAATACATCCAGAACACACAATTAAATGAAAAACGTAATTTAAGAACACTTGAAATTTTCATTCAGTTTCTTTCATCTGTTTAATATAATCGATCAGTCCTTGTGCGTTTGCCCCAAACCATTCAGCATGGTACACAAGGGAGACAAGTAAGCATGTGTGACATCAAAGAACTGATTGCAGCAACTCAGCCTTTCCACAACATTAAAGCCGCTTATTCCCCCCCATGCCATGAAGAAATAATCTCTGTGGCTCCCCTCTCCCCCTCCCTCAGCCCCCAGTCTGGCTTGAACATTTGCACTTCCAGTAAAAATGCGCCCCAAACACACTGACACCAAACTCAGCACCGGTGCTCCGTAAAATCCCGTGATTCAGTCTCAGAAGCACTGGCTCCCCTGCCCTCCTCTGAACATTATTAAAGCTACACCCTGAACACTCTGTGTGACTGACATGAATGAGAAGCATCTTTATTCATAATCTCTGTAGCGGAGGTCAGAATACAGAGTGTCATTATTCCCGTCTTTCTTCTGTCTCCTGGGTTTTGGCTTCTTAAGGTTCAGGGCAGCGTAATTCAGTGTGTCCTCGTCATGGCACTGTGGAGACAAAGATGGCAGAATTGGATGGATCAAATCGGTTTGCTATTACCTATTTTCACAAATAGCACTTAAAATGCTGATCCCAGGATGGAAATCAGTCTGAGGTTCATTTGTTTTACTGACGATTTGTAATTTGAAATATTTATTACATACTTGCTTGCGTGACCATTCCACTTTTGATATATCACTGTTCTTTTCATCTGTTTAAAATATATAACACATCAATATATTATTTAATTTCGCACGGTATCATACCGTGGTCAGATAACATTCCGAATTTTCAAGCAATCAACATCCTTTTTGTCTCAAAAATGAAAGTAAAAATGACTTCTGTCAATTTAAGTGTGCATGTTTGGATACGTGTCATTTGTTCTCATATATCATATATAATAAAATTGCTATAAAGGAGATCTTGGTAATAAAAGTTATTGATATGCAACTTATTGCAACATGTATATTTCAATAGATTTTGCAAAATATGAAAGATATAATACAAAAATGTAAATCTTACAGTACAAAAAGGTTTATATAAATAAGGTGAGATTTAATAATGGATTTTAAAACTGTATTACCTGCAAGAGTGGTTTTAATATGAAAATGTTATCTATCATAAAACAATTTTATATTTCTATAATTTGTTAAAATCTACATTTTGTCCTTCTGAGTGCATAAAGCCGGGCAGCGTACCTGCACAGTGTGTACAGGTCAGTTTACATCTTATACAAATGAGAGCAACGTTCAGAATAATGCTGCAAGATAAAACTATCAGCAAGCCAGAGTGAAGAGGATCCAGCAGCTTCTGAAAGCCTGTAACAAAGAGATAGATTTCAGCATAATGATATAGAGACACATTTCCCATTTGCTTACATTACATTAGTTAAAGATCAAATCGATAACACATTACAGCAGTTGTTTTGTAAATAGTCCATTTTTAACATGAACTTCTAGTATTTTGCATTTTAACAATTTATATTAATATTTGAAATAATTATTAAATTAGGCTCCGGACCCCCCGCGACCCAATAGGATAAGCGGTTTGGAAAATGGATGGATGGATGGATATTAATATTTGAAATAATTATTAAATTAGGCTCCGGACCCCCCGCGACCCAATAGGATAAGCGGTTTGGAAAATGGATGGATGGATGGATAATTATTAAATTAACATCTGTGTAATTTAATTTAAGCACTTAAATTAGAAAATTCATTACATTAAAAAAAGAAATAAATGTCTTAATAGCAGAATAAGCTAAATAAAACTTTGAAGCAGATATACTCTCCACACTGGGTGCTACCATCTATATCCAGCTGTGTGCCGTTCCCAAACAGCATCTCCCCACACTGGGTGTTACCATCTATATCCAGCTATGTGCCGTTCCCAAACAGCATCTCCCCACACATGGCCACAGCGCAGTAGTAAGTCCCAGCATCGGAGAGGCTGAGGTTCCCCTTGGGGAGGCTGTAGACGCAGCTCCGTGTAGGAGATCCAGCCTCAGGGCTCTTCTCACACTCATCACTGCTGTTTCCATGGCTGTAAATGACTCCAGGAAGGGATTCTCCTGATCCATGTCTGAACCAGTAAACACTGTGTTCTCCTGCACAGCTCCCAGTCTCTATCGTACACTGCAGGCTCACAGAGTCTCCTGGCTGCAATGTGTCAGACACAGGCTGCTGTACCACAGTCCTGCTGTTGGAGTCTTTACCTGAAAAGCAAAATAGTCATGATGACAGCCCTTTGAGAATAACAATGGAAAATACAGATCCTCAAAAATTGTTCTTACAGATTTTTGGGAACTGAATCGATGTTCTTCTAGCCATCCAAGAAATCAGTAACTTCTTGGAGAACAGCTGACATTCTTCTCTCTTTTTATTGTATTACTGCTTATTAGTATATATCAGGTAACACTATACATTAACTGCACCTACATAATACCTAAATAAAAATTATATGATAATAACAAACATTATAATCATATAATGTCTTGTATTAATGTATGAAGGTAGATGAATATAATTAATTTCAATTCAAAGAAATGAAGTGTGTAAAGTGTACTTTATATTTTCATGATTTTCGTGACTTTACATTTGGTTTATGTTGCCCCTTTTCCACAGGAAGGTATTTATTGTTTTTGCATATTTAGCTCTTGATGTGTTTTGGTATTTTTGAGCATTTTGCTGTAGTACCTGCATAATTTAATTCAAGAGCCGAAGAGCTGTTTGCCCATTACTAGTTTGTCTATCTTTTAACATTAAAGAAAAAGTATACATAGTAAAAGGAATTACTTGGTTTCGTAGTTCCTCCTATTTATTTTCTTATGCACACAAAAGTAAGTTTTTCCGTTCAACCATAGCACTACAGCGAAAAGCAAAACGTCATGGCAAATACAATTATGCTTTATTCCAATACACATTGCTAATTTTTCATTATTATTACATTTATTCAGCATAATATCTTCAAAGGTTTCATGATTTAATTTGCAATCTTCTGGCCTGAAATCTTTTCCTGCTACACTGAAGACTCTCTCAGCGTGTGCAGAGAAAGCTGCAGCCAAAGGGTTGGCATCCTCTGATAAACATGGTTGGTTCAGGTATCGGTGACATTATGTGAACCTTTCATGGCAGGAATAGGGACTAGTTTGACTTTTGATGCAGGAAAAGTGTTTGGGACGTTTCTTAGGTTAGAAACTGCCGTCACTGCAGCCAACACTGACTTTTAAGGAGAGACACTCAGCTCTTCCTATGAGCAGATCCACCATGGTGCACAAAATGACAGTATAATTATTATTTTAGGTGACACTTCAAATGTTGCATTATTTCATTCTTTACAAAACGACATTTTTATAACAATGATGTATAACAATGTTAATGTGTTTATGTATAATTCATATTTAAATTAAAGTTCATATTTTAGTTAAAAGCTACACCTACAGTACGTATATGAACTTGAATTTGAATCCAAACCCTTTTTCGTTCTTCTTCTTTAAATTCAAATATAAATTTCAATGCCACAACCTGTTTTCAACCACAATTCAAATGTAATTCAGATTAACAAAATGAACTGAAATTCAAGTTCATATATGTATTCAAAATCCTGAATTTTAGGATACGTATTTGAGAATTTCATTCTCAAATCAGTTCTGAATGGTGCACATCCCTAGTTCATATGTTAAATCATGCATTTTTTTTTTCAGAGTGAATACACACTGACTGCTCAGATAAATAACGTCAAAAATAATTTTCTTTTGTTGCTTAAGATTTTTGCACAGTCCTATACTGTATATAACAACTCAAACATTTTTTTATGTTATTTGTTTTAAAGAGGCTGCAATGTGTAACATTAACATCTGTATAAAGAGAAGGTTAGGCTTTTGGCTGACAGCAAGCAAAATGCAACAAATTGTATAATAATAATAATAATAATAATAATGAATGATTTTTGTTTGATGTTTAGAAAAACATTTATGGAACAAAGCAGACAATAAGGTATCTTTGCTAATTTTATATTGACAAACAACTAAACTGTCAAAATTATTTTGCAGGGAATAATCTTACTGACATTATAATAAAGCAAATATGAAAATAGTTGGAATCTCATTTACCTGTGATTATGACAAAGGTTCCATTCCCGAAGGTGACCTCATGAAGAAACACAGCAGCACAATAATACACTGCAGAATCTGACGGCTCCACGTTAGAAATAGTGAGGTTAAAACTCCCCTCTGCATTCAGTAAGGAGTAACGTTTTATGCTTTTATATTCCTTGTAAAATTCACCAGGTACGTAGAGAAGTGCTTTCGCCATGGGCTGGGGCTTCCGACCAACAGCTTGCTTAAACAAAGTAACAAAAGTTGTTTCTCCTTGACAGAAGCATGTCAGGGTCACACTGTCTCCAAGCTGAACCCTCATCAGGTGACTGGGCTGAACAACATCTGTAGTCAGTGCAGTGTCTGCAAAAACAGAAAAACAAAAAAAATCATAATCAAATAAGACATATAATAGTAATCTAAATAACTATTAACTATGATGCAGATTAAATGGCCAAATTCCACTGATCACATCATACAGATAAATGAAAATATTAAAATCCCAAAATAATTTATATTATAGGGCCTTACTAATGAAAATGAGAAGACCAAAGAGTCTGAACATTTTTGTGCTTCCACTGTTTAGAATAAACTGCTCTGCTGCTAAGTGAGAGATCATGGTCGTGGTCGGGATGAAAGGGCAGGAAACAGAGAGGAAACAGAGAGACACACATCAGGCTGATCTGATTGGCTGTTCACATGGGAACTTAAGTAACAGTGAAAAAGCATTTTAATGTGCACTTACATGACGTTTATTAATTTGCTCCTTAACATCCAGTTAAAATGAGAACAATTAGATAAACAGGAGCAGATACTGAGCATATAAAGTTCTTTGTACAGAGTGCTGAGATACTGTGGGAGAGCATTTGCTAATCATCTCTCTCAGACAAGCTCAGCACAGTATGAGTCTGTTATCTATCTGATATTAGACAGTCTCTCATACAGTAATAATAATTGATACTTTATTGGTCCCTGTGGAGAAATTGTCTTAACTTCTCTCTCAACTTGCTCTCTTTTTTTTAGAGTAAACAGAGTAAGTTGTAGTGATAGTGATGCCCAGTGAGCTGGGGGTTAAGGGCCTCGCTCAAGGACGCAGAGATGTGCTGTGGCTGGGTTTGAACTAGCGACCATCTTATTACAAGCACACAGGCATTAGATCTTCTAATCACACTTAAAAGGCAGATTAAATGTTCTTTCCACCATGCAAACAGAATGTAAATTGTAGCTTTACTGCTTAGATTTACATTCACACATTTGCATTTAAAACAAGCATTTTAAGTGATGTACATGAGAGTAAATGGTGAATCAGTTTATTTGCCACTCTACACATTACATTGGCGCCCATTATAAGTAACTGTACAGTGACATTGCAGTTCCTCAGTTGCTTTGATGCATTTCTGGAATCACCCTTAACATCTGCAAAACTGTAAGTGCATTTCCCAAAACAATTCGTGCAAACAGCACCACACAGATGGACTGTCTACAAAAAAAGTCATAGAGGCCACCAGCAGCCCGAATACCACACCGTAAGGCCGTATGTTAGGATGCTCTCTATGGCAGAGCGGTAGGAGGCCACCAGCAGCCCGCATACCAGACCGTAAGGCAGCATGTTAGGATGCTCTCTATGGCAGAGCAGTTGAAGGTCCCGATCAAGAAATCCGACAAGTTTCCCCAATAAGCCAGTAACCCCGCTTCATAGAACAGGCCACAGGACTGGTTTTGGTGAGATAGTCCGAGTAGTAGGTAGAAATCAGGATGGAGACTGAGTGTGGGTCTAACAGGTGAGCAGATGTAGGACAGAATGTAGAGCCCTCTGGTGGAGTGCCTGTGCATGACTGAATGTATGGTTTGGGTCTGATGGTCTGAATAGTTGGTAGAAATAGGCACCTTCCTACCTGATGTGGTAGGTCTAGATAAGGGGTCACCAACATGGTGCCCCAAGGATGCCCCCAATGACCACATGAGTTGCCCGTGGACCTGTTCTATAAAATAGCACAACTCACCAGCGAACATCATCTAAAATTTTATTTTGTCCTGTTTCTAATCTATCACATTTGCATTTATATAGATTTGAAATTGAATATAAAAAAGCATTTAAAACATGTTTATCATGCATGAAGTTTAGACATGTTTAGGAGGGCGTTTAAAACTGATATCAAACTTCGTATGGCTCAGTACCCGTGAAGTAGCTCTCCGTTTTAAAAAGGTTGGTGACCCCTGGTCTAGATCTTGCAAGTTTGTTTGTACTGGCTGTGTGAACATACTGTAGCACTGTTAAGAATATGCAACACAGCCTGAGTTGGGGATCTGCTGTATGCATCAGTAATATAATGCTTTGTCCTTTTCTAGGCTGTTCATTAAGACATAAAGCCTGAAAGTTTTCTGAATGGCATTAATGAAATTGAGCACTGCCCCCACCTGCTGGCCAATTTATTAAAACATTGAAATCGCTGTCTGCACAGGCTGACGTGTCATTTAAGTCTGATAATTTTCTATGAGTCAAACGGCAAGAAAATGACAAGAAGTTAAAAACATGGAGTTAGATGAAGGAGAAAAGATTACAAATTTGAAGATTATGAAATCAGGACATGTCAGCTAAGTCAGCCAAGGTGGGTCTTAAACATAT
Organism: Brienomyrus brachyistius; assembly: GCF_023856365.1. Lineage (NCBI taxonomy): Eukaryota > Metazoa > Chordata > Actinopteri > Osteoglossiformes > Mormyridae > Brienomyrus > Brienomyrus brachyistius. Next base: position 418,640 of record NW_026042376.1, on the reverse strand, counting down.
GGACGGAAGTATGAGCGCTAAACTTAAACGGGTTCACTTGTAACCGCTGCCACCAAATTTCGTTAAATTGCTGGGGAGGTCCAGATACATGAGACAGGAATAGAAGGATTATTCTTTATTAATATACAGACGAGGGTTACAACCCTCCCTAGGGCAATAGAAGGGGATACCTGCCACGGGACATTCTAAAACGCTTAATGTGAAAATGCGTAACGCAACTTAATGTATTAAAACAGTCACCACAAATCACCAAATTTCTCGCGAATGTATCTGGCCATAAAGACTTACCTGACAAGAAATCAAAACCGAAATGCTAGGAATATGGACTTTAAGCCTTTTCTTTATGGGCGTCAATGGAGGGGAAAACGCTTGACGTAAGATGAAGTCCATATTCCTAGCATTTCGGTTTTGATTTCTTCCCTGGCATGGGTGACGGGTGCACCACGTTCCCAAAGCCACGTTAGCCTCGAGCGAACTGCCCGGAGAAACCGCTCACACCAGCGCTGCAACCCGATCTCCTCCCCTTTTAAACACACATTTCTATGGCGTTAAATTAGTGCCAAAAGTCGTGCGCATAAAAACAGAAAATCCATGCTCTCTACGCGCTCGCGATTGCACAGCACTCACTCACTCGCTCGCCGTTAAATTAGGGCCAAAAGTCGAACCACGCGCGTGCGTGTGCTCGAGTGCTGAAAACCCATCCCCTCTACGCGCTCGCGTCTGCACAGCACTCGCTCGCTCGAATTTCCCGCTTCGTCTTACCGTATATAAAAGAATGGGCCAATGTACGGTAAATTGCATTGTGAATAAAATTTCTTAATACAACATCACAAAGCCAATTTAATAAATTCAAATCCTGGGAAGAACGCTCCTCAGATATTAGTTCTCGGGTTAGTGTTAGCAGACTATAGGCGAAACCACCTTAAGTGCTATCTGTTAATGTTTATTAAATTAGCATTAAAATGGAGAGGTTTATAATATCTTTTGTCCTTGTAGCTGCTAAATACACTCATTATTAAAGCCATAAAGTTGTCTGCCTACTACATTGGAATCTCCACTGAGTAAGTGTTTTTGATGGATTTTATTTAACTTTATTATACTCTGGTCCTTAGATCTAATGTCATACTTCTTCACTTATATTGTTTGTGAAAAGGTTTACCACGGTCAAACAGAGCAGCCACTACATCATCATACATGAACAAGCACCTCACAAAACAAAAACATTTCATTTTCATAATTAAAACTTTTGAATGGTAGGCCTAGTGTGTGGATCAGAGACAAGATCTTGACACCTCATTAACTATAATTTGTTCTGTGAACAGCTCAGATACCACCTTCTCGAAAGTCTTCTGCATAAAATAGAAATAGGATTCAGCGCGACTCCACTAAATTTGGATTACCTGGAGTTCCTTTGTCATCAGGAGCTGTATCTTCTGCAGGCCCTGTCTAATCACATTGAAGTACCTCCTGCTAGCACCCTGGCTTTGCAAGAGCTCTTTGACCTTGTGAGGGCACATCTGGAACGTCCAGCCCCATGTGTCACACAGGAAGTCGCTGCCACCAATAGACGACCCAAGATTTTGATTGAAGAACAATGTTTGAAAGAAATGCTCCATACTCAACTTCCTGTGCCTTGCATAGCCACACTGATGGGTGTTTCAAGAAGAACAATCTTAAGAAGAATAAAAGAGTATGAGCTCTGTGTTAGGGAACTTGACAATTTGGTTTCTTCTGTCAAGAATGATCTACCAAATGCAGGCTACAGGATAGTCAATGCAGGCTGCAGTCAATGGGCTACAGGGTTCGGTGGAGAAGAGTTGCAGCCTCCATGCATAGGGTTGATTCCATGCGCATCATATAAAGGTTGTCAAGTCTTGGCTGTGTTGTACGCAGAATGTACCAGGGCCTTTGTCTCTAGTACACGTGGACACAAACCACAAGTTGATCCGGTTTGTATTACCAGCAAATTTATTTGGAGTAAACCCTGGGTGGATTGGTGTGAGGTGGTGGTGGGGCTTTGGAGAAGATTTCCTGCCGATCAACACTAGCAACTTATATCTATCTGTCATGGAGGTCTCGGGACTCACAGATATTCAGAGACATGTGGATAGTTTACCAGTGGTTTTCAGCAGGAAATAGTTATTACTACAAATTGTCACCCCCCCCCCGCCCCCCACGGAAACTGGATCTGGCTATAGTGGGAAAATCTTTTTTTTTTTTTTATTTGTGAGAACTTGAAAGCAAAACAAAACTTGGAAAAAATATATGCTCATTCACCAATTTTCTAATCTGGGGTCTAAAGTGGTCAGGCTTGCAAGTGTATTTGGTTATTTGTCTATCCTAGCCTGTTGCAGTGTATATTTCCTGTATATTTTGCATGTAAAAAATGTTGTTTGTTATGTCAGTGCTTAATATTATCATGTAGTCTTCATGAACTTTCTTCATCTTGGCCAGGGACTGCATTTGAAAAGTAGCCACTTGACTAAAATTGGCACATTTTCAGAAATGCCAGCAACAATACTGATAATGAACACCCCTCTAACTGACTCTCAGTTGGTTTAGAAAAAAGACTTTTAAGAGAAAAGAAAGCCTTCCTTTGGTTTTGCATTTTTCTCTTTTTTGTTGGCTGTGCACAATATATTAGAAGAATACCTTACAATTATATTAGTTAAGAAATAACAGATTGCGTATATACAATATTAAGGTGATAACAACAACCCTCACTGTCTCTAGGTGCTGCTTCAGACAGGGCATTCTGCAGCAGGGACACCACCCGTCGTGCAGCATCCAGCAAATCTCCCTATCACAACAGCCCACATAACAGAATAACATTAGTGTATGATTCAGTAGGGCTAGTCCAGGTCTGGAAAGTAGTTGGGCCAGATTTTTAAACCAAGAAATTTAGCTGGGCCAGACATTTTCAGCGGCCCAGTAAGCAACAGGTAATGGCATTTTAAACAAACACAAATCAAGGTACATTATTTTAAAAAACTACAACTGAACAGAATCTGAGAGCAATATTTTTTTTCACTTCTGAAATGAGAAAAATATTTTGGTCGTATCTGACCTAGACGCATCCCAAAGAAAAAAAATGCCTATTAGATGGTAAACAGACATAAAGAAAAAGGGAAAAATCGTCTATAATCATCATCCGCTTATACTGTGGTGATCCATTTCACCCACACAGGCATGATCACCATTAGCGGTTTCCACATTATTGTCGAGGTGACTATTCACTTTACCTCTGCTTTCTCCGACATCTTCCTGATTCTGCCGCCAACAAGGGGCTCATAGGGTGGAGACTGAGGGTGTTAAACAGACCAATCTTTTGTCACTGAATGCAACAAATAATGTATTTATCTGTCAAAAGTCCAGCACCAGGAAAAGCAACAGAGTGACAGTAGAAACTGTAATAATAATGGAAGTGCGCCGCCCTACAGGGAAGGAGGAGTGATGGGAGTCCCGGTGGTGGCTAAGCGCGCGTGGGGAGAGGCGTCGTACTGTGAGGCTTCATGAACTTCCGATGGGGCAGTGCTGTCATACAGCGGGGAGCCTGAGAGGGGCACTGTGGCCGGGTGCGAGAGCCCTGGGTAATGAGTTGTAGAGCTGCGCAGTGTCACGATCGGGTACAAGCAGGCAGGCGATCGTGCGGGCAAGGCGTGCAAGGAGCAAGCGGACAGGCAAAAACGGGAGTTTAATTAGGAAGCGCGGACGGGGAAACATCTCACGCATACAAACATCAATGACAGACACTGGACTCAGGTAAGACACGGACTGAAATACACAGGACTGAGCAAATTAACTAGATACAGCTGGGTACAAATCGGGAGAAAACACGTGGGTAATCAGGGGGCGTGGCACACAGGAGGAGCGGACGAGCCGGGCATGACACGCAGGAACTGAGAGCCCAAGCTGTTGGACATTCCACTGGACTAGGAGACTGGGGTGAGTGAGGAGGAGCTCATTGACCACAAACTGGGATACTGGCTGTGTGTGAGCAATGGGGTGGAGATTAAGGAAAGACGTTAAATCAGCATGCAGTGTTGCCTGGAAACAACAACAAATATACTAGTGTCACTGTACTAAAACAATATCAAAATAATGCCTATTTTTTATTCATTTTACTTGTAGAGTGCAAAGTACAAAGGAAAACAAAGAGTAACTATGGCGAAATAAATCAAAGCATGTCCCAGAATGATGGGCCTGAATGGATCAGGACAGAAGAAGGCGAAAGTCCTGTTAACGAGGTGAGACGATGCAGACACAGGCCAGGATGTGGGTATAGGCGAGAACAAGAGGGAAGACGGGGGCCCGAGACTCAGCATGGGGACAGGTGGGGGAGGGGAGGCACGGGCTCACCTGGAGCTGCTCCCGGAGGTGCCGCTATGACTCATGGGTAACATGCCGGAATGGGACGGCACCTGTAGGCTGGACCAGTTGTCATGGGAGGGCAACATGGACAGACAGGTAGACGAGCTGTCTGAATAAGCAGCTGCAAGTATAAAACAATAAATGAAGCAGGTATGTGGTGGGCAGTGTTACAGCGTCCTTAATATGGTCAATACAGAAAAGGCATGTTATCATGTTATGTATATACTGCCTCCAGTTACTTAATGCCTAACTTTAATACATTGATTGATTTGTTCACTGCTGCAGCCTGTGTCAACTTTCCTTTCAGACAGATGTAAAGTCCATTCTGTTTTTGTTCTGTGTAGTTTTTTTTGAACAGCATATGGCTGAATTCTGTTAAACCTCAGACTGAAGAAAATTGTGTTAATTGAAAAGCAAATATCAAAAACTCAGTCTGCAGGAATGTTTTTCTAAATATTTCTGTGGACTTTTGGAAATTTCACGAAATTCCATTGCTCCATTACATAAACACTGAGTGAGATTTCATTCCCATTACTGCAACGTATGAAGAGGATTATGACTTATTACTTTAGGTTATCGGACTGAGTGAGTTTTGGAAATTTGCTCTTCGATAACTGAAGCAGTGCTGTGAATGCAGAGGTTATATGCGTCGCATATCAACAGAACTGTATGTTTATGTCTTGTCTTAATTATTTTGATTAAATGTCTAACTATTCCCAATATGTGTGAACATACTTGGCCAAATAAAGCTGATTCTGATTCAGTCAGAGGGTAATCGTCGGTGTGCTGTACTATCGTGGTGACCCACACAGAGAGCTTAGGACCATGATTTCAGTGTGTGCTTGTGTGAGGGGACAGGCAGGGCGGCGGCTCACTGGGTGATGCACTCCTGTGGGTATAGGGGCTGGGATAGGGGGCGGAGCAGTTACTCCTCAAGGAGGAGTAACAGTCACAGCCGTGGGGGGAGGAGAGGGAGAGGGTGCTCCCAAACTGGGGGTGTGGGTTTGATGAAGAGCAGAGAGACCCTGAGCCTGGGATGAACCAGCTGCCTACTGAAACGAAAGCGGATAAAGACAGAAACTAGAACCTCAAACTAAACAACACAAACAACAATATCAAGTTATATTCAATCATTAAACCGTTATATATTTAATCTAAACAATAGTAATAAATATCGTTCCGATTCAAAATATCATTTACGGGTGAATCTTATGACTTGCATTGGGAAACAGGAAACGGGCCAAGCTGCAGGGCCAGTTCAAAGGCATAGTGCGAGGCGCCCAGAAAGGGGGCGAGGTCTGGGCGGAGTCAGCTAAAGAAGAAAAAGGCCTGACCTTTTTCTGGATGCTGTGGACTGTGTTTGTGTGTGAGCTGCAGCTGCATGTTCCTTACATTTTTTTTATTAACACCAGCACCGTGAGGTTTGGCCTGGACTGGGTCCTGTCCTGCATGGTTGAAGACATGTTGACTGATGGTCAGCCCGTGTTCTGTTGGATCCCACAGAAAGGAAATGGGAATCCCGTTTGGATCGGATGCTGACAGTTGAAAAAAAACTCATGTCTGTGTGTTATGAAAGAATATCAATAAATGTTTCCGAAAGGGGATGACTCATTTGGTAATTATTTACGGCTTATGTTATGGCTGAGAAATTTACAGTCTTTACTAAAGTCTGACTTCTTTCGAGTCACCTTTAATATAGATTGGACACTCTCTATGCTATGTACAATACTTATATAGATGGTACATGTTTACTTGCTTGCACAGATGGTTGATTAGGTAATTAGTGTAAGTGTGTGTGTGTGTGTGTGTGTGTCCAATCGCATGTATGTCCAAGGTCCATAGTAAGTAATATACACTGATCAAGAGATGCCTGAAAGTGGATGAAAGAGGACATTAGTGGGTGTATCACTTAGTGTAACGGGTGCAGGAAAATGAGCAGGACTGCAAGCCATATAATGACCCACTGTCCTTATCTAGCTCTTAATACAGTATGCATACAGTGATGTATCTACAATGGACAGCTACTATAAGCAGATAGCACAGTACAGGTGCTTAATCTGTATGCTATTTCCATCCATCCATTGTCCAAACCGCTTATCCTACTGGGTCACAGGGGGTCCGGAGTCTATCCCGGAATCAATGGGCACGAGGCAGGGAAGAACCCAGGATGGGGGGCCAGCCCATCACAGCTCACACTCACACACCATTCACTCACACATGCACACCTACGGTAAATTTAGCTACTCCAATTAGCCTCAGCATGTTTTTGGACTGTGGGGGGAAACCGGAGGAAACTAGCAGCTTTGTGTGGTAATTGTTTGTATTAAAAATACATTGGATCAAGTCAAATTATTTTTATGAAGAATTAACATCTAAAAGCTGCTAGTAGACCGTGGGAAAATAATTTTTCTATTTTCTTGCTGCCATCTCGTGGCCAAAAGTAGGTATTGCAATTTCCATCATATGTAAGAGGGCCTGCCCATCAGAGTAATGTACATCCTGTGACATGTATTGACTATCAAGACAAACTGAAACACGGTGTATTAGGCTGTCAATGAGTACTGGACTAGGGTGAAAAACTGCCTGATAATCTACCTATTAACTAGAAGAGTACAAACTGGAGACGGATCCCCTAATACAGAGGGATTAACGTCTGTGCCACATCCAGAACCATTCAGTGTAGGAGTCTGGTGGTTCTACTGGATACTGACAAGTACCCAGCCCCTTTGTTCCCTCTGATAATCATCAGTCCTCCTCTGAATGCCTTCACCACTCTATTCCTGAATAGGTACACATTTAAATATGCTAGCAAGATCAAGGTATTGGGATAACTGTTAGGTTCGCTGTTCAGAGAGTTGCAGTGAAAACCATCATACACAGTGGCCCTTTCTGGATAAGATTACCTCCCTCTGATCTAACAGGTCAAGATCAAAGCAAGGTGCATTGCAATGTCTGACACCCAGCACACTACAGCATATAAAATACAGGTATCCATCGCCTTCCGCATTTGGAACCAGGACCACTTGTTGCAAGTCAATTTGGGCGTATCTCAAGTTATACGAGAGAGGCAAGACATTAAGGACAGTATACACAGTACTGAAATAATAATGTACATATTAAACCACAGCACTTAATAAACAGATACTGCACTTACATTTCACAAAAAAAAAATAAAGCACAGATTGCACTAAGAAATCAAAAGATGCATGTGCTAGCAAACAGTGGGAGCTGAGGAAGAAGCAGTGGTGAAATACTTTATTGTACAGTACAGTAAGTTTCTTTTTATAGAATGAAATAGCATACAGGGGGCGGCATGGTGGTGCAGTGGTTAGCACTGTTGCCTCACACCTCTGGGACCCGGGTTCGAGTCTCTGCCTGGGTCACATGGGTGTGGAGTTTGCATGTTCTCCCCGTGTCGTCGTGGGGTTTCCTCCGGGTACTCCGGTTTCCCCCCACAGTCCAAAAACATGCTGAGGCTAATTGGAGTTGCTGAATTGCCCGTAGGTGTGCATGTGTGAGTGAATGGTGTGTGAGTGTGAGCTGTGATGGGCTGGCCCCCCATCCTGGGTTCTTCCCTGCCTCGTGCCCATTGATTCCGGGATAGACTCCGGACCCCCTGTGACCCAGTAGGATAAGCGGTTTGGACAATGGATGGATGGATGGATGCTGAGGCTAACTGGAGTTACTAAATTGCCCGTAGGTATGCATGTATGAGTGAATAGTGTGTGAGTGTGCCCTGTGATGGGCTGGCTCCCCATCCTGGGTTGTTCCCTGCCTCGTGCCCATTGCTTCCGGGATAGGCTCCAGACCCCCCACGACCCAGTAGGATAAGCGGTTTGGACAATGGATGGATGGATGGAAATAGCATACAGATCTTATAAGCACCTGTACTGTGCTATCTGCTCATAGTAGCTGTCCATTGTAGATACATCACTGTATGCATACTGTATTAAGAGCTAGACAAGGGTCATTATATGGATTGCAGTACTGCTCATTTTCCTGCACGCGTTACACTAAGTGATACACCCACTAATGTCCTCTTTTATCCACTTTCGGGCATCTCTTGATCAGTGTATATTATTTACTATGGACCTTGGACATACATGCGATTGAACACACACACACACTTACACTAATTACCTAATCATCCATCTGTGCAAGCAGGTAAACATTTACCATCTATGTAAGTATTGCACATTGCATAGAGAGTGTCCAATCTATATTAAAGGTGACTCAAAAGAAGTCAGACTTCAGTAAAGACTGTAAATTGGCAGCCATAACATAAGCCGTAAATAATTACCAAATGAGTCATCCCCTTTCGGAAACATTTATTGATATTCTTTCATAACACACAGACATGAGTTTTTTTTCAACTGTCAGCATCCTTCTCGATTGTCAGAAGCTCTGCGCTAGAGGGAGGTTTACTGGTCTTATACTCTTCTGGCACCTTGTGTGATTCCTGACTTGGGACATCAGTTTGGCTCCTTCTGTATGTGGTTTACATTGTATTTGTTCTTTAAAGTTGCCCCTTCAGAATTAGACAGTGTAACCAGCTTGCCACATATTGCCTGGATGACATAAGGTCCGGTAAAATCCGGTTCCGTTCTTCCTCCTTTCCGTCCCCGCTTCCTCATGTTGAACAGAAGCGCCTCATCTCCAACATGATAAACTGTGTTTTGGTACCTCTTTTGTATTCGTTTACCACATGCCTGCTTCTGTTTTTCCTGTGACTAGGAGATGTTTTCAGCTGTTGTTGCTTATTGTCTCAACTACTTTATTTTTTTCATCAAAAAACGTGCCGTAGCTTTTCTCATCGGGAAGAATAATTGTGGAAAGCTGAAGTGGAAAAACATTCATAGCAAATTATTATTATTCACAGATCATTATAAAGAGTCATTTTCTAAAAGCATTAAGAACAATGTAATTTGCTGTTTCAAGATATGTTTTTAAATAACTACTTGTCAGTCATAAGAAACTCTTCAACACACATGATCCGATCTTGCCACAAATCATTTTTAATCTCACTTTTGTTGCCAGCAGTTCAGACATTAATGGCTGTGTGTTGAGTTATTTTGAGGGGACATCAAATTTACACCATTATACAAGCTGTACACTGATTACTTTACATTCTATCAGAGTTTCATATCTTTAACGTTGTCCCTTGAAAAGATATAATAAAATATTTACAAAAATGTGTGGGGTGTACTCACTTTTGTGAGATACTGTATATTAAGGGATTGATTGTCAATAATATCAGTAATTCCTGATGTAATGTTAAAAGAATAGAGCCTGTCTCACACAGTTCTAAAACAACCTCAAAAACAGACTTACCATTTTATGTCATCATTCGTTTTCTCATCCAGGCCATTGGTTTGGGGATGATATGCAGCAGTGATCAACGGCAGAACAGGGGCTCTGAACGCAGTATGGATTAAAAAGGAATTAACCATCTCTCTCAATATAAAATTAGGATCATTTATTCTCTACAGAGGCCCCCATAGAATAGTGCATCCATCCCCTCACTCATGTTTAGACAGACGTAAGGCAACAGGCCAATGACATTCAGAACAGCAACAACATCAACAATTGTACAGCTAGTTTTAAAATTTAATAAAAAAGACAAACCAATTAGGTAATATTAATGAAATTATTAAAATGTGCAGATTAATAGTCAGAAATAATTTGCGATTTTAAGAGCGGAAAGGATACATTAAAACTCAATTACATTTATCCCTTAATAATAAAAAAAAGGTTTTTGAATTTTACATCATGATAAATGAGAACTATATGTGATTACTAATTACTGTTGACTAATTTCCTGTCTGGACGTTTCCCTCCTCATTGTTAAAAGTCATTATATGTCTGGGTGCCAGTCAGTGGAAGCACACAGACATGTTGGCCAGCTGTCATATTCATTCAGCACCAGCCCATCAAGTAGAGAATTCAGCACCACGGACAGTGACCTGTGTTACAATGACATCAGGTCATTGGCTCTAAATATTTTTCTAGAAATAACTAAATGGCTCTATTGTAGAAATTTCCAGCCAGAGTCTTGTGGTGCGTTCGTTTTTCTCTCGGAACTTGGAAATTCCAAATTGGGTGACATCACATCCAACAATCTCCCGTTCAAGCTAGCACAACTCGGAACAAACATGGCTGCCTCCATGAATACGCTGCTGTGTTGTTGCTTTATATTTTAGCAGTTATGGAGTAAGATTATTATTTCAGACAAATAAACAAGAAACAGGAACTAGTCAAACCACATTAAAAGCTTTATAAAGTATTTTAGTACATTCATAGCGATATTCTTTTTTCGAGAGGCAAACAAACTACAAACAAACCAAAAACACTAACAAGTCTGGTAAAAATCTGATATTGCATGTTAGGATACTGTTTACGGTCACAATATGGTATTCTCTAAATCGAACACGTGCAATTACATTAATAATTACTAATAATTATAAATAATAATAATAATAAATGGGCGGTATGGTCGTGCACTGGTTAGCACTGTTGCCTCACACCTCTGGGACCCAGGTTCAAATCTCCGCCTGGGTCACATGTGTGTGGAGTTTGCATGTTCTCCCCATGTCGTCGTGGGGTTTCCTCCGGGTACTCCGGTTCCCCCCCACAGTCCAAAAACATGCTGAGGCTAATTGGACTTGCTAAATTGCCCGTAGGAATGCATGTGAGAGTGCATGGTGTGTGTGAGTGTGCCCTGCGATGGGCTGGCCCCCCATCCTGGGTTGTTCCCAGCCTCGTGCCCATTGCTTCCGGGATAGGCTCCGGACCCCCCGTGACCCAGTAGGATAAGCAGTTTGGAAAATGGATGGATGGGATAATAATAAATTTAACAAAATAAACATTTTTAAGGATTTGTAAAATAGAATTAATGTTGAGTGTGTAAGCCGCCATGTTGAAATTACGTCACAGGGGCAACTCGGACAAGAAGATTCTGTCAGACATTAACGTCATAAAAGAGGCGTTTCTAATGGGAAGTGATGTTTTTCGTGACGTTTTTGTCCGAGTTGGAGTGAAATAATCAAACGCAGCATGTGTTCCTATTTGAAGAGAATATTCTATTTTTATTCTAAGGAACTACAGAAAATCAGCTCTGCATGTGATCTCCCCTTTACTGCTCGAGCAGGGCACACGCACATCAACAAGTGTCAAGGCAGCAAGTGCATGCAAACAACTTCTCAGGACGGTTACAGTATAGGACCTTCAGAAAGAGCCAGACTGCGGCGTCATTCAGAGATTCCATTGTCTAAGGCTTGCACTAAAACATTACAGCATATTTAAACAAAGTAGCATGGCACCTGTGTCAGAATCCCTCCCTGCCTTGTTCTGTTCTCTCTTTGTTGTCCCCATTTAGCCAGCACATGTCACTGGCCATCCTGACTCCTCTTTTGATTGTGGGTTTTAAGGGTATCAGTGGGTCTGTGTTTTCATAATTGTCCCCCAGGCCACCATGCTGCTCAGCCCTTGATTCCAACTACAGTTGCAATCAGGTGGTTCTCAATCTACTAGGACTGTATAACAGGATTGGCCACCTGTTCTACCTTTACTCGTTCAGCCGCATTCATGAGTCTGGCCTATAGGTTATTCAAATTTTGTCCTGCCAAATTTACCGGACAGGAGGTGGACACTGCAAATGAATGTGTGAATACTCCAATACCTACATCTTTACAAGTTACCTGAAGTGGTTTGGTAAATGATTGTGAGGTTGGAAGTCCTTCTTGATGTCTGTTTGCAGCTCATCCACCAGCAACTGCACGAGTTGTCGCTCCCAGAGGGAATCCCACTCTCGGTCCGCTGGAGGGTCCATCTCACTGTAGCTGGAGTATGTTTCCATCAGTCACTTGGCGTGGGGCTCACAGAATTTACCAGGCTCCTGTTTAATCTGACGCACCTTAGTCCAGTCCATGCATCTGGGGAACTTCTCTGAAAATCTCTGGCAGATTCTTTGCAGCTATACTTGATATTGGGTACTTGCCGCAACTAAGTAATGGGTTGTTGAATCAAAGTCCCGTTCCATGTCAAAAATAACCCCATTTTAGGGTTTTGTTAAACAACTGGTCTAATTTGGATGCAGAGGTTCTGCACGGAAGGCCCAGTCTCTGAAGGGCTGTGGCATAGCGAGGCCTGTTCTGCCTGGAATCCGGCAGGTCACTGGCAACATCCCCCAACTCCTTCATCTATAAGGTCGGGAAACCAGAACGTTTACTCCCCCTTATGGATAAGGACATACCAACGTTGGGGCAACTCCTGCTGCCTGAGTCTTCAACCAAGTCCAAAACAAAAGTATACAATGTTAGGAAGGGTAATTCAATGGTATGAGACTGAAACTAGAAACTGTAAATCGGATGGAGTTAAATAGCAATACTGTGGAAGAGGCATGGGAATTTTTTAAAAGCACATTGTTGCAAGTGCAAAAGAACTTCATACCCGTTTCCAGAAAAACTAAATCTAGGAAACTGCAACCAAGCTGGTGTCATGACCTGCTTGTACGATCCTCGTGTGTGCCACGCCCCCTCATTAACCATGTGTGCTGCCCCGATTGTAACCAGCTGTTTTCTGTCAGTTTGAGTAGTCCTGTGTATTTAGTCCACATTCAAGTCTGTTTCCCCAGTCCTGTCATTGAAATCTCTCGCTGTTGGTACCTGTTTTCATCAATAAACCCTCATTCCCGACTCTCCGTTTCCCGGATCCTTGATTCCTCGCTTCCTGCCTGTTCGTCCAGCACGCGATGTCACAGGTGGTTTACTACGAAAATTAAGAATAAAGTCAGGAGCAAAAGGGCTTTCTTCCACAAATGGAAATTAACTAATGATTTCAAAATAAAGCAGGAGTATCTAAGTCTACAGGTTTAGTTAATAACAGTTATAAGGATGACGTTAAAAGTTTCTTCCAATATTTTAACTCCGAAAGAGCTCTAAAAGCTGAAAATCACTCATTTGCAGGATAGTAAGGGCCTTATAATTGAAAATGAAATTGATATAAATGAGTTTAATGATTATTTTACAATGGCTGTTCACAGTAGAATAGCTTACCACCATTTAGTACAAATACAACGATGTCTATGACCAATATATGTATAACTGAGGCTGATGTGGTACAAAGCCTAGCTAAGCTCAAAATAAATAAATCGCAAGGCCCTGATGGCATCTTATCTATAGTTTTAAAAGAGATGAGGGGTATTATTAGCCAACCTTTAACTTTACTATTCCAGAAATCATTATCTGCTGGTGTGGTATCTTCTGATTGATGTTAGATCATGTCTCATGTCCAGAGAGGCTACAACAGGATCTGGATTTAATTAGCGACTGGGCTCATACGTGGCAGATGAAATTTAACATAGATAAATATAAGGTAATCCATGCAGGGAGCAGAAATATAGTAAATATAGTAAAGTACAGATATTTTATGGGTTCCACTGAAATAAAGGTAGCTGATTACGAGAAAGATCTCGGTTTGTATGTTGATACTTCCATGTCCCACTCTTGCCAGTGTGGGGAAGCATTAAAAAAAGGCAAAAGGATGTTGGATTAAACTCCACACACCTAGAGATGTAAGTCAAGAGAAGTGATGCTACGATTATATAATTCCTTGGTAAGATCCCACCTAGAATACTGTGTGCAGGTTTGGTCATCATACCTTCAGAAGGACATTGCTGCCTTGGAAAAGGTGCAACGTAGGATGACTAGAATGATTCCTGCACTTAGAGGAATGTCTTATGAGGAGAGGTTCGCTGAGCTGAATCTGTTTAGCCTCAAGCAAAGGAGACTATGGGGGGACATGATCCAGGTATATAAGATTCTAACAGGTCGGGATGCTGTTCAGCCAAATGACCATTTCAATATTAATTTAAAATACTAGAACTCGTGGCCGTAGTGGAAATTAGCTGGAGAACATTTAAAAATGAATCTGAGGAAGCACTTCAATTCAATTCAATTTTATTTATATAGCGCTTTTAACGACATGCATTGTCACAAAGCACTTTACATTTAACCGGCCAGAACCCCACCAAGCAAGCCTGAGGCGACAGTGGCAAGGAAACTCCCTCTAGCAGGAAGAAACCTTGAGTGGAACCTAGACTCAGAAGGGGACCCCATCCTCCTCTGGGCGACCAAGGAGCATGAAACTGCATTTACTCTAATTTATTCATTAGAGTTCATATAGTTATAAAGTCCCAGTTGGTTTCATGTAGTTATATCCAGGAGTCCAGGTGCGGGTTCACACGGTGTAGTCGGCTCGGTATCAGCTCGAAAAAGAGAAGATGGAGAAGAGTTATTGCCCTACACCTAACCGGCAGGACTAAAGCAACTATGACAGCCTGCCTAAAAGAGTGACCTGGAAGGAAGCACAGGCATGAGGGTTTACAGAGGTTTTGGCGTCAAGCCACCTCCCATCCACAGCTTAAGTGATCGGCGAGAGTGGCAGGACGACAGCACCAATCCCCCCTTTCCCCTTCAATCTCAAATAACTATGAACCTCCAGATTTCCCATTCACCTTAGAAAAGAAGATTTAACTATCCAAAAGACTGGCGAAAGAGGTACATCTTAAGCCTTGACTTAAAAGCAGAGATTGTGTCTGAGTTCCGAACACTAATAGGAAGTTTATTCCATAGCTGTGGTGCTTTATGAGCAAATGCTCTTCCCCCAAAGGTAATGTTCTTTATTCTGGGTACGGATAGAATACCTCCATCTCGTCATCTAAGTGTATGATTCGGAACGCAAATGAGGTCACTCACATACTGCGGTGCAAGACCATTTACAGCTTTATAGGTTAAGAGCAGTGTTTTGTAGTCAACACGAAATCTAACTGGCAGCCAGTGCAGTGAAGATAAAATTGGGGTAATATGATTATATGTTTTAGTTTAACTATTGCTAGTAGCGGTTCAATCAATGCTGGGAGCATCGCTGAATAATTTTGATGGAACAGGGTCTAGCATACAAGTAGATGAATTTGAAGATAAAATTAAGTACATCAGTTCTGACTGGTTAACCAATATTCAATATTCAAAATGTTCTGTTTAATTGAGCATATTTTTGGTCAAAAAGTTTCATAAAGTCGTCACTGGAAAATAACCAGTGGTCTGGTTATTAGTCAGCTTGGACACCATAGTAAATAGGAATCTAGGATTATTTTTGTTTATTTCAATTAGTTCTGATAGATACTAGATGATTTGGCGGCACTAAGAGCCTTTTTGTAGCTACCCATAGCCTCTTTCCATGCTAGTTCGAACACCACTAGTTTAGTATGATGCCACTTACATTCTGTAAGGACATAAAACTTATAGGTCCTGCAGGCCCCAACTCTGATCAGCCTGCATCAGTCTATTTCAGAGCTCCGCTGGCCCAGGCAAGACTGGACTCAACTCGTCAAACCACCCCTTTTAAGGAAGGCAAAGGCCTGCCGGCTCCTGAGAGACTGGATAGGAATAACTGGAGCAGCACAGAAAAAGCAAGACCTTTCACCCCCGGAGTGACCAGAGTTCCACAATCAATCCACAGCAACAACAGCTGTCAGCCTCCAGACACAGACACCTTTTCCACTATAAACAGGATAACTCAGCACACATAGATGTTAGGGACTGTTGGGGAAAGCGCCCGGCGTTTCCACCCCAACTCCACATTTATGAGACACACACAGGTTACAGTTTTACTTGCAAGGGTACCCACACTCTCTGCAATGCAAACTACAGCAGAATGTGTTACAAAGGGTGGTTCCCCTTGACTCCTTTATTTATAGTCAGTGGGAGGCGCAAGAGTCATGCAGAATAGGGAGGTGAGAGAAAGTTCTGGTTTTGCTAAGGTGGGAATGCTATTATTAATATAATCTAAAGTATGAGGCTAGGGGAAAACAAAATAATATATATACATATTTACATTCATTGCTGATCATACAGGAGTGATAACAAAATGATTAATAACAGTTTCTTCAACCTAACAGTCCCTCCTGTTTATCATGACAGTATGATCAAAAACATCAGTATTGTACAAGTTGCAAAAGCATTTCCAGTACAACTGTCATTTAGATCACATCATCATCATCCTAACTGTGGAGTACAGAAAACCATCAGGAGTCGTTCCTCCTGTTTATCATAGAAAAACATCTAATTCCGTTACTTCAGGTCCGAGCCCTGCACGGGTGCTTTCGGCTCAGCCGTCATTTTGAATTACATGTCTTCTTCATCGCTATCGCTGGAAACAGGCTCTGTCTCCATATTCTGCAAAAGATGCAGCACATTTGGCCTGGGACATATTCATGGGTTTTCCATATACAGTGGGTCCTTCACTATGAGTAGGCATCACAGAACAAACATAGCAATTCGTCACATTTTTTGCTGTTACAGTGTCATGTACATATCGATACCAGTAGTTCTTCATGAACGGGTGTGAGTGGTCAGCAGGCAACGGGCGCAGATGGAAGTCGTCATGGGTCCATCGCCGTAGGTGCTGCAATGGAGCTAGTGGGAGCAAGGACAACCATACAAGTCCAACAACAAGAATGACCCCTAGAGTCACCTTACCACATCCCCACCCCGTCAGAGCCATCCTAATAGAGTGCAGTTCAGTTGTTTTCTTCACCGGGTTGAGACAGCAGCACCCTATTGGTTACTGTGCCTTTGTAGCGGACTTCCACTGCTACTCTGTCGCTGAGGCCTCTGATAAGGGCTTGATGGGTTTACAGTGACTTTTGTGTATCCAGGAAGGTCGTTCTGCTATTTTCACAGCTGTTGGTGTTGTGAGGAGGACTTGATAAGGACCGTCCCACCAGGGTGTGCTCCACTCCTTCCGCAACAGGACCTTGACCAGGATCAAATCCCCTGGCTGCAAGTTATCCTGTTGGTTAGAAACAGAATTTACTGGCAGACTACTGGGGCTATGTTTTTGTTGTGATGATAGCAACTTTCGCATCCAATTAGCCAATGTATTTTCTCTGTCCGCTTTCCCTATATCACTCATTTCGGTTGCTAGAGGAAACGGCCTTCCGTACACTATCTCAAAAGGTGTTAATCCTGCAGGAATGGGAGTTATTCTCATCCACAATTTTACTGGAGACAAACATTCTGGCCACGGCCTTTTTGTCTCTTCCATTGTTTTTCTGAGCCTTGTTTTAATAGTGCCGTTAGTTCTCTCCACTAAGCCTGCACTCTGAGGGTGATAAGCACAATGATTCTTAAGCGTAAAACCTAATGCTTGTGAACAAAGGGACATGGTCTGATTTACAAAATGAGTCCCATTGTCTGATCTTATAATATGAGGTATGCCATAAGTAGGGAAATAATGGCCTACCAAACATTTTGCAACAGTCATTGCATCACAGTGCTTTACAGGGTATATTTCTACCCACTTAGAAAAGGTGTCTATAATGACTAGACAGTACTTCTTCCCTTGTGACCAAGATAATTCAATAAAATCCATATGTACAACTTGAAACGGGTACTCAGCTACAGGGAACTGGCCACGTTTTGGTCTCATGTTACCCTGTGCATTATGTTTACAGCAAATTAAGCATGTTCTACAAAATTGCTTTGCATAATCAGAAAAATTTATAGCATAAAAGTATTGCTGGATAATATGTACCATCCCTCCTGTTGAGACATGAGTATTTCCATGGCTCACTAAGGCAGCTGTTTTGTATAAGTTTTTTGGTAGGATGGGCTTGTCATTCATATAGTAAACTTTCCCTTGCTGTATTGCTCCTCTCTTGATCCAACTCTGTATTTCTGTTTTAGGAGCATGAATCTGTGCATCACACAGCACATCACTATCTATGAAAAGAATGTCTGCCACTGATAAGGTGGGCTGTTTCAGGGCCGCTTCTTTGGCAGTTTTATCTGCAAAGTTGTTTCCTTTAGCTATTGTGGAAGCATCGGTTTGGTGTGCTTTACATTTGCACAGTGCAAGGCGAGTCGGTAATTGTACAACATCTAATAATCTAAGTAGTAAGTTTGTGTGAGTTAGAGACGTTCCCTGCGATGTTTTAAAACCTCTATTTTTCCACACTCTTGCATGGTGATGAACAGCTCCAAACACATATTGACTATCAGTGTATATAGTAAGTGACTTATTTTTGAATAGCTCGCATGCCCTAATTACAGCATAGAGTTCAGCCGCTTGTGCTGAACAAGCAGGTGGGAGTGCATTGGCCTCTAACACTTCAGTGGACGTAACTACAGCATACCCGACCTTATTTTTTCCCATATCATTTTTTGATGCTGATCCATCTACATAAACAACCATTGAATCTGAAATTGGGGTCTGTAAAATATCTGCTCTGGGTTTTGTTTGCTCTTCCACAACTGCTTTGCACGAATGTGGCTCTCCATCTTCCGTTGTCGGAAGAAGGGTGCTAGGGTTAAGAGGACCACATCGCTGTATAGTAATGTTTGACTGTGAAAGCAGGAGTGAGACTAAGGTCAGATGTCTAGCATGTGTGAGGAACGGAAGCGGCGTCTGCAGTAAAACTAATGAAACTGAATGTGGCACCTTCAGGGTGAGTGGGTGACACAACACTAATTCTGCTGATAATTTTACTGCTTCTGCAGCAGCTGCACATGCTTGCAAACATTGTGGAAAACCAGCTGCTACTGCATCTAATCGTTTAGAATAGAATGCTAGTGGTCTTTCCTTTGTCCCGAACGGCTGTGTTAATACCGCTTTCATATAACCTTGATTAGCATCAACACATAAGGTAAATGGTTGTTGATAATCTGGTAAGGCAAGTATCACATTTGTTTGTAGCATCATTTTTAAGTTTGTGAATGCCAATTCTCCTTCTTTTGTCCACTGAATTTTATCTTTTAAGGCCATGTCTTTCCCATAAATTAAGGTTTGCAGAGGTTGAACGAGTGCAATGATACTGAGAAAAATGCATTACTGAGATCAACTACTGAGAAGTAACTTTTATCAGGGGTTAATGAGTTGAGCAATAAGTGTGGGTTGGGCACGTCTGGTGCTGCGTGTTGCACTATGTTATTAACTGGTCTTAAATCCTGCACCATGCGCCATTTCCCTGTATGTCCCTTCTGGACAGGGAAGATAGGAGTATTGCAAGTGGCCTCAGGAGCCTCTCGCAATATTCCTGATGCCAACATATCCTGCACTACAGGGGCTATACCTTTCTCTGCCTCAGGTTTTAATGGGTATTGTCTAACTACCGGGCGGTGTTCTGATTTCACAATTACTTTGTATGGTGGGAACCCCTTTACCAGTCCTACATCAGTGGGGGAGGACGACCACAACCCTTCCGGGAGGCGATCTAGATCTGGACATGATCCCTCCTCCAGGGTTGAAAAAATTTGTCAGGTTGGGTCCTGCAAGTGTGTGGTGAGAGTGGTTTGAACTCTCCATCCCAAAGGGAACCGCCACACATTGTGTTTTTTGTCATAGCTCCAACAGGAGCCAGGTACGGGTTGGTAGTCATTGTAACTGTGCATGGAATCTCGTAAGAACATCTCTACATCCCTCCACTGCATCTGAGGTGGTTTTGATAGAGATACGTGTGGTGTTTCCCCTCTGAACACAGCCTGTTGTTTATTAGATAAGATGACTGAGGCAGCAGAAAAGCCAGTAGTGGAGTTAACATACAAATGTTGTAAGGTAATACAAGTGTTTTGGAGGGCATGAAACGTTTTGTCATAGGCATAATCTGGTCCTGGGGTGCCTTTGTACCACATAGTGACGTGTAAGGCATCGTCAGGCATGAACTGGGTTTGTTTAGGGGACTGCTTTTCTCTAGTTTTTCGCAACAATTCTCGTGTCTGTGCAGTTCCCCCTAGGTCCAGTGACCAGTAATATTGTGGTGCTCCGGTTCCTTGCACAACATAGGCTTCCTCATTTATGATTGCTTTCATGCCAGAGTTTGTGGCAACTACACTAATGCCCATCTGTACCATAAGGTCACGGCCTAACAGATTGACAGGGCAAGAAGGGCTTATTAACACTTGTGCTTGACATTCAATCCCAGTTTCCTTATCTTTTACTGCAACTGGGTTTGTTAGCTGATGACTGTCTGTTTGGCCTCCTGCTGTTTTTATATTTATGACAGATGAGGAGTATGTGACTTCAGGAGGACTGGAGGTTAGGACAGTCCTACAGGCTCCAGTATCACACAGGCATTCGTATACTTTGCCATTTATGATTAATTTCCGACTTGGCAAAGTTCCCCACTGCCTTTCTGCTAATAGCTGACATACTGCTTGCAAATCTATTTCCTCATCCAGGAGGTCTTGTAAGGTAACCTCCGTTTCTTCCCTTAAAATGACCTCTGTTTCACCTCGGATAGTGTCGGCAACAGGGGTCTCCGAGGAGGGTCATTGGTCATTTTCGGTGGAGTTTGGATTAAATGGTCGCTTCCCTGACCTGCAGTCCCTGCTTAAATGTCCAGGTTTCCCGCATGTCCAACACTCTGTTTCCTGTGAAAACCCTCCTGTTTGTTTATTTCTAAATCTTCCTCGGCCTCTAAATCTTCCTCTTCCTCTACCTCTGAATCCCCCGCGTCCCCGAGGGTTCGTTTGCACTAGCGCTACCACGTCAGAGGCGCTGAATATTGTATCTGTCTTTTGCTGTTTCTGCGCTTTCTGTGCGTGTTGGGCATATTCTAAGGCTTGTTGGACTGAGCCAGTATTCTGATGTACCCAATGTTTGTCGAGATATTTTCGCAATTCAGGCTTTAGGCCTGCGACAAAAGCTCGTTTTAATTGTTGCTGATACACTCCTCCGTCTTCCTCGTCGTGAGGAATTCCTGAATTTCCCCTGAACACCACTCGCATCCTATCCATAAAATCCTCAGGTTCCTCTCCATCTTTTTGTTTGCACTGCGCTATTCGCCCATAATCTGCACGTCTCACGAAGACTGTGTCTATCCTCTCTCGCAGGTGTTGTAATGCTTGAATGAGTTCCTGTGAGTTATGTGCTAAGACTTCATCATTATTACCATGTCCTGTGAAGTCTCCCGCTACACGTCCCCATTTATGGGTAAACAACTGTCTTAGGCATCGGTACATTTCCCTGCCGTTCAAATGAAAACTACTTTGTAATTCTAGGATGGCAGTCCAAAACTCGGGTACCCCTTCTTCAACCGGGGGTATTTCTTTTAAAGCCGCTGTTCTATCCTCAGCGGTCCAGGGTCTATATACTAACATAGTTTCGGGTCCTGCATTATTTGGCCCTCGATTTGGGTTTGCCACTTCTACGAGGGGACACTGCCATTCTACCTCCTCTTGTTCTGTGTTATTTTTTGGATGCCATTGTACTTTAGCTGTGGCCAAATCTTTTACAGGATATAGAGAGGGATCAGACCCTCGAGTTAACATGCGAGATGGTTCCACCCCCCCCCCTTGCTTCTTGTCTATCTGTGGCTGGAACCAGCGCCGGTGCAGGCACCGGAATTTGTGGGGGCGGTGGAGGAGCTGGAGGGGCAGAAGGTCTTGCTGCCGTTTCTTCGTCTAGTGTGATTAAAGCCACCTGCAGTTTTTTCTCCTTATTTCCCTTTTTCTGTTGTCTCTTATTATCTCTTAGTTTACTCTGTTCTAACCATGCATCAGAGAAAACGTATTCCTTTTTTCTATCTTGGTCTTTTTTATTATTGGTAGTCTGTAACATCTCCAGTTTTAAGTTTCCCGGTAACTTTAATATATCTGGAGTGTGGAGTTTTCCTTCAAACCCATGTTTTTTCCTCCATCTCTGACTACTTATTTGTCCTGATCCTGGTTTATATCCTTCCATAAACTTCTCATCTCCCTCTAGTTTGATTTGTTTACTCAGATTTTTTCCCATTGTTACCTTTTATTGAATACACTACAAAACATAAAAAATCCTAAAAGCAAGTCCCTGGCATGAGACCTCAGGAGGACACCAACACGGCCTTCTACTGCTCACTATTAGAGCAGCGGTGTTAGTTTTCAGGGATGAAACCCGTCCTTTATCCTTCAGTCACCAGTATGTTGTTGCTTTTAGGGTGGATCGTGTAGGTTAATCTAAAACCTATAAAAACACATCCACATACATCAATATATATATTTCCAACAACGCCTACTTTCTCTCCCGGTTAATTTCGGCTAACCTCAACCACATGCATGTCTTGGCCACCTACTTATTTAGGTGCCGTATCTCTCACTTGGCCACCTACTCACTTAGGTGCCATATCTCTCACCTGTATAGTGTGCTCTCTGTTCCGTCACCGAGGTCCTTCAGACATCACCAGACGTCGAGCGCAGTTCTAACCACCGGCCTGATGACGAATTCACATCACAGGTCTTTCTTGCACCCGTCTTCGAGTGACTGCCGGCAGTTTTCGGTGTCGCTTCTCTCGGCGTACTGGAGACGTCTTCGGGGTTCCTCGGATCCGGCTCGAAGGACCAAATTCTATGTTGGGGAAAGCGCCCGGCGTTTCCACCCCAACTCCACATTTATGAGACACACACAGGTTACAGTTTTACTTGCAAGGGTACCCACACTCTCTGCAATGCAAACTACAGCAGAATGTGTTACAAAGGGTGGTTCCCCTTGACTCCTTTATTTATAGTCAGTGGGAGGCGCAAGAGTCATGCAGAATAGGGAGGTGAGAGAAAGTTCTGGTTTTGCTAAGGTGGGAATGCTATTATTAATATAATCTAAAGTATGAGGCTAGGGGAAAACAAAATAATATATATACATATTTACATTCATTGCTGATCATACAGGAGTGATAACAAAATGATTAATAACAGTTTCTTCAACCTAACAGGGACAAATACACGCATGTTTGGTCTCGTTTGAATAGGCATGAGACGAGGAGTATTATACTCTCAGATTTAAGGCAGTATAGCTTTTCCTAAGAGAAATACAGAAACTTCGGCTCAACCCACCAAACTGAGAGAGATTCTCTCATGGTAGAACAAGGGAATTACAACCACCCCCTAAAGTGATCTGATTGGCTGGGGACTTGAGAACCAAGGTCAGCAATGCCCCTAAAATTAACCATTGACCGAAATTAGTCAGTCTTCAGAAACATGCCATCACCTGGTCTGGATACTTAAGGAAGGGCTTCAGAAGTAGTCGGGGAGTCACTCTGTAATCAGAGCTCCCGCAGAGAACTGGGTGAAAGTCTATCTGTAGTCAGATACTTTCCACAGAACTTTGTTCACTCTCAGCTGAGGAATGTGATTGTTTAATATTGTATTTGTCCAAATGTATTTACAAGTATGTGTCCACATGTCAATAATTGTATATTGTAGTATTTTTAATAAATGTTGTTTCGATTACTTTATGACTGTCTGATTTGCTAACTTCTTCATAAACTTTCCAGATTGGACTTCTATCCTTATTAGGACTATGGTGGTAAATACTATCTTGCAGCCTCTGGGTTAAATCCCATTTATTTATCCGGGTCCCAAACTTGACTGCCCAAGTTAAGTTAGGTGGATACCAAAACTACACCTCTGGAGTTCGCACACGCTGATGACAGGTACCGGTCTACCCTCTGAGGGGCGTACACACTATGTTCCTAGGCACCGGGCATAGTCCCTGAGACGCTCACATGGTAAGACAATGGGTGGCATCGGCGGAGGCCCAAAGTAAACCTCGTACAACCTTTTTTATTTTTAACTGAGCAATTTTCTCTAGTGGAATTAAGCATAGATGCTAAATAATCCGTAATGCTATCAAGTTCAGCAGAATTCGACATTAGTTTGGTTGAAAACGATAGCTCAGGGAGGTTATCGATAAAGTTACTTGCTGTATTTGACGTGATTGTACGTTTGGCATATAGAAGCGAGTCGGGGGGCTAATATTTTGAGCAAGGGAAATATTGAACGCAATAAGATGATGGTCAGAGATAATACTGGACTGAGGCAGTAGAGTTGAATACATGATATGAAGACAACTGGATCACAACTGGATCACGGGGGAATCATAAGCAGGGAAGAACACACAGGCAAACAGCAGCAGCAACATTAAAGGCAGGACTGAGAAGCACATTTATACAAGGCTAAGCAGGGAGCAAACTAGAGGCACCTGAAATGAGTAACACAAGGGCAGGAAGGAGAGGTAAAACAAACGCGGAACAGGCATGGCACGTTATACCACACTAGGGAGGAAACGGGAGGTTCAGGAGGGCAGGGTGTGGCAGGGATCCGTTTCAAAATTTAATTTTGGCTTGTACAAACCTTGGTAAAAGCTGCAAAAGATCGATCAACCACTTTCTGAGCTATTGTCTTAACAAACAAAGCATCTGTTGGGGTGGCGGTGTCTGGGGAATACCATGTGTAATACACCTTGTGAAGATTTATATGTAAAACAAAATATTTTTTGATTCTATCACACATATAGAAATTATCCATCCATCCATTTTCCAAACCGCTTATCCTATTGGGTCGCGGGGGGTCCGGAGCCTATCCCAGAATCAATGGGCACGAGGCAGGGAACAACCCAGGATGGGGGGCCAGCCCATCGCAGGGCACACTCACACACCATCCACTCACACACACACACCTACGGGCAATTCAGCAACTCCAATTAGCCCCAGCATGTTTTTGGACTGTGGGGGGAAACCGGAGTACCCAGAGGAAACCCCACAACGACATGGGGAGAACATGCAAACTCCACACACATGTGACCCAGGCGGAGACACGAACCCGGGTCCCAGAGGTGTGAGGCGACAGTGCTAACCACTGCACCACCATGCCACCCCTTATAGAAATTATTCTAGGTTTAAATAGTAATTTAGCTGAGTAACTAGGCTGAAATTCTAGATAGTTGCAATTTTAAGAATTATTACTATTATTCACAGCTTTTAAGCATGCAGTTGGATGACGGATGGATGGATATTCAGCCACCAGAAATGCCAATTGTTGTTAAGAGGATCAAAGTCTGCAAAGTAGTATGCAGGGTTTAAGGCCAGAACACAGCATACTCTCCGACAGAAAGCATAAAGTTCACTGGGGGAATTTCTGTGGCCACTGCCTGAACAGCATGTGTGGAGAATGTTTATGAGGGTCGAGCCATGCAGAGCTGCTGGCCCTGGCATGTAATGATGAATCACAAATCAGTTAAAAATCGGTGCAAATGCATGAAGATTTAAACCGGCTGATGTGGAAAATGAATCACTATTGTAGGAGTACTTCACAGTACTTTAACAGAAAAACTGGTGTAATATTACATTTGATTTCACAATGTGAGTTTGACGTCAGATGTCACTGCGTATCACGTCGACATCGTACGTCAGTTTTTGGTTTTGAGCGAACGCGAGATGATGAATGAATTTGAAACTGAGGACGGCACAGTGGTTAGTGCTGGCTTCGGTCCAGGGCCCTTTCTGTGTGGAGTTCGCATGCTCTCCCCGTTTTCGCCGGGGACTCCAGGTTCCTCCCACGGTCCAAAAGCATGCAGGATAGGTTGACTGGTGAGTCTAAATTGGCCCTGTAGTTGTGTGAGTGTGTGCGACCTGCGGTGTGTAGGTGACTGCCTGGGCTTGGTTCCTGTCTGCGCCCCTTGTTCCCGGGATAGGCTCCGGTCTCCCCCGCGATCCCAGTTGGGATTAAGTGGTTTCAGAAAATGGATGGATGGACGCACCGCCCGATCTTCAATTGGCGGTGTGGCAGCATATTAGCTTTCCGGTAATCACAAACGAGGAGGAAACAGCGAGAAAAGCACAGACAAGACATAAACTGCATGCAAACATTGTAATAGACTGATAACATACACAAACAGGTCCACTGACACCACCGTGAGCTGAGTGAAGATTATTAAAAGGGCAAAGCACGCTAAAAAGCTGCACATGCAAACCTTAGCTTATTTATTTGATTTATTTTTTTTTATTTACTTATTTTGATTTGGGATTTTTTTCAACAGTATTTTATTCAAATTCAGTTGCACTGTTCACAACAGTGTCAACAGTTCAGAAAGATAAATATAAGAATATTTTTGAATATATTTGTCTGCAGCTCATTCTGCAAAAAATGAGAAAATTGTATCGTGAACTCAGAATCGTGAATCGTATCAAATGGTGAGTTGAATGTATCGTTACATCCCTAGTTCTTACAGTAGTACTATGGTATGGTGGAGCCACATGACAGGAAGGCAGTACATTGCGAAGTCTGTTAAGAACATCATTCGCACTGAACTGCCCTCCATTGACCAGCTGTACTTTAACTGCCACAGTAACAAGGTTCAGTCTATAATCCAGGACTCTGACCACCATCCACAAACACTGACTAGCAGATTCATGAACAGCTTCATTCGCCAAACAATTCAAACCTGCAGCTTTTGCATCCCCTGTAACAGTCATTTCCACGGCAGCTGCACTGTACAGCTGTTACTGCACTTTATCCACCACTGACCACGTATCATCCAGTTTTGTCCTGCTTTGTATCGCACTGTTTCTGCACCATGTTGTCTTGTACTCCCTTGTGTTGTTATGCACCATCTGTGTTGTTCTGAGCAGTGCCATGATGCAATATTACAAAAAGATCTTGAGGAAATGCAGAGTTCTGGAGGAGATTCTCACAGATCATGGCATGTGTTTATACTGAAGAAACTGTACAAATTGCTAGACATAAAACACAGGACTGGCAACTGTGGTACGTTTTAACACCTTGATAAAAAACTTAAAATCCATAGTAAGTAGGACAACCTCATAGAACCTTTACTAGTCATTGTTCAGAAGATTAACACGGATTAAAAACCATTACTATGAAAGCACGCTAATCAGTTAAGTTGATTATGTGGAGAGAGAGAAAAAAAACTGTCTTTGAAAAAGATCAACCATAGAACGAAGCTGCAGCATTGACACCCCCTAGTGGTGATTTGAAGATAGTTCTGTCTGTAGCAGCTAAGCAGTAGATTTGGCGTCAGGTGCCATGACAAACTCAGTGCTGCTCGGTTTGAACGGCAGAAGCACAAAAATAAAGGGGGCATCTACTGCACGCCCCCCACCCTTGAAAATGGTACAAATTATCATGCAACAGTTTTCTTAAGTAAGTCTTTTTGGGCGTCTGCAGAAACCTCCACGATGCGATTGCCCTGATTAAGAAGTGCGCAGCGGATACAATTTGGGATGCATCGTTCATCCGATTTATTAATATATAATTATTAGTATGTCTATATTATTTTAGAAACGTTACTTGACGAATATTTTTCATTGAGATTGATTCCCCGTTTAAAATTTTGGTGACACTTCATATTTTTTAAGAGAGACAGACAATTTGACGCATGCAATTTGCAGAAATATGTTGTGCCGCTATAAAGTACACAGGCAGCATGACAAACATAAGTACTCACTGAAGCCACGACATACGCCCGGCTGGCCCCAGCGGTACCCCTAAGAAGAAGGCTTTTTTCACAACCCACGACCATCACGAGGGCAAAAAAAACTGAATAGCCTAGAATTTAGTTAATTACAAGGCACATATTTATTGGAGCAAGAGCTCTAACATAAAACTACCTTGTAATTATAAAGTATTATGGCTGTGAACAATGTACAAACAGGCACAGAAAGTAAAATACTCCAAAAATGCAAAGAACCTAAATATTTTTGTTTCCACCGATTCACTCTTGATGTGTTAGGAGTCACAGTTCAGTAGCCTATTCTTCAGTATCTGCATTTAAGACCACCAACTGCTCTTTCTCCTCCTTCGCTCGTCGGCTCAGAGTATTGGACTTGGTAAGTAATGTTGCCCTTTTGGTTCCAGCAGCACTCTCTGCTTCCTCTGCCATGTGCTCAGCATCCTTTTGTAAACTCTCACATACACTTTCCAGTGAGACTCTCTTCCTCTTGAGTTCCTCAAGTTTTCTTTTTTGCTTTTCGCTCATCTTTCACCTTTGGTCAGAGGCGCTTTGGTTGCTCCCCCACACACTCTGACATGGTCGCATATAAGCCTCTGTGCAACAACTGTTTCCTCTGATAAGTTGCAGGTCTCCACCTCTATTCGTTCCACTTCGGCTTGCCCATAGGACAGCAGCAGCAAGTTCTTGCAGAACATCCAGAGGTCAGGATAAGGCCCACTAACTTTTTGATGTAAAAAGACATCAACTTTGGATGGTGCTGAAGGAATGAAGGATATAAAATCCAAGCCTTTTGCCTCATTGTGCAGGTGATTATCAGACTGCTGGGATATTGCATCACCTGTAATTACATTAATTACAGTAGATTAGATGCAGATCAACAATGTCAATACACAGAATCACATGTAGAATAGGAAAGTGATTTATAACCCAATTTTCCTATGATACCATAAATGTGCAATCATTTTAATTTAATCTTGAGATATCTCTAGGCTCATCAAAGAAAATATAACTGGGCTGATGCTTCTTTTCAAACACCAAGAGTCGGTCTTCTAAATACTGCTAAAATCTACGTGTTAACACTATTCAGTTCAGGGACGGATTATGGGTTGTGTGGGCCCCTGGGTAAAACGTTCGCGAGGCCCCCCCCCACCACCACCACCTGCACCACCACCACAACCACCACAAGTCAAGGGCCCTTGGCAGCCAAACACCCTCCCTATAGGGTCAGGGGACCTTGTAGGCAGAGGATCAAAGAATGTAGGCCCTCTAAAATAGACAAACGAAAATACATTGCTGATAAGCGTTGCAAATTGTTTTGGGCTTGGGGCCCACGGGCCCCCTGCACCCCAAGGGCCCCTGGGCAGCGGCCCCGCTAACCCGGTTTGTAATCCGTCCCTGATTCAGTTAGATGTGAAAAAAGAAAAGCATAATTTAAAAATAATATTCTGAACTATCCTATTCTTATCCTATGATTTACCAGCAGATATCCTGCCTGCCAACCGATTCTCCTGCGCAAACTTCTGCATGAGATTTCTCCTTTTCTGCTGGCAGTTATCTGGCTGGTGTGCATTTTGTTTGGGTCCAAGCACGTCATCTCATGTACAATCGAGTACTTCAGAGGGCATTTATCCAAGGCCTTTTTGCACATTTTTGAGAGCACAATCTGGCAATTTTTTTTAATCTGAAGGACACCAAGGTCACTTCCACTGCCTTTGGCTCCTGACTGTCTCTGACAAAAAGATGGTTTGTCAAATTTCCAGAATCTTTCTGCACACTCAGCCCAAGGTTAACACTACCTCAGCTGTACATATCAAACCAGCTCAAACTCCATGTTATTCACATATTTTTTACTTCACAATTGTTTGATACATTTGTATGTAAAGATACCAGTGAATTCACAGAAGTCCCACCTTGATGACAGCCATTCCTATATCCACCTCCTTTGGACTGAGCCAGAGTTTTTGCCTGTACAACAGCTGTACATGTTGCTACACAACACTTAAACATTCTATTTCCTCAATGAACTATTTTTTTTGCAGCAAAAGCCATGAAGCAGCAATAAAATCTTTAAAATATGCTTACCAATAAATATGGTTCTCCCATTTAAACACATGTAAAGATAAACCATGGATATTTAAAAATCATGGGTTCGTTAATGAGTTTAAATGTTATTGAATGGCTTACCTTAAACTTCTCCAGTAAGTCTTCAGCGGTGGAGTGGCTCATGTACTGTGATCCCAGAACCAGGACTGCACTCGAGAGCCATTCTCATAATTCACCCAATACCTGACATGCACATCCAGTTGTTTTCTTTTGATGGTCCTGTTCATACTTACGTCAAACATGACAACGAAGCTCCCTTTTAATATATGGAGCGAGTCCAAATCGCGCAAGAAAAGCGGTTTTATCTTTACCACAAGTGACCCTGCGAGTCAGGGAACATCACCCTGGAGACGGTGTGAATGTCATCATTGGACGTATAGGAGTGATGTCGGCAAACCGTTTGCAAAGCCCATAGCACTTCTGCTTTCAGTGTGGGTTGAGGAGGATGTACTGAAGGCATTATTTGTCATGGGATCCGGAGACACTGCCAAAACGGGTGTAGGCCTATCTTTAGAGGTTGTACTTATCTCCACTGAATAAACATTTGAGGAAAATTTTTAGGTTAAAATCTGGGCTTATTCTATACTGAACAAAAATATAAACGCAACACTCTTGTTTCTGCTCCCATTTTTCATGAGATGGACTTAAAGACCTACAATTCATTCCAGATACACAATATTACCATTTCTCTCAAACATTTCTCACAAATCAGTCTAAATGTGTGATAGTGAGCACTTCTGCTTTGCTGAGATAATCCATCCCACCTCACAGGTGTGCCACATCAAGATGCTGATCTGACATCATGGGTAGTGCACAGGTGTACCTTATACTGCCCACAATAAAAGGCCACATTTGTGAGAAATGTTTGAGAGAAATGGTAATATTGTGTATCTGGAATGAATTGTAGATCTTTAAGTCCATCTCATGAAAAATGGGAGCAAAAACAAAAGTGTTGCGTTTATATTTTTGTTCAGTGTACATTGATTTACAGAATCAAATTTAAAAAACAAAGATACACTGATTTTATACAGATTACTAACTTTTGGGGATCACAATACAAATCTAAATATTTTAGACAAGTTACTTATCTGCTTATTGAATGGTGGGCGAAAAAAATATCTGTATAGTGTCCATTATCTAAAACCCCGCAATGACGTAGTTTGTGTTGTTCTTAAAATAATATTAACTTAAACGGTCAATCTGATTTTCTGGAGGAAAAATAATAGTTTTGATGAATCAACAGCTTGGGAAAATAGTCGCTAGATTAATTCAAAGAAAAATTGTCTGTAGTTGCACCTCAACAGTATAACCAGTGATAATACTATATAAATAAAATTAAAGTAATGGCACCAGCATAGACAGACACAGTAACAGTACAGAATGAGGTAACAGTGGCAGTGTGAGGAAATGTCAGCGTCACTGGCTGGTTAACAGCAATGGGGAGGAAACTTGTCTCTAAATCTGGAAATGCTTGTGCAGATGGATGGATGGAAGGTGAAAAGTGACAGTGCTGGGTGGCTAGAGTCTCTCAAGGTGCTGCTTGCTTTTCTGAGGCAGCACCTGAAGACGATGCCTTTGACCGCCAGAAGCTGTGTGCCCGAGGAACTGGAAGCTGTTGAAGCCTCTACAGCATCCTCTGCGATGTAGATAGGACTTTGGGGAGTCATCCGTTTGCGAAAGTCCAGGATCAGCTCCTTGGTTTCTCTAGCGTTGAGGGTGATGTTGTTATACATGGTGAAGAGCTGGGCCTACAAATCCCAGCATTCAAGAGGTGAAAATACAGACTTAGAGGGAATTTGGGAAAAGTGAAAAAATCCTCTTTACTCGTGTCTGTATAAATCTCACCAAGCGTAACTTTGCAGATTAAAGACTGGCTGAGAGTGTAAATGTAAACGCTGATAAGGAGTCAGGAACAAAGTGCTCATGTAGTGCACACCTGGGTCCAGAGGGCCCTTGTTCAGATGGAAAACTGAACAGGCATCTTTTGTGCTAAATGACAGCCGGTGCTGCTCAAGATGATGGACACTATGGGGAAATAAAAAAAAAAGAGTTTTGAATGAAAAGACACACAAGAGTAACAGTGCAGCCTTGGTCACGTCTCCCCAGCTCATGACTGGACCAGGCTCCACATTGACCCCAAAACTGGCTTTACACACAGGAAACTCACTGAAACTCAACACAACATTGTCCTGATCTTGCCTGGGGAGTTTCACCTGGTTACTGAGATGACCGGCAGCACAGACAGTCTTACCAGCAACAGATATGCTATTAAGGGGTGCGAAGCGTCTGCTGCCAGCACATGGCTTTATATCTGTCGGCTGCATTTGCGCTGCTCCTCCCTCCTATAAAGAGGACAGTTGAACAGCAGTGTGAAGAAAGGGCACAGAAGCAGAAGTCAGTGGAAAAAGCCCCATTACTAACCCTAAGCCCAACTTACTGCAAACAGCCCACTGTATTTCATATGTCTGCTTCATATTTTCCATTTAATTGCCATAATCTCTGGCAGTCAGTGACAAAAGTTATTTACCCTTAAACAGTACTGAGATTGAGTAGAGTGAGGTACTTAAGCGGTATTATGGAAGAATAAAAGCTGAGTCCCATGTCCAGGCGAGATGCGTAGCTGACAGGCTGATGAATGTTTCAAACTCTTACCTCCACCGTACTGACAGGAACGGCGAGCTGCTGTGGCATCATGGCATTAAACTTCTGTTTCTCCAGGGAAGAAAACAACCAAGACCAACCTTAATAATCCACACACTTTGAAGACTGACATAAATGGTAAATATGAGACGTAAATATCATCCAACACTACCAGGTACTCAGTGAATACTCAGTCATGCAGAAATATAATCTAAAGTTATAATTATGGGGACACGTGGCCGTCCACTGCAGGTGACAATGTCCTAAACTCTTTCATACTTAAAGAACACATACAGTTATTACTTTGTAAGGATGCATAAAACTCCAGTTCAGTAAATTTATGGAATATATACTGCAGCAACTACTTTATAGTCATTTATTAAGTAACTGACTTATTTCTTCCCTGCGGGAACTTGTAATTATGCTGAAATAAAAATGTAACTTAACAGCGTTAAAAAGAACTCAGGAATCCAGTCCAAAATGCTTTAGTTTGACATGTGATCAAAATTCAAACTAAATTTCATAGAGTAAACTAATACATGATAGCATCCATGCAAAAGATCAACGGCAGAACAGGGGCTCTTAAGGCAGACTGCATTAAAAAGGAATTAATCATCTCTCTCAATTTAAATTTGGGATAATAATTCTCTTCAGAAGCCTCCATAGAATAGTGCATCCATCCCCTCACTTATGTGTAGAGACGTATCCTAAGGCTCTGGCAACAACATTCAGGTCAACAGCATCAAAAATTTCACAGCTAGTTTTAAAACTTGTTTTTCACTTTACGTTACAGCAAGTTAGTTAATATTAAATTATTGCAACGTGCAGATTAATAGTCAGAAAAGGTTTTTGAAATTTACATAATGATAAATGAGAACTATATTTGATTACTAATTACTGTTGACTAATTTCCTGTCTGGACTTTTCCCCCTTCATTGTTAAAAGTCATTATATGTCTGGGTGCCAGTCAGTGGAAGCACACAGACACCTGGCCTATTCATTCAGCACCAGCCCATCAAGTAGAGAATTCAGCACCACGGACAGTGACCTGTGTTACTATGACATCAGGTCATTGGCTCTAAATATTTTTCTAGAAATAACTAAATGGCTCTATTGTAGAAATTTCCAGCCAGAGACTGGGTTCCTATATGAAGAGAATATTATTATTCAGACAAAGAAAATAAACTACAGAAAACTAGCTCTGCATGTCATCTCCCCTTTACTCCTTAAGCAGGGCACACGCACATCAACAAGTACCAATGCAGCAAATACAGATGAACAATTTCACAGCTTCAGAAGAAGTCAGATTTCTGTGTAATTCAGAGATTGTCAAAGACTTCTGATAGAACATTTTCTGCACTTGAGTCTAATTTCAAGATAAATTGCACCTGGGTCTATTAAAACAAGGTGATGCTGCCTGACCTACCAACCAAGGCTGGGGAGGAAACGTAGGAATACAAGGAAAGCAAGGAAGAAAAGCAGCCACCCTATCTCATGGTCACGGACACAAACATCAGGGAGTGTTATGAAGAAGACACCACACTTAGGACCATTGGTTTTACGCAGTGAATTACACCAGAGAGAGTTTTTACATTCTAGCTGTGTTATGTAACATTCCTCAGCCTTCAGCTTTTTTCCCCACACAATGCAGGACATGCAGGGGTGCCAAACAAAACAGTGGAGCTGCAGTGTAGCCAATTATTTCTTTCAGTAGTTTTAAGATGGTTTGTGAGGTTGTGTGTTAGAGATGGCGGTGAGCAACACTGAGGCATCTCAGGGAACCATGTTGCCCATATTAAAAAACATGCACGCATGCAACTCAGGCAATCCAGCATTTCTTATTTCAGTTACGTATGACACTGCATGTTGCGGTTTTACATGTTCACTACAAGTCAGTGGTTTTTTCCTTGTATGATTATGGCCACATTCACACCAAAAACACACTAGACATACTGTACAAGGCACTCAAGGGAAAAATTCTCAGAACACAAAGTGAATGTATCAACCGAAGAAGGATTTTTCCTTTTCGGAATATTCATTTTTTTCCATGTGGAACCACTGTCCATGATTCAATTGAGTGCATTCAAAGAATGATACATCAAAACTAATAGTGACAAAATATTCATTTAATATGCATTGTACATGAATGTAGGACTTAGATGTTGATGAATTTCTCATCAGTGAAGGGCATATACACTTAAGGGGTATTATGAAAAAAAAAGTTGAGAACCCAGAAGTAACTATCCGATTAAAGATGTAATCTGGTACATGTGCAGACCAGTGATGGATATGTAAATGATTCAAATTGCAAGGAGTTGGCATGTTTAATCACCAGACACAGGATGCCTCGTAGTCACATTAGACAGTGTTAACGGCACTTGACGGAGTTTGATAGGGTTGCATTGCGGGTTTACATGAAGCCAGGTGGTCATGTGCTGCAATTGCATGTGGGCCATGCGGATATCACAGTGGCCTGATATTGAAACCAATGGGCACGTGAGGCATCCACACACGTCGTGAAGTTTCTGGTCATCCAAGACAGACCACGCCAAGGAAGGATCGTCGGATTGTGCTCCAAGCATCACAGATCCCCATGACACCTGCGCCTGATATATGGACACAGCTACTGGACTCTCTACAACACCCTATATCATCGTGTCGCGATGACTGGCATCAGCTGGACTACGGGTTCACCGTCCCATGCATAGGCTGCCGTTCACAATAGCACAGAAACGGTTGCGTTTGGAGTGGTGTAGTCACTGGGAGGCATGGACTGATGGACTGATGACGACTGGCGTCCTACCATGTTCAGCGATACATCTCAGTTCTGCAGTACCACAGATGACCGTCATGTGCGTATGGTGGCGCTGCAGGGAGAGGAGCAATCCTGCCAATGCTGTGGAGTGACACACCACACTCTGACGGCACAGTGGTACACCAGTGACATCCTAGTAGTATCCGGGCCCAGGGGTGTGCTATACCCTACTGACATGGGACCAGCAGTGTGAC
Source organism: Brienomyrus brachyistius (assembly GCF_023856365.1). Classification (NCBI taxonomy): domain Eukaryota; kingdom Metazoa; phylum Chordata; class Actinopteri; order Osteoglossiformes; family Mormyridae; genus Brienomyrus; species Brienomyrus brachyistius. The sequence goes on along the minus strand of NW_026042376.1, from coordinate 383,240 downwards.
CATACCGCCAACTCCGTGGTCCGTTTGATCTGATGATTATAATCATCGCGATACAGTCACATGCCCTTTCATCACATGCAGATTTCATTTTCACAACTTAGTCTGTTGCCCTTCACTTTTTTGCCACTGAGTTTGTGTTTTGACACTAAGTTGATGGGAATTGATTATTTAAGCGTCATCTAAAGAGCTTATATTAATTGGGTAAATTGCATAAGACTCACATGGTATTTTGAAAAGATTCCCATATGCGCTGATTAGCTGGGGTTGATCCAAGCAGCTGTGCACTTTTCTCCTGTAACATAAAAGTTTGCTTTTAGGACAGAAAACAAGGTTAAGACCATATTATGTAGTTTACATCTATCAAAATAAAACCAAAGTCACTGTTACCAAAAGAGTAACCATGTGTTATCAAATTTCCTAACATTTTGCTTCATCTTACTTTGGATGCCCATGGTTAGGAGAGAAGCAGAAATCTGCTCAATCATAAGAAAGACTTTTATTGCTACAGGGAGTGAGATCTTGTTGCAGGTGACAAGGCAGGATAGAGTGTGTTTAGAAAAATAATGAAGAGGGAATGTGAGTGTGAGCTATCGTGGCATCTGTGTATAACCCAATATGGCGGCATCCTTCTGAATGTAAATAACATAGCCGGCTTAATTAGCTTAATCAAGCGTAATTGAACTAAGGAAAATTTAGCAATATACTTTCCCTGCTTGGTGTGATAAATACAGCAGCAGCTGCTGGTGGACGGGCTACAAACAGACATCAAGAAGAAATCCCACCTCACAGCCATTTACTGTACCAAACCCCTTAATGTAACTTGTAAAGATGTAGGTATTGGCGTATTCACACATTCATTTGCAGTGTCCACTTCCTGTCCAGTAAATTTGGCAGGACGGAATTTGAATAACCTATAGGTCTGACTCATGTATGCGGCTGAAGGAGTAAAGATAGAATGGGTGAAGAATCCTGTTATACAGTCCTAGTAGACCGAGAACCACCTGATTGCTACTGTAGTTGGAATCAAGGGCTGAGCTGCATGGTGGCCTGGGGGACAATCATGAAAACACAGACCCACTGATATCCTCAAAACCCACAATCAAAAGGGGAGTCAGGCACGGTGGCCAACCACTTGGCCCGTTAAGCCACATGGTGGCCCGATGAGCAGGCAAACACACTATGGGCTAAGGGGTACAAGACAGAGGAGAGAATAGGATGGCCAGTGACATGTGAACAGGACAAGGCAGGGATGGATTCTGACATAGGTACCATACTACTTTGTTTAAATATGCCCAAGTGCATAGAATGTTTTAGTGCAAGTCTTAGACAATGGTATCTCTGAATGACACCGCAGTCTGACTCTTCCTGAAGGCCCTGAGAAGTTGTTTGTATGCACTTGCTGCCTTGACACTTGCTGATGTGCGTGTGCTCTGCTTGAGCAGTAAAGGGGAGATCACATGCAGAGATGATTTTCTGTAGCTTCTCAGTCCGAGTAAAAATAAAATCTTCTCGTTATATAGGAACCAAGTCTCTGGCTGGAAATTTCTACAACAGAGCCATTTAGTCATTTATAGAAATATACAGAGCCAATGAAGGAACCAGATGTCACAGCACAGTAACACAGGTCACTGTCCGTGGAACTGAATGAATAGGATAACCGGCCAATGTGTTTGTGTGCTTACACTGATTATATGTCAGGGGGGAAAATATTTATATCATTGTTGCGATGAACGTCATTCCAGCAAGTGGTTACGTCGTTCACGCAAGTGGTCATGCGGAACTAAAGTTTACTCACCTGTGTGCACCCGAGGGGAAGGCATTAACGGACGCACCTGCTCTTTATTTTGGATAAAGTCGGCAAAACGCATTGGTAGCGCGACAAGCAAAGGGTCAAATCTACACCAAGTGCTTTTGGAACTGTGCTGCGATTGTGTACTGAAAAGTAGACTCTGAACGGACAGCCGGTAAGACCATGAACCATGCGTGTTGGACTTTGTTGCAAATGTTATTTGTAGCAAGCACTACCTGTTGCGAGTGGGGTTTATTTCTTAATGGGGTGCGCTAATGAGGCATTGAGGCGCTGGTGCTGGCTTGTAACATTATATGAGTTGTGGTATTTGACTGTATTAGGAATAAATGGTGTGCTGTAAGTGTCTTAATGACAATATGTGGAATGCTGTTTTATTGATTCAGATGTTTGCATTAATGCGGTTTAAAAGGGGGGGTTCTATTTTTAGTTTATCTAAAAGTTAAATATTAAATTGCTAAAAAGAAAAAAAAAAGTATTAAGGGTGAACTTTCCTTTTAATAATTCATATGGGCAGAAGTGTTAAACCTATTGTTCGATTGTCTAATTGGTTAGCTTTTCATTGCAATTTATTGCGTTGAGTAACTCATTTATGTGTTTCCCCAGTGGTTTGATCTTAAACTTTGATGTTTGGAGGAATTTTATTCAGAACAAGTTATGTATAATTGTGTGGAAATTTGAAGCTGAGATTGGTCATTTATTGTATATTTTGTGTGTGTATATATATATATATATATATATATATATATATATATATATATATATATATATATATATATATATATATATATATGCATTTAAAGTAAAATTTTGTGTTTGCTCATAAGATAGATTGGTGAAAGTTGGTGTTTTGTGGTTTAAGGTTTTTCACCTGTAAATGCCTGGCTTGAGGAAAGCGAAGATAAAATAAAAAGGGATAAAGAGTCCAAAAAGAAGGCCTGGTTATTCTGAGTGAAATCCAGTTATATGTTCAGTTTTGGTACATCTCTATCAAGTGAGGGGTAAAGCACAGTAAGAATTGTGATCACTTGACAATCATTGAGGGGAAAAATGTAAAAATATATACAGTAAGGACAATATAATCGTAATTTAATGTATCCCTTCTGCTCTTTAAAAAGCACAATGTCTGACTGACAAATATGTCTATTATTAGCACATTTTAATAATTTAATTAATATTAAGCAGTACACCTATTTCCTGTAATCACTCTGCGTTAAAGCAATTTTTAAAACTAGCTGTGAACTGGATGCTGTTCTGACTGTTGTTGCCATGGTGCCTTATTTACTTTCAAATCGCATTGTCCACAACCTGATCAAAGGACCAAACTTTAAAATCAGTGCAGGGTAGTGTCGCAAGTAGTGATGCTTAGGCTTTAACCTATGTCCTGGAAAGAAAGAAAATCTACAAGCAAGATATTCTTGGATAAGAACGTCAAGGTATGCAACCTCTGGCAATAAAATTTTCTGTGCACAAATCAGCTCCACAATGTCTTTTAGCTGAAGGGTCAACTGCCAATCATCATCTGTGGGCTCTTTCACCTTGTCACACATGATCACAGGAAGAAGTCTTAGAAAATTCCAGTTCTGAACAGCCTGACCATAAAGCTTTACTCCATTGGAGTTTACTGCACATGGCTTACTCAACACATCAGAGCCACTGTACTTAAATTTCTTAATGCGTCTATTCAGAATTGAATAAGTGAACCACTTTTTCTGCTTGATGAAGTACTTCAGGTAAAGGGCTAAATCATAGGAAAGGATACCCTCAAAAATGTCATGGCCTAAACAAGGTGGCAGGCCAGGCATACAAACATCGAAGTAATTCAATGAATTAAAACTCAGATATTATACCTTCAACGTTTTGTTGTTCCTCAGACTGTAAAATGCATTTGGATCTGTTTGAAAATCTGTTCGGGTTGTCCGGCAATACCTGCAGAAATATTCAGAAAAACTAAAATTTTCTGTAAATCCACCGATATTATGAGACCCCAAATTGTCCCCTGCAATGCACAAAACAGTCCCTTTAACTTTTTCCTCTGCCACCGTTATTCCATTGTCTTCCAGGTCTTTTAAGTCTGCAATGAGCCTTGAGAAAACTTTGTCATGGCCAAAGTGTTTGAAGTCTTTTTCCTGACACAGCATTACAAGTGACATGTGGTCTGTACTTGATGAGGTGGTAAATTAGCCAGAGACAAATATACAGCTACTACTTTGTGCTGCTTTTTGCTGAACCTAATGGGTTCACCGCCTCAAAAGAATCTTGATATAGAATTAGTTTTAGACATGATGGGTTTTGAGAAAAGAACTCATTGTTTTTATATACCTGACCATCACTGACATCACAAAGCACATCAGTGTATGGTACGTATGTACCCTGTGCAGCACAATTCTGCCATAAGTCTGACTCCAGTAAATGTCTCAAAGTGTCTTTCAATGGAACATAGTAGGCAAACCTCTGTGACCTTGTTTCATCCCTTCCTAAGTACAACTTTACAGGTTCTGTGTATCTAAACATCTGTTTAAAAGCCCTAGTTCTTGAAAAATTGGTTCTCATTGGTCCTTCATGACTAATGGTGAAAAGGTCAGATTCCTTCACAACATCACATATACTACCAATAACCTCATCTGTTAATTCAGTTAAGTCACTTTTCAGGAATGCACTTAATTTATTCAAAGTATATGTCTGTCCTAGTTCATGTATGCTTAGCATCTCTTCAATAATATTTTGTATAGTTGATGCTGGCAGAAGAAACTGCCCATGTAATTTCAAGTAGAAAAGAGAAATATTTCTAAGAAAAAGGTCACTGAAATTTTCTGTAAGATGGACTTCACCTTCATCAGTCTCACTAAATCTCTCTGTAGGGCCTGTAACTAACGGTTCAGTTTCAAGAAACTGAGAAACTGTCTCCTTATAAAGATCTCTTATACTGTCCACAGAACATTGTCTGTGTTTCCTGGACATGTAGGCTGTAAACGACGATCTCACAGTGAACGTATGGTCGCATCCTGTCACCGGACATGTCACAACACGTCCTTCGGCTATATGTTCCTTTAAGTGAGCTGTTAGTGATCTGACATCGCGACATTGGCGCTGGCACATAGACATATTACACGTAAACACCGTAAGGGCATTTGTAGTATCAATATATGAATCTGTGTTATGTTTACGGTAAAAATGAGCCTTAAATTCCCCATATGAACGAAACGTATTGTGGCAATCTGTAGCGCCACACTTGAACACGCATCGTGGTTCATGACGGTGAAGTTTGACATGTAAAACATGTTCCCTAAGGGTTTGCACTGATGTTCCACAGAAATAACAACTAAACATTGTAACTGCGTGAACAAACACGCACTCTATTGCTGTTTTAAACACCTAAATGCTGTTTCACATCCCGCTTGCAAATCTAAGTTTTACATGTGCTGCCAAGATACGTTCATGCGCCGTCAACACGGTACATGCTACTCGTGTTTAAAACCACACACTGCTTAACACTGCTTAAAACGATTTAATTTAACTTACCAATTTGCCCAGACACATTTATTTTATTTTATATTCCCACTAGTTTGTAGATTTTTTTTAAATGTTATGTTTGTTATTGGGTGCTTTCCACTTCATGTACCCACATACAGCGCTGGCTTAAAGCAATACATTCTGGTCCTGACGCAATGCATTGTGGTTAGATTTTTATCGTCCGCTGCATTATGTCACCATGTCACGTCGTACAAAAACCTCGCGAGAGCAAGACAGATCATCCTGCACCTCTTAAGTGTTATGTAGTTTTGCCTGAAACGCAAAAATAAAACAAAGCAATTAAAGCCGATCAGTGGCTCAAATTCTGCTGTAGCGATTGAAGAACTTTTGTCGTAAGTTGGATTCGAACCCACGCCTTACTTCGGAGAACAGAATACCCCTTACTTTGAAAGGCCATTTTCGCTGCGCAGGAGGCTTTAGACCGCTCGGCCATGGGGCAGTTTCCAGTTGAACCCTAAGGAGTAGGTTAAGTCCAGCCTTGGCTTCCAAGCTGACGTTTTTCTACATATGTGCTTGTGTATCATGGACAGTAAGAGGGGGCAGGCAAGGAGAGAATTTCTCTCTTTGGGGATCAATAGAGTGTTGTTATTATAACGTCTAAAACATATGATGGTCTGTCGATAAATCAATAACAATATCAATGAAGTCAATGTTTATCTAAAGGAATCAGAATTCAGGAAAAGCCAGGGGCCGGACCGAGTGTAGGGGGCGTGGCCAGAGACAGCCTGCTGACTGTTCCAAATCATGGGTGCATGTTACAAGTCCGGAACATATTTTAACTTAGTACTAACTTAGCATCATATTTGATCTGATTCGACTGAATATCCCAGGTTTCCATCTCTCATGCATCTGGTGTGACGTGTTTTCAGACTCTCAGGCTGGCGCAAAGAAATCTTACGGGAATTGAACGTCTCACTCCGGTCAGCTGACCAAAGTTGGTAACCTTGGTATTGTGTGTAGGAGATTCGGTATAACTATAATTTCGTTCTCCATTTACATGCCCGTAGTGTCTTTAACCGGCTGCACAAACTGGATCCGCCTCCATTACGACACAACTTTGCCCTTATTGGCTTAAGAATTTAGTCACATACATGACGTATATCTGCTATTTCTCCCGAGAAGCAGGTAAAGCAGTGGTAACTGCTTTGTAGTTAATTTACCTGGTAAAATTAAGTTTAAATAAATGATATAAATACTGTAATAGTACTCGTGAGCTTTGTTTATTTGTTATTAGTTATTGTAATGTTGCGCTGCTTTATTTGTTTAATCGTCTAGTCTGTGGAGACATTCAAGTTAATCAAATAAGAATTGCACTGTACACTGTACATGACCATAAAAACTTTGTATCCTTGAAATAAATGTTTTTGATCTTTTCCTTGGCAGTTATCTTTTTACACAGGGCCTCTATGTACACGATAGTTTTTTTTTTCACGACTAACAGTATGGATCAGGAGTTGGTTATTGTAAAAGAAGTAATGTGCATGCAGGTGATATTTGTATAGATTTATCCACACCCTTGTAGCAGTGCTGCCATTGCAGTCAGATCTCGCAAACTAGGAGTATTAGTTGTCTTTATTTCTCTTTATTTCTTGACGCCAACCCTCTCCATTAATCCGGGCTTGGGACTGGCACCTACCTGAGCTGGCTTGCTCCCTTAAGTGGCTGGGTTAGGCTAAACTATATATATATATTTACCAAGACTACAATAAAACATCTCGAAATGTGTAGTCTAGCAAAACGCAGTTTAAAGAAGGTAGCCTACCTGGCGAAATTGCAAACAAATTAAGGGCGTTAGGCAGCCTTTCCAAACCGCTTATCCTACTGGATCGCGGGGGGTCTGGAGCCTATCCCGGAAGCAATGGGCACGAGACAGGGAACAACCCAGGATGGCGGGCCAGCCCATCGCAGGGCACACTCACACACTATTCACTCACGCATACACTCCTATGGGCAATTTAGCAACTCCAATTAGCCTCAGCATGTTTTTGGACTGTGGGGGAAACCAGAGTACCCGGAGGAAACCCCACGATGACATGGGTAGAACATGCAAACTCCACACACATGTGACCCAGGTGGAGACTCGAACCCGGGCCCTAGAGGTGTGAGGCAACAGTGCTAACCACTGCACCACCATGCTGCCCCCTAAATGGAAAACCATTAAATACAAAAGGAAAACAAAAGTGCTGTAAGACTGTATACTTATGTGTATGTTAGTAAAGGCTGTAGCTGACACAACGGACCCCACTAATTAGAAAGGGGTAATTGTACACATGTGGCATCCAGTATGTTCTTCTATAACAGTTTTTAAAAAAAAAAAAAAACTCACATTACACAAATTGGCACTATCAAAACGAGGATTATGGGGAAAATGGGGACTGTGATGGAGATTACATACACGTAGGCATGGTATTTAGTTTTTTTTAATCTGGTCACCTTCCAGAGTAATTGTAAACTAAAACCATCTTCACCCTATTTGATTCTTTATAAATGGACAATCAGTCGTGCAGTAAATGGGGGTATAGAGAGACACAGAGCTTGTCTAACAAGAAACCCTGGGAAGCTAACATTAATAGGGTGGGTATGGATAGCAAAACCATTGATACAGATTACAGATTTATATCTCACCTGAACCCTGGCGGGCTCCGTGCCAATAGGGGTTGGGATTAGGGTTAGTTAACTTAAGTAGTAATATTGATGTGTATATTCTCCTATTCTCCAGTCAGTGAATCGTGAAACGTAATGTTAATATGTTTCTATACCTATATGTTCTGCTTAAAAACCCATAAAGGCAAGCACAGTGTTTAGACATTCTGTTACTTAGACTAGTAAACACTAAGATCCTTCAGCTTTCAATGAACCTGACACAACAGTCTAAACAACAAATGTGTGCCATGTCATTTGTCATCTTTACATCTTGTATCCTTTATATGGTAATTGGATTTTCAAGGTGGAATTGCAGGTCGATCATTTTAAGGATCTAGATGTAAACCTCCCTGGTGTTGCTTTAATATTTTTTTTGCACAATTTGCTTCACACACTTCCTCCAGCAGAGAAGCTTACAATACTACACCCCACCAAATGACTGGATGATGCCTTTTTATTTAAGGTCTGGCTGTGAGCCTCGATTACCGATACACTATCTTCAGGCTCCTGCCGGGATCAGTCAGTATGGTGGACCTTTGGAGGAATGGGTACAAAACCATCAGGAAAGTTTGCAGGTGCTTCAAGAGTATGTGAAGGCTTAGTTGGAGGAACAAGCCACACCACGAAATCGGAAACACAATGAGTTGGTTAATGATTAGGGGTTTGATGAAGGTCAGCTGGTGTGTTTGCGGAACCATGTTCGAGGTAAAATACAGGATCATTGGGATGCCTGTTTGTATATGGTAGTTCGGTGTCCCCAAGATCAGGGTGCAGTTTACTCTGCAACTCCAATGGAGGGGGACGGGGTTGTCCGTCAAGTTCACCGAACAGAGTTGCGTCCAGTACCACAGGGGGTTGTTATGTCAGGGGAAGATGTTCTGGTAATGTCTCCTGAGTCTGGGTTGCCCACAGGGGCAACAGAAATGGAATCGGATGAGGACTCTGTGATTTTACGGGGACAGGGCTGGTGGGAGGGGTCGCAATAGAGCATCCACAAGTAGGCCTCGTATAATGGAGGAGGTTATGTCCCCCCCGAGGTGTAGAGACCAGTTAAACGTTCGGTGAGGTCCACCACTGGTCATCATACCAACCCTTATAAGTTACCACGGTCAGTGAATGATCGTTCGGTTGGGGAGGAAGACCAGTGGTTTGGGGATAGAATTCTTAGCTGTGATCGTTGGGTCATCAATTTCATTTTGGGGGATGGATTGTAGCCAGGCAATTATAGGCAGGTATAGGAACTGCAGTTCGGACTGGAGGCATAGCCGGGGCGAGATGGCTGTGCATGTTCCGATGGTAGGGCATATTGGCAAAGGAGCAGGCACGGGAAAGACAGGCAGGGTCCTGATAGATTTGGTGGAGCATCGGCGGGCATATTGAATTTGCAGTGTAGCAGCCTTTCTGTTTGCTTGTTTCAGGGGTGAACAATCTTATCCGCAAAGGGCCGGTGTGTATGCAGGTTTTCGCTGCAACTCCCTAATTAGATTTCTAATTAGAGGACTGATTAGCTGAAGAGTCCTCATACCTGGTTTTGAAGAGCTGACCTAAAGGTTACCCCAAAAACCTGTTTTTTTTTTGTTTGAATGGGGCAGTGAGTCATGGGGTAAACTACTGTTCTTTAGGGGTTTTCAAGGTGGAATTACGGGTCGATAATTTTAAGGATCAGGTTGTAAACCTCCCTGGTGTTGCTTTAATATGTTTTATCTGAGGTTGTATCGTGTATTATCAAGCCAGCCGGCTTAGTGGCCTCGGGAGCGGGGTTTAGTGGGAGCAGCTGGCTAGTTTTATTTTCTTTTTTGTTTGTGTCTTTTTCTTTGTTGTATGTATATTTTGGGTTCATTATTAGGCAGGCTGGGCCTTTTGGCACCTGTAGTCTGGGTGCTGGATTGCCCATAGGGGTCTTTTTTATTGCTGTGATTTGCTGTGTCATTCACTAGTGTGATTTGTGCTGGATGTGTTTTTAAGGTTGTGCTGTGGCGTGTACCTGAGCAAACTTTGGGCAACCTGTTCTCTTGTTGGCTTTATTGACAAAGGGTGGATTAGTCTAATTACGGCCTGCTACAAATAGCTGCATATAACGTATAAAAAAATCACCTTATGGGTGCTCCGTAGGGTAGCAAGATCTTGAGTTTTTTTACAGTACTCGGGTACGTTTTAAAATTTTCGACCAATCAGCAAACATTATTCTGACAGCATAGCTGGGAAACCAATGAAAAGTGAGTGCAACGTTCTAGAACTTGACTTCGGGTTGACGCTCCCTATAAAAGAGCTGGGTACTGCTTCAAGGCGTTCAGTTGGCGCTACCTCCTGATAGAGTAGCACTGTACGGCTCTTGTTCCGTAAAACAACATCAAAAGGATGAAAAAAAAAACAATATTTAAAGAAGACGAAAAAAATCAATTTTTAAAGAAGACGAAAAAAACATCGTCTAAAAAAATAAGCCAAAAAAACAATATCCGAAGAAGAAGGAAAAAAACATCCAAAGGGAGAAAAGAAGAACTGAAGGGCAAACGAGGTAGGAGGAAATACAAATTTCGTTTCAGCACCGTTGGAGTGCCAAGCCGTGAAAAGCATTTGGCCAGAAGACAAGGTAAGTGTTGTACCTGTTATTTTAAAACAGCGCTTTTCAAAATGCTGCTTTATAATCGTTTGAGATCGTTAGCCAGTGTGACAGCTGAAGGCTTTTTGAGTTTACCAACATAAAGTTTTATTTCTGTATTAGGACATTGTCAGGAACAATGATGTGTTCATCGCTATGATGTGGTCAAAAAGCGATGCATTGAATCTTAGAAACATTTGTGATTTTTCAAACGATGCTTTTCCTTTTATTTAATCAGTAAAATTTCCATCGGTTTTATATAGTGCCCCTTGAAATATGTCTTTAGCTCATTTTCCGGGCATTTTACTAGAATGCATCCTGAGAAATACACAAGCTCTGCTGCATTTCCGTGCCTCGATGTTTAGTGCCGAGTATAATTGTTGCAGTTGCCTTTTATATATTCCATGAGACCTGTTGGTACCAAGAGAAGTGTGAGACTGTCAGGGTGAATTTATCATACAATCGCACGCATAAATACCTGAGGGTTGCCAGTCCTTTTGCGTTGTTACAGGAGGACTAGAGCTGACGAGTGTGTTTCTACACACTATCAAGGGCATTGTAGTACAGTTTTCTCAGGTGGGAGAATGCTGCCGATCTCCTATTTGACAATACAGCCCTTGATATATTAGAATATTACAGAACTAGAAGCCTTTTGCAAGGAAGAATGTGAGAAAATCCCAAGTACAAGAACTGAAAGCCTTTCAGCTGGCTATAAGAAGCGCTTGTAAGCTGTGATATCTGGCAGAGGAGGTGTTACTAAGTACTGATTACGTAGGGTGCCCAAACTTTTGCAGAGTGCCATAATAATGTTTTTATTTTGTAATTTTGTTCAATTTATGGCATAAAAAGTAACTATTCATCAATGTTTGCTGAAAATATTGTGTATTTTTCCCCCAGTTCCTAAAGAGACTGTATTAACTGATATTGTTGCTTTTGTAATTGAAAAGATGTTATTTGTCAAGGGGTGCCAAACCTTTGCATAAGACTGTACACAGTGTGTGTATGTGTTTATGTGAGTGTGTGTCTGTGTGTGTGTGTGTGTGTGTATATATATATATATGTGTGTGTGTGTATATATTTCTGTATATGCATGTGTATATATATATTTATATATAGTTCACACACATTCAAACTTATTTGAATACACATTCAAAATTATTTTTATTATTATTATATTCGTTTTTTTTTTTTTTTGTGTTTTAAAATTTTTTATTTTTGCAATGGAAATAAAAATAAAGCAGTCCTCCGTAGAGGAGGTGTGGTGGAGGGAATATATATATATATATACATATATATAAAATAATTGTCACACAACCTGGGTGACATGCCTTGCCTGCTCACCCAGTTTTAGTGCACCTTAGTTATTCATAATGACCATCTAGTCTCGATACACCCATGAATATATATGTATATATATATATATATATATATATATATATATAGTTTTTCTGTTTTTTTTTTGCAATAGACAATAAAAATAACGCAGTTCTCCGTAAAGGAGGGATGGTGGATGGAATATATATATACATGTATATAAAATAATTGTCACACAACCTGGGTGACATGCCTTGCCTGCTCACCCAATTTTAGTGCACCTTAGTTATCCATACTGACCATCTAGTCTCGACACACCCATATATATATATATATATATATATATATATATATATATATATATGTATATATATAGATATTTTTTCTTTTTCTTGTGTTTTTTTTTCGCAATGGATATTAATAATAAAGCAGTCCTCCGTAAAGGAGGGGTGGTGGAGGGAATATATATATACATTTATATAAAATAATTGTCACACAACCTGGGTGACATGCCTTGCCTGCTCACCCAATTTTAGTGCAACTTAGTTATCCATAATGACCAACTAGTCTCGATACACCCATAAATATATATGTGTGTATATATATATATAGTTTTTTTGTGTTATTTTTTTGCAATAGACAATAAAAATAACGCAGTTCTCCATAAAGGAGGGATGGTGGATGGAATATATATATACATATATATAAAATAATTAATGTCACACAACCTGGGTGACATGCCTTGCCTGCTCACCCAATTTGAATGCACCTTAGTTATCCATAATGACCATCTAGTCTCGATACACCCATAAATATATATGTATATATATAGTTTTTTTTTTTCGCAATGGACAATAAAAATAACGCAGTTCTCCGTAAAGGAGGGATGGTGGATGGAATATATATATACATACATATAAAATAATTGTCACACAACCGGGGTGACATGCCTTGCCTGCTCACCCAATTTTAGTGCACCTTAGTTATTCATAATGACCATCTAGTCTCGATACACCCATAAATATATATGTATATATGTATTGTTTTTTTTTTTTTTTTTTTTGCAATAGACAATAAAAATAACGCAGTTCTCCATAAAAGAGGGATGGTGGATGGAATATATATATACATATATATAAAATAATTGTCACACAACCTGGGTGACATGCCTTGCCTGCTCACCCAATTTTAGTGCACCTTAGTTATCCATACTGACCATCTAGTCTCGACACACCTATATACACACCCGAAGCTCTGATCTCAGATCAGTTCCATGCCTCCAGAATCTAATGTTACCCTCAAGGAAGAAGGGAAGCTATGATGAGTAAAAAAAAGGTTATTAGAGTGTCCTGTCAGCGTTGGGCTTCTTCGGCCTCCGCCATTGATTTTTCGGTTTCAGGATGGAAAGTACAAGGTGGCTCTGTGTTGATGAATAATCCAGGAAAAAAATGCCACAAAGGCATGGAGTCACACCAGTGGAGTCTTATCCTTGCAATAAAGACCCCTGTATGACCTTTGCTGAATATTTCCAGTTTAGTGGAGCTGATCTGTGAGTAATGCAGTTATGCAGCAGTTTCTGATGGTTTCCGGTTTTGCAGGTGGTGTCCTTTTCAGCTTGGAGGAGGGAGCCTCCTTCTGGAACCAGATGTTGACCTGGAGAATCGTGAGTGACGTTTCCGATTAGCATACCTGATCTCCTTGCCCCGCCACGGGGCTCTGGTGAAATGTAACTATTCAGTGACCCGTATCTTTCAGTTCTTCGCTTCCATGATCTCGACCTTCACCTTGAACTTCTTCATGAGTATCTACCACAACAAGCCGGGAGATTTTAGTAACCCAGGTCTCATCAACTTTGGACGCTTTGACAACGATGTAAGTTTCCCATTTCTGTCGGTGTTGTGATGTAGATTGTCCTTTTTAAAAGTCTGTAGATGGAATCTTGAAAATCAAAATATTGGGCATCGGTAATTGATCTGGTTGTCTTGGCCAATGGTATGCTGTCCGCAAGTCAAGTAGCTCTTGGGAGATGTCGGCCGTTACCCTCTGACATTGGTTTCCTGCCTCCCGTTAGTCAGTGGGGAAAATGTGATGTTTATGGATGTCTGGACAACTTAGAGTGGAGAGCATTTTATAATCATTACCTCGTTTGGGAAAGGCGAAAGAAGACGGTATAATTTTGACCAAAATCCAGAATGAGACCAAGTTCACACTGTTCCCGAACATGTTTTGGTCTTTCCTGTCCGTGCCGTTCAAGAAGGGGCTGATCTGTGAACTTTATGGGGAAACAAGGGTGAGAGAGAAAAGGATGAGCTGTTATTTCCAGAAAGGGCTCGACTCGGTACCCTGTCACATGAGCAGTGATGTATTTTTACCTGCCTTCTGGTCACATGGGTTGGAAAGGAAACCATGAAACGTTTGTTGGGGGACTTGGACACAGCCCCCACCCCGCAGCGCATGACTTTCCTGGGAGGCCCCCTGGGCTGGAAATATAGTCATCACCTCGGTGGACATGAGTACCGCGCTGTTTTAGTTGGGCCTCCTGGTTTAGGTAGGCATGTTAGCCATGGTTGTGGATGTTTCTCGTTACAAGAGAGGCACCTGTAGCAGTTTACATGGTATGCAGATACGGTTGTTTATTTTATTTTTTTTAAACGCAGCAGAATTTTTCCCGCCTTCGGTGCCTGAAGTTTTTGGGAAACGTTTGCCCCGGATGCCCACTGTATGCTTCCTGTAGGATCACAACACGTTCACCATTTTTTTAAAAATTATACACTACTGTGCAAAAGTCTTAGGCAGGCAAAGAAAATGATATTTAGATTATCCTCGTGTTGGTGTAAAACTATGATATTATGCCTGTGAAAGTGTGTCAACTTCGCCATTTCAGAACCTCTGCTAAAATCATCCTAGTATTTGCAGCGACCGTCCAATGCAGCCATGTGTTTTTTTTTACTTGGCCACCAGCACACCTCATACAGCTAGTCAGTCTCTCACTGACTTTTTAAGCCAGTATATTTAATTTTTTTTAATTCAGCTGTTGGTGAAATTTAACAAAATCATGGAACGGCTGAGGTGCCCCTGAGGAGAAGTTTGGGAACTGAAGCGGTGTTCATCTAGCCATCCAACTAGATATCAGTAACTTTTTAGAAAATAGAAGAAATTACTCTATATATATATATATATATATATATATATATATATATATATATATATATATATATATATATATATATATATAAAATAAAATTAAATAAAAAAAAAAGAGGCAAACAAGAGGTGCCCCCATGTGTGTAGTCCTGTAGGGTGTGATGTTGTCATTTGCATGTTTGACTGGAGGATTCTGGGTATTGATTTTTTTTTCTTTTTTTTTACCCCCCCCCCTCAGAGCACGGAGTACTACCTGTATGAGATTCCTCTGTTTATCGTCATGGGAGCCTTCGGTGAGAGAGAGAGAGAGAGAGAGAGGGAGCGTCTTATTGTGGAAACCCAAACCTTGCTCTTTTACATCTTAACGGACTGGTTCTGTTTCTGGTTTTCTCATGCCGGGCCCATGTCTCTTTCCCCCCCGCAGGTGGATTGCTGGGAGCACTGTTCAACGTCCTGAACTACTGGCTCACCATCCTCAGGATCAGGTGTGCCTGTGTGCGTGTGTGTGCCTGTGTGTGTGTGTGTGTGCGTACTTCTGTGCGCATGTGTGCCTGTGTGTGTGTGTGCGTACCTCTGCCTGTGTGTGTGCACGTAAGTGAGGCCTGTTTGGTTTTTACTGTGTCACGCCTGTCTGAAACTTAGGCATCTTAACACTTGAAATTAAATAATTAAATAAATATATCCCGAGACTGTGGGGCTGACCTTGAAACTGCCCCACACTGGTTTGATGCAAATGAAAGTTGTCCCACAACAAAATCATTAGCTGAGCCACCATGCCCCCCCCCCCCCCCCCCCCCCCCATCCCCAGGTATATCCACCGGCCCTGCCTGCAGGTGATCGAGGCCATACTGGTTGCTGCCGTGACGGCCACTGTGTTCTTCACTATGATCTACTTCTCCAACGACTGCCAGCCCCTGGGGGAGGATCAGCTGGAGGAATACCCCTTGCAGGTAAGGCAGCTGGAGGTGGGCTCTCTGTGATTTCATTGGCTGAACAGCTGAGAGGGTGTGTATCCTGTCCTCAGGCCTGAACCTCCACTTATCCCTCTCACAGCTGTTCTGTGCTGATGGCGAGTACAATTCCATGGCCACGATCGTCTTCAACACCCCGGAGAGGAGTGTCCGCAGCCTGTTCCACAGCCCCGCAGGTCCGTGGAGTTTCCAGCACGTGTTTCAGGGCAGGATGGGTCGTGACCTGAAGCCGGATTGGTCGCCCCTGTTGTGCCCTTCTTCTGGAAGAGATTATAATTACAGTCCGTTGTCCATCTTTAGAATGAACACCTGTGTTTGATATTGGTGACAGGCTGGCTAGGTCCGGGGCAGCTGTTTGAACAGTCAGACTCGTCTGCCACCTCTGTCGTGTCGTAGGTTTGTTTACGGGCCGCTTCTGGCTGATTGTTTTCCCAGACAGACAGCTAAACCCATACACACAATCCTCCTCAATTATTCAAGGCTTCCCTCATTTGGGATGGGGGGACTGTCACCCTGCCTGGGGAGAACAGGAGCGCTTCTCAAGTGCCCTGACGAATGCCACCGTAGGCAAGTTCGAACGGCACTAAACTGTGTTCATCCATGCCCTCTAGTGGATGAAAGACATACCAAAGTAACATGGCTTGGTCTTGATCGGCTCCAAATTGCACTTTACACCAGGTAGAAAAATGGAAATGATCATATGAAAAATGCCATTCATCATGAAATAATTTCTGTACACCTGTATCCTCATTACAAGGGTGAATCAAGTAAAACTAGCTGGTTTCGCTAGATTAGCGTTCTTGGGGATCAACTACATGATCAACATTTTAGCAAAAACGTGGGAAACACTGACTTAGGTGATGAATTCCACCACCACCACCCCCCCCCCCCCCCCCCCGGCAGGTTCCTACAATCCCGTGACCCTGGGAATCTTCACCATCACCTACTTCTTCCTGGCCTGCTGGACATACGGCCTGACTGTGTCCGCCGGGGTCTTCATCCCCTCGCTGCTCATCGGCGCCGCCTGGGGGCGGCTCTTTGGCATTTTGCTGGCCTCCATTACGCCGCACAATTCCATACAGGTACATCAGGACGGGTCGCCGTTCCTGGGGAAGCGCCGTATAGCCGGTGAGGCGGCGTGGTCCGCTGGCGGAGGAGGGGCCGTCACGATAGCAGAACTCTTCCCTCAGCAGAGAGAAACCTCACAGTGGCGACGTTTTCCACTGACCTTGATTTTTTTGCACATTTTGAAGAAGCAAAACTGAAAATCCGTTAATGGGTACGATTATATTTCAGGAGGACAAGCCCTCAAACGCTTTCAGTTTGATTGAAGTGGTTTTTGTGGCGATTCGCAAAACTGAAATGGAAGCCGATTTTGCGAACTTGTTGCTGTGTAGGACACGATGACTTGGTTCTAGAGCTCGTATCTCATGAAAAGCTCAATCCATGTTGAGGCACGGAATCATAAATTGCAGGTGTTGTTTCCATGATGTTACTTAATGGAAACACCCTTTATGCAATTTCACTTTGTCAACAAATTTGCTTGTTTGTGCAGAACTTTAATGGAAACGCTGCAGGTTTTGATATATTAAGGAAATTGAACGGGGTCTTTAGAAGTCAGAGGGCCTCCTTCAACACCCGCTTTAGATTGATTTCCTCTTTGTTGTCCAATCAGATTTACTCTTTAAGCAGTCACGTGACTCTTTGAAGGTGCCCTATTGGTTAGTGCTGTATCGATTTCCTGGGCCGCCCAGCGTCATGTCGGCATAGATGTAGTTTAACATAATGTTTGTTGGAAGTAAAGCCCCCTCGAAGTTTTTGAATGAGCATGTTTTATGATTTGTGGCGTTTCGTTTGACAGACCTTGGCCGACCCTGGGAAGTACGCTCTGATTGGAGCCGCCGCCCAGCTTGGTGAGTGTCCGTCCGCGGTCAGCCTGCTTTTCAGAGCTCGTCTAGAGGTGCATGGAGGCACATGAGGCTTCGGGTTTGCGTCTGTTTACGAAGGTCTTTGCCAGGTGGGATCGTGAGGATGACCCTCAGCCTGACTGTCATCATGGTGGAAGCCACCGGAAATGTCACCTACGGCCTACCCATAATGCTGGTTCTGATGACGGCGAAGATCGTGGGCGATTATTTCGTGGAGGTCAGTGTTGACGTTTCGGGTTGGAGCGGGTTGGTCCATTTGGCATTATGTGTGAGCCTGTCAGTGAGTGATGAGCTCATCGCCTTTCAGAGCTTGGAATCGGGCCAGTCGTGTTTCGTTAACTGCTCCGGTCTCATGTTTGCTTTTGGTGTGGGTGGTGCAGCTAGCCACCAGTCTGACGCCATCTTTTTTTCATCTGTCCTTCCAGTGACTGATTTTGAGAACCCTTCCGTTGTTTTTGCACAGCTGTCTAACTTAAGGTGGCACATCATGCTGTGACAGCTCGTTTCGCTTCTCTGTTCCTCAATGTGCCAGCAAATCTGCTTAGAGGAAGTAAAACTTCAAGGGGTGGCAGCTTGTGAATGTTGTGCAGATGTGATCCTAAGCTCTTCTGAGTGACTCGAATTTTCCCACAGGGGCTATACGACATCCACATCAAGCTGCAGAGTGTGCCCTTCCTGCACTGGGATGCCCCAGCCACCTCCCACTCCCTGACTGCCAGGTATATTGCCCCCTACAGGATTTTCCCTGCTAATGCTTCAATGAGCCCAGTACACGCCTTTAGCAAGACATTGGTGCTTCATTCTCACTGTATATTCAGGTTTGGTGTGTCTGTCCATTCAGGGAGGTTATGAGCTCTCCAGTAACCTGCTTCAACCTGGTGGAGAAAGTGGGCACTATTGTGGATGTGCTCAGCAACACCTCGACCAATCACAACGGGTTCCCTGTAGTCTCCGGGTTGAGTGATGGCTGTGAGGTATGTCCCTCCCACTAGGGGTGATTTTGTTTTCCTGGAGATTTGTCACATGATGTACTTTGGGGCTTTGCTAATCTGAATTTTGTGCTCTTAGCCAGGGAAAATCTGTGGCTTAATCCTGCGTTCCCAGCTTATCGTGCTCCTGAAACACAAGGTGAGTGTGACCTAAGGTTCCTGCAGAGGTCAGCTGAATAAGGAGCATGTCTGTCCACACTAACACCTATCAGGGTGCTTGGTGTATATGCATGCCTGTGAATGACAGTGCAGCTGACCAATGAGGGGTTTGATTATTGAATACCTGGATGTGACTGGCAGTGCGATTGACCAATGAGGGGTCTGTTTACTGTGTACACGGTTGCGAATGTCAGTGCAGCAAGCCAATGAGAAGTGTGCTCATCCACGTTGTGACCGGTGTACTCTTTTCAACCAGGTGTTTGTGGAACGGGCTCGTTCTCGTCTCAATCTGCGCAAACTGCAGCTGAAGGACTTCCGGAATGCCTACCCTCGCTTCCCTCCGATCCAGTCCATCCATGTGTCCCAAGACGAGAGGGAGTGCATGATGGACCTGACGGAGTTCATGAATCCCACCCCCTACACTGTCACGCAGGTACTAGTCTCAGTCTCAGCCTTGGTCTTGGTCCTTGAGAACCAGAGACACATTTGACTAAACAGTCATGTTCTGCGACTGTGTTCTTCTGCCTCTTTTTCAGGAGACGTCGCTTCCTCGTGTCTTCAAGCTGTTCAGGGCCCTTGGTCTGCGGCACCTCATTGTGGTGGACAGTGACAACCAGGTGCGTCTGCCTTGCGAGGTCCTCAGGCCTTCGTCATCTCCAGCACATATCTCCATTCTCATTGTAAAATTCGAAAATTACTGCATCGGTTTTCAGCCAGTGGCCGTTGGGCATCCATCTAGATCAAGGTTATCACCCTGGTTTCCTGTGCTACTCCCACCCCTCCCTCATAACATAACCAGCTATCTATGCCCTGTTCTACGTACCAATCATGTTCCCGGTGCCCAGGTGGTGGGACTGGTGACGCGGAAGGACCTGGCCCGTTACCACCTGGGCAAAGACGGCCTGGAGGAGCTGCAGCTGGCACAGACGTGATGCGTGGAAGGCGACTGCCGCGCTGCTCACCAGGCCAACCCCCCCTGCCCCCAGTCAGCCCCCGCCAGAACCCGCACCGGTCGTGCATTTCAGCAAAGTCCGGAACCCGGGATGCCAATGACTGACTTTCTGGTTTCGTTCACCGAGGGTTGGTTGTGATGGGGGAGGGGATCGATTCCATGTGTGTTTTGCGACTTTTTGTTGCCCCCTCCCAGTTTGCACATAAAATAATTTATCCGTTATGTTTTTAAAGCACTTCAGAGAGAGAGAGAGTGAGTGAGTGTGTGTGTGTGTGTGTGTGTGTGTGTGTGTGTGTGTGTGTGTGTGTGTGTGTGTGTGTGTGTGTGTGTGTGTGGTTCTACACACACTTGGGTGTCAGTCCCGCTCTGTGGTCATTTGCAAAGCTTTGGTAGCATTGTGATATACATTAGTGTAAATGTGTAAAAAGCATTTCAAGCTGTGTGTGTGAGAGAGAGAGAGAGAGATTAGCCAGGCCAATAACGTTCCTCTTTTACTCAGAGTTTTTTGAGTGTGGTCTATTGACAGAGGGTACCACAGTTTTCTTGTGACTTTAGTTTTACTTTAGGGGAAGTTAATTTTCCTCTCCCAGATAATTGTCTTGCACATTGTACCATTAACCAATGCCTCCCACCCCTCCCATGCCAGTGTAGGTAAGACCAACCCTGCCCCCCCCCCCCCCCCCCCCCGGAAAAACCCTGACTCGCTTTGACCTTTTTCTCTCATGCTGGATGCTAGCGGTTTTTAACATACAGTGTTTTTTCTCGTGAATTCGCCCATTGGCTGACTGCCACACTGCCTGCGTCCTCCCCCACCCACGCCAGTACGTGACAGTATGTATCCCCCCCCACCCCGGGTGATTCTCCAGGTCCTGTGTTTTTGATGGCGATTTGTCTCTTGTTGCGCCGTACAGCCTCTAGGTGGCAGAAACCCTGGTTTCTGATATATACCTGAATAAATTATGCAAATCGGGGTCAGGTTTACATGGGTCGGGTGCCAAACAATGCCAGTAGTGTGTGTGTGTGTGTGTGGGGGGGTGACTTCACAGGTGCTCTCCTGAAAATGTGTGTATATCATTGTTTTTAAATGGCACTTACTGAAAGCAGAGTGGGGTTCAGGGCAGCTTAATGATTTGCAAGGTGACCATGGGTCGTGTTTGGCCAAGGGGGCGCTAGTGTGTTGAGGAAAGGAACTTATTCTGGTCTTTGCAGGCTGTGCTAGAAACCCAAACCCACCCCCATGGCTGTATGTGGCTCCGCACTTTAAATGCTTCTTACCCCACCTCGTTTCCCATCTGCGCCCTACAACTTACAAATCCTTGCAATGTCACGTGCAAGGGGGCCCCCTACTGGCCAAGCAAGGCCCTACAGTCGCTGGTGCCCTTGGGGGTCCAGCCGTACAGTTTTTGCCAACAGCAGAGTTTACACTTTGACTAGTTATGTGCTGTTTAGTTATTTTGTTTTTAATTAAGGTGAACTTGCCTAAGTGACCCTGATCAGTTAAATAGGGTTTTTACCCACCCAACAAGCCTATCGAAAATGGACATACCAGTTAAACGGTAAACGATGTGAATCCCTTATCAGATTTTGATTTTATTCTGAATATTAAATGTCGTGTTTTAACTCAACCTTAAATAAATTAAAGTATCTCCATTTTAAAGAGCACTGTGACTGGATGAGAGAATTGTTTCGGCGTTGGCAAGTACCACCTTAGCGTACATTTATAGAAACGGCTGAAATATACTGGATAATTTTGCATAATTTTTATTTTGCCAAGCTTGATTTTCTTCTGTGATTTCTGAAATCTAATAAAGGTTTTGATGCATATGCCTATTTGTATTGCACGAGTCAGTCATGCTGTTTAATAAGAATCATTTGTATTTATACAAACAATGATAAAAAAATTATTGTATTAAATGGCGTGTTTGATGATACTGCTGGTGACTCCGTGGCACTCTTTGAGCAACGTGTCCGTATCCTAATTTTCTACCTTCTGACACACAAATTCTCAGACTAAATGAGATTACTGCAGTCCCGTTGCCGGGGTAATGCAATTGTTTAGGTGGATGTCGCTGAATGCATTTCAGTGGGAGGTCCAGAAAGCCTGGGACGCGATTTGACGGGGTAGAAATGAGATGAACGGTTCTGTTGTACCTTGCAGATTTGTACCTTGCAGATTTCCCTCGATTTGCTTATTAGTTGCTGGAAATCAATATTTAAAAAAAAATGTGCGTTGAACATGCCTTTCCATCCCGATCCATGAACCCAGTTTTCCCAGATATCAGCAAAACAATGAGAAATTCTATATATAAAAAAAAAAAAAATCAACATTTGATTAAGTTTTATTAATGCTTGCTTTCATGTTAAAAAATTTTGGTGCACAATTTATTTTTTTTTTTAACACACAACATTTGGTTGAAATTGTAACGTGGAACATCAAGTCTGGGGCGCAGTTAAGGGGGGGAGATTAGGACAGTAAAAAACTTGGAACATAACTGCATTGGTGTGGGTTTGTGGCCCAATATGATATGCATTCATGGGGCCCAAATTCTCTAGCAGAATCACAGCATAGATTTCTTTGTATATTTTTTAGGTTTAAAGGACTCCGGAGATTGAGATATTGTGTTTTTAAAGTTTCCTTGGACTCCCACAGTAAATTTTACAGAGCTGGGGTCTCCATAACTTTTGCTGTGCAATAAATTTTGCTGACTGGGAAAGGGGGGGGGGGTTCCCCAAGATTTTTGCCGGCTCGCCTACCCATCGGCTCACCTTGAAAATGCCCAAAATGCCACCTGGCTGTTCAGCCCTGCTATAAAGTTGCAGAAAGACACGACGTTGTACTGTGACCTTACGATGTTACAGATCCGAGAAATAGCGTACTAAGCAGCACGTGTTTCCCTGCTGTGTTAAGGTGGGCCTTAGAAACCCATAACGCACTAATGCAGCTCTGGATGGCGGGCTATGCGTCAGTAATGCTGTCAGAGAAGATTCACTCATTAGTCTGATGTGAACTTAATCAGATTATGGGTCCTTTTTAGTCGCAGAATACAACATAATCCATGGCAAATGGACATCGGTGCCGTCTTTATGATGTTATGCTGACAGTGCCTTTAATCCCACCCCCCACCCCCCACCAATCCCTTTCCCAACTTCATGTTGTCTCTTAATCCTGTATGTTTCAGTAATATGAAGACGGAATTTCAGTATTCTCTGTTGCGGTTGTTTTATTTTTATCTCGCGAGTTTCATGCATTTTTAAGAACCGCGCAGAACATCAGTTAACTCTGTGCTGCTGGAATCCTGAGGATTGCCTTGATGGGTAGTGTAGGAGTTGAAGGATTTGCGTAGTCAGATTTAATTTTTTAAAAAGGAAATCTATTAAAAAGTAACATGCAAAGTAGTTTATTATTATTATTTTTTTTTTTTTTACATAAGAATTTCAAGAGAAACTGAGAGCCTCGTTTTAATGGGCTTGTCTGGTAAAGTTAGTTTGACACTTGTACTGCATGTATTATTAAACATTTATCTATCCATCCATCCATCCATCCCGGCTCCGTCAACATGCAAACTTCAGTAATTCAAAACACTTAGTATTGAGCTTCCATTGTGAGCCTTAGCAGCCAATAAACAAACCGCCAATAATGAATATCACAGGCTTTGGTGATGGACACAGACTTCCAGACACGCCCCATATTCCTGACGCATTCCTCACCATGACCCTGTCTACTTCACATTCGCAGCCCAATATTTCATTCAAACTGGAGTTCGAAAGCTTGTTGGAGCCGAATGGACAATTTTAAAGACCAACATGGCAGAAAATTCAGTTCTGAAAGAAAGGAAGTTTCGATTTTTAATGAACTTATGAGATGCAGCAGAGATTCATCTTACCCTCAGTAATCTTTAGTTATAGCTTTCAGGGACTGGGATATAGATAATTTAGAAATGTGCTGCTTTTTAAAACACTAAGTAGGATTCCAATACTTTTCCAAGACACGGTATAATAGTATAATGTATTGTTGGTGCGCTGTGGGAGGGAGGTGCTGTCCTGGCAGGGGAGACAGGTGACTGAAACCTTTTGTAGCGATTTGTTCCGCCTGTCTGTTGGGCAGAATTTAGCTTGCTCTCTTTGTGCTTCCAGTAAATCTAGGTCCCGTTCCCATCATACCAGCAAGTCCGTGCAGGGTGGATCTCTGGCTAATCTCTTTTGTTGTTTGATTCCCTCCACGGAGGAAAAAAAAAAGAACTCGAGGTCACCTGCGGTTCCGAACCACATCTCCAGCAGGTCAGTGATCTCAGAGTAGCACATGCCGTTTATAAGCCAAAAGAAAAATGGTTGAAAAGTACGACACCTGTGTTATTCTATTTTGGTATTTAAGTGACAGAATTCCACTAAAGGTGAATTAAAAACTTGCTTAATTTATTGAGAAATGCTGAAGAAGTAAATGAACAAAGGATGAGAGAAGCTGCTGGAATCTGAAGCAGACATGATGCAGGTTCGAAACTGCACAGTTTTGATCTGGAATATGGGACACAATCCACATTATAAGCACTGAGCTAAATGCCAAGTTTTAAATGGCTATTTATCTATTACAACCATTGTTTCAGTGAAAGTTGTATGCAGATGTTTATTACTTAGTAATAAGGCAATATTTGGCTCAACTATGGTTTGTCTGTTACTAATGAAATAAACTTTTCCTATATATAGAGACACAGGACTTTTCTCACTTCTGATCTAAACCATAATTTAGTCTGTTCTTATTTAACATGACACTATAATAAAAATACATCCGAAGTTAAAAATCCTGGAAGACTGCGTCAAATAGAGCAGCAGAGCACCGCCCCCAAACAGCCTCTGTGGGGCAGCAGTGAGCTCAGAGTGCATCCCCCCCCCAGGAGGCAGTGTTAGGAAGAGCAGGCTGCTGTGGGACTTGCTGGTGACCCCAGGGACTTGGTCTTGCCGTTGTCCTCTAAGGCCTGGGCGAAAAGGGCAGGGTTACGGCTGGAGTGCCGCTGGCGTCTCACAAAGGGAAAGACACTGGGGCATGATGGGAAGGAGAACATGTTAGCGTTCCGCTAACACTTGTGGCACTGCCTTTTCTAAGTCAGCCATGTTGGAAAATCCTTGACTACCGTGGAATTACAAACAGAAACTGGAGAGCATCACAGGGGACGCAAAAGCAATTAACATTACAGAACTCTGTGTAGTCTTAGTGACGAAGCTAAGCTGAAGCCAGCAGTTCACACTAAGCCCAAAAATCCCTGGAATTAATCGTTAACAACCCCAGAAACAGAACCTGTGTGTATCCCACACCAATATGAGTCTTATCCCCTTATATAAAATACATGGAATATATTACAGAAAGACCCCTTTTATAGAAGATAATAGTTTTACCTTTTTTTGGTCTCTTGTGGTTCTATGGCTCTAGCCAGCATGTTTTTGTAGAGATCGGACTTTAAATAGCGGGCGTAGGAGTCCTGAGGGTGAGAGGAGAGGCCGAGAGCCCGTTTTAATGAAGCTGTCATCCACTTTCATGGCTGTGCACAGTTAATGCTCCTACCTTCTTCATCAGGAAATAGATGTGCATCTGGGCGTCATCCAGGACAAAACGATGTGGGCTTTTCATGCCCTGCAGGGTCTTCTCCATGGTCTTGCTGTCCACGTTTACCCACTTGCTGGCTCCCGGGGCCAGGAACTGCCTGGGGGGAAGGAAGTGATGAGCCTGAGCTTTGCAGTCCCACTGGGAGTAAGCAAGTGCCACATCAGGGCCTGCTCTAAATTCAACTGGGATGCAAACTGTCCCACTGGGCCACAAGGTCGCACTCACTTGTAGACCTCTTCCACCTTCTGCGGGATCGTAGCGCTCTCGCCGTGCCGGATGTCCTCACAGGCCTCCCAGAAACAGAGGTTCTCCACTGTGAATGAAACAGCGCATGCATCAGCTACCTGCAGGAGGCGCTCATCACGATGCCAATATGGAGGAGAATTGCCTTTCATAGAGGGATCATGATTATTAATTTAGCAGATGCTAGATCCTATTTTTTTTTTTTTTTGAGAGGGCAGGGTCAGTCAGTCCCTGGAGTAACTGATCGACGGCCCAATAGTGAGGTCACTCAGCTGACTCTGGGATTTGAGCTGATGACCTCCTGCAATGAATCCCAATCTGCTGAGTCACACACTGCCCAAATAGGCCCGCAGTGATCAAATAATGAATATGATTCTTACTTGCTGACGATGCCTCCATGAAGCTGATCTACTTGGGCGGGGGGGTCTACATGCTGCTCACCACTGAACTCCTTCTCCAGGTACTCCCTGAACTTGCACCGTCCCAGAGGGTCCCTAAGGAGCTCCGTGAAGCCGAACCCCCATCGTTCCACCCGCAGCTTGGTGGGTGTCTCCACCCTGCACCAGGAGGCGTGGAAGTGAAGAGACGACAGTCACCTCTGGGGGTGTGGCCCTGAAGAGGCAGGATGGGGCGCGGTAACGCACACTCACATGTCGGCATTCAGCGTCCAGAGTGCCGTGTCATCTGTTATCCAGGGGTTGCTGGGGGGGCAGCCTTGCATCATGGGGTCATGGTTCAGGTACTGCTCGCTGAACTTAAGGAAGCTGAACACAGAAGACCAGCCATTCCCAGTTTTAGTCCTACTTTCTATAATCCTTGCAAGTCATCAAATATTCAGGTTCAATGCTGGCATATTCCAGCAAACTGGAGCTCGAAATGGTGACGAAATGATTATACGTCATTGAACCCTATAAGGAAATTCTCTTTTCATCTCCTCCATCTTGCTCTCCATAGGTGAGAGAAAGCTTGGTAGCAAAGGGCAGCTGCCCGTAGAGGCTCCCAGGAACCTGGGGGTTAAGGGCCTTGTTCAAGGACCCACAAGTGTGCTGAAGCCAGGCTTGAACCGGCGACCTTCTGATCAATATTAAGTAATTATTTGCAGTTAAATACAGTTCAATTCAGTTTAATAGTCAACCGGTTTCAATATTAGTTAGGCATCATTAATCCAGGATATGTGTGACTCTGAGATTTATGGTGAAAGATGGATGGGCAGATGGACGAAAGAACAAAATAACGAGGTTAGATTTTCACAAAGAGCAGTCCCCAGCATTTTTGTCAGAATTAACAAGAAAAAGATCCCCCCCCCCACCAATCAGAGGCACAGTATACAGAATACCCAGAGATATCCCCCAGTTAGGGACTAATGTGGACTGGTGTCGAACCAGTGGTCCCCCAGCTATGCTGGGACTGAGGCTGAATCACAGGTGTTGGGGGGGGGTAGGTGGGGGAGGCTGTTATCCAACCTTTCCAGGCAGATGGAGGACTTGACCCTCGAGCGGCCCAGGGATTTCCTGATGTGTTCAATCTGGTGTCGGGAGCCATGAAAAATCACACGGGGAATATAAGAGTCAGAAAAAAGGCACAGCATGGTACACATCCAAGCCCTGATAAGAGCCATGCTGTTGTACCTTTAAACAGAATTTGTCAATATCTGAGAGCCAACAAAAGAAAACGACAACACAGATGTAGATCCTTCCGAAGCAATTTTCTTATGACAGCATTCTTAAGAGCCCACTTAATCACCCTCTTTGGTTGTTCTTGGCAACCATCCCATCAGCTGAAATAGGTTCACTCTAAATTCTTTCAGGCTTACCTCTCTTTTGTAGTAGTCCGCGTTCTGTTCTGTAAAGAAGGAAGAAACAAAACCGTCTCTAAACATGATATAAGCCACATGTTTATGGGAGTTTTACTTGCGCAAAAATGTTCTGAGGGCACAAGGTTCATTGGTTCAGAGAGATAACCAATCAGAGTGTAGAAGTGGTGGATACAGGCAACTAGAGGAGGGGGGGGGTCAACCAATCAGATGTCTTGTTCCTGCCTCCTCTAGTTCCTTAGACCCACCTCCTCTACAATCTAATTGGTTATCTCTCTGAACCAATCATTTTTCCTTCTGCCCTCAGAACATTTTTGTGAGGGTAAAACTCCCACGAGCGAATCACATGCAAGGAATCAGACAGTAGGAATTCTGCTCACACTCAGCTCCTGGCTTTACTAAGCAGACATCCAGTCTAGAAACCATGAATAATATAGCACTATTACGAGTATGTATTGTGGGACTGCTGACGTACTTACGTTAGCATGGAAAACGAGAGCAGGAAGTGAGGAAGAAGTGAGACAGAAAGATGAGCACAACGAAGTGCTGTCACACTCACACACGAGCTTCCCTCGGATGCCCTCCCACCAAAAACACTGATTATCACTTCACTTCCTTGGGTAATTTGGGGGCCCAAGGCAACAGACTATTCTGCCTATAGCTGCCATATATATATAGATATTAATATACATATTTTTTCTTCATGACTTTGATCTTATCTAGGCCCCGAGCGGCTCTCTTGTTTGCCCGGATCCGGTCCTGTGACTGACAGAGGCGATAAACAGCAGGTACTGGCATTACGGAAAAAATGTATATGCTTAATAAAAAGCTCAGACCAGCTGGACTCGGGAGTTGTGCCGGTTCCTTCGCTCAGGGCCTTGTTCTTGAACGCTGAATGTTCCCGGCTGCAGAAAATCAGAGGGTGAGAAATCCTTAGCTGAACTTCAGATGAAGAGTGAGCTCGTTTCTCTCAAGCAGACTGACGCCGGTCTAACGCTGCATTAATACCCCTTAGCACTACTGGTCACATTTCCCATGATGCCACTGGGTACAGCCCATGGCGACACTGCCCAGTAGGGGACAGTGTGACAGCTTTCCAAAAGGACCATTCGGTCCTGGAGGGCCAGTCGGTGACACAGTATCCATGATCAGGACTGGGGTACCCTGCTTTACAGAATAAACTAACCAAATGTCGATACTGAATGCAATCTGATTTAACATGGTTTCCTTAAATCCCAATTAAAGTGCTTCAGATCAGCTCAGGACTTAACAGCAGAGAGACTATTTGGCAAATTATTACGCTGCTATTTGCAATTACATCCATTATCTCTCCGCTAACATGCAGCATTAAGCCTGAGCCGCAGGAATAGAGGTCAGATAATGGATCCGGTATTCCGGAGGTGGGATCCTCTTCCAGCTCGTTTAAAAGGCCCAACAAGTGGGGGGGTGGTGGGGGGGGAGACGCAAACACAGCATGTCTGCATTTTAGCTTCAGGCCGTCTCCCAGTCCCTTCGCACTCCTCTCTCCCAGATCCAAGCATCACCAGTCTTAGCGATGCGTCTCGTGTTTCTCGGGCAAAGAGAAAGGAGGCAGGAAGCGGCCATTTTGTCATTTGCTGGTTTTAATCCCCCCCCCCCCCCCCAGCTTCCCCCGTCCACCTGGCCGTACCAGAGTGCAGAGCGTCCCTGCCTTTTAAACACGAGCAGCACCTGACTGGGGGGCCCTACGCTGCGTGGTTTTTGGCTCAACTGTGTTTCCGTCTAATTGGCGTCAAAACGGTGGGTTTCATCAATGAGGGTGGTGTGTGGCTGAGCGGGTTGGCAGTCGCCGCCTATGACTGGAAGGTTGCCGGTTTAAATCCCACAGTCAGCAGAGTGACATCACCACTGGACCCCTGAGAGAAGTCCCTAAACCCCCAACTGCTCTAGTCTCAATAAAAGGTACATCTGCAAAATAAGCTGAATTTAGGATGTGATCCGCAGCTGCGTGGCTGCCATTCCCACCTCCTGATGCCGCCCCGGATGGGGATAATGGCCCACATACACGCTGATGCTTATTAGCCCTGAGAGATGCTGCGCACCCAGCAGAAAGGGGCCCTAGTGACGGCCGGGATTAAGCCAGATACACACCACACTCTGCTCCTGTCCCACACTTTCATTCTCCACTCTCCTGTGTTATTCATGAACTCCAAATTACACTCAGCGAGGGTGCAGTTGCTCATTCCCCGCAGCCTGCTGTCCTGTCTGTCTTCTGAAAGCTCTCGTCCCACAGAACATAGGCTTCTTCCCAGCTAAGTAAATATTTCATGATCACACTGAAGCAGTAGTGGGTTATCAGGCCTGAAGTGATATATTCCTCCCCCACAAAGTATGCATGGAGACACTCTGTGTGTCTTACTTAACGAAGATAAAACTCCCCCCCCCCCCCCCCCCCCCCGTGAATTTTGCTGAGCTCAATGCTCTGGAGATGACGGAGATCGAAAATTATACCGGAAATGTTCCATATGTCCTTACAGATGTTTCCTTTGCCTTCCTTCATTGAACAAACCCGTTGTCGTGGGAGAGAACTGCACAACCCCCCAGCTCTCTGTGGGGGAATGGGACCCTGCCTATGCCTTCCTGCCAATCCTGCCAAGTTTCCCCTGTAAGTTGAAGGATCTCCTAACAGGCCTGCATGTAGATTAATGTCATACCCAGGACAAAGCAATTGCAGGTTAAGGCCCTTGCTGAAAGGCCCAACGGAGTAGAATCACTCTGGGCATTCACAGGATTTGAACCAACAACCTTCCACTTGCTTGCACAGATCCCTAGGCCCAGAGCCACCACTCTGCCCCACAACCTCAAAAAAATCCTAGAATCGCCCCCAGCCTGAGGCGATATTCGAGCTGCCAAGGTGCATTGAGTTCAGGTTTACCCAGTGTGTGCTTTACTCTAATCACAGCATACTGGGTTTTCGCCGGGGCAGATGTAGGGAGTCAGGGGTTTCGGGGGAGGTGCTTACTGGCGGTCTGTTGACGAGCCAGTAGGCCTGTTCCTGACATTCCAGCACGATGCGGTCCGCCTTGCGCCTCTGTTTGGCTGCCCTGGTAGGAGCAGAGCAGTCGATGGAGAGTCAGAAAGCATACTGGGTAATTAGCATATAGCGGTAATCACTGAACTGCAAGGTAGGGTTTTCATTTTTCTGTTTCCTTTTTCACTTAGAAATGGATTTCCGACTCTAGTGTTTAGGCTGAGGTCTGATTTAACAGATAGGAGGGAAATTATGACCACACACCATGTTACTTTTTAATTTAGGTAACATCATCATCCTCTTAATACGAGATTTATTCATCCATTCTCATCTGTCCCCTTGTGTGCATTTATGAAATTGATTTCATAGCTCGATGCGACAGTATTCCCGGGCTGGGGTGGGGTTTACCTGAGCTGCTCCTTCGCCTGCATCACCACGAAGTCCCAGGTGTGGTTGATCCGTTTGTGCAACATGTTGTAGCTGTCCTGCGGAGACGATGTTTAAATGCGACATTGCCAGGTCGCACGGCTGGCTGCGTTGCTGCATGGGTTCACGTTATGACTCACAGGCCGAACCCCTCCCAGGATATCAGCTGGCAGTGTCGGATTCACAAACCCTCTTACTGATGAGAACCTAAAATGCGTTGACCCTGACGCAACATGGCGGCAAGTTGGTGGATGTCTATGTGCGATCCTACTATGTGCATAATTGGTGGGAGGTTTTCTTACACAAAAATGTTCTGAGGGCAGAAGGAAAATGATTGGTTCGGATAGATAACCAATCAGATTGCAGAGGAGGCAGGACCAAGACATCTGATTGGTTGCTCCTGCCTCCTCTAGTTGCTCGGATCCACCTCATGTACAATCTAATTGGTTATCTCTCTGAACCAATCATTTTTCCTTCTACCCTCATAATATTTTGTGTAAGTAAAACTCCCATGAGCATTCAGCTATCACATGATCTCATCAAGCAATGCTTCAGACCAGCGAATAAGAATAGCATTGAAATGTACATAAATAAAAATTTTCTCTTACCTTTTCATAGTCTATCAGCTGCCCTTGCTTTCTGATATTCTTCTTAGTCAAATAAATCGCTTTAGAAGAGCAAAAGAAAGACATGGCAAGAAACTGTGTTTTTCTATTATTCTAGTAAAGGGAAGTAATGATGTAATAGGCGAGCACATGATTAATAATTGGTAATCACCGTAATCTAGCTCGGAGGCTGGCCACTGCTGAGAGCTCCAGAAGTACGGAGTCTAGCAAAAAGGAGATGCTGTCATTTGAAACTATTCAGAAGCAGCGTGACAAAGGTGCTTTGTGATTTAACATGTCAGGGACAAGGCGGGTGGAAGGCATTTTGCTACTTTAACTGGCATTGGTTCTCATACATCAGTGTTTCCCAATCCGGTCCTCGGCGACACACAGATGATCCACGTTTTTGCTCCCTCCCAGCTCCCTACCAGACAGTCTACGTTTTTGCACCCTCTCAGCTCTGGAGCCCGGACCAGATTGAGAAATACTGTCCTACACGGTAATTCCGCAGTCTCTCCAACGAATAGTTTCGATATGCGTGCCCCCCCACATGGCCACCACCCTCTCGCGCTGCCCTCCATCTGAAGAAACCGTGGTTTTAGGTTACCTGGAAGCGATACGGCGTCTCGTCGGGCCGCAGGACGAGCGTCCTGGGGTCCTTTAGGGGGTAAATGTAGCCGTGCTTCACGATCAGATTCCCCACATGAAGTGCCTCTGAAAACACACAAAGTGGTCACTCATTTCCACGTAAACTACTCAAAGCTCAAACAAATCCACTACTCGTAGCCCAGATTTAGGCATAGTAATTCTCTAAATTTTTGTCAGTGGAATACAGTAGAACACACGATAACTAGAAACTGAGTAGGCATATTATATTTTATTTTATGGTATAGCAAGTAACTGGAAAAAACGTTGACATGGTGCACAGAATAAGCCGCGGGGATGGTGCATTCCTCATCGGAACTATAATTAATTACGAGTAATTGGGACTTTCCACTTTCCGGCTGCCTCCGCGGCCATTGGCAGTCAGGCGCTCCCGGGGGTTTCAGACCGGCGCAGCAACAGCGCTGCTAGGGGGAAGCCTAGTGTTTACAGGGAGGGGTAACTGCTTACCGGGGCAACAGGTTTTTTGCCCATTCAAGTCTGTTAATGCATCTGCCATCTACTGCCTAAAAGTCCCCTCCTTTCCATTCCGACTTCTTTTCCAATCTGGGCTGTAAATCAGGGAAATCTGCTCCCTTGCTATTTAAAACCTCATCTGCATCGCCCGGGAATTCAGGACAACAGCGTCTTGCAGAAGTGCATAATGAGGGAGACGGATAGCGATATTTCTCCAGGCATGACTGACTGCCTCTGGCTATCAGCGAAGTTTGCATCGGGACTATCAAACCGTACAGCTCAGCATGCGTAGCGGCGCGACTCGGGACTGGCCTACAGATTATTTGTACTAATAGCCTCTCAGCAGAAAGATAAATAATTCAGCAGATAAATTGACGCCAGGGGAAGAAAATCCCAAAAGCTTCAGGCGAATGGGGTGTCTATGTTATGGACAAGCTCAATTCTGACATTTATTAATTCACAGGCTCAGCAATATCAATGGAACAGAACATGCTTCTGTCAGACACGTGAATTGCATATGCTTACACATAAATGCAGCTAGGCTAATCTGTTGTATGGATGACAAATTCTATTACTTCATTTGTATTTATTATTCAAAAGACTCGTTTATTTCTGTTATTTTATTACAAAAAAAAAAAAACCTGATGACGTCTTTCGCCAGCAGGGGCGCCATCGTCGTCACGAAGGGAAAAAAACAATCGATTAACCTCACATAAGAGCACCAGGTAACGCTTCCCTACATACTTCTCGGCCCTACCTTCTTCCATGATGGAGTACTTCTGAATTAGCCACTCCACGATATCATTTCCTGGGAAGGCATAGCGAGGAAGGCATCTAGTTAGAGTCGAGAAATGCATTAAGCCGTCATAAATCAAAAACGCTGAACTCGATAAATAAATTACATAAATAAATATGAGCGCAAGGAGATCGATGACAGTCTTAATGCACAGGATTCCCGAAGACCGCCGATGTATGGGCTTTCCTGTGAAGGGCTTAAATGACCATTAGGACCCGGCCCCCGGGACACTGCACGGCCGGGTGTAAGACAACCCGGGCGGCACGAAAAATTATTTTTAAAAAGTAAAATATGTATCGTGCACCTGTCATCGCATGTGGAATCACTGTGATTAACAGTCTTTGATTCTTCATCTTTATCCCCATGTCGGGATCTTGCATCGCCACAATGACTTGTTCAATCTGGGATAAGAAGAATAGTCAAAATCGTGAAATCAAGGTGACGACAGACATAGTGAAAACGTTCAACCTAGTAATATAATAATTGCTTAATGTGTGATTTGATATGTAATCGTTATATTCATCATTAAATCACCGGAGAGACACACTCATATATTTAGGCATATATATAAGTAAACTACAAGGTTTTTCCTCTGACTATCTTAACTGCACGTCAAAGACGTTATCGGATATTCCCGACTACAGACTTTCGGTTTGATCATTTATTCGCGTTATTAATTCGGCTCCTGATTACATTAAACTAAACATGCTCAGATTGTTACAACCTTTGCTTGTCGGTTATTTTTGGGATCTTTCTGGATGGGCTCAAGGCGGGGTCTGTAAGCACAAGCAAACTGCCAGCACTTTTGTTTTACATGAAAATAGTTTGATGTCGGCCTATTGCGTTATTGTCTGGCTATAATTTGGAGGCAATATTAAACAATAGGCCCATATATTGTAAATATACATGTTGTGTTGTTTTGTTGTTATCACAAACGTATAGCCTGATCATAAATTTCATGGATACCTGGATGTTGTATGTTCCATTATATTTATGAATGAATGATTTATGTGAAGTCTGGCTTAGATTCGAGAATTAATCATATAGATTAAAAAAAGTTTTCATTTAAAACTTATCTCATATAATAAAATCCTCGTCCGAACGAACATATGTCAGAATGAAAAAACATTTAAATTATTTTTGTGATGCATCAGTATCAATAGCTACAACGTCATAACAGATATAGATATAATGCGGTTCATACTTTTGAAGTTGATGCGTATCTCCCGAAAAAAATCAACTCCAGAAGAGTCCGCGTCTGTAAATGCCTGAACTTCGGAATCGATCCTACCTTTGTTAGGCGCGGCATCTGTGTCTTGCAGCTGTTCCCTTGGATAAAGATGTTAATTGTCATGCTTACAGCATCTCGATCTCCGGCGTTTGTGAAGTTGGGATTGATGCTGTCCTGTGTTTTTTTTTTCCTTCCACACTTAAGCTCTGCTTGTTACTGCCCCATAGCGGAGCGCAAGTGAAACGGACTACCGGAGATTTGCACTGTTTTTCTGTTAGTGTGTATAATCAAAATATGACTCAGTTTGGCCAGTTAGAAAAATATGATAATAGAAAAGTATTCTTTTCCTCTCACTTTTTTTTCTTGATTTAATTACCGACTTCACGTACTTACACTGTGTCCCGTTGCACGATGTAATATTGCGAAACTATGATTTTGTGGCAGTGTTTTGTAAAGGAATTTTCCGTTTAATCATCGTCTTAGTATAAAGCTATATGGTTGTTCTGGTATCAGTGGACGTACATTATGTATTTTTTCTTCTCTTGAGCACCATGGTCATGACATGAAGCTCAGTCATTGATTACTCGCAAATGTTAGTAGTCATCCGCTGTTTATCTTGAAGATGTAAAAGTAGTGCGCGTACATCTCCTCGTTAGTATAGTGGTGAGTATCCCCGCCTGTCACGCGGGAGACCGGGGTTCGATTCCCCGACGGGGAGAGTCTGCATCTTTTTGCCTCGGTCTCAAAAGGCACCAAGCTAGAACCGGCCCCGTGTTAGTGGAAACGGGGCTTGTGACTTGTACTCATGCATAATATTCTGCGGGTCGCTCAGCAGCGCAGCATATGAAACTAGACTCGGATTGTAAGTGTGTGGTTTTGATAATTGATGTATGGATGGATGGATCCTTAATAAGAGATATAAACAATAAGGTCCAGTCGCCAACTAATCATGTAAAATACGTCATAAACTCATGGTTGTTAAACCCAGAATAAAAATGAAGACGTATAACTAGGAAAGTCAACTTGCACATTTCAATTTTGGTTCGATATAATCACGTTGTCCTTAACCCTCCAGTGCAGGAGGGGACGGTAATGCGCATCGAATGTTTCCGAACCTGTGTGTGATACAACCGAGGAAGAGCCGATGACTTCGGGGGAGGAGGGGCAGGCGACTCGGAAGAAAAAGCAGCAGAACCCAATGCAGCCTGTAGCCCATTCAAAGGCCTACTGTTGGACCTCTGCTTATTTTGCAATACGTCTTTAGTACGGACTGAAAAATGTCCGATTTCGATGAGTTTGAGAAGCAGTTAAGCGAAAATCGGCAAGGTAAGTTTGGCTTTGAAGATCGGTGTATGCTCCCTGTTTTAGGGTAATAAAGTGGCCGGCGTGTCCTAGCGCCGAGGATGGTGCGGAGGGCACTTCTGCTGGTTCCGAAAAGAAAAGCGCGGCTGGGAAATCGGTGCCTTTTATCCGAGCGCTCGCCGATTCTGAAACCTGCCCGATTCTTCTTCTCCCAGCTGCCGCAGGATCCCCGAAAACTGACCGCTTTGGTAAATCAGTGACATTCTTTGCTTGGCATTGTTATAGAGATCGCTAGGCCTGCATCCATCAGTGCCCGGCGTACATAACATGGACATTTCAATGAAACGTTATTGGGGTGCACTCGATGTGAAAGCCTGCGGTTTTATTTATTTAATTATTTACCATTATACACTTGGATCATAAATTGCGACCCGCGTATTTTCATTCGCAGTAACACACTATGCATGGATGTTTGTTGCAAGCGTTATATTTTCAAGATCACGTTTAAAGTTTTATGCAAATAAAAACGACCGCGACCACTTGATTTAAAGTCCGCACTTAATAACAGTGTTAGTTACTTGGTTTTTAAATACTACGACGAGTTTTCTATATAATGATATGATTTTGTCTCTTTCCGATGCACAATAGCCTTTCCCTTGGGTCCGAAATGCTGGCCCTGTCATCCGTACAGAATAAGTCTTTCTCACACGATCGCCGTTTCTTCATGATGTATAGACTCTAAAAATCAGCCGCGTTCCCTGGAATCATAACAACTGCTTTTAGGTCGTTATTGCAAAGTCTTGCACCTGTATCTACCTTTACAGCGGATAGCAGTAACTAACAATGATGTACAGTTATATAACAATACACATATAACTTCATTAAAGTGCAGAGAAT
This sequence comes from Brienomyrus brachyistius, assembly GCF_023856365.1. Lineage (NCBI taxonomy): Eukaryota > Metazoa > Chordata > Actinopteri > Osteoglossiformes > Mormyridae > Brienomyrus > Brienomyrus brachyistius. Next base: position 346,162 of record NW_026042376.1, on the reverse strand, counting down.
CCAGTAAACTGAATAAACTTAAGCCATACTAACGCAACTGAAATATACAACATGCGTTACAACGGAGTCGAAAGTAGGATTGATTTATGTACCTATCAAATGGCAATCTTGTCATATCAGCTCCTTATCACTAAATCACTAAAATGTCATTCGAAACGACCTGATTCGGCTAGACGAGCACTAAGTGCCGCCGTGTTTGATAAACTAGCAGTTCCAGTCATTCATATCTGCGCTCTGACTATGCCTGCGATTGCGGTAATTGGTTATTACCGATTTACGTAAGATGCATTGGCCGCTCCGTGTCTGTACTTTTGCAGCGGTGCATTACCGTAACGCTGTTATAACTGATGCATGAAGCTGATTCCTCGAGCAGCACCTGCGTTTAAATGCTTCACTGAAAACTGCACCTTCAGGGATTTATTTAAGCTTCTATATGAAGGACCTGCTGGGATAGAAAGGTGATATTTTATTGCTAGTTTAATAAAGTGCTGTCTGTCAGATTGAAACGATATTAATTACCCATCCATCGTCCAACCAGTTATCTTAGTCAGGCTCCCCTGGAGCCTATTCCAGGCAAATTCCCCATACAGAGAGCAGAGGCAAAATTCAGGCCTCCAGACTCGGAGGCGTGAGGCAACTGTACTCACCACTGTGCTCCTATATCATTAATTAGTCTGGTTATGTTTTTATTGTTTCACAACAGACTGACATTCAAGGGGATGTCCTTGTGCCCTTGAAATTATTAGCCATTGAGAGATGGGTGTGTTTGTTTCAGGAGGGTGTGATTGAATATGTGAATTGAATGGAGGTGCTTCATTCTGGTGAGGAAACTGGGGAGTTAGACCCCGTACCACATCTTGGTCTCCGTAAGTGACTTTTAAGGCATAGCGCTGGGTCAGTCAGCATCCAGCACCCCAGGGAAGTTGGTAATATGATTACTCTGTGACTCATGGGCTTCAAACCCACAACCATCCGGACACACATTCATAATCCCTCTGAGTTACACATCTTGGATTTATCGAAATGGATGGTAGGGGGGCAGTCATGTCGCTCCGCCCACCGTCTCACTGGTACCACGGTGTCGTCCCCCAGAGCGGGAGAAGGAGCGACACAAGAAGCGTAGCCGCAGCCGGTCTCTGAGCCGTGGCGAGAAGCACCGCCGCTGGAGCAAGGACTCCAGGGGGCGGAGTCACGAGAAGCGCAGCAGCAGCCGCGACCGCAAGGGTCGTGACCGACGGAGCAGCTCACGCGAGCACAAGAAGCACAGGTACCCCCCCTCACGGTCCCGGTTACAGGCACTGAAGCTGATATCTAGCATGGTTTGAGGCCTCTTAACAAGTTTCTTTCACAATCAACCAATTGGTTTCTTCGTGGTGGGAAGGGGGACTGTACCCATATTAAATTTTAACTGGCGTTTATAAGTAGCCCCCGCCATAGCGATGGGACCTCAAAGCCAGCCTAAAAAGTGGCGCATGGTCACACCCTCATGACCTTAAACTGCCTGCGATCCAAAGTTAAATGTAAACATTCTGCCATCTGTTTGTTTTTGCCAGATTCTGAGTGTTTACACTGTATTGTTTGGGGAAAACAACCTTCTGTTTTGTGTTTGGGCAGCTACTCTCCTCGGAGAAGCCGTAAGAAAAGGACATACAAGTACTGGGATGTTCCCCCTCCGGGATTCGAGCACATCACCCCCATGCAGTACAAGGCAATGCAAGGTTTGGATGCGACGCTTTCATGTGTGCTAGTTCAGTATTGCAAGGTTATGGTATATTGGTTGCAATGAAAGCATTTATTCTGGAGTGCCCTCCTCCCCCCTGCTGGTCAAAGAGGGAATAACACTTGGGATGATTTCAGACAGTGTGAAGAGAGCTTAAACCTAGGGGTTAGAAGCAAATGAAGGCGACGATCCGGATGTTCTGGCCGTCCCTGGTTGGGGTCTTGAAGCCCTTTCTCCTCCCCACAGCTGCAGGGCAGATCCCCACGATAGCTTTACTGGCAACATCCACCACCAGCGGCGTGGCAGTGACGCCCACCCAGGTGCCGATGGTCGGCAGCCAGATGACCCGGCAGGCCAGGCGGCTTTATGTCGGCAACATCCCCTTCGGCCTGACGGAGGTGAGTCCAGGCAAAGTCCCGCGTTGCCTTCTGTCATGCATACTGGTGTCATGTGTAGCTCAGTGAGTTAGGACACTGAGCCGGTCACAAGAAGGTTGTTGGTTCAAATCCCTTGGGCAGCAGAGTGATTTCACCATTGGGCCCCCGAGCGCAGCCCTTAAGCACTATTTGCTCTAGGAACTGTCTGGTCCTGCTTCTTCAATGAAATGTATGTTGCTTTGGATGAAAGTGTCCGCAAAATAAATAGATAAATGTACTAGACTTGTCAGTCATTTTTTTTCTCGTTTGCCTGTTTTGATGTCTTCAGACGTCTGCCTGTCTTCATTCAGTGTGTCTGCCTGTCTTTTTAGGAGGCCATGGCGGATTTCTTCAATACCCAGATGCGATTGGCTGGCTTATGTCAAGGTCCCACCAATCCCGTCCTCGCTGTTCAGATAAACCAGGACAAGAACTTTGCCTTCCTTGAAGTAAGAGTCTTTCCTGCCTAATGGCTGCTGTGTCCAGGCGGAGACCGCAGCCTTCCCTGATTAACGACGTTCTTCGTTCTGCCCTAGTTTCGGTCCGTGGATGAGACCACGCAGGCAATGGCCTTCGACGGCATCATTTTCCAGGGTCAGTCGTTAAAAATCAGGCGGCCCCACGACTATCGCCCCCTGCCTGGCATCTCAGAGCAGCCCGCCTTCCACGTACCAGGTCCGTTTTGCTTGTCGCCGTCATAACCTTAATCTTTATTTACCTTTGAAGAGCCGATCGGCAAGGCCAGTTTTTTGTACTCGTTACGGACTGACTGTCCTTCGCAAGCTGCGGATGTCTTGTCATATAAAGAGGGAGACTTTCACTTTTATTTACTTAATGTTGTAAATATTTAGCAGACAGTTTTATCCAAAGTGAAGAATGTTTTTTTTTTTTTTTTTTTTTGAGAAATCAGGGTCAGCCTGTCCCTAGAGCAAACTCGCCGGCCCAGTGGTGTGATCACCAGTGATGTGAACCAGTGATCTTCTGATGATAACGCTGGCATCCTAACCAGCTGAGCCACACACACACACACCACAGCTCAGTCACTCACTTCTTACTGTTAACATAGGGGTGTTGTGTGGCTCTGTGATGTTTGCCCATGAAAAGAAGGTTGCTGGTTGGCAGGGTTGGCAGAGTGATTTCACCACTGGGCCCTTGAGCAAGGACCCTAACCCCCAAATTGTTCTAGGGTTGCTGGCTCCTATTCTAGTTAAAAATTCTGGACACACCTACTGAAAATGACTTGTTTTTCAGCAAGATAATGACCCAAAGCCCACCTTGAAGGTTATGCAAGTAGCTTATTACCTTGTGAACTAGGAAAGAGATGGTCCCCACAGCCCCCCAACCTAAACTCTATAGAGCTGGTTTGGGATCAGTTGGATGAGAGTAAGAGTAAGGTAGCCAGCTTGCGCGCAGAACTTGTGGAAACTCGAGGACTGTTGGAGAAACGGTCCAGGTGGGTACATATGTTAGCTGGTTGAGTCCGCAATGCTGTCATCGAAGCCAATGGCTCCTATTTTGAAGAGACAAAAATTTTGTCTTTGCAGTACTTCATATGCATAACTTCCATGCCCAAAGGCCTTTTACTATAAGGTGAATAACAGCTAAAATAGAGACAAATGCATTAAGAGCAGGTGTGTCCATACTTTTGACTGGTGCTGCATGTGTCAGCATCTCCCATGGAGAGCAAGATGGGAGAGACAAAAAACAGTCGTCAAACTGCCCCAGTATTTAGGTATTTTTTTGCTGGAGTTACATTTATCTGATATTATATAGGAGATAACGACGTCATACTGATTTGAAGTTGGCTTATTTCACTCGCGCCGTTTGCTCGTGGTCATTATCCGGCATGTTGACGGTTTGCTGTGATCGGCCGGCTTTGGGCGCCGTGCCGCTCTGTCTGCAGGGGTCGTCTCCACCGTGGTTCCAGACTCGCCACACAAGCTCTTTGTCGGAGGCCTGCCCAACTATCTCAGTGACGATCAGGTACCCCGCCCTCAGTCTCTGTCGCCGGGGAGCCGACCCACAACCCTCCTGTGTTTCTGTCCCACTGCTGCACGTGGAACTCAAGCAGGCATGCACACACACGCACACGCACGCACGCACGCACGCGCACGCACATACATACATAAAATAAACACTCGTCTCTGTGTAACTGATTAGTAGGAAAAGAAAGCCTGTCAAAGTTACCTCACCGCTTAAAATTCATTACAAGATACTGGGGGGTCAAATGTCAGCATCATGTTTAAAGCTAGCTGCTGAAAATAGCCGCACATTTGAGGTTTTTTTTTTTTTTTTTTAAAGATATTCATGGGATTTATTAAACATTTATTAGACATGTAGGTAATGAGTTGACAGTTACATTACGCTCATTGTTTATCCAGCTGTAAATTATGAAGATATTGAGACCCCGCTAATGTAAAAGGTACGTTTCCCAAAACCTCATGTTATCGACTTGCATAGTTGGAACCATTCAGTTGTTATCTAATGTTGTTAGCAAATAACCTTATTAGCAACAAAGGCTTTGGGAAACGTGCCTTACAGCTGGCGGCTTGCCAAACCAGTCACGTAGCCAGTCCCTGTGCTGCCTGTTGCTGGGTACCCTGGAATATTTGTATATCGGGTTAATTGCTGAGTGTTAGTCGGATGAATCAGCCGCGTCGTTTTGCTGCATGAAAATTTAAAATCGAGTCATCTGCGCGTCACCTAACTGACGAATACCTCCACATTGCCGTACACCTGTGTTTGCCCAATCCCAGTCCTCGGGGAACCGCCGACTGTCCACATTTTCGCTCCCTCCTAGCTCCCAGCCAATCAGGAACACCGAATACCTGGTACAGGTGTGCTGAGAGGAAGCAAAAACGTGGACTGACCGGGGGGGTACCCCCGAGGACTGGGCTGGGAAACACTACCATAGACTGTGCTTGAAATGTGGGGGAGATCGACCAAGTCCCCAAACGCTTCAGTATTCGCAGACGTGCCGTGTCTCACGTCCATGTCCGCACACTGAGAACGATGACTTCACATCCCGTTAACAGCGATGGGGAGCTGCGGAAGAATCGTTCCCTACATTGCTGTGTCGCTCGAAAGGCAGAAAATACTTCGGACCTTTTTCCCGGTGAACGATTATCAGCTTCACTGGAGTTTTCACATCGTGCCCCATGCCCTATTCTGTTATGACGTCAGTGATGGATAATATTACCATAACAACATGCACAGATGAGGTCGTCTTACTCTGAAAGTGTTGAAAGGGTCACATTTTAGACATTTTCTACTTCTCATTAGCATCTTTTATGATTTTTTTTTTTTCTTCCTATATCGCCACCCCACTGAAATCGGCCCATTATAGACATAATCCATACAGGCATTTAATAGTTTACCTATTTATTTTGCAAAAGTTAATCGCAAAACGTTTTGCGTCCACCCCTGCATTGTAACATTTTGAGCTCCGGTGTCCCACTCACTTTAGCCTAAACTGTTAAAAATGGCAAGACTCAGCCCACAAGATAGTGATCGCGGTTTCAGTGAAAGGTAAGTGAGAAGTGCAGTCAGTTTGTTTTTCTTTGATTTTTTTCCTCCTTTTCGGATTGTCATCGTAATCTTTCTTATCCAGTGTGAGTCACATGTAATCCAAGTCAAGAGGAAGGCTGTACCAAAGCAGCACTGGGGGGAGAGAGTTTGAATCCAGCAGAACTGTTAATGTATTTCACGTCAAAGCCAGTAAATGTGCCATAGACAGGTGAAATGGAAACCGCTGCTTGTATCCTGGTGTTTACATTTTTTTTGCAGTCCCTGCTACCGCTTTGATACTTACAGCTCTTTCATTTTTGTTCCCCACTTTGTCCCCAGCTAGGGGCCTGTAAGATCGTTAAGTCTTCGCTCATAATTTGTTCAGTAGTACTGACCTACTGCTGCCATGCCAACATGTAACACAAGGCAAGTAAGACATTCCGTCCCTCGCACGGATATCCTCCCTGTCGACGGCCTGCCCCTGTGGGGGGGCTCTGTCCTGGAGTGCTCTTAAGCATATGGGGTCCTTTTTTTGGGGGTTGAAGGCTGGGGAGAGACTTATTATGCTGATCACAGGGTATAAATTTGATTTTTTTTTTTTTTTTTGCCCCTAAGAGAAGGTAGGAGGTAGCGCCCTCTTGTGGCTGCCAGTGTCCCAGGTGACTCCTTTCTGAAGTCAGTGGTTAATGCGGCTTTACAGTAGATTCCTGTAGAATAAGTGAGGAATGATGTTAGCAGAGCTATTTCGTCCTGTTTGGCTTCAAGCCGTGGCCCCTTTAGCAGGACCCTGTGGCGGCTCTTAGCTTTACCTGTGAGTTTATCTCCTGTAGGCTTTGTCCCTCTAATTAACTGCACCAATGTGGTTCTTGGTTTTAAGAACAGGAAGTCAGTGATTCGGCTGGGTTTGTGTTCTGCCGAGTCGCCCCCCCCCCCTCCACATTGTATACATGGAACACTTAACATATAATTAGCTGTTTTTATTTAGTTTTTTTTTTATATACCATCTAGCTTAATTATTGTGGCCCTTAAAATCAGATGCAACTCGGTCCATATTTCAAAATTCGTAGTTGGAATTATCAGAGAACTTGATTAGGAATTCAGTTGTGTTGTATATGCTGTAGGATGGGGGGGGGGAATCTGTGTTATCATTCATTGACAAGAATCAAAATAGTTACTTTTGTACGCTCCCAGTAAGTAAGTCATGCAGAAAGGGCACAGGGGGCTTTGAGCTCTAGTGTTGCACCGTAATGTCGAGCCACTTGTCATAAAGCCATTTTCCTGATGTCTTCACTGTTTCCTCATGTCGTTTTGCAAAGTTTAACATGCTGCTTCTCCCACAGTTAAGATTAGCATTTCTAGCGAGGCGCCGTGCCTGGACTGTCGGGCTAATCGCCCCCCCGCGTCTCCTCCTCTTGCCCAGGTGAAGGAACTCTTGACGTCGTTCGGACCTCTTAAGGCCTTCAACCTTGTGAAGGACAGTGCCACGTCACTGTCTAAGGGTTATGCTTTCTGTGAATACGTGGACATCAGTGCCACTGACCAGGTGCGTGAGGTGGGGCAGCAGCTGGAAGGTCTGGGGTGACTCGGGGCTTCCGGATGGAATTGCTGACGCTTGTGTGGGATGCATCCCGCAGGCCGTGGCTGGACTCAATGGCATGCAGCTCGGAGACAAGAAGCTCATCGTCCAGCGGGCAAGCGTGGGGGCTAAGAATGCCAACGCTGTGAGTATTTGCCCTCGGCTGCCGCCTTTCTGATGTCCTAAACCCAACTTGGTTCCTGGGTGCCTCCCAGGAAGCTTAATGCCCCTATTTCTTGGGTTTATTTGGGTCCATGTAAATTTCTCGCTGTTACTCGAGACGATTGGACGATCAGGGGGTATCTGACACTCTTGTCGCCCCCCGGGACAGACGGCCATCATCGAGACGCCGGTGACGCTGCAGGTTCCAGGGCTGCAGCGGCTGCAGAGCTCCGGCATGCCCACGGAGGTGCTGTGCCTCCTCAACATGGTCATGCCCGAGGAGCTGGTGGACGACGAGGACTACGAGGAGATCCTGGAGGACATCCGGGAGGAGTGTTGCAAGTACGGCAACGTGCGCTCCATCGAGATTCCGCGGCCCGTCGATGGCGTGGAGGTGCCTGGCTGTGGCAAGGTGGGACCCGTACTCTCCTGTACCAGTGGCAAAAAGAAGACCTCTGTAGGCACTAAACACAGGCTCATGGGAGCATTTCTTGCACAAAAGTGTTTTGAAAACGGAATAATTTTTTGTGTAAGAAAAACAATCTGATTGGCTCAAATAGGCGACGGACAATCTGATTGGCTCAGATAGGCGACGGACAATCTGATTGGCTCAGATAGGCGACGGACAATCTGATTGGCTCAGATAGGCGACGGACAATCTGATTGGCTCAGATAGGCGACGGACAATCTGATTGGCTCAGATAGGCGACGGACAATCTGATTGGCTCAGATAGGCGACGGACAATCTGATTGGCTCAGATAGGCGACGGACAATCTGATTGGCTCAGATAGGCGACGGACAATCTGATTGGCTCAGATAGGCGACGGACAATCTGATTGGCTCAGATAGGCGACGGACAATCTGATTGGCTCAGATAGGCGACGGACAATCTGATTGGCTCAGATAGGCGACGGACAATCTGATTGGCTCAGATAGGCGACGGACAATCTGATTGGCTCAGATAGGCGACGGACAATCTGATTGGCTCAGATAGGCGACGGACAATCTGATTGGCTCAGATAGGCGACGGACAATCTGATTGGCTCAGATAGGCGACGGACAATCTGATTGGCTCAGATAGGCGACGGACAATCTGATTGGCTCAGATAGGCGACGGACAATCTGATTGGCTCAGATAGGCGACGGACAATCTGATTGGCTCAGATAGGCGACGGACAATCTGATTGGCTCAGATAGGCGACGGACAATCTGATTGGCTCAGATAGGCGACGGACAATCTGATTGGCTCAGATAGGCGACGGACAATCTGATTGGCTCAGATAGGCGACGGACAATCTGATTGGCTCAGATAGGCGACGGACAATCTGATTGGCTCAGATAGGCGACGGACAATCTGATTGGCTCAGATAGGCGACGGACAATCTGATTGGCTCAGATAGGCGACGGACAATCTGATTGGCTCAGATAGGCGACGGACAATCTGATTGGCTCAGATAGGCGACGGACAATCTGATTGGCTCAGATAGGCGACGGACAATCTGATTGGCTCAGATAGGCGACGGACAATCTGATTGGCTCAGATAGGCGACGGACAATCTGATTGGCTCAGATAGGCGACGGACAATCTGATTGGCTCAGATAGGCGACGGACAATCTGATTGGCTCAGATAGGCGACGGACAATCTGATTGGCTCAGATAGGCGACGGACAATCTGATTGGCTCAGATAGGCGACGGACAATCTGATTGGCTCAGATAGGCGACGGACAATCTGATTGGCTCAGATAGGCGACGGACAATCTGATTGGCTCAGATAGGCGACGGACAATCTGATTGGCTCAGATAGGCGACGGACAATCTGATTGGCTCAGATAGGCGACGGACAATCTGATTGGCTCAGATAGGCGACGGACAATCTGATTGGCTCAGATAGGCGACGGACAATCTGATTGGCTCAGATAGGCGACGGACAATCTGATTGGCTCAGATAGGCGACGGACAATCTGATTGGCTCAGATAGGCGACGGACAATCTGATTGGCTCAGATAGGCGACGGACAATCTGATTGGCTCAGATAGGCGACGGACAATCTGATTGGCTCAGATAGGCGACGGACAATCTGATTGGCTCAGATAGGCGACGGACAATCTGATTGGCTCAGATAGGCGACGGACAATCTGATTGGCTCAGATAGGCGACGGACAATCTGATTGGCTCAGATAGGCGACGGACAATCTGATTGGCTCAGATAGGCGACGGACAATCTGATTGGCTCAGATAGGCGACGGACAATCTGATTGGCTCAGATAGGCGACGGACAATCTGATTGGCTCAGATAGGCGACGGACAATCTGATTGGCTCAGATAGGCGACGGACAATCTGATTGGCTCAGATAGGCGACGGACAATCTGATTGGCTCAGATAGGCGACGGACAATCTGATTGGCTCAGATAGGCGACGGACAATCTGATTGGCTCAGATAGGCGACGGACAATCTGATTGGCTCAGATAGGCGACGGACAATCTGATTGGCTCAGATAGGCGACGGACAATCTGATTGGCTCAGATAGGCGACGGACAATCTGATTGGCTCAGATAGGCGACGGACAATCTGATTGGCTCAGATAGGCGACGGACAATCTGAGCCAATCTGATTGGCTGATCTGATGAGCCAATCAGATTGTCCGTCGCCTATCTGAGCCAATCAGATTGTCCGTCGCCTATCTGAGCCAATCAGATTGTCCGTCGCCTATCTGAGCCAATCAGATTGTCCGTCGCCTATCTGAGCCAATCAGATTGTCCGTCGCCTATCTGAGCCAATCAGATTGTCCGTCGCCTATCTGAGCCAATCAGATTGTCCGTCGCCTATCTGAGCCAATCAGATTGTCCGTCGCCTATCTGAGCCAATCAGATTGTCCGTCGCCTATCTGAGCCAATCAGATTGTCCGTCGCCTATCTGAGCCAATCAGATTGTCCGTCGCCTATCTGAGCCAATCAGATTGTCCGTCGCCTATCTGAGCCAATCAGATTGTCCGTCGCCTATCTGAGCCAATCAGATTGTCCGTCGCCTATCTGAGCCAATCAGATTGTCCGTCGCCTATCTGAGCCAATCAGATTGTCCGTCGCCTATCTGAGCCAATCAGATTGTCCGTCGCCTATCTGAGCCAATCAGATTGTCCGTCGCCTATCTGAGCCAATCAGATTGTCCGTCGCCTATCTGAGCCAATCAGATTGTCCGTCGCCTATCTGAGCCAATCAGATTGTCCGTCGCCTATCTGAGCCAATCAGATTGTCCGTCGCCTATCTGAGCCAATCAGATTGTCCGTCGCCTATCTGAGCCAATCAGATTGTCCGTCGCCCATCTGAGCCAATCAGATTGTCCGTCGCCCATCTGAGCCAATCAGATTGTCCGTCGCCCATCTGAGCCAATCAGATTGTCCGTCGCCCATCTGAGCCAATCAGATTGTCCGTCGCCCATCTGAGCCAATCAGATTGTCCGTCGCCCATCTGAGCCAATCAGATTGTCCGTCGCCCATCTGAGCCAATCAGATTGTCCGTCGCCCATCTGAGCCAATCAGATTGTCCGTCGCCCATCTGAGCCAATCAGATTGTCCGTCGCCCATCTGAGCCAATCAGATTGTCCGTCGCCCATCTGAGCCAATCAGATTGTCCGTCGCCCATCTGAGCCAATCAGATTGTCCGTCGCCCATCTGAGCCAATCAGATTGTCCGTCGCCCATCTGAGCCAATCAGATTGTCCGTCGCCCATCTGAGCCAATCAGATTGTCCGTCGCCCATCTGAGCCAATCAGATTGTCCGTCGCCCATCTGAGCCAATCAGATTGTCCGTCGCCCATCTGAGCCAATCAGATTGTCCGTCGCCCATCTGAGCCAATCAGATTGTCCGTCGCCCATCTGAGCCAATCAGATTGTCCGTCGCCCATCTGAGCCAATCAGATTGTCCGTCGCCCATCTGAGCCAATCAGATTGTCCGTCGCCCATCTGAGCCAATCAGATTGTCCGTCGCCCATCTGAGCCAATCAGATTGTCCGTCGCCCATCTGAGCCAATCAGATTGTCCGTCGCCCATCTGAGCCAATCAGATTGTCCGTCGCCCATCTGAGCCAATCAGATTGTCCGTCGCCCATCTGAGCCAATCAGATTGTCCGTCGCCCATCTGAGCCAATCAGATTGTCCGTCGCCCATCTGAGCCAATCAGATTGTCCGTCGCCCATCTGAGCCAATCAGATTGTCCGTCGCCCATCTGAGCCAATCAGATTGTCCGTCGCCCATCTGAGCCAATCAGATTGTCCGTCGCCCATCTGAGCCAATCAGATTGTCCGTCGCCCATCTGAGCCAATCAGATTGTCCGTCGCCCATCTGAGCCAATCAGATTGTCCGTCGCCCATCTGAGCCAATCAGATTGTCCGTCGCCCATCTGAGCCAATCAGATTGTCCGTCGCCCATCTGAGCCAATCAGATTGTCCGTCGCCCATCTGAGCCAATCAGATTGTCCGTCGCCCATCTGAGCCAATCAGATTGTCCGTCGCCCATCTGAGCCAATCAGATTGTCCGGCGCCTATCTGAGCCAATCAGATTGTCCGGCGCCTATCTGAGCCAATCAGATTGTCCGGCGCCTATCTGAGCCAATCAGATTGTCCGGCGCCTATCTGAGCCAATCAGATTGTCCGGCGCCTATCTGAGCCAATCAGATTGTCCGTCGCCTATCTGAGCCAATCAGATTGTCCGTCGCCTATCTGAACCAATCAGATTGTCCGTCGCCTATCTGAACCAATTTTTTGTGTTTGTGAAAACGGGTCTTTAATCGGGGAAACGGAGCGGGTAGAGCAGGACGGAACGCAGGCATTGACAAACTACAATGACGGACAGGGCAAACAGGTAAGACCAGAACTTAAAATAGGTCATGACTAATCAAAGTAATCGGGCAAAGCAGGAGACGATCAGGGAAGCACACGTGGGTAATCAGGGGGCGTGGCACACACGAGGAGCGGACAAGCCGGGCATATATGTATATCTATATAAAACCTCATTAATGAGGGACAGGGAACAGAACGGACAGACAGAACTGGCACAGGGGAAGGAGCCAGGACAAGACTTGACATAAAACAGGAAAGGCAGAGAAACAGATCAGAAAGGGGGACACGGAGGGAACAGGCAGGACAAAAGGACCGGGAGTGAACGAAGGGAACATCGGGGAAAGAGGAGCAGAAGCCAGAGGGACGAGGGACAAAGAGAGGAGGGACAGAGACAGGAGGAACAAAGCGAGGGGGAGCAGAGGCAGGAGGGACAAAGACGGGAGGCCAGGGAGAGAAGGAGGGGGAACCAAGAGGAGCCCGAGGGAGACCCAGCGGGCGACGGGAGGCAGCCGGAAGGGCTGCAGGCGGCCGGGAGGCCGGAGCCGGAGGGGCCGAGGAGACGGGGTGAGGGACAGACGCAGGGACGAAGGAGGGAGTCGGAGGGGAGACCAGGGAAGGGGACGAAGGAGCTGGAAGGGACCCTGGCGAGGGCAAGGAGAGAGGGGGAGCCGCAGCAGACGGCGACGTCCTCCGACACGCCAGAGCGGGAGGACCAGCAGGCGAATGAGGAGCCGCCGTCGGGGGGCCCGCAGGCAACCGATAAGACGCCGGAGGAGGGACCGAGGCAGGGCGACGAGGCCGCGGAGGGGGACCCGCAGACGACAGCCGACCCGGAGGGCCAGGACCCGCAGGTGCCGACCAAGCCCTAGCGCCGGCGAGGGAGGGCGAGCCAGGGGGCTGGGCGGGTGGGACCCCAGCCGTGCGTCTGTGTCCTCTCCCCTTATGGGACACAGACATAAGGACCTGCGGCCGGGGTCGGGCTCGTCGGGGTGAGGGTACCAGAGTCACAGGGGGAGAAGGGACTGGAGTGGGGCCAGGGACTGGAGCTGCAGGCTGCAGAGGGGGCGCCTGCCCGGGAGCTGCAGGCAGGGAAAGCGCCTCGGACGTGGGCGCGGTAGCTGCAGGCAGCGGAGACGGCTGCTCGGGCTCTGGGGCCGCAGGGGGCACTTATTTTATTATATAAAATAAGTGTCACACAACCGGGGTGACATGCCTTGCCTGCTTGTGGGATGAGGAAGACTCAGGGACTGGAAATGGGATTAAAACTGAAGATGTGCTCATTCCTTTGTGTATTTAAAAATTTTCCTTCCGTCAGACATGAGGAGTTTGCTGCTATATTTGGCACTAATAGAGATTCTGATGCTGCTATTTTTATTGTCTATTAGTTTGTTATTATTTACAAGTTCTGTTGTGTTTTTGCATTTTTCTCTTCTGGTTAATTAACTGCTGTCTGATTGCTGTGAAGTATGAGTGTGGTGAGTAAGACTCAGGGACTGGAAGTGGGATTACAACTGAAGATAACATGCTTATTCCTTTTTGTATTGTTTACAAATTTCCTTCCGTCAAACATGAGGAGTTTGCTGCTATATTGTGCACTAACAGAGATTCTGATGCTGCTATTTTTATTGTTTATAAATGTGTTATTGTTTCCAAGTTGAGTATTCAATAAATGCTAAATTGAGAAATTTTGTGTATCGTTTGTTATTATTAGTGTGATATTTTACCATGCAAATAGAGGGGAAAACGTCCAATTATCGGCCAAAAAAAAATCAGCAGCATATATCGGCCATCGCCTGACCCTGACTCCTAAATATCGGCATCGGCTATTGAAAAACCCATATCGGTCGACCTCTAGTAACAGTACATTCTGTCCAATTCATCCATCGAGTTAAGTCACACACCCACTTGAGGGGGCACTCCGGCAGACGTGAGGATGGGGATGTTCTTTCCGCTATAACATCCACTGCAGAAGTACATCTCGCTCCTGTTCACAGGGCTTACTTCAATGATGAAGCAGGGCTGGTTGTCTGGACAAGTGAAGTTGTCCTGCTGCTGGGTCTCGGTGCCGTTTTTCCACCTAAGCTTGAAGGTGGAAATGTGTTCCAACTTGGTCCCTGGGACTGCAGCATAGCCAAACATCGCGAGCAGCGTCGGCCACACCCACCACCAGAACCATCACACCGTCCTATACACATAAAGAAGAACTAAAACATAGAGTGTTGTGACAATCTATGCGTTAATGTTTGGCAGCATAGGTGATTCGTTAAAATTATACCGAAGAATGGAAAATGTGATATTTAGAATATTTTTTGCCATTTAGTAGCTAATTTAAGCACTTACCCAATGCCTCAATTTGTTTTAGGTCAGTAATGTCTGAGCCAAAAGAATGAATGTATGAATTTAATACAATTCACCCACTCCCACCCACACACAAATCTGAAATTCAATTTATTAAGACACTTCTTAAACATTAGTGCATTAACAAAAAAGGAAAATCTTAAGAGATTCAGTAGGATTTTCTATGTTAGACTTAAGTTAATAGTTCAATAGTTTTTATATATTTCAGTATACCAATTTGACTTTAATGTTGAAACAGATGCTAAAACATGGAATAATTTCATAACTAGAGAAACATGTTATTCACAAACACTAGCAAAGGTAGCTTATAGTTAAACTTACTTAAGTCAGCAAGTCAGGCTACAGTGTGTAAGAATTGTCGTAAACGATAATTTGTCTCAGTCTTACATGACAGAATAAGTAAACAGAAAATATAAAATGGCTGAAACAGCATCATTAACGCCAGCTACAGTAGAGGCGCAGAAAAGGTGTCATGACTGAAGTATTCCCAAACTTTGGAAGACCGCATGCGAGCCTTTTTTGCCGCGTGTTTCTCCAGAGGCTCCGGAGCTCCGCTGGTTGACGCAGCCAAGTTGGCTCATGTGCAGGGGGACAAGCGGCAAATTTCTTTTTTGCAGGGTGGTAGGTGATGTCTCATTAATATTTCTGAGAGAAGTGCTACATGATTGGCCAGTGCATGCCTTACAAAATGGTGCGGCACTGCATCCAAGCCTGCGGCACTCAGAGTCACAAATACAGTGGAAACCATTTGTAGTAATTACGTCTGTCTGGCTGATTTCCAACTAATTGATATTTGTATATTTATTACATGAATATAAGGTAATATAAGGTAATAGAAGAGGTATTTAATGGTTTTCCGTCTGAGGAATTTGCAAAAAACTGCAGTGCATGATGGGTCGGATCTAAAGGCTGCCTAACGTCCTCATCTGTAGGACGACTTACATCAAGACTAGGAAGGTGCATAATGTTCATGCCTGGTTGCGTTTGTTGGTCCAGAAAGTAATTCAATTTCGCCATGTAGGTTACGTTCTTAAAAACTGCTTGGAATATAGCCCGATTATATGCTGTGGGCCTTTTAATTTCTTTGTTTACCAGGTAGGCTACCTTCTTTAAACTGCGTTTTGTTAGACTACATATTTAGGGAGGTCTTTATAAATTTATTGTAGTCTTTATAAATATGTACATAGTTTAGCCTAACCCAGCCACTTAAGGGAGCAAGCCAGCTCAACTAGGTGTCGGTCCCAAGCCCGGATTAATGGGGAGGGTTGGCGTCAAGAAATAAAGAGACTGTATCTTCACTGCATGACTGATGTCAAAATGTGTGAAATATGTGGTTGTATAAATAAATTCATTAAAGTAGGTTAATGATTCTGTGCTGTCTAAATTGTATAGAAAATTTCTACATATAGCCAAACAAATCTCCTCCTGTTTGAAAAGGCATAGAAAAAGCAATTTAGCCACTAAAACTTTACAGTTTTTGTGAGGGACAGTCGAATTCTCTCGTTAAGTTTTTTGTGATCCTGCACCTACACTTTGCCGGCCCCAGGAGGATGGGCTCCCCCTTTGAGTTTGGTCCCTCCCAAGGTTTCTTCCTTCTTGGGAGTTTTTCCATGCTATCGGCGCCTATGGCTTACTCACTGGGGGCTTTGGGTGGGCATGATATAAAGCAAAGCATTTTCCCTTCCAGTTTCCTCCTCTGGTCCACATTGCAGGACCATCAGCCATCAGAAACAGCCCAGACAGTCTCCTTCAGCTTCTTTAGTGTCCTTGGAAGCCAAGGCAGTTTTAGATCTGAGAGGAGGTTTATCAGAAGGACACATATTACGTCGTTTGTCCTGAAATGTAACATGGGGAGGAAAAGTTAAGCGGTTTAGTCAGATTGGAGTCGTTTATTCAGCAGTGGCAGCGCCAGTGACTTAATGCTACAGGTGCTATAGGGGAGTGAGATTATTTAGAGCGGGTGCTTTAGCTTTTCAGCTTATGTAGATGCTGTATAGAAGCACACAGCACGATAAGCTACAGCATGGATAAAATATGATAAAATATGAAATTCTAACGTCTAGCTCACAGAGCCTCTATGTGTACTTTGAAGAAAAAATACACTACAAGTATGCTATAAAAACCGCAAAAATGTCTTACACAATATACAGATTTTACAGATAGTTAAAGAAAAAATGAAACCAATATTTTGGGGGTGCTGTGGGGGTACTATGGTCATTGGAGGAGGAGCTAGAGCCCCCCCCCCCAAGCTTTTCCCTGGTGCTGCCACTGTTGTTCAGATTAAAAGTAACCTTGTCATTAATAAACAGTACTCTGATCAAATTTTTGCATGTACAAACACAATCAAAGTTTAACCACATGTTTAGACACAATTCACACACCTGTTACATTTCCATAATGCTAAGACTCTCTACACTTACTTCATCCACTTTCTTGTTTGGTACACAGTCAATTGATGGATGTGTAAGATTATTACCAGACCGTCTGCTGCAAACTCTACAGTTAATGAATGGCTGCAAAAACACACAGACACACAAAAACAGTATTTAAAGAGTGGTGGGCAATAAATACAGTGAGAGAAGGTGTAGTAAAGATATATCTAAAGATTTAAGGCAGAGCTGCTGGACTGCAGGGTTTAATGACACAGAACAATTTTAGAGGAAAGAGCTTCCAAAGCAGGGTCACCTTAAGGCTATATTATACAAAGCAAGTTCATCTAAAAGTATGAACAACAAATCCCGTTTAACTGAACACTGCTCTGTATTAAAATACTGTCCTCCGATCAAGCTAAGTGGTCCTGTAGTTCACTATTTAAAGAGGTAAATTTAAAGGGTAATTCACACTGCGCATCTACCCTGCTCTGACCAGATTTAATTGCCCTTTCACCACAAAACACCACACTGCCATTTAAGGCTGATTTCAACTGCCTGGTAATCCAGCCTTTAAGCCTGTAAACCTACTAAAATTTGAGAATAAGGTGATGGAACTGGCTGTTTGAGGCCACCTATCTATTTGTTACTTTATTGTTGGCTAACTTTCCTCCGCAGGGCATCAAAAAAGTTAACATGAACCTAAATTAATTTGCTAACTGATATGTCCAATGCTCACAGTCACAGTGACTCTTTACTTACCCTCTTGTCCATGAAAATACAGTCAGCCCGATGGTCTGTTGCAGTTGACTTTGGACATTTTGTTGCTCTCAAGAGAATCTCAATGTCAATGTATTCACTGCTGATCTAAATCACATAAACACGTTATATACAAAATTGCCTACAACTGTTTTAAAGGCAATATAACAAACAATAATCACCCAAAAAATGGCAAACTGTCACAGACTTGACTGCAGCAGATTCAGAGAGAAACTGTGAGAAGGTAAAATTGACCAGGGCTGAGATATACAACCATCACTTTCATTGTGAAGAGACATTAAGCATCATATGCATTGAAATTAAAACATCAAAATCAATGTGATTCTCATTAGTTCAGCTTGCAGATGATGAAAGTTTCACACTTTTGTAAACACTTTCTCAGCAGTTACCTTCGGACGGCCCTGGATGTTATAGAAATTCATGTGCTGACGGGTTCCTTGATGAGCATTTTCGACTGCGAGTTTAATGGCCGTCTTGTAGAGTGCAGGGAGACTGTGGTAATCTTGCTGGGCCTCTGTGGAGATAAGCAGAGCTCCATAAGCCAAAACCAGAACCAGCAGGCGGGTCATCTTCCTCTCAGCTTTGAAGGGAGAAGCAGGACTGAGGACACTGATCTGTGGTCCCCTTATCCAGCACGTCCAGGGGCGTGTCCTTCACCCGAAACAAACAGACCTTTGAACAACATTGGAAAACTCTTCAGGATGAATCGAGGCAGGTGGTCAAGTGGGTTTATTGTTATTTCAGCAATATACACAGTACACAGTGAAAGGAAACATTGTTCCTCCTGGACCACGGTGCAAGACAAAGAAGAAAAACAGAAACAACACAAGATGACACAAGTGCGGGCAAGATAGAACTATACAGAGTGAAAGGAGCACAAACAGAGGGAGAAAGTGCAAGATAAACACAAGAGCAACAATACAATACTACAGGACAAGACAGCGCAGTCAAGAACACAGAGTGCAGCCAGAGCTAACCTGAATAGGGGCATCAAGGTTGCCAGGCAGGCAGAGAAACAGAAAATAGAGGTCTACTTCACATACAACAACCCACAGTGGGTGTGGCAGGGAATACAACACATTACAAACTTCAAAGGCAACAACACCGTCACTGTTAACAGCAACGCCCTTTTAGCAAAGGAGCTAAACAGCTTCTTTGCTCGTCTGGAGGAACACAGAGCAGACATAGCCACACTGCCCCCTCCCCCAATCTCCAGCACTCACAGACTCCCTCTGCAGGAACACCACGCGAGAAGGCACATTGCATCTCTAGGTGTGTGGAGTTTAAGACAAGGCAAGTGATGCTACGATAACATAATTCCTTGGTAAGACCCCACCTAGAATATTGTGTGCGGGTTTGGTTACCATACCTTAAGAAGGACATTGCTGCCTTGGAAAAGGTGCAACGTAGGGCAACGAGAATGATTCCTGGTCTTAGAGGAATGTCTAATGAGGAGAGGTTAGCTGAGCTGAATCTGTTTAGCCTCGAGCAAAGGAGACTAAGGGGGGACATAATCCAGGTGTTTAAGATTCTAACAGGTCTGGATGCTTTTCAGCCAAATGACTATTTCAATGTTAGTTTAAATACCAGAACTCGTGGCCATAAGTGGAAATTAGCTGGAGAACATTTTAAAACGAATTTGATGAAGCATTTCTGTACACAGCGTGTAGTTAGAGTATGGAATAGTCTTCCTGTTATTGTAACACAAGCTAAAACCCTGGGTTCTTTTAAATCAGAGCTAGATAAGATTTTTTGCAAAATTGCTTGCATTGCAGAACAGTATTTTCCCTTTTAAGGTTACTCATTTTAAATCTGGTCATTGCATTTTCATGATTACATTGTTTGTGTCCACTCCGTTATTTCGTGTTTATTGTTTGTTAGGTGTAATGTCTGTCTTATGTTAGTTATAGGAATAAATGCATGTCTTTTACACAACTTCAGCCTCTGTTCATTGAGTGCTCACAAGAATCCCTGCCTGTGCGATCTACGCTCTGAAACCTCAAATTCGCCTGAAATATCGCGAGACTCTCTCTCGTTGGCCGTGAGGGGAGCTTCGCTACCGATCGTTTACATTACCTGGTGACGCAGCTTGTTGTATGAGCCTTCTATTCTAACCCAGGTTATTACGCGATACTGGTTATTAATGAGTTCCATTTAAGTCACACATTAACAGACTCACAGTGTTTCGCAATTGAGTTTGGAGGAGCCGACCATTCGGCATAACAATTGGTTAATAATCACAAGGCAGAAGGTTTAAACTTATTCTGAGCACACAATTTAAATTTTTTATGACCGAACGTGCAGTGAAGAAGCGCTACTGTGAACTGGTTGCCAAAGTCGCACTCATGGCAATCTGAAGGCATTTAAGCGGGATCATAAGGGCTTATTATAGTTATTTTTATTTCTATTATTAGTAGTTATATTATTTTGTTTTATTTTCGGTTATTTCATTGTAGTTCTTTCGTATTAAACTGCAGTGACCCTTAACCATATGTCTGACGAAATTCTCAGATGTAGCGCTTTGTTTCCAGGTTCGATTCGGAGTTTCTCCGTTTCTATATATCCTGGGAGAGATCTCTCTATTAGCAAACGGGAATACTTGTTACGAGGTTCTAACCTAAATTATGTTGCGCTTGGACATAAGACCGAAAGCTTAGTTACCTATCAGGATCATACTCGTATGTGTGTGCCTGCTGTAGACAAAGCAAGTTTAACACAACTTTGCGCTGTGAGTGTGTCATTTAGAAATTGGGAGTCTCCTGTGCTTGAGACCCACCGTGGTTAAGCACCATTTGCGACAAATTATAGTGCACTCACAATTTAAATCCGTCGCCGTAACGCGAGCGCCGTCTCGCTTCAGTAATTGTTTTAAGGGGGTTTATACTGTGCAAGGCACAGAAGAAGGCCGCAAGCGGCATGCGCATGCATTAAATGTGTGTGTCACTCATCTTGCGTCGGCAACCGTTTGGTTACCTCTAGTGGTCAGGCATAGAACTTCCACTCCATTTCGAAATTGCGCCTCCAGTGGCCAGGCATAGAACTACCACTCCATTTCGATATTGCGCCCCCGGTGGTCAGGCATAGAACTACCACTCCATTTCGATATTGCGCCCCCGGTGGTCAGGCATAGAACTACCACTCCATTTCGATATTGCGCCCCCGGTGGTCAGGCATAGAACTACCACTCCATTTCGATATTGCGCCCCCGGTGGTCAGGCATAGAACTACCACTCCATTTCGAAATTGCGCCTCTAGTGGTCAGGCATAGAACTAACACTCCATTTCGAAATCGCGCCTCTAGTGGTCAGGCATAGAACTACCACTCCATTTCGATATTGCGCCCCCGGTGGTCAGGCATAGAACTACCACTCCATTTCGATATTGCGCCCCTAGTGGTCAGGCATAGAACTACCACTCCAGTTCGAAATTGCGCCTCTAGTGGTCAGGCATAGAACTACCACTCCATTTCGAAATCGCGCCTCCAGTGGTCAGGCATAGAACTACGACCCCATTTCGATATTGCTCCCCTGATGGTCAGGCATAGAACTACCACTCCATTTTGAAATTGCGCTTCTAGTGGCAAGCCATAGCAGTGCCACTCCATTGAAATTGCACCTCTAGTGGTCCGCCATAGTAGGTTAACAACATCTGAGTTGGGTCTCTGGTGGTCAACTGCGGTGATACAACACGCATAATTGGACACACAGGTTCTTGCCTGAAAGCAGGAATTAACTTCATGGACTAAATCAATTTGATCACAATACATTAACATCCAATTAGGTTATTGTTGCATAACTAATTTATGTTTACAATTGAAGAAGAAACACAATTCATTTGGTTTGATTTCTGTTTAACCTTTTTGATTTATTTTAGGTTTTATTTCACCTTATGCTTTCATTCATTCCCTCTCCCCCAACAAGGGGACTTGCATAGAAGTTCAACCACTATTAACAACAGTAAACCAGTTACGTACACAATCCCATCAGGAAGTCGTTTGGATGTGATCAGTTGAGCCCTTCGGGTGTTGGGTGCTTACCATTCGCTCTCTGCTGGTTGAGCTTGTCTGTGGCTCTGCTGTCACTGCTTGCGATCGTACAGTTTGTCAAAACCGAAGGGGAGTTCTCAGCAATTGGACGCCCAAAAGCGTGTCAGCTCGGCTACACCCACTGACTCATTACGGGCAAGGCTCACAGGTACCTCAGGCGGTCATTACAACTTTTGAGCAGGACCTCGTTTAGGGTGAGTTCTGAGAACAGCCCTAGCTTGGACTCTCACTAGGGTGGGTGATACCTGAAGGCAATTTTGCCAGCCGATAAGCTGAGCTCCACCTGGGTTGTCTCAGTTGTGCATACAGAACACGCCCTTCCAAGTTAACATTGCTGGGAATCGGGGGAGTGGAAGCCGGACTCAGGCTTGCTTAGCTGGGAGAATGATTCCTGGTCTTAGAGGAATGTCTAATGAGGAGAGGTTAGCTGAGCTGAATCTGTTTAGCCTCGAGCAAAGGAGACTAAGGGGGGACATAATCCAGGTGTTAAATCTGGTCATTGCATTACATTTTTTTTGTGTCCACTCCTTTATTTCGTGTTTATTGTTTGTTAGGTGTAATGTCTGTCTTATGTTAGTTATATCCATCCATCCATTTTCCAAACTGCTTATCCTACTGGGTCGCGGGTGGTCCGGAGCCTATCCCGGAATGTGGAATGGGCACGAGGCAGGGAACAACCCAGGATGGGGGGCCAGCCCATCACAGGGCACACACACACACCATTCGTGATTATATTATTGCACTATACTGTATAAATAAAAAGTAAACTTAATACCAGTTGTGGTAATAAAGTGCACAGAGAGGAAGAGAGAGTAGGGTTTCACATAAACTTATGTTCATTAGCATTTAGTATTCTGATGGCTTTGGGGGTAGAAGGTCTTATTAAATCTGGTTGTTCTGCAATGCATACTGCGGTAACGTTTACCAGAGAGCAGAAGTTCAAACATCTCATGTGCTGGGTGCGTGGGATCTTTTTAAAATATAATTATGCATATGTAGAACTAGGGATATGATCCTATTAAGTATGATAGTTCTGTCTCATTATTGCAGGATCGACATCCATAGTAACTGTGTTGATCTATCCATTTGTGTGCATGTGTGTGTGTGTGTGTGTGTGTGTGTGCGAGCGGGTATACCTATCCTACCCCATAACGTGATAAATACCTGTTTTTTTTCCCTTATGGGGACCACGAAACCGAAAACCAGGAAAACTCTATTTTATAAAAATCTGTGACTGCTATGGAAAAACTAAAAATGCAAAACCTCTTGTATTTTGCTGGGTTACTTATGGTTA
Source organism: Brienomyrus brachyistius (assembly GCF_023856365.1). Taxonomy (NCBI): domain Eukaryota; kingdom Metazoa; phylum Chordata; class Actinopteri; order Osteoglossiformes; family Mormyridae; genus Brienomyrus; species Brienomyrus brachyistius. The sequence continues at coordinate 323,099 of NW_026042376.1, read as the reverse complement.
TGGTTAGGGCAGGGTGGGGGTTAAGCTTGTCATAGTTAGCGTTAGCATTTATCCCATAGAAGTGAATGAGCGGGCCCCATAAAGATAGGTATACCCTATGTGTGTGTGTGTGTCCCATATTGCCTGGGCTTCAGGATACCTCATAACCCGGAACTTCATCAGAAGTAGTTAGAAAATGGATGGATGGATGGATGGATGGATGGATGGATGGACGGACAGATCAATAAAAGTACAGAACATCCATTTTACAAAGAACCGTCAACACTAAATGTTTGCACTGGTCATGTTCCTAGAAATTAAACTTCTTTTCTGAAAAGCAGCATGTTCATAAATTAGCTGTTGTTATTCCTTGTGGGAACAAATGCAGATGAAACTGTAAAACAGACTGCAGTGGCAAAACAGTTCTGGCTACCCGCCAGCCCTTCTGCCTGTGCTGCCCTGCCTGCCCGCCCTCCTGCCCATTACGTCCTGCCTGTGCCACCCTCCTGCCTGCCCTCCTGCCTGTGACGTCTTTCCTGTGTGCCCTGCTGCCAGTTATTCTGTATTTACATCCGGACTTAACTAATTGAACCATATAGATCAGGACTTTGTTAACCTGACTTCTGCCCTGTGGAGGATGGGCTCCCCCTTTCACTCTGGTTCCTCCAAAGGTTTCTTACTATGACTGAGTTTATCCTTGCCAATGTGGCTTTATAATTTTTCAGGCTTGATATTGCTCACTGGGACAATTGGGCAGGGACAAAGTAAAGTGCTTTGAGACTATGTAAGGCTGTGAAAATGCACTATACAAAATAAAGTGAATTGACTTGAGTAACGTGGCACAAAGCAACCCTTCTTTGCCACAGGAAATGTCTGGTGCAATTTCTTTTTTAATTGTACATGTCAATTGCATAATACCCTAAACTAATTCATTATTATTTCTATTATTATCATCATCATCGTCATCATCATCCTGATAAGTATTTCATTAGTATTCCATGGTATTTTGATTTTTCAGGAATCAGTGTGTGTACTGTATACTTTTTAATTTATTTGCACTATGTGTAGTGTCTCTGCAGCTGTACATACTTGCTGCATTAAGCACAAGAACTTCCCTCAGGCATCAGTATAGTTAATCAAATGTAATATTTCTTGCTTGTTTATTAAGTGGTTTTAGGTATTTTGTGTGTTCCACTTAATTTAGTGTAATTAGTCCTAGTTGACTCAGGTTTAGTTAGATTTTTCCTTCTGTTGTTCCTCTGCATCATGCTACTGTCATAAAATTTCAATGTCTTACCTAACTTAAGAGTTTTTTGCATTGTGTTTTGGAGAGAAAGAAATCATAACTTTTTTTCTTTAGATTCATCCACTGATTCTATCACCTATGACACATTCCCCCTGAATATTTGTTTGTTTGTTTATTTATGTATTTGCTTGGGAGGTGGAATTAACAAACATAAATAACTGAATGAATCAGGGTAGTGAAAAACATTTATAAACTTATCATTTTGGTATTGGTACGATCCTGTTCTGGTTAGTTAGCCGAGGGAGTAAATCATCCGGAGTTTCATCTCTCAATCTCCTCCTACACCCACTCAGCATCACAGTATGGACTCCCCAATGCAACTGATCTGCACGTATTTGTACTCTGGGAGGAAATTGAAGCCCCCATAGGAAAAACTCAAAGCCTACAGACATATGCACAAAACCAGGGGACATGCTCAGTTCTGCAGGTCTGGAAGTGTGAGAGAAGGCTATTTATTGAGTTTCCCCTCTGCCCCTGGTAAAGATGAAACATGCACAAGTCTACTTTTTAACCAACTGCTAAGTCATTAAACACACATATACTTACATGAAAGTCTGACTGATACTGGAGCTTCCAGTGCCCGTAAACCAGGTGCTGGGGTACTCCATTTCCTTCTTGATAATTAGCGCCATTGAAAAAAAACTGTGCCTTTCCTAATATTAATTGACTCTCAGACAAATGTACTACTTGAAGACCCTGCCACTATTCGCATTTTCCAGCAGGAGTCACAAATCTTCATTGCATTCAGTTTATTCTCAGATGAGCTCATGCATGTTTCTATGTGCATCTTTACACTTAAACAAATACAGCTGCCTAAACTCTGTTGTTATATTCCATATATATTTGTCGTGACTGGCCTTTTTTCTCAAATGATGGATTTCTGAAACTAAAACTGACAGTAATATAAAATATTTATATTGCCACATAATCGACACATGTTCTGATATGACATAGCATTCCCCTGGACCATAGTGCGACTTAGAGACGAGATATAACATGCCCTTCACAGTAAAACACTAGATAGGTGCAACACTTAATGTCAACGTTGTCAATGTCAATGTTGACTTAATGTCAACGTTAAATTCATGGATGCGCAAATTAAGTAACACAGTAACAGTACAAAAACGAGCAGAGCTGTGTATGGCATGACTATCTCGCGGCGGCGACAAAATATGCTTATCCTTCTAATTATTCAGAAGAAAATATATTTGCAAGCACAGCCGTTCACGGCTTCCGTACAAAAAGCTGTCACTACGCTACAGGAAGAATACACGGCCAATATAGGATTTACACAAGTCTGCTTCTTTTGTTTTTTTTAGTAACAACTTTCACAAAAATGAACAGCAATACTTCTAAAAGTGCAAATCTGTTGCCAAATTAAATAAACAAAGAAATTAATCATAAAAATATTCAATGTATATACAACTAACCATTTCCAATCAAAAAGTACATACAAATCTCCAGTACAAGTTATACAATGGAGCGCAGATAAAACTTTTAAATAGTAATTAACCAAACTATATAAAGAATACAAGTTTGAATACAGGTAATTTGTATAAATTTTACTGTGTTCAGACTGAAAAATCAGCACCAGCCTTACACACATTGCAGTTCTGCTTTTTTCTTCTTTTAGCATAATTATCCGTTTCACGTTCACGAGGCAGAAGATCCCTGCAAATGTGAAAATTCACAAGTAACAGGCACCATTAACCTCAAGCCATAACAGTCTGCTAGCCTGAACAATAGCAAACTCTATGTATTACCAATTATTACGCAGGTTGTCACTTTATCAAATCATGACTGTTACTAAGAAGTGGGAGTGAAACGCGTGTCACGAGATCTCGCGATATTACAACATGAGTTTCTCGTTGGAGCGAAAAGCGGTTTCACGAATGCGCTGCAAATTAGCTGCTGTGAATATGTTGGCATCTGACTAAATTACTATAGTAGATACCCCAGACACTTTTAAATCTTTTGTGTGGCAGCATTTCGGGTGCCCGGCGGAAAATATAAATGGCGAATGAAGGGGGGCTAGGTTGCGTGCTAAACTTTGTCACACTGAGAAAGGGGAACAAACTGGAACACAGGCAGGAAGAGAAGGGGGGCTCCAGCCCTCCTCGTTGTGTAAGTAAATTCCGGAAAGCAGAAGGTACATTGACAGGCTCGTGGTGACATTAAGCTTACGCTTGACCTGCGGGGACATGACAAGGGAGGGGGTCGCTGACGCTGCTAAATTGCAACATAACAAGATAAGATCAAAGGGAACGGGTGTGGGGACTAACGCCAGCAATGTCCAAACAATAGTTATATGTTACGTCAACTGGAAAGATACCAACAAGAACAGTAGACGCCCTAAACGGGGTATAAAAGTTAGACACAGACAACAGGGAGCTGAGCTTCCCTTGGTGTGTACTTTTGTGCATCTGAGAGTGGCTCCCGGATCGATCTGTACAACAAATAAAGAGAGCTGACTTACAACCATCCTTTGCCTCACGAATGCATCTTTTCCTCATCAACGGACTCGGTGGAGTCTAACTCCAACAATTTGGGGGCTCGTCCGGGATGAGGAGAAGGTTGTTTGGATTGGAACCAGAGACGAGGTCTTGGGGACGCAGAGAGCCACGGGCGCCCAGCAATTAGGTGAGCAGAGCCTGTTTTATCGAATTCTGCATATTGGCGATTGCTAAATAAAGTGGCTGGAAGTGTCTCAGGATCTGTCGACCAATATTGTGGCGAGGGCCTGTTGTGCGTAGCTCTGACGGCCTGTGAACAGAGGGTACGGGACCCCGTAGTAGAACCTATTGGCGGAGGATTTAAGTCCACTGTCGTGTCCTTGGTTTGGCAACCCACCTACTGCTGATGAGCAGTAGGACAGCTGGGATTGAGCGTCCCGGGAAATTCAGGACCCCCGAACAGCTAAATTGGTCGGAGGAGTAAGGTTCATCCTCCTTAAAACGGGTTGAAGTCCCGAGGTGAAAGTCCTCAAAGTATTGGGTTAAAGTCCCGAGATTAGAGTACTCAAAGCATCGGGCTAAAAAGTCCCGAGACGTGGGGTCCCAAGGTACCAAAAAGTGTACACAGCGCTATTTACTATTTCGCGTGTGTAAGTGCGTGTTTACTATTCACTATTCCAGTGTGAGTGGGTTTACCATTTACTATTTACTGTTTTGCGTGGTTCGGTGATTGTGTGTGAGTGTGGGTTTAGGTTTTGGTGGTGTTTGTTAGTGGGGCACTCAGAGACAACTAAGAGGTGTACTAAGTGTGGGTGGATAAATCCATCCCCTGAGGCACAGGGGTTGTTGGATCAGGAGAAGTGTAGGTCAGATAAGCTAAAACATGGATCACGAATTTGATAGAGAATTGGATGACGGGGGCTGGGGTCCACCAGTGCGCGGGCGGTGGAAGCCTCTGTGTGAACAGATACAGCTGTTAAAAATAGCAGTGGGAAAAACAGCTCAGGAAAAGGGCCGAGAGAGAGAGACGGCAGATGCGTGGAAGCGTATGGGGATTGCAGTGAAATGTGCAGGATACAAACCGGAGGATAGGCAATCATTAGGAGCACTTTTATGGCGTAAGGTAAAGGAGCATAGCGGCCTGAAAGACGAGGCAGGACGCGAGCTAGTGAAAGCGAGGGTGTTACAACGGGGAAAGTGGAGAAAAGAGGGAGAGAAACAGGAGCAGGAGAGGCGAGCGTGGGCATTACGACACAACTTTGCCCTTATTGGCTTAAGATTTTAGTTACATACATGACGTTTGTATATCTGCTATTTCTCCCGAGAAGCAGGTAAAGCAGTGGTAACTGCTTTTCAATTAATTTACTTGGTAAAATTAAATTTAAATAAATGATATGAATACTGTAATAGTACTCGTGAACTTTGTTTGTTTGTTGTTAGTTACTGTAATGTTGCGCTGCTTTATTTGTTTAATCGTCTTGTCTGTGAAGACATTCAAGTTAATCAAATAAGAACTGCACTGTACACTGTACATGACCATAAAAACTTTGAATCCTTGAAATACATGTTTTTGATCTTTTCCTTGGCAGTTATCTTTTTACACAGGGCCTCTATGTACACAATAGTTATTTTTTTCACGACTAACAGTATGGATCAGGAGTTGGTTATTGTAAAAGAAGTAATGTGCATGCAGGTGATATTTGTATAGATTTATGTTCACCTCTAGGTGATAAGTTTGATAGTCATTTCTTTTACCGTTTGGTCTCTCGGTTGAACATAATAGTGGCGCGAGCAGCTCCACTTGGTTTTTTAAAAATACTCAGCCATGAACTTCTGGTGAACTCAGGTGAATCCCTTCCTTCAGTAGTAAACCTTGGTATTTTCAGCCGTTTACACATTGTCTCACTAAAAGGTTGATAATATATTTGTCCTTTTACATAATGATGAAATATACGCTAATAAAAGTGAATATTCATAGATTCATGACTAACATAAAGTAGCTAACAGAAACTTAGACTAACAAAAGGTGCAAATACATACTCAGTTGGTTCCATTGTGTTGATTACATTACAATGTTTACATTGTAATGATTATATCATGGATATTTGGCATACTTTTTATAAAATCATAATTCTTATATTCTACGTTAGATAGTGCTAAATAATATTCCATAGATGGATGGACTTTATTAATCCCTGTGGGGAAATTGTTTTTTATGTCTCCCTCAACTTACTCTTTGTGGAGTAAATTGTCCGCGAAGTGCAGCTGCCTGTTGGGGCGCCCAGGGAGCTGGGGGTTAAGGGCCTTGCTCAAGGACCCACAGACGTGCTGTGGCTGGGTTAGTTTCAACTGGTGACCTTCTCATTACAGGCACAAGGACTGACCCCTGCCCCCCAACTGTGTATGAGTAGCATTTATGCTGTTTCTTGAGTGTGAGCTAGTACATAAACCAGCTAGTGTTCACCACTGCAAAAATACTCTAGCTTTCATACACATTTTTTTATTTTCTTACATTGTCCGTTTTTGTTCATAGTCTGTAATATTCTGAATAACGACAATGTAGAGGAAAAACAGATTAAATTCTCCTTGTTTGTAATTTCCCCATGTAATCCACTGCCTTGTGGTAAGAGGTGGAAAAGTCGGACGCGTTGAATGATGAGGATACGATATTGAGTTTAGTTCTTGAGTGGATTTATTCATATGATATATTAACGCACAGTACTTTGAACTGGTTTGTTTGGCTCGAAAGGGTCGATATGCAGACACCATCACACACGGCAAATACGGTCAATGACTGTTTCACTTTGCACCTTCAGCCCTGAGCCGCGTAATCTCAGCACCTCTAATAACAACCATTGCTGCCCCCTACAGGTGGGAATACACTTACACAATAGTAAAGATCACTAAGGCAGGCAGTACCTCTCGTTTCAAGTATTACAATACTATCCATCCATCCATCCATCCATTTTCCAAACCGCTTATCCTACTGGGTCGCGGGGGGTCCGGAGCCTATCCCGGAAGCAATGGGCACGAGGCAGGGAACAACCCAGGATGGGGGGCCAGCCCATCGCAGGGCACACTCACACACCATTCACTCACACATGCACACCTATGGGCAATTCAGTGATTCCAATTAGCCTCAGCATGTTTTTGGACTGTGGGGGGAAACCGGAGTACCCGGAGGAAACCCCACGACGACACGGGGAGAACATGCAAACTCCACACACATGTGACCCAGGCGGAGACTCGAACCCAGGTCCCAGAGGTGTGAGGCAACAGTGCTAACCACTGCACCACCATGCCACCCCTATTACAATACTATATATATATATATATATATATATATATATATATATATATATATATATATATATATATATATATATATATAACATTATATTATAAACAATAAATACGAATAAATAAAAACATTGAACAAATAAACATCATCAATAATATTCATGAATAATTACGCTTAATATACAAATAAAAGAATAGCTCCTGCAGATGATTTCAGATAACTACTGGAACAATGAGTTCTGGAGGGGAGCAAGCTCTGTTACATGCTATAGAAATGTTGATCTGATTCCTTTCATTATCAGATTGTTACCACTGTTAAAAACCACAGATATTGTATTCTGATTGTATGCATTTCCTTATTAGGGCATGTCAGTTACTTCTGTTAAAAATCAGTTTATTCTGACGTCGTAAATTTCCTGACCAGAGTTTACCCTCTTTAAAGTGATGGAGGTCCACTTGTGCCAAAGATATGTCAATATGCATATGAGATTTCGTTTGTGCCAAAAATATGTAAACAGCACACAGTCTATGTCGACTGAGAATGTGACAAAGAATTTTTCTGTGACAATTCTATTATGTCAATGAGTTTGTCTGTGGAGCCCCTGAAGGGACCTAATGGTGTCCGCTAATTAGATACCCAGAAATAAACTGTGTGGCTCCTGCCCAAGCATTGCTGCCCAAACAGCAGCTTCCTCCTTATGCCGCCGAGGGAGGAGTAGCAAGTGGTTCCCCTGCCCCTTCCCCTCTCCCCCCTGCAGACGAGGATCATAACCATTCAGCACCCGACTCTACCTCCTTCTCGGTGATGAAGTGCCGTGGCGAAACACTCAGGCAGCAGGACGAGGTAGCAGAAATTCTTGCCCCTATGTTGGTTTGTCCAAATCCTCAAGGGGGAGATGAGGTTTGCTCATCTGACACTGTAGATGAAGGAGTTGAAGGACATTGCCAGTGACCTGCTGGATCCCAGGCAGAACAGACCTCACCATGCGACAGCCCTTCAGAGACTGGTCCTCCTGCGCATGGACTGGGGCATGATGCATCAGTTTAAACAGGAGCCTGGTAAATCCTGCGAGTGCTACACCGAGCGACTGATGGCAGCATTCTCCAACTACAGCGGGATGGACTCCCCCAGCGGACCGAGAGTGTATGTGATGTAAAATACACTAAGATAACTCAGTTCCTTTAAAGAGAGGCACTTTTAATACTCTGTATTTTTTTCGTGTGCTGTACCCTTAAAAAGTACAACACTAGTACTCCATATTCAAATAGTCCCATTAAAAACTACAGCCCCCAAACATCAAACTGCATGCTTCTATGTCACCTACACTTCATTAAGCAATATTAACACAAGTAACATGTTTCATCACTTAAAGCCAATCTAACTTTTTAAAAATAAAGTCTGTTTCAACTGGACTTTTACCTAAGTAAAACAAACATTTTATGTTCTAGTTTTCTTAAAACTACTGAAACAAATAATTGGCTACACTGCAGTTCCGCTGTTTTGTTTGGCACCCCTGCGTGTCCTGCATTGTGTGGAAAAAACCTGAAGGCTGAGGAATGTTATGTAACACAGCTAGAATGTAAAAACTCTCTCTGGTGTAATTCACTGCGTAAAACCAATGGTGCTAAGTGTGGTGTCTTCTTCATAACACTCCCTGATGTTTGTGTCCGTGACCATGAGATAGGGTGGGCTGCTTTTCTTCCTTCCTTTGACTAGTATTCCTCCTAAATTGTTCATCTGTATTTGCTGCATTGGTACTTGTTGATGTGCGTGTGCCTTGTGTCACGATCGCCGTTTAACGGGAGCGGCGGACGGGCAGGAAACAGGCAAGGCAGGCAGGATACGGGGAAATACGGGGATTTATTAGGAACACGGGGTGCAGGAAACATCTCACGCAGACGGACTTCAATGACGGACACTGAACTCTAGTAAGACATGGACTCAAATAGACAGGACTGATTGAAAATAATCGGACACAGCTGGGTACGATCAGGGAAGCACACGTGGATAATCAGGGGGCGTGGCACACACGGTGGTCGGACTGTCCGGGACCTCCTCGGGGACTAGGGCAGGAAAGTCTGGAGCTGGGTCAGGGACAGGAGTGGGGCCAGGAACAAGAGCCCCAGGGGGCACAGTCATTTGAGGCAGAGGGAGCGCCTCGGGTTCTAGGGCCGCAGGGGGCAGCGGAGGCGGCTGCTCGGGCTGCGCAGGAGCTACGGGCGACGAAGGCGGCTGCTCAGACGCTGTAGCAGGAACCCAGGACTTTATGCTCAGCCCACTGCTGTTAACTCCGATGACTCACAACTGAGCAGCAATGCACATTTCGAATCACATCATCAACATCAGGCTGATGACAAGACTGTGGGTCTCGTCAATAAAAACGGTGACTCAGCATACAAAGAGGAAGTGTGATGACTATCGGACTGCTGCAGAGCCAACAACCTGTCTCTGAATGTTGACCAAAGAAATGGTTGTTGACTTTAGAAGAACACAAAGCACAGAGTGACCACTCTCTGCTGCACATCGATGGCTCATCTGTGGAGATCGTAGAGAGTACCAGATTCCTTGTTGTCCATCTGGCGGAGAATCTCACCAGGTCCTTCAACATCAGCTCCATAGTAAGGAAAGCACAGCAGCACCTCTACTCTCCACGGAAGCTCAGAAAAGCCCATCTCCCATCCTCACACTCTATTGGGGAACTGTTGAAAGCACCCTGAGCAGCTGCATCACAGTCTGCTTTGGGAACTATGTCGCCTCAGATCGCAAGTCCCTACAACAGATAGTGATGACAGGTGAGAAAATCATTGGAGTATCTTGTTAGAGAAATATGTACTGTTTTTATTATCATTTTGCTAGACGCTTGGAAACAACACCCTGCCGCAGCTTGATCTTAATTGAGCAATAACACGTCTCAAGAACTGTCGCTTGAATATTTCCACCCCATATATGGTGACAAACAATGTTCAATGTCAGTTGCATATCCTGTTTGTGTACCTCAATAAAAGACACTGCGAGGGGAGTTCCTTTTTCGAAGTTGGCCGAGTTCGACTGAGAGGCTGACACCTCGAGGTCAGGACCGGGCTTCCCTTTGTAAGGAAAAGTGGTAAAAATGCCCCAAGGTTCTTGGTTGATCATTTGAATGCAGACAATGTTAGGAATTTATGATCATGGGGGAAGCCAGGGAGAGAATGGGGGTTCCAGTTGGCACCACTAGGGTGATAAGGATAAGATAAGGTGATAAGAATTTAATTACAATGATCATAAAAGTCTCTACCCTGTTCTGTCCTGTCCCCGTCTCAGGATCCTCACACTCCAGGGGGTCACTCTTTATATGTAAATTCACTCACAACACCTACACACAACACCTTGGTGGGGAGGGCCTTTTTGGGTATAAAGGGGGGTGAAGAACTGTCTTCAATTTGTGTCTGAGCTGCCTTTCAGTACCCGGTGTGTCTCTACACTGTATTACATTGTATTATTTTTGCTGTTCAATAAACCATCATTTTGCTGAAACTGCGGAGACTCTGCAAGTGGATTCCCTACACCTTGCAGCAAGTAAAACGTCATCACAGCTGTCTGTGTTGTTCTGTGTTCAGAGACTGGTTTGTTTCCAGCGCATCTTCAGAAGAAGATAACCCTAACATATCTCTCCCCTCCATCACGGATATTCACACCACACACTGCATCCGCAAAGCCACCACCATTGTGGATGACCCCACCCACCCCTCACATTATCGTTTCACCCTCCTGCCTTCTGGAAATAGGTCCCGGAGCATTCGGGCCTTTACAGCCAGACTCAAACAGCTTTATCCCCCATGCCGTCAGACTACTGAACTCTCAGGGACTAATCTGATACCACACACACATACACTCATTAACACACTTTATTATTTAACTACTATTTTTTTATCTTATTGTAGCCATGTTTACAGTTACTTTTATTTATTTTTATTGCTACCTCATTGCACAACCAAACTGCACCTTATCAGTATTGGGTTTACTGTGCTGTTTGTGCTCGTTGGTATCAGTTGTCCTCTCTTTTTGCACTGTCCTGCAATGTTTGCACAGTTTTTGCTCATTATGCACCATACAGTATGTTGCTAGGTTGGTATGTGTTAGTCTTGTGTTAATTTAAGTAGCACCTTGGTCCGAGGGAAACAGTTTCTTTTGTAACTGTACTATACTCAACTGTGTAAAGTTAAAAATAACATTAAAGACCTACTTGACTTGACTTTTACTGATAACAGGTGCTAAAGTGAAGTGACTTGCTTCTGGGAAAGATCTCCAGCTGAAATTCTCTACAACAATTATGGGAGAAATATGGGAAGGACGCGGCGTCAGACCTGCCCCAGTGGGACGAATGTGGTTTTCCTAGAAACAGCAGCTTCAGTCCCAATCAGATAAGCCAGATGCGTTTGAAATTAGAGGAACAGGATCAGACTGGTTGCTCAGGTATTAATGTGGTAGAACTAAAACGGAGACAAATTGGAAGGTGTTTCAATTGTGGGAAAATGAGACAAAGCAGGCAGAGGAGATGCGGGTGGCAAAAAAGCATGAGATAAGGAATGCAGAGAATGTGGATGAGGGTGAGACTCCTGTGAAAACTGTGTATTGAAAATTAGGGCCACAGTATTGTCATCCATCCTGTCAGGGTATGTGGAAATACACTGAGGGTAAATGGCCTAATGCAGGAAGTGTCTTAATCCTATAACATCCAGCTGATTCAGGCTGTTGGGACAGTGTGGGACTGCACTCTTCTGGCTGGGACCTCGAATAAATGAATGAATGTTACATGTATACAGCCCTTTTCTAAGATACACAAAGAGCTTTACAGAGGCAATGGGGAGCCACTTCAACCCAAAGGTGAGGCAGCAGGAGAGGGGGCCCAGGCAGAGAGAACAGCCAACAAGAGGGGTGCTTCCACAGACAGGACGGGGGCCCCGGCAGACCAACGCTGACGACTCCTGGGACCAAGTCAACAGAGCAGCTGTTGTCATTGTGACTCACCCTCATACATCCATCCATCCATTGTCCAAACCGTTTATCCTACTGGGTCGCGGGGGGTCCGGAGCCTATCCTGCAAACAATGGGCACAAGGCAGGGAACAACCCAGGATGGGGGCCAGCCCATCGGAGGGCACATTCACACACCATTCACACACCATTCACACACACATGCACTCCTACGGCCAATTTAGCAAGAGAGAACATGCAAACTCCACACACATGTGACCCAGGCAGAGACTCAAACCGGGGTCCCAGAAGTGTGAGGCAACAGTGCTAACCGCTGCACCACCATGCCGCCCCACTGTTGGTTACATGTGTACATATTTTGTCTGATCTCTTCACCACCAGGTGGCAATATAGCAGCTCCAGAGTTGTTGATGGCTAGAGTAAAAATAAAAACACAGTAGCACAGAGGTGTAGCTAAAAATTCTGGGCCCCTGACAGAATGTCACCTTGCGCCCCTCTATCGAATTTTACATACTGGGAGAGAGATTTGTTGAGCCATCTTCCAATCTAATCCAATCCAGCTTTATTTAAAAAGCACTTTAAACAACCTTATCGACCAAAGTGCTGCACAAAGGAATAAATAAAAATATTCACAAACTTAAAAACGAATTAAAATAAATTTAATAAAAACCAAAACATTAAATGTAAGTAAATGGCCATTAAAATAAAAATATTATATTAATAATTATTTATGAATATATAAAAATTTATATTAATAAAGAAAAGGCTAAGATTGAAATAAAATTTACTATTAAAGTTAATATCTCACAAGGTGTCCAAGGAGAAGAGATGAGTTTTAAAAAGAGATTTAAAGATTTAAAGAGAAGAGGCCTCTCTAATGTGAAAAGGCAAATCATTCCACATTTTAGGAGCTGCGAATGCAAAAGCTCGATCCCCTCTAAGCTCACGCTGAGTCTTAGGAACCATCAGGAGCAGCTGATCAGCTGACCTGAGAGAGCAGGTGGGGGTGTAAGGGTGAAGCAGCTCACAGAGGTCAGGTGGAGCAAGACCCTTGAGGGCTTTAAAAGCAAATAACAGAATTTTAAAATGAATCCTAAAATGTACGGGCAGCCAGTGGAGTGAGTCTAAAATGGGGGAGACATGCTCATATTTCCATGTGCGGCAGTATTTTGAACCTTCTGGAGGTGAACAATAGTGGAGCCTCTAACCCCAACATAGAGGGCGTTACAGTGGTCCAAACTAGTACCGACAAAAGAGTGGATTACTGTCTCAAAGTGCTGCTTAGAAAGAATTGGCTTTATTTTGGCCAACTGCCTCAATTGTAAAAAGCTTGACTTGACAACTGATCTTATCTGCGTGTCAAACTTAAGGTTGGTGTCGACTTTAACCCCTAGGTGTGTGATGACTGGTTTACAATATTGTTCCAAGGAACCTAAAATTACAGTGGAGGTCAGAGGAGTGGAGTTACCAAAAACCAACACTTCTGTCCATTACCTCCCCACTTCCTTGTTAGTTACATTATTTGTTCTGCATTACTGTACTGCTTTGGAGCCTTTTGATATTAAGGTGAATAACACAGTGAAAAAAGAGACAGATGCATTGACAGCAGTTGTGGCCACACTTTGGACTGGGAGTGTAAGAGCAAAGGAAACTGAATCCACTATGTTCTGTCCTGTAAATTTTTATTAAACAACACATGACACACATACGAGTCCTGTTTTAACTTTCAGGGCTGATGGTCTGCAGCCTGGCTTGTGGTCTACAGTGCAGCGCAGGTGCAGTCACTGTGCTGAGCCCGGCGTTATAGTAATGATGCAGCCTTTCACACTGACCAGTGAGAAATAACCTTGAAAATGACTGTGCTCTTTGTGGTTCTCCTTTTGGAAACATCTTACCACCAAGCAACAGACATTTGACAACAGACTTCTACTCATCAATTATCAGAAATGTCATGCAGTAATCAGAGGTTAGACGGAAAAAATGACTTTTGTATTTTTCATCTTTTATCTTGGAGCAAACAGTTTTAATTGATGTACATGAGAGTAAATGGTGAATCAGTTTATTTGCTTTCTAGCTTTCTAGCACTTGGCTACCCAACCATTCATCAGTATGTGACCACTGCCATCTGGCTGAGTAAGTCTACTGTAATACTATTATTACAGTAGTATTATTAGTATTATTATCAGCTTATTGTGAGAATGGGGTGTGGGAAAAATGTCTTAAATGCAGACTGGTTACGGTGATCAGGAGCTTACTAATGAAAATGAGAAGAGCAAAGGGTTTGAACATCATAGTGGTTCCACTTGTTTTGAATCAGCCAGTGAGAAACTGACAAAGGGACCGGAAACAGGGAGGTACATGCTACAGAGCAGGCTGATCTGATTGGCTGTTCACACAGGTTTGCACGGCACTGCAGTGATTTACATTTTAATTTTTCTGGGTGTCTGTTAGCTTAACCCTAATAAATCAGTTTCACTTGTTGGATTTCCACTTATGGTCCAGCATGGTGGTGCAATGGTTAGCACTATTGCCTCACACTTCTGGGAGCTGGGTTTGAGTCACGGCCATAACACCATGTGTGTAAAGTTTGCATGTTCTTCCTGTGTTGTTGTGGGGTTTCCTCCAGGTTCTCTGGTTTCCCCCCCCCCCCAGTCCAAAAACATACTGAGGCTAATTGGAGTTACCAAATTGCCTGTAGGTGTGACTGGTATCTGTGCCCTGCGATATGCTGGTGGCCCATGCTGGGTTGTTCCTTGCCTCACACCCATATCCTCCAGGACAATGTACGCTACTGTAATACAGAATTGAGATCTTGCAAGTACAAGTATGAGTACGTTGGAGGGCACGTCAGAGGCGGAAATGCTGTAGGTGACGTCAGACGCCGGAGACTTGGCAGAAAATCTGAATGAACAGCGAGGGGAATTTGGAATCTCTTGTGGAATATATCGACTGGTACTTCAACATTATAGTCATGAAGAAGAACGCAGATGCATCTTCTCCAGCCAAAAGCGAGACACCGTCCTCCAAAAGAAGTTGCCCGGCAGACTCCCCTGGCACAGCATCGCCAACTGGTAAAGACTTTGCCGACATCCTGGATTCAATCGACAAACGATTGTCCAGCTTCGACGAGAGGTTGGCTCTCGTCGAGATTCTACATCAGGAATTCAAATCCCCGAGGGAATCTTTGGAATTCAACCAGCAGCAGGTGGAAACACTCGCTGCTGAAAACACCTCACTATGGGACTCGGTTAAGTCTCTAACTGAAAATGTGACCCATCTAAATGAAGAAAATAAAAAAATAAAAGAGACTGTCGTCGATCTACAGGCCTGTAGCATGAGAAATAACCTGGTGTTTTCAGGCATCCCAGAATTACCGTCAAAACCTTTATCAAGAACCACCTGAAGCTTTCAGAGGACACTGAAAAACATCTGCTTTGAGAGAGTCCATCGGCTGGGAGCCAAGAGGCCTGGTGCACTGAGACCGTATCCTATTGTGGTTAAATTTGGATATTTTAAGCAGAAGGAGCAGGTGAAGAGCCGCGGCTGGGAGCTGAAAGGAACAGACTTTGTCGTAAACGACCAGTTCCCCAAAGAGATCCTGGAGCGACGCAAAGTTCTGTTCCCAATCCGACGCAACTTTATTTAGAAGGGTTCCCGAGCTCTCATCGCCGTAGACCAGCTCTACGTGGATGGGCAGCTGTACGGCGACCCCAGTACCACTCCCTGGTAGCCAGCTTAAACTACAGGCAGACGTTTTATTACAAGAGACTCATAGACCTGCCAAAGGATGAACTTAAAACACCCGAGTTTCCCAATGTGTTCTCAGCCTGCTATAACTCTAGGCAAAGTGGGCACTAGGGGGCAGCGTGTGGCTCAGTGGGCTAAGCCTGTATCCTTGTAATCAGAAGGTCGCAGGTTCGAACCCAGCCTCAGCACGTCTGCGGCTCCTTGAGCAAGACCCTTAACCCCCAGCTCCCTGGGCGCCACTATGAGTGGCAGCCCTTCGTGGTCAACTTACTCCACAAAGAGCAAGTTGAGGAGGCGTAAAGATTATTGATCCCCTGTAGGGAAATTAAGTTATTTATTATTATTATTATTATTATTATTATTATTATTATTATTATTATTATAATAAAGAGGGGTAGCAATTCTAATACATCTATCCACCCATCCATTTGTCAAAGCGCTTATCCTACTGGGTCGTGGGGGGTCCGTAGCCTGTCCCAGAAGCAATGGGCAAGTGGCAGAGAACAACCCAGGATGGGGGGCCAGCCCATCGCAGGGCACACTCACACACTATTCACTCTCACACGCACACCTAAGGGCAATTTAGCAACTCCAATTAGCCTCAGCATGTTTTTGGACACTGGGGGGAAACCGGAGTACCCGGAGGAAACCCCACGATGACATGGGGAGAACATTCAAACTTCACACACGTGACCCAGGCGGAGACTCGAACCTGGGTCACCCAGGTGTGAGGCAACAGTGCTAACCACTGCACCACCATGCCGCCCCCATGGAACACCATAATACTCAAAATTAAATTAATAAAAATATCCATCCATCCATCCATTTTCCAAACTGCTAATCCTACTGGGCCGCAGGGGGTCCGGAGCAACAGTGCTAACCACTGCATCACCATGCCTCCCCATTCTAATACATAAAAATGTCAATTTCACAGTACTCAACACAATTATAGATCCACAGGGTAGATTTATAATCATTAAATTATCTATACTTAACAAAAAGTTATGTATTGTTAATATATATGGTCCAAATGTTGATAACCCCTCATTCTTCCACGTTTTCTTTACCGCACTCTCTGAACACCAGGACTGCGCACTTGTTCTTGTGGGCGACCTCAACTTTGGACTAAATAAAGAAATGGACAGGCTCAGTACAGCTGCTCAGCGCAATTGGGAATCCACAAACATAGTTAAACAGCACATGAGCGACTATGGACTTTGCGATGCATGGCGTTCTCTTCACCCCACCCGTAGGGAATATACTTTCTTCTCACATGTCCATCACTCTTACTCTCATCTGGATTATTTCCTAGTCAGTAGCTCTCTGCTGAGTGACATTTCAGACACAGAGATACACCCTATAGCTGTCAGCGATCATGCTCCTGTATCTTTAACCCTAATAAATAAGAAGGCCATTCCACCAAGTAGAAACTGGAGATTTAATACATCATTGCTTAAAGATGGAGATTTTATTAACTATTTTAAAAAAAGAGTGGGCTTTATATTTAGACTATAATGACCTGCCTGGAACATCAGCATCTGTTCTCTGGGAAGCAGGCAAAGCTGTGATGAGAGGTAAAATAATCTCATTCTCATCACATAAAAAGAAGAGAAAACAAGTGTATCCAGGACTTAGAAGAAACCATGTGTCACGGGAAGGTTCGGGTGGACAGGCGATCGTGCGGGCGGTGGTTCAGAAAACCAGGCTGACGAGCAGGATCGGGGTAATCGGGGTTTATTCGGGAAAGGGAGACACGGGAGACAAGCGAGGCTAGATACGATCAGTTAAAAATAAATATGGAAAAAAACAACTATATGTGCTGTTAAAGACTGAAATGGGGATACAGTATATGACCCTGACAGAAAAAACAGCACTTTCAGGGACTTTTACAAATCTTTATATTCACCACAGATAAACCCATCTAAAGACGAAATTGATCAGTTTCTTGATAGTATAACCCTTCCGAAATTATCAGACAATCAAGCGATGGCACTGGATTCTCCGCTGACACCAGGTGAACTCCAGGAAGCCCTGAACGGTATGCCCAATAAAACGGCTCCAGGTCCAGATGGATTTCCAGCAGAATTCTATAAAGAATTCTGGACAATTCTGGCATCAACATTCTGCAGAATGTTGCAAGAAACCAGGGAAAATGGTCGGCTACCACCAAATATGAATTCTGCAAACATTAGTCTCTTGCTAAAACCAGGCAAAGATCCTACAGTATCTACCAGCTATCGTCCAATATCCCTTATAAACGTTGACCTTAAAATAATCTGCAAAGCTCTCTCAAAAAGAATAGAGAAGTTAACCCCTCTCATAATTCATCCTGACCAAACTGGTTTCATAAGGGAGGCACTCATCAACAAATACACGTAGATTACTTAATCTAGACATAGACTATTCATGCAATAAAAACCTTCAAATTACAATACTGTCTCTAAATGCAGAAAAAGCATTCGATAGAGTTACAGTAACTGGAATTTTTTATTTGCAGCTTTATGCAAATTTGGTTTCAGAAACTCTTTCATAAACTGGTTAAAAATATTATATAGTTCACCAACAGCATGCGTCAGGACGAATGACTAAACATCCTCCAGTTTCTGTCTCAAGAGGGGCACCAGCCACGGATGTCCTCTATCCCCCTCATTGTTTGCGATTTTTATTGAACCACTAGCAGCAGCAATTAGACAGGCTACAGTGATTAAAGGCATTAAATGCAGGAATGTAGAACATAAGGTAAGACTTTATGCGGATGATGTGTTACTTTTTCTCCAGCATTCACAAACCACTCTTTCTGAGGTAATTACATTAATAAACTCTTTCTCAAGAGTCTCAGGTTATTCGATAAACTGGTTAAAATCTACAGTTCTTCCAATTAATTGCTCCTTCCAGAATAATTCTTCCTCTCCACTGTAGTCTGGAGATATTAAATATTTAGGAATTAATGTTACACCTAGGCTGGCAGATTCAACTAAACTAGACCATTTCCCACTTTTAAAGAAAGTAGCGGATGATCTGGTTAGGTGGAAGTCCCTACCCATATCACTTATGGGAAGGGATGCCTCAATAAAAATGATGGTTTTGCCAAGAACTAATTATTTATTTGCAATGATCCCGAGCAAAACATCACCTGACTGGTTTAGATCTCTGGACTCCGCTATCTTTCCAGAGGAATTCAGATGAACCCCCACGTATTAGCTTAGAAACACTGCAAAGGACTAAGGATAAAGGAGGACTAGATCGGCCTAACTTTCACCACTATTTCTTTGCCAACAGGCTCCAAAACATCTCAGGGTGGTTAAAACATACCCTCTTAGATGAGCCTTGGCCAGACGTAGAACAGGCACTATGCAATAAGATAGAGATTTCGGATTTACCATTCATTAGCTCAAACATCAAAACGACAGGAATGCTTCAAAAGCATCAGTATCAGCTCTTTTCTGACAGCGTGCTGGGAGTTTCTAAAAATGACTGAGTCTTCATTAATCCCATGCAAGCGTACTCCCATCTGGAACAACCCTGATGTACTACTAAACAATAATTGATAAACTTCCCAGATTGGAGTTGTAAAGGTATTAAATACTTGGAACATATATTTGAAGGAATAGACTTTATTCCCTTTGACATATTAAACAATATGGGATTAGCAAGAATAGATTTTTAGAATATCAACAAGTTAAATCTATAGTAAAAAAAAAAATAAGGTCTAATCAAATCAAATTACAAATACCGCAAAGTGTGGCAGAATTCCTTAATCTGAAACCCCCCAAATTACTGTCTAAAATATACAGGACACTTTCTAAAATGGATGACTCATTGCAACATGGGTGGAAGATCTATCAGTCAGCTGGGACCACAATTTCTGGTCTAAGATATGTTTAAAAACCTATAAACTGATTAGAAATTCCAGTTTACAGTTAATACAATACAAAATCCTGCATAGAGTGTGTAATATTTGTGCAGAAAATATTGCATAATTTGTTAGACACAGAATTGATTATTTAAATGATGTGTACGTGTTAAATAGAAGCTTTATGTTGATTGGTTAATGCACACGTGATCTGTTTATGCATACTTGCTGAGACTCAGTCGGAGTAGTTCTACCTGCCTGTACGGAGTACAACATAAACTCCGTGTCATTCAATAAAGATTCTGCACAGCTATCCTGCCGTAATTCTTTATAAACAAGACAAAACATGGTGCGAGAGTAAAAGTGAATCACACGGACACAATGGACGTCGCTGGTGTTCCGTCGCCCCGCATGGACAAAACAGACAAACAAGACAAAACAGCATAAACGTCAAATTCTCAAAACGAATACTGGAAGAAATAATCAAGCTTAAAATTGAGTATTATATTTGTGACCTTGAGCGAGTACCCCCCTAATCAAGCGGTATCCAAAGCGAGCACACAGGAGAGATTAGGGCTGGATCATAAAAGTATTTATTGGTTTTATTAACAATCGCAACAAAAAGGGGAGGGTTCAATAACTCCCGGTGACCTGGTTGATGTTTCCACTGGTGAAGTATATCCCCCAGTAGGTAGTTTAAAACCCCGGCCCGCGCCACTGGGCAGCCAGAGATATCCTCACAGCAGGCTGGGACCCTATTGCTCGATTAGCACCCCTGGTTTAAACAAATCAAAATACCATATACTCAAAACAACAAAATAGTCCTCACTGCAGAACAAAATAAAAACCAATACCGACAGCGCACAGCAAATCCACTCCAATACGCACACTGGGGTCGTCAGAGCACTGGTCCCAGGCTCCAACTAATAAGCCCAGGGACAGCCTGCTAGAGGGTACGGACAGAGTCACCCGAGAAAGTCCACGGTCTCAGCGGAGTTATACATGTGTATCGTTCGCAGATAATTTTACAAAGGCAGTATATACGTTGCGCCCTAAAAGAGGGGAAGAGAAACAGTGGGTACAACTTTCCCCAAAGGTTGCGGTTTCCTGCAAATGCCAAAACAGAAATTACAAAACCCACACTCCATTCCTCATAATAAACATAAAACCAACATGTATCCCACACAGCAAAAGCGTTTATCTACCTCCAGAGGACCCGCACTCACACCAGCCGATCAGGTTTTCACCTCCGGTCGCTCTTTTATATATTACCATCGCGTCAGTCAATAATTAAAACTATGTCCGACTCAATAGCAATTAACTATGTTAGGAAAAAGATAAAACCCATACCTTGTCTTTGCAAACAATCTTGTTCTGGATACACGACTTCACCCCCTTGTGCCTTTGGGCAAATGCGTTCGTCCCTCACCATCAATGCCCCAAAACTTCACGAAGAGTGGTCCGCCTTATCCAGAGGAAGACTAGGCTACTTGCCGCACTCCCTCTTCCCAAGAAACCTCCAAGACCAAACAGTACTTCGATTCGAATCGCGAGATTATGCGGGTATAAATCTGATGGAATACCGCGCCCCATATCATCATAAAAATCCCCTCGGGGTATCAAAATAAAGGTCCCCTTTTCAGCTATATGGTCGCTACTCGTACCGGTTATATATTAATTGTTGTTTGTATTATGGTATAAAATTTAATCAAGAAATTGACTAAAACAACACCTGATGCACTGACAAATATAATACATTTTCATACCCGTAGTATCATATTTGATACACACATTTTCAGCACGTTTTTCTATAAAATATTTCATGATATATTAAGTTATTATTAGTTAGTTCACACTAATAAAGACTCATTTTGAAATATAATTAATTTTCGCTACATTGCGCTTACTGTAACTGTTCCCAAAATAGGACTTCTTATCCCATGAAAATCCTGCCGGCTACAACGTGTTTGCAGCCGTCAGTGATTCTTGAAAAAAAAAGACGTTTTCCATCTGAACTACATAGGTCATCCACCAGAGGGCAGAATACAGGTATATCATTATATACACCAGGTTTTTGAGGAAAGGGATAATCGTATTACTGACGTAGAGGTCTTAAATATGATACATGTGGCGTTATAGGGAGTTAATGTAATTTTCTATTCACTCATGCAAATAAATAATTGTTTGATAACAAAAAAATACATTTGTTTTAATTCTTTTTTCCTGTAAACATATCACTTGTCCCCCCCCCCATGCTCCCACATTCAAAAATGAAACTTTTGATAGCACTTTATTGCCATCGGTTCCACGGGAATGCAGACCTCTATTCTTTTCTTCTACCTGGCAAGTCCACCATTATAATAGCAATTCACCAAGGTGCAAGCGCATGTAGCTCTTAAAGAAATTGTTTGAAAAAATTAGTTTATAGCATGTTTACACCCTAAATACACCAGTGACTGAGTACAACCCTTGTGGACCAGGCGCCTGGCTTTGACTATTTTTCTGCCATTAAACTAGCAAACATGGGTTGGCCATGAAGTAAAATAACTTGTGCCTTTAAATTGTTAAAAAAAAAGTCCTGTGTGTTGTAAAGTGAGGTATGAAACAGATACCAGGCTGCTTCAGTGAGGGTCAGCGTAAGTTTTATTCATGTGATTTTGCGGTTTCAACTGTTTCATTGGAATCAATCCAAGCAGCAGCATGAAGACTGTAAACCAAAGAAGTGGGACGATGCCTGAGAAGAACAACTCAGTCAATCCTCACATCTCCTCTCTCCTCAGGCGATTGATGGACTCTGAGCATGACACATGTACAAAAGATGAGGACTCTTCTCCACTATTCGAATGGAAATTGTTCTTAATCT
Source organism: Brienomyrus brachyistius (assembly GCF_023856365.1). Classification (NCBI taxonomy): domain Eukaryota; kingdom Metazoa; phylum Chordata; class Actinopteri; order Osteoglossiformes; family Mormyridae; genus Brienomyrus; species Brienomyrus brachyistius. The sequence continues at coordinate 300,624 of NW_026042376.1, read as the reverse complement.
TTTATTTATACCTTTTGCTTATACCGTAAGATTTAGGAACACACTGAAAAAGATCAACTTTAATACATTTGAAGGTTGAAGTTATTGGAATTTGTTACGGCTGATTTGGTGGAATATGTTTTTGGACAGAACTGTCAAAAAATGTGGAATGAAAATGCAGTTTAATGGTTGAATCTGTAGCTTGCCTAACTTGCTATAAATTACACACACATGCAGCATTAAAGTAACAGGGAGCTATTAGACCAGAGTTGTTGCATTACATTAACACAGACCAGCAAAAAATATAACATTATTCTAACATTAATGTAATGTTGTTCTGAATAGATTTCTATGTCCAGTCCTGATTTCAAATTGGGCCTTTAAGCCTAGAATATGGTCAGTTTTAAAAACACTTGACTTTGTTGCAACTCATTTTCATGTTAATGTCATCTTTCCTGTTAATGTGAGTTTGTTCTGTGTGGGTCTCTGTCTCAGGCTGTCATTTTATTCATAGTTATTCATAAAATACTTGACTTTGTTGCAACTCTGACTAAGTTGAATTCCATCAAGTGGTTAACGGGTGTGAAGATAAATGTAAGGTACTCCATCTAGGGAGCAGAAATATAAAGTACAGGTATTTCATGGGTGTCACTGAAATAAAGGTAGCTGATCATGAGAAAGACCTTGGTGTGTATGTTGATGCTTCCATGTCCCATTCTCGCCAGTGTGAGGAAGCAATAAAAAAGGCCAATAGGATGTTGGGGTATATCTCCAGGTGTGTGGAGTTTAAGTCAAGGGAGGTAATGCTAAGATTATACAATTCCTTGGTGAGACCTCACCTAGAATATTGTGTGCAGGTTTGGTCACCATATCTTAAAAAGGACATTGTGGCCTTAGAAAAGGTGCAGCGTAGGGCCACAAAAATGATTCCTGGTCTTAGAGGAATGTCATACGAGGAACGGTTACTTGAGCTAAATCTGTTCAGTCTCAAGCAAAGGAGACTGAGGGGGGACATGATCCAGGTATATAAGATTCTAACAGGTTTGGATGCTGTTCAACCAAACAGTTACTTCAGCATTAGTTTAAATACACGAACTCGTGGCCATAGGTGGAAATTAGCGGGAGAACATTTCAAGCTGGATTTAAGGAAGCACTTCTTTACACAGCGTGTAGTCAGAGTATGGAATAGCCTTCCTGATAATGTAGTGCAAGCTGAATCCTTGGGTTCCTTTAAATCAGAGCTAGATAAGATTTTAACAACTCTGAGCTATTAGTTTAGTTCTCCCCAAGCGAGCTTGATGGGCCGAATGGCCTCCTCTCGTTTGTATAGTTCTTATGTTCTTATGTTCTTAAGATTATCCTGAAATTTTCAAGTTAATGTCATTCCAGTTAATGTGAGTTTGCTCTGTGTGGGTCTCTGTCTCAGGCTGTCATTTTCGTCTTAGTCTCATTTAAACCACTTAACAATATGCATAGATTGCATAGCTGCAAATGTAAAATACAAAAATTAACTTGGAAAGCATTCTACAACAACATTCAGTATTGTGGAGTATTAATAGCATTTATTGCCAATTCCAGTTGCTAGGTAACTTCTATATTTTGAATAGAATACAAGATAATATTTTAAACTAGATTACAGTTAATTGTTATTTTTCTGTTTAAAAAAGACAATTGCTGTAATTTACATAGGACAAAACCTGTAAAAGACATTTTGTAATTATTTTCTAAATGAAATGAAGATGCTTTGTTACTCCCCTTGGGGAAATTCTCTTTTCACCTACCCCATCTTGCTCTACTTGACACACGGGCACAGACAAAGGTAACAGCAAACCTGGCAGCAAAGGGCAGCCACCTGTAGGGACACCCATGGAGCTGGGGGTTTTACAGTGATTAACAGCAATTTTGCAATACCTTTCTGGCAGCTTTTTTTTTTTGCTAGGTATTTACAGTAAATTCCACATTCAATTCTACACCAAAACAGACGTCATTCCTAAGCGCAGCATGGACTGCTTCCAGACACAGTATCATATGCAATTTCCAGAGTCACTTGAGTAAGCTGGAGATGCCTCATCCCCGGGTAAGAGAGCCTGCAGTAGGCAGCCTACCAAAAGAGGGCCTTTCCTGTTCCCTTCGTGAATTATAAAACCAGTGGAGAGAGCTCTCCTGTTGCAGTTTCAAAGAGAAGACCAACATGGAGAATTTTGGACTGAGGTTTTGCAGTATGAGGGTGCTGAAGGAAAAAGGAGTTTCAAAGACATTGGTCTGCCTGTACTGCCGATTTTGTCTCTGGCAATTTCAGATGTTCATGTAGAACGTGAATTTACTAATGTGACATTCCTTAAATCTGACCACCAAACAGAATGGTTGTAAATTTTCTGTCCAGTTTGGTAGATGTACAATTTGGACTGCAAAGAGATGGACTGATGCAGAGGCAGAGCTATAGATAGGCCTGGGTGAGCTCTGCTGGGCCCACCCATTCAGATTAATGAAATTACATTTTTTATATGTATTACCGGCTTCTAACTCTGTTCCTGCACATCACTGCTGTTACTGTGGCAAGTACGACAGAATGTGTGAGCTCCCTCTAGTGGTGCTCTTTAGGTAGAACACCACAGTCGTGGGTGTATTATTGTTGCAGTCACCATGTTGTAAATATCTAAGCCTATATAAGAAAATGTAGGGTAATGAGCTTCACTCAGGCCCACCCAAATTTAATACAGGTCCATCCATCAGCCACTTTTCCATATTTAAATGCTGCAGGAGGATGCTCACATGAAAAAAAAGACTAATTCATTTCTTTATCCAAAACTATTTCTTTCCTCATTCATTACAAAGAAAAGAGCTTTAACTTGTGCGTGCATTGCTTAATTTTAAGCAGCATTATGGAGTATTTTTGGAGATAGAAAAGTTTATGAAGGGTCTGATTTTGGGTATCTTTTACTTGTGGTTTGGGCTATAAAATTGGAAGGAGTTGCCAACCTTCACTGTGCAGGGTCTGCGCTGTTCTCATCCGTGGACAGTGTGTGAGTTTGTGGGTCAGTCATAAATATGCGGGGGGGCTGTATTTATTCAAAATAATACAGATAAAATTAATATATCTCATCAATTAATTTAAAGTTATTTTTCACCCCAAGCACACCTACCCTTCCTGAAAATGGTTTAGTCTACAGTCCTGCTCTGGGGTACGTTTCCTGTACCATGATGCATGTTAGCAAAACACAAAAATATGCCAGGAAAATAGCAAGAGATCAAAGAAAAAGATACATTCTGTGGGCCATGGCTGCTGCCGCATGGCAGAGCATGTGAGCGGGAAGTGCAGGGACGATGTCAGCATCACCAAAAGGAGGGCTGCAGCTCTCTGGAGGGAGCAGGAGAAGAGGACTGAGGGAGCACCAGTTTACCTCCTCTCACTCCTGGGGAGGACCGAGTATTGGCCATCCTAGATCTGAGAGGCACTTGAGGGAATCCCGGGGTGCATAAATCTCTGTAGTCTACCCACCTCCAAGACATCTATGCTTTCTACTCCCCAGCCACTTCCTCTTGGCCCACCAACATTTGGCCCCCTGTAGTGTGATCACCAGGGTTCCTCAATATGTGGCACCTCCACACCTGGCTCCTCTACATCAGCCATCCCTTGTCTGGGCCCCTCTACATCAGGCCCCCTCTGACGTGGCCCTCAGTCCCTCAGGGCGACACTGTCCCCTGAGTCCCCAGAATCCCTTTCAGTCTGGGAGATCACCTAACCCACCCATCCTGCTGCCTAATGCCGGTGTCGTGCTGTAAACTGTCCCCCTGCCACGGAATGTAATCTCTCATTTTAAAGGCAATGTCGCTTCGCTTCTCCTGCGCGGCAGCAGCGTCCGCTCGCTGTAACATCGGTAGTCTTGTTTAAGCAGACTAAAAACTCACATTTCTTGTTTATTATGATATTTTACAGTCAAAGTTAAGATTAACATCCTCCTGTAATACGTCGCAAATGTGACACTTACTACTATTTCATTTAAACGCGACAATAATGCATTTCTTTTCGACGCTCGTTCGTGCAAATACAGTCGCCTTCAGTCTCAAGAAGCGATTCATCTACTTGAGTAATATTTTTAATTCTTTGTTGAATTAATTCTGCCTCAATTTCTTTGCTATTCTGTCTTCTTTTCATAACTATAATGCGGCGATTAGCTTCATACTGGGCACCGACACACCTGGAAATGACGTAACATCGAACCAAATGGCAAAAGTAATCAGAAGTCAGCAGCCTGTCCAGAACGCACAGATAACAAGCTACACTGCAAGTCATCCAGCCACGACGTCACCCAGCCACTCGTCTACCATCTAAAATACAGATAAATTACATGTGCTCCGTATTTCTGCAGTTGATATTATTTTGAACTGGACCATAAAGAAAATATTCTTGGCCTGGAGGGAGGAGTGCTGGGCTATTTTATAGGAGGCTACTCTTTCTTAATAACCCCATTTTTAATTCTGAACAATAAGCTTAATAGGATGGGGCGACATGCTGGTGCAGTGGTTAGCACTGTTGCCTCACACCTCTGCGACCCGGGTTCAAGTCTCCGCCGGGGTCAGATGTGTGTGGAGTTTGCATGTTCTCCCCATGGTATCGTGCGGTTTCCTCTGGGTTTTCCGGTTCTCCCCCACAGTCTAAAAACATGCTGAGACTAATTGGAGTTGCTAAATTGCCCGTAAGTGTGCATGTGTGAGTGAATGGTGTGTGAGTGTGCCCTGCAATGGGCTTGACCCCATTCAGGGTTGTTCCCTGCCTCGTGCCCATTGCTTCTGGGATGGGCTCCCGACCCCCGTGACCCAGAAGGATAAGAGGTTTGGAAAACGGATAAAACTGAAGAGCGATTTAAAATAGGTGATTGTCCAGTAAGAGGATTTAACTTTAGCTACAGTGTTTTTTGTTATACAGGTATATTTTGTTTTACAAAAACAACATTTACTTCTACACTATACGGTCAATTAAAGTACCTTCTGCATCCTGGAGATGGTCATTACCTTCTGGAGAGTCTATTTCCTCAGCAACTCTCTTGTTGCTACCTTCTGGAGACAGATGAATGCTGAAAAGATCTTCCATCTGGTCAGCAGTAATTGTGATTGGCTCAAAGCAGAACAGGTGGCGCAGAATGTAGACAGTGTTTATAACTCACTTATTAATTATCAATGTGTTACTGGTTACTTTATTAGTTTATATTCAAAGAAATAATAGCAACTTGATCCATGTTGGTCAAAGGATAAAATTCTGATCCTAACTAACGTACATGTAAACAGAACACAGAATACCTCTGAAATGGACCCTGACCCCTGTGGATGACCTGAAACGTGACAATGTCATGTTCCAGCAGATTCCCATCTCTTATTGACCGGATAGGCCTCAGACAACCTGCATTGGCCATGAAGTCAAGCAGAGGTGTCTTTCACTTCTCAAGGTCCTCCAGAGTTGTACTTTCAGGTACCTGCCATCAAAATGGACTGTTATTGAGGCTACTTGAATTATAACTTTTTAGTAAGAACCCACACACCCATATCATGTTTGAAGCCTTTCAATTGCAGCATTAAAATTAGGCAGCATTCGGCAGGTAAAGGAGCAATATTTGCTGGCAGGCACATGGGACGATTAATCTGCGCAGTAGGGACAACATGAAGAGAGGAAAATTTGCTGTAAAAAAACTCAATTTGTTCGCCATAATATCTTGCTGACCTCCTTCCCAGGGCTTAAACTGCCCACAATGCTTTTCCACCCTCTATGCATATTTAGTATTTCCCTGATATATCAGACGCTGATATGGGCAGTACGGTATGCGCTCCGTCTGGTTAGATGTGGGCCTGCACTTTCTTAGGGGCCTGCCCCTCCTGACACAGACTCTTCCAGAATCTCATACTCCTCTCCATTTCCCATTCTTCACACTGTTTATTAGTGTATGGGAACGGGACAACCCTAACTGAAGGGTCAGGACTTGCACACAACACACACCCCTCCTGCCCTAATGAAGTGGCGGTATACTTAGCCCATTTATACCACCAATTTCCAAGTGTACGTTTTGCTAACCCATCCAGGTCTACTTCATCCTGGGCATCCTTCTAAAATTTGCTCACTCTCCTCACTCCCATATCTCCCCCCATTTCTCTCCGCTTTCGCTCACTGTAATCTGAGAGGTTATTCAGCATCAAAGGACCAGGCTGAGTCAGTGAAGTCAGTTGTCCTGTGCTCACCTGACCTGTGGTCCTGCTGTGCACCCAGACCTGAAGGGCCTGATAAATCATTAGCATCACTAACATCGTTGCTGTCAGCCGTACCAGAACCCACAGCTTCGTGTCCTGTCTGGAGTGGCTGGTCTGCTTGCGATGCTCCCTCTTGGCCCTCACTCTGCTCTGATCCTGAAACTGACTCCACCCCAATGCTGTGGAGCTCCTCTGGGAGCTCCATCAGGGCCATCTGAGTCAAGGGCAGCTGCATCCTCTGTGTAGTTTTCAGTGACTCTGTCTTTCGTGCGGTACTCTAGTGCAGTGGTTCAAATGGTACCACGTATTACTCCCTTCTACCTGCACCGCTGTTGCTGTGGCTCGTGTCACCTTGAAGGGTCCCTTTCGTCGGGGCTCGTGCCACTTTCACCGGAACACTCGCAGGTAGACTTTATCTCCGGGAAAGATGACTGGCTCCTCCTGGTCTGTGTCTTCTTTCTGTGCTTTCTCCTTTTCCTGTTTGGAAATAGTTTTGTGTATTTTGGTTAAAGTCCTCATGTACAACTTTAATTCATCCCCCAGCTGATCTAGGCTGGGTCCCTTATACGCCCCCTCAAGTCGATCCAGGCATAGGTCTCCCAGTCAGCATTTCATGCGGAGACAAATGCATCACCTGTGCGTTTCCATCCGATATGCCATCAAGGCTGTTGACAGGGCATCCACCCAGTTCATTTTCATGGTGGTGCAAATCTTATTCAGCTTCTGCTTAAGTGTGCCATTCACTCTCTCCACCATACCCTGCAACTGAGGGTGATACACACATGCCAACTTTTGTTTTATTCTCAGCTGTTAAACCACTAACTTTTAACTTTCCCCACAAAGGCAGCTCCATTATCAGAGCTTATTTCAGTTGGGATCCCAAACCTCGGACTCTCTGATCAGGAATTTCACCACTGTCATCGCCCCCATGTCCTTGGACGGTATTGTCTCCACCCATCTGCTGAACCTGTCCACAATCACAAGCATATATCGCTTTCCATATGCTGTTTTTCCCATGTCCACATAGTCCACCACAAGTGTCTGAACGGTCCCTCAGGCACTGGAATGTGCCCTACTGGGGCCGTGATTGCTTTGCGTACATTGTTCTTAATGCACACCTCATATTCACATTCTGACAACCTTGCATCCATCATTGCTTGCAGCTTGTTGTGTAATTTTCCTTAACTCCTCCCCCCGTGCGCAATGGTCAAGACCATGCGCATCCGTTATCAAAATATTCACCAGAGACAGAGGTGCAGCCAAAAGTCCCTCATGGTTGCGATACAGACCATTAGCATCCTTAGAGGCCCCCCTTTTTAGCCACACTGAGGCCTCATAGGGGCCCGCCCGCTCCTGCAGGGCCACCAGATCAGAAACCTGCTCTGTAGTCACCATAGGTAAAAGATCAGCAGTACTCACCTGCGCAGCCGCCCTGGCTGCCGCATCAGAGGCTGCATTTCCTTGAATAACAAAATCACGACCTTTGCGGTGGGCCTGACACTTAACAATAGCCAAACGCTTGGGACGCATCATTGTGTGTAGCAACTCCAAAATCTGATTATAATGCTGAATGGGGGAGCCGTCACTTTTGCGAAAGCCCCTTTGCTTCCAGACTGCTCCAAAGAGATGGCATACACCGTGTGCGTATGCAGAGTCTGTGTAGATAGTAACTGTCTTATGTTGTCCTCGCCGGCACGCTGTAGTCAAAGCCTTTATCTCCACTAATTGAGCGGAACAGGGTTGTGCCACTGGCTCTGAAACGAGAGTGTGAAAATCATCACCCTGTGCCTGGACTACAGCAAACCCAGCCTTCAAGGCATCCCCATCTCTCCAACATGAGCCATCCACAAACAAAACCATCTCGCTATTTTCAGTGGGAGAGCTCTCCAAGTCTGCTCTCAGTTTAGTGTAAACCAAAGACTCATGTGGCTGCCCCTCATCCTCCAGGGGAATGCTGTCTGCAGGGTTTACTGTAGTGGAGCGCTTTATTGTCACATCCGGGTAAGTGAGAAATGCAAAGTACGCTAGCTGCCTTGCTGGGGTCAACACAAATTTGCCTTTGTCAATAAGGTCCACCATCTTATGTGAAGTATAAAGTGTTTTTGCATTCTAGCTGTGTTACAGTATGTAACACAGCCTTCAACTTTTTTCCCCACACAATGCAGGACATGCAGGGGTGCCAAACAAAACAGTGGAGCTGCAGTGTAGCCAATTATTTCTTTCAGTAGTTTTAAAATCATTTCTGAGGCTGTGTGTTAGAGATGGAGGTGAGCAACACTGAGGCATCTCAGGGAACCATGTTGCCCATATTAAAAAACACACACGCATGCAACTCAGGCAATCCAGCATTTCTTATTTCAGTTATATATGACACTGCATGGGGGCGGCATGGTGGTGTAGTGGTTAGCACTGTTGCCTCACACCTCTGGGACCCGGGTTCGTGTCTCCGCCTGGATCACATGTGTGCGGAGTTTGCATGTTCTCCCCATGTCGTCGTGGGGTTTCCTCCAGGTACTCCGGTTTCCCCCCACAGTCCAAAAACATGCTGAGACTAATTGGAGTCGCTAAATTAACCATAGGTGTGCATGTGTGAGTGAGCCCTGTGATGGGCTGGCCCCCCATCCTGGGTTGTTCCCTGCCTCCGGACCCCCCGTGACCCAATAGGATAAGCGGTTTGAAAAATGGATAGATGACACTGCATGTTTTTGTTTTACATGTTCACTACAAGTCAGTGTTTTTTTCATTGTATGATTAATGCCACATTCATACCAAAAAACACACTAGACATACTGTACAAGGCAATCAAGGGAAAAACCTTCTCAGAATACAAAGTGAATGTATCAACCGAAGAAGGATGTTTCCTTTTCAGAATATTCATTTTTTTACCATGTGGAACCACTGTCCATGATTCAATTGAGTGCATTCAAAGAATGATACATCAAGACTAATAGTGACAAAATATTCATTTAATATGCATTGTACATGAATGTAGGACTTAGATGTTGATGAATTTCTCATCAGTGAAGGGCATATACACTCAGGGAAAAAAAAGTTGAAAACCCAGAACTATCCAATTTAGATGTAATTTGGTACACGTGCAGACCAGTGATGGATATGTAAATGATTAGAATTGCAAGGAGTTGGCATGTTTAATTACCAGACACAGGATGCCTCGTAGTCACATTAGCCAGTTAACAGCACTTGACGGAGTTTGATAGGGTTGCATTGCGGGTTTGCATGAAGCCAGGTGGTCATATGGTGCAACTGCATGTGGGCCATGCGGATATCAGTCGCCTGATATTGAAACCAATGGGCACGTGAGGCATCCACACACGTCGTGAAGTTTCTGGTCATCCAAGACAGACCACGCCAAGGAAGGATCGTTGGATTGTGCTCCAAGCATCACAGATCCCCATGACACCTGCGCCTGATATATGGACACAGCTACTGGACTCTCTACAACACCCTATATCATCGTGTCGCGATGACTGGCATCAGCTGGACTACGGGTTCACCGTCCCATGCATAGGCTGCCGTTCACAATAGCACAGAAACGGTTGCGTTTGGAGTGGTGTAGTCACTGGGAGGCATGGACTGATGACGACTGGCGTCCTACCATGTTCAGCGATACATCTCAGTTCTGCAGTACCACAGATGACCGTCGTGTGCGTATGGTGGCGCCGCAGGGAGAAGAGCAATCCTGCCAACACTGTGGAGTGACACACCACACTCTGACGGCACAGTGGTACACCAGTGACATCCTAGTGGTATCCGGGCCCAGGGGTGTGCTATACCCTACTGACATGGGACCAGCAGTGTGGCCATACCGCCAACTCCGTTTGATCTGATATTATAATCATCGAGATACTGTCACATGCCCTTTCATCACATGCAGATTTCATTTTCACAACTTAGTCTGTTGTGCTTCACTTTTTTGCCACCGAGTTTGTGTTCTGACACCAAGTTGATGGGAATTGATTATTTGAGCGTCATCTAAAGAGCTTATATTACTTTAGATGGTATTTAGACTCACATGGTATTTTGAAAAGATTCCCATATGCGCTGAATAGCTGGGGTTGATCTGAGCAGCTGTGCACTTTTCTCCTGTAACACAAAAGTTTGCTTTTAGGACAGAAAACAAGGTTAAGACCATATTATGTGGTTTACATCTATCAAAATAAAACCAAAGTCACTGTTACCAAAAGAGTAACCATGTGTTGTCAAATTCCCTAACATTTTGCTTCATCTTACTTTGGATGTCCATGGTTAGGAGAGAAGCAGAAATCTGCTCAACCATTAGAAAGACTTTACTCGATACAGGGAGTGAGATCTTGTTGCAGGTGACAAGGCAGGATAGAGTGTATTTAGAAAAATAATGAAGAGGGAATGTGAGTGTGAGCTATTGTGGCATCTGTGTATAACCCAATATGGCGGCATCCTTCTGAATGTAAACAACATAGCCAGCTTAATTAGCTTAGTCAAGTGTAATTGAACTAAGAAAAACTTAGCAATATACGTTCCCTGCTTGGTGTGATAAATACAGCAGCAGCTGCTGGTGGACGGGCTACAAACAGACATCAAGAAGAAATCCCACCTCACAACCATTTACTGTACCAAACCCCTTAATGTAACTTGTAAAGATGTAGGTATTGGAGTATTCACATATTCATTTGCAGTGTCCACTTCCTGTCCAGTAAATTTGGCAGGACGAAATTTGAATAACCTAGGCCTGACTCGTGTATGCGGCTGAAGGAGTAAAGGTAGAATGGGTGGAGAATCCTGGGCTGAGCTGCATGGTGGCCTGGGGGACAATCATGAAAACACAGACCCTGTGATATCCTCAAAACCCACAACTAAAAGGGGAGTCAGGAACCACTTGACCCGTTAAGCCACATGGTGGCCTTATGAGCAGGCAAACACACTATGGGCTAAGGGGTACAAGACAGAGGAGAGAATAGGATGGCCAGTGACATGTGAACAGGACAAGGCAGGGATGGATTCTGACACAGGTGCCATACTACTTTGTTTAAATATGCCCAAGTGCTCAGAATGTTTTAGTGCAAGTCTTAGACAATGGTATCTCTGAATGAGGCAGCAGTTTGGTTCCTCCTGAAGGCCCTATAACTGTCCTGAGAAGTTGTTTGTATGCACTTGCTGCCTTGACACTTGCTGATGTGCGTGTGCTCTGCTTGAGCAGTAAAGGGGAGATCACATGCAGAGATGATTTTCTGTAGCTTCTCAGTCCGAGTAAAAATAAAATCTTCTCGTTATATAGGAACCAAGTCTCTGGCTGGAAATTTCTACAACAGAGCCATTTAGTCATTTATAGAAATATACAGAGCCAATGAAGGAACCAGATGTCACAGCACAGTAACACAGGTCACTGTCCGTGGAACTGAATGAATAGGATAACCGGCCAATGTGTTTGTGTGCTTACACTGATTATATGTCAGGGGGGAAAATATTTATATCATTGAGGGGAAAAATGTAAAAATATATACAGTAAGGACAATATAATCGTAATTTAATGTATCCCTTCTGCTCTTTAAAAAGCACAATGTCTGACTGACAAATATGTCTATTATTAGCACATTTTAATAATTTAATTAATATTAAGCAGTACACCTATTTCCTGTAATCACTCTGCGTTAAAGCAATTTTTAAAACTAGCTGTGAACTGGATGCTGTTCTGACTGTTGTTGCCATGGTGCCTTATTTACTTTCAAATCGCATTGTCCACAACCTGATCAAAGGACCAAACTTTAAAATCAGTGCAGGGTAGTGTCGCAAGTAGTGATGCTTAGGCTTTAACCTATGTCCTGGAAAGAAAGAAAATCTACAAGCAAGATATTCTTGGATAAGAACGTCAAGGTATGCAACCTCTGGCAATAAAATTTTCTGTGCACAAATCAGCTCCACAATGTCTTTTAGCTGAAGGGTCAACTGCCAATCATCATCTGTGGGCTCTTTCACCTTGTCACACATGATCACAGGAAGAAGTCTTAGAAAATTCCAGTTCTGAACAGCCTGACCATAAAGCTTTACTCCATTGGAGTTTACTGCACATGGCTTACTCAACACATCAGAGCCACTGTACTTAAATTTCTTAATGCGTCTATTCAGAATTGAATAAGTGAACCACTTTTTCTGCTTGATGAAGTACTTCAGGTAAAGGGCTAAATCATAGGAAAGGATACCCTCAAAAATGTCATGGCCTAAACAAGGTGGCAGGCCAGGCATACAAACATCGAAGTAATTCAATGAATTAAAACTCAGATATTATACCTTCAACGTTTTGTTGTTCCTCAGACTGTAAAATGCATTTGGATCTGTTTGAAAATCTGTTCGGGTTGTCCGGCAATACCTGCAGAAATATTCAGAAAAACTAAAATTTTCTGTAAATCCACCGATATTATGAGACCCCAAATTGTCCCCTGCAATGCACAAAACAGTCCCTTTAACTTTTTCCTCTGCCACCGTTATTCCATTGTCTTCCAGGTCTTTTAAGTCTGCAATGAGCCTTGAGAAAACTTTGTCATGGCCAAAGTGTTTGAAGTCTTTTTCCTGACACAGCATTACAAGTGACATGTGGTCTGTACTTGATGAGGTGGTAAATTAGCCAGAGACAAATATACAGCTACTACTTTGTGCTGCTTTTTGCTGAACCTAATGGGTTCACCGCCTCAAAAGAATCTTGATATAGAATTAGTTTTAGACATGATGGGTTTTGAGAAAAGAACTCATTGTTTTTATATACCTGACCATCACTGACATCACAAAGCACATCAGTGTATGGTACGTATGTACCCTGTGCAGCACAATTCTGCCATAAGTCTGACTCCAGTAAATGTCTCAAAGTGTCTTTCAATGGAACATAGTAGGCAAACCTCTGTGACCTTGTTTCATCCCTTCCTAAGTACAACTTTACAGGTTCTGTGTATCTAAACATCTGTTTAAAAGCCCTAGTTCTTGAAAAATTGGTTCTCATTGGTCCTTCATGACTAATGGTGAAAAGGTCAGATTCCTTCACAACATCACATATACTACCAATAACCTCATCTGTTAATTCAGTTAAGTCACTTTTCAGGAATGCACTTAATTTATTCAAAGTATATGTCTGTCCTAGTTCATGTATGCTTAGCATCTCTTCAATAATATTTTGTATAGTTGATGCTGGCAGAAGAAACTGCCCATGTAATTTCAAGTAGAAAAGAGAAATATTTCTAAGAAAAAGGTCACTGAAATTTTCTGTAAGATGGACTTCACCTTCATCAGTCTCACTAAATCTCTCTGTAGGGCCTGTAACTAACGGTTCAGTTTCAAGAAACTGAGAAACTGTCTCCTTATAAAGATCTCTTATACTGTCCACAGAACATTGTCTGTGTTTCCTGGACATGTAGGCTGTAAACGACGATCTCACAGTGAACGTATGGTCGCATCCTGTCACCGGACATGTCACAACACGTCCTTCGGCTATATGTTCCTTTAAGTGAGCTGTTAGTGATCTGACATCGCGACATTGGCGCTGGCACATAGACATATTACACGTAAACACCGTAAGGGCATTTGTAGTATCAATATATGAATCTGTGTTATGTTTACGGTAAAAATGAGCCTTAAATTCCCCATATGAACGAAACGTATTGTGGCAATCTGTAGCGCCACACTTGAACACGCATCGTGGTTCATGACGGTGAAGTTTGACATGTAAAACATGTTCCCTAAGGGTTTGCACTGATGTTCCACAGAAATAACAACTAAACATTGTAACTGCGTGAACAAACACGCACTCTATTGCTGTTTTAAACACCTAAATGCTGTTTCACATCCCGCTTGCAAATCTAAGTTTTACATGTGCTGCCAAGATACGTTCATGCGCCGTCAACACGGTACATGCTACTCGTGTTTAAAACCACACACTGCTTAACACTGCTTAAAACGATTTAATTTAACTTACCAATTTGCCCAGACACATTTATTTTATTTTATATTCCTACTAGTTTGTAGATTTTTTTTAAATGTTATGTTTGTTATTGGGTGCTTTCCACTTCATGTACCCACATACAGCGCTGGCTTAAAGCAATACATTCTGGTCCTGACGCAATGCATTGTGGTTAGATTTTTATCGTCCGCTGCATTATGTCACCATGTCACGTCGTACAAAAACCTCGCGAGAGCAAGACAGATCATCCTGCACCTCTTAAGTGTTATGTAGTTTTGCCTGAAACGCAAAAATAAAACAAAGCAATTAAAGCCGATCAGTGGCTCAAATTCTGCTGTAGCGATTGAAGAACTTTTGTCGTAAGTTGGATTCGAACCCACGCCTTACTTCGGAGAACAGAATACCCCTTACTTTGAAAGGCCATTTTCGCTGCGCAGGAGGCTTTAGACCGCTCGGCCATGGGGCAGTTTCCAGTTGAACCCTAAGGAGTAGGTTAAGTCCAGCCTTGGCTTCCAAGCTGACGTTTTTCTACATATGTGCTTGTGTATCATGGACAGTAAGAGGGGGCAGGCAAGGAGAGAATTTCTCTCTTTGGGGATCAATAGAGTGTTGTTATTATAACGTCTAAAACGTATGATGGTCTGTCGATAAATCAATAACAATATCAATGAAGTCAATGTTTATCTAAAGGAATCAGAATTCAGGAAAAGCCAGGGGCCGGACCGAGTGTAGGGGGCGTGGCCAGAGACAGCCTGCTGACTGTTCCAAATCATGGGTGCATGTTACAAGTCCGGAACATATTTTAACTTAGTACTAACTTAGCATCATATTTGATCTGATTCGACTGAATATCCCAGGTTTCCATCTCTCATGCATCTGGTGTGACGTGTTTTCAGACTCTCAGGCTGGCGCAAAGAAATCTTACGGGAATTGAACGTCTCACTCCGATCAGCTGACCAAAGTTGGTAACCTTGGTATTGTGTGTAGGAGATTCGGTATAACTATAATTTCGTTCTCCATTTACATGCCCGTAGTGTCTTTAAGTGTTATGTAGTTTTGCCTGAAACGCAAAAATAAAACATAAGCAATTAAAGCCGATCAGTGGCTCAAATTCTGCTGTAGCGATTGAAGAACTTTTGTCGGAAGTTGGATTCGAACCCACGCCTTACTTCGGAGAACAGAATACCCCTTACTTTGATAGGCCATTTTCGCTGCGCAGGAGGCTTTAGACCGCTCGGCCATGGGGCAGTTTCCAGTTGAACCCTAAGGAGTAGGTTAAGTCCAGCCTTGGCTTCCAAGCTGACGTTTTTCTACATATGTGCTTGTGTATCATGGACAGTAAGAGGGGGCAGGCAAGGAGAGAATTTCTCTCTTTGGGGATCAATAGAGTGTTGTTATTATAACGTCTAAAACGTATGATGGTCTGTCGATAAATCAATAACAATATCAATGAAGTCAATGTTTATCTAAAGGAATCAGAATTCAGGAAAAGCCAGGGGCCGGACCGAGTGTAGGGGGCGTGGCCAGAGACAGCCTGCTGACTGTTCCAAATCATGGGTGCATGTTACAAGTCCGGAACATATTTTAACTTAGTACTAACTTAGCATCATATTTGATCTGATTCGACTGAATATCCCAGGTTTCCATCTCTCATGCATCTGGTGTGACGTGTTTTCAGACTCTCAGGCTGGCGCAAAGAAATCTTACGGGAATTGAACGTCTCACTCCGGTCAGCTGACCAAAGTTGGTAACCTTGGTATTGTGTGTAGGAGATTCGGTATAACTATAATTTCGTTCTCCATTTACATGCCCGTAGTGTCTTTAAGTGTTATGTAGTTTTGCCTGAAACGCAAAAATAAAACATAAGCAATTAAAGCCGATCAGTGGCTCAAATTCTGCTGTAGCGATTGAAGAACTTTTGTCGGAAGTTGGATTCGAACCCACGCCTTACTTCGGAGAATAGAATACCCCTTACTTTGAAAGGCCATTTTCGCTGCGCAGGAGGCTTTAGACCGCTCTGCCATCGAGCAGTTTCAAGTTGAACCCTAAGGAGTAGGTTAAGTCCAGCCTTGGCTTCCAAGCTGACGTTTTTCTACATATGTGCTTGTGTATCATGGACAGTAAGAGGGGGCAGGCAAGGAGAGAATTTCTCTCTTTGGGGATCAATAGAGTGTTGTTATTATAACGTCTAAAACGTATGATGGTCTGTCGATAAATCAATAACAATATCAATGAAGTCAATGTTTATCTAAAGGAATCAGAATTCAGGAAAAGCCAGGGGCCGGACCGAGTGTAGGGGGCGTGGCCAGAGACAGCCTGCTGACTGTTCCAAATCATGGGTGCATGTTACAAGTCCGGAACATATTTTAACTTAGTACTAACTTAGCATCATATTTGATCTGATTCGACTGAATATCCCAGGTTTCCATCTCTCATGCATCTGGTGTGACGTGTTTTCAGACTCTCAGGCTGGCGCAAAGAAATCTTACGGGAATTGAACGTCTCACTCCGGTCAGCTGACCAAAGTTGGTAACCTTGGTATTGTGTGTAGGAGATTCGGTATAACTATAATTTCGTTCTCCATTTACATGCCCGTAGTGTCTTTAAGTGTTATGTAGTTTTGCCTGAAACGCAAAAATAAAACATAAGCAATTAAAGCCGATCAGTGGCTCAAATTCTGCTGTAGCGATTGAAGAACTTTTGTCGGAAGTTGGATTTGAACCCACGCCTTACTTCGGAGAACAGAATACCCCTTACTTTGAAAGGCCATTTTCGCTGCGCAGGAGGCTTTAGACCGCTCGGCCATGGGGCAGTTTCCAGTTGAACCCTAAGGAGTAGGTTAAGTCCAGCCTTGGCTTCCAAGCTGACGTTTTTCTACATATGTGCTTGTGTATCATGGACAGTAAGAGGGGGCAGGCAAGGAGAGAATTTCTCTCTTTGGGGATCAATAGAGTGTTGTTATTATAACGTCTAAAACGTATGATGGTCTGTCGATAAATCAATAACAATATCAATGAAGTCAATGTTTATCTAAAGGAATCAGAATTCAGGAAAAGCCAGGGGCCGGACCGAGTGTAGGGGGCGTGGCCAGAGACAGCCTGCTGACTGTTCCAAATCATGGGTGCATGTTACAAGTCCGGAACATATTTTAACTTAGTACTAACTTAGCATCATATTTGATCTGATTCGACTGAATATCCCAGGTTTCCATCTCTCATGCATCTGGTGTGACGTGTTTTCAGACTCTCAGGCTGGCGCAAAGAAATCTTACGGGAATTGAACGTCTCACTCCGGTCAGCTGACCAAAGTTGGTAACCTTGGTATTGTGTGTAGGAGATTCGGTATAACTATAATTTCGTTCTCCATTTACATGCCCGTAGTGTCTTTAACCGGCTGCACAAACTGGATCCGCCTCCATTACGACACAACTTTGCCCTTATTGGCTTAAGAATTTAGTCACATACATGACGTATATCTGCTATTTCTCCCGAGAAGCAGGTAAAGCAGTGGTAACTGCTTTGTAGTTAATTTACCTGGTAAAATTAAGTTTAAATAAATGATATAAATACTGTAATAGTACTCGTGAGCTTTGTTTATTTGTTATTAGTTACTGTAATGTTGCGCTGCTTTATTTGTTTAATCGTCTAGTCTGTGGAGACATTCAAGTTAATCAAATAAGAATTGCACTGTACACTGTACATGACCATAAAAACTTTGTATCCTTGAAATAAATGTTTTTGATCTTTTCCTTGGCAGTTATCTTTTTACACAGGGCCTCTATGTACACGATAGTTTTTTTTTTCACGACTAACAGTATGGATCAGGAGTTGGTTATTGTAAAAGAAGTAATGTGCATGCAGGTGATATTTGTATAGATTTATCCACACCCTTGTAGCAGTGCTGCCATTGCAGTCAGATCTCGCAAACTAGGAGTATTAGTTGTCTTTATTTCTCTTTATTTCTTGACGCCAACCCTCTCCATTAATCCGGGCTTGGGACTGGCACCTACCTGAGCTGGCTTGCTCCCTTAAGTGGCTGGGTTAGGCTAAACTATATATATATATTTACCAAGACTACAATAAAACATCTCGAAATGTGTAGTCTAGCAAAACGCAGTTTAAAGAAGGTAGCCTACCTGGCGAAATTGCAAACAAATTAAGGGCGTTAGGCAGCCTTTAGATCCTACCCATCATGCACTGCAGTTTTTTGCTAATTCCTCAAATGGAAAACTGTCCATCCATCCATCCATTTTCCAAACCGCTTATCCTACTGGATCGCGGGGGGTCTGGAGCCTATCCCGGAAGCAATGGGCACGAGACAGGGAACAACCCAGGATGGCGGGCCAGCCCATCGCAGGGCACACTCACACACTATTCACTCACGCATACACTCCTATGGGCAATTTAGCAACTCCAATTAGCCTCAGCATGTTTTTGGACTGTGGGGGAAACCAGAGTACCCGGAGGAAACCCCACGATGACATGGGTAGAACATGCAAACTCCACACACATGTGACCCAGGTGGAGACTCGAACCCGGGCCCTAGAGGTGTGAGGCAACAGTGCTAACCACTGCACCACCATGCTGCCCCCTAAATGGAAAACCATTAAATACAAAAGGAAAACAAAAGTGCTGTAAGACTGTATACTTATGTGTATGTTAGTAAAGGCTGTAGCTGACACAACGGACCCCACTAATTAGAAAGGGGTAATTGTACACATGTGGCATCCAGTATGTTCTTCTATAACAGTTTTAAAAAAAAAAAAAAAAACTCACATTACACAAATTGGCACTATCAAAACGAGGATTATGGGGAAAATGGGGACTGTGATGGAGATTACATACACGTAGGCATGGTATTTAGTTTTTTTTAATCTGGTCACCTTCCAGAGTAATTGTAAACTAAAACCATCTTCACCCTATTTGATTCTTTATAAATGGACAATCAGTCGTGCAGTAAATGGGGGTATAGAGAGACACAGAGCTTGTCTAACAAGAAACCCTGGGAAGCTAACATTAATAGGGTGGGTATGGATAGCAAAACCATTGATACAGATTACAGATTTATATCTCACCTGAACCCTGGCGGGCTCCGTGCCAATAGGGGTTGGGATTAGGGTTAGTTAACTTAAGTAGTAATATTGATGTGTATATTCTCCTATTCTCCAGTCAGTGAATCGTGAAACGTAATGTTAATATGTTTCTATACCTATATGTTCTGCTTAAAAACCCATAAAGGCAAGCACAGTGTTTAGACATTCTGTTACTTAGACTAGTAAACACTAAGATCCTTCAGCTTTCAATTAACCTGACACAACAGTCTAAACAACAAATGTGTGCCATGTCATTTGTCATCTTTACATCTTGTATCCTTTATATGGTAATTGGATTTTCAAGGTGGAATTGCAGGTCGATCATTTTAAGGATCTAGATGTAAACCTCCCTGGTGTTGCTTTAATATTTTTTTTGCACAATTTGCTTCACACACTTCCTCCAGCAGAGAAGCTTACAATACTACACCCCACCAAATGACTGGATGATGCCTTTTTATTTAAGGTCTGGCTGTGAGCCTCGATTACCGATACACTATCTTCAGGCTCCTGCCGGGATCAGTCAGTATGGTGGACCTTTGGAGGAATGGGTACAAAACCATCAGGAAAGTTTGCAGGTGCTTCAAGAGTATGTGAAGGCTTAGTTGGAGGAACAAGCCACACCACGAAATCGGAAACACAATGAGTTGGTTAATGATTAGGGGTTTGATGAAGGTCAGCTGGTGTGTTTGCGGAACCATGTTCGAGGTAAAATACAGGATCATTGGGATGCCTGTTTGTATATGGTAGTTCGGTGTCCCCAAGATCAGGGTGCAGTTTACTCT
Source organism: Brienomyrus brachyistius (assembly GCF_023856365.1). NCBI lineage: Eukaryota > Metazoa > Chordata > Actinopteri > Osteoglossiformes > Mormyridae > Brienomyrus > Brienomyrus brachyistius. Next base: position 280,592 of record NW_026042376.1, on the reverse strand, counting down.
GCAACTCCAATGGAGGGGGACGGGGTTGTCCGTCAAGTTCACCGAACAGAGTTGCGTCCAGTACCACAGGGGGTTGTTATGTCAGGGGAAGATGTTCTGGTAATGTCTCCTGAGTCTGGGTTGCCCACAGGGGCAACAAAAATGGAATCGGATGAGGACTCTGTGATTTTACGGGGACAGGGCTGGTGGGAGGGGTCGCAATAGAGCATCCACAAGTAGGCCTCGTATAATGGAGGAGGTTATGTCCCCCCCGAGGTGTAGAGACCAGTTAAACGTTCGGTGAGGTCCACCACTGGTCATCATACCAACCCTTATAAGTTACCACGGTCAGTGAATGATCGTTCGGTTGGGGAGGAAGACCAGTGGTTTGGGGATAGAATTCTTAGCTGTGATCGTTGGGTCATCAATTTCATTTTGGGGAATGGATTGTAGCCAGGCAATTATAGGCAGGTATAGGAACTGCAGTTAGGACAGGAGGCATAGCCGGGGCGAGATGGCTGTGCATGCTCCGATGGTAGGGCATATTGGCAAAGGAGCAGGCACGGGAAAGACAGGCAGGGTTCTGATAGATTTGGTGGAGCATCGGCGGGCATATTGAATTTGCAGTGTAGCAGCCTTTCTGTTTGCTTGTTTCAGGGGTGAACAATCTTATCCGCAAAGGGCCGGTGTGTATGCAGGTTTTCGCTGCAACTCCCTAATTAGATTTCTAATTAGAGGACTGATTAGCTGAAGAGTCCTCATACCTGGTTTTGAAGAGCTGACCTAAAGGTTACCCCAAAAACCTGTTTTTTTTTTGTTTGAATGGGGCAGTGAGTCATGGGGTAAACTACTGTTCTTTAGGGGTTTTCAAGGTGGAATTACGGGTCGATAATTTTAAGGATCAGGTTGTAAACCTCCCTGGTGTTGCTTTAATATGTTTTATCTGAGGTTGTATCGTGTATTATCAAGCCAGCCGGCTTAGTGGCCTCGGGAGCGGGGTTTAGTGGGAGCAGCTGGCTAGTTTTATTTTCTTTTTTGTTTGTGTCTTTTTCTTTGTTGTATGTATATTTTGGGTTCATTATTAGGCAGGCTGGGCCTTTTGGCACCTGTAGTCTGGGTGCTGGATTGCCCATAGGGGTCTTTTTTATTGCTGTGATTTGCTGTGTCATTCACTAGTGTGATTTGTGCTGGAGTGTTTTTAAGGTTGTGCTGTGGCGTGTACCTGAGCAAACTTTGGGCAACCTGTTCTCTTGTTGGCTTTATTGACAAAGGGTGGATTAGTCTAATTACGGCCTGCTACAAATAGCTGCATATAACGTATAAAAAAAATCACCTTATGGGTGCTCCGTAGGGTAGCAAGATCTTGAGTTTTTTTTACAGTACTCGGGTACGTTTTAAAATTTTCGACCAATCAGCAAACATTATTCTGACAGCATAGCTGGGAAACCAATGAAAAGTGAGTGCAACGTTCTAGAACTTGACTTCGGGTTGACGCTCCCTATAAAAGAGCTGGGTACTGCTTCAAGGCGTTCAGTTGGCGCTACCTCCTGATAGAGTAGCACTGTACGGCTCTTGTTCCGTAAAACAACATCAAAAGGATGAAAAAAAAACAATATTTAAAGAAGACGAAAAAAATCAATTTTTAAAGAAGACGAAAAAAACATCGTCTAAAAAAATAAGCCAAAAAAAATAATATCCGAAGAAGGAAAAACATGCAAAGTAAAAAAAACAAACAAAAATAAAAAACAATATCCAAAGAAGAAGGAAAAAAACATCCAAAGGGAGAAAAGAAGAACTGAAGGGCCAACGAGGTAGGAGGAAATACAAATTTCGTTTCAGCACCGTTGGAGTGCCAAGCCGTGAAAAGCATTTGGCCAGAAGACAAGGTAAGTGTTGTACCTGTTATTTTAAAACAGCGCTTTTCAAAATGCTGCTTTATAATCGTTTGAGATCGTTAGCCAGTGTGACAGCTGAAGGCTTTTTGAGTTTACCAACATAAAGTTTTATTTCTGTATTAGGACATTGTCAGGAACAATGATGTGTTCATCGCTATGATGTGGTCAAAAAGCGATGCATTGAATCTTAGAAACATTTGTGATTTTTCAAACGATGCTTTTCCTTTTATTTAATCAGTAAAATTTCCATCGGTTTTATATAGTGCCCCTTGAAATATGTCTTTAGCTCATTTTCCGGGCATTTTACTAGAATGCATCCTGAGAAATACACAAGCTCTGCTGCATTTCCGTGCCTCGATGTTTAGTGCCGAGTATAATTGTTGCAGTTGCCTTTTATATATTCCATGAGACCTGTTGGTACCAAGAGAAGTGTGAGACTGTCAGGGTGAATTTATCATACAATCGCACGCATAAATACCTGAGGGTTGCCAGTCCTTTTGCGTTGTTACAGGAGGACTAGAGCTGACGAGTGTGTTTCTACACACTATCAAGGGCATTGTAGTACAGTTTTCTCAGGTGGGAGAATGCTGCCGATCTCCTATTTGACAATACAGCCCTTGATATATTAGAATATTACAGAACTAGAAGCCTTTTGCAAGGAAGAATGTGAGAAAATCCCAAGTACAAGAACTGAAAGCCTTTCAGCTGGCTATAAGAAGCGCTTGTAAGCTGTGATATCTGGCAGAGGAGGTGTTACTAAGTACTGATTACGTAGGGTGCACAAACTTTTGCAGAGTGCCATAATAATGTTTTTATTTTGTAATTTTGTTCAATTTATGGCATAAAAAGTAACTATTCATCAATGTTTGCTGAAAATATTGTGTATTTTTCCCCCAGTTCCTAAAGAGACTGTATTAACTGATATTGTTGCTTTTGTAATTGAAAAGATGTTATTTGTCAAGGGGTGCCAAACCTTTGCATAAGACTGTACACAGTGTGTGTATGTGTTTATGTGAGTGTGTGTCTGTGTGTGTGTGTGTGTGTATATATATATATGTGTGTGTGTGTATATATTTCTGTATATGCATGTGTATATATATATTTATATATAGTTCACACACATTCAAACTTATTTGAATACACATTCAAAATTATTTTTATTATTATTATTTTCGTTTTTTTTTTTTTTTGTGTTTTAAAATTTTTTATTTTTGCAATGGAAATAAAAATAAAGCAGTCCTCCGTAGAGGAGGGGTGGTGGAGGGAATATATATATAAAATAATTGTCACACAACCTGGGTGACATGCCTTGCCTGCTCACCCAGTTTTAGTGCACCTTAGTTATTCATAATGACCATCTAGTCTCGATACACCCATAAATATATATGTATATATATATAGTTTTTTTTGTTTTTTTTTTTGCAATAGACAATAAAAATAACGCAGTTCTCCGTAAAGGAGGGATGGTGGATGGAATATATATATATATATATATATATATATATATATATACATTTATATAAAATAATTGTCACACAACCTGGGTGACATGCCTTGCCTGCTCACCCAATTTTAGTGCACTTTAGTTATCCATACTGACCATCTAGTCTCGACACACCCATATATATATATATATATATATATATATATATATATATATATATATATATGTATATATATATAGATATTTTTTCTTTTTCTTGTGTTTTTTTTTCGCAATGGATATTAAAAATAAAGCAGTCCTCCGTAAAGGAGGGATGGTGGATGGAATATATATATAAAATAATTGTCACACAACCGGGGTGACATGCCTTGCCTGCTCACCCAATTTTAGTGCACCTTAGTTATTCATAATGACCATCTAGTCTCGATACACCCATAAATATATATGTATATATATATAGTTTTTTTTTTTTTCGCAATGGACAATAAAAATAACGCAGTTCTCCGTAAAGGAGGGATGGTGGATGGAATATATATATGAAATAATTGTCACACAACCGGGGTGACATGCCTTGCCTGCTCACCCAATTTTAGTGCACCTTAGTTATTCATAATGACCATCTAGTCTCGATACACCCATAAATATATATGTATATATGTATTGTTTTTTTTTTTTTTTTTGCAATAGACAATAAAAATAACGCAGTTCTCCATAAAGGAGGGATGGTGGATGGAATATATATATACATATATATAAAATAATTGTCACACAACCTGGGTGACATGCCTTGCCTGCTCACCCAATTTTATTGCACCTTAGTTATCCATACTGACCATCTAGTCTCGATACACCCATATATATATATATATATATATATATATATACATATATGTACATATATATAGTTTTTTTATTAGCAATAGAAAAGAAAAATAACGCAGTTCTCCATTAAGGAGGGATGGTGGATGGAATATATATATGCACATATATAAAATAATTGTCACACAACCTGGGTGACATGCCTTGCCTGCTCACCCAATTTTAGTGCACTTTAGTTATCCAGAATGACCATCTAGTCTCGATACACCCATGAATATATATGTATATATATATATATATATATATATATATAGTTTTTCAGTTTTTTTTTTGCAATAGACAATAAAAATAACGCAGTTCTCCATAAAGGAGGGATGGTGGATGGAATATGTATATGCATATATATAAAATAATTGTCACACAACCTGGGTGACATGCCTTGCCTGCTCACCCAATTTTAGTGTACCTTAGTTATCCATACTGACCATCTAGTCTCGATACACCCATATATATATATATATATATATATATATATATATATATATATATATATGTACATATATATAGTTTTTTTATTAGCAATAGAAAAGAAAAATAACGCAGTTCTCCGTAAAGGAGGGATGGTGGATGGAATATATATATATATATATATATACATTTATATAAAATAATTGTCACACAACCTGGGTGACATGCCTTGCCTGCTCACCCAGTTTTAGTGCACCTTAGTTATCCATAATGACCATCTAGTCTCGATACATCCATAAATATATATGTATATATATATATATATATATATATATATAGTTTTTTTATTTTTTTCGTAATGGACAATAAAAATAACGCAGTTCTCCGTAAAGGAGGGATGGTGGATGGAATATATATATACATATATACATTTATATAAAATAATTGTCACACAACCTGGGTGACATGCCTTGCCTGCTCACCCAGTTTTTGTGCACCTTAGTTATCCATACTGACCATCTAGTCTCGATACACCCATAAATATATATACTGAACAAAAATATAAACGCAACACTCTTGTTTCTGCTCCCATTTTTCATGAGATGGACTTAAAGACCTACAATTCATTCCAGATACACAATATTACCATTTCTCTCAAACATTTCTCACAAATCAGTCTAAATGTGTGATAGTGAGCACTTCTGCTTTGCTGAGATAATCCATCCCACCTCACAGGTGTGCCACATCAAGATGCTGATCTGACATCATGGGTAGTGCACAGGTGTACCTTATACTGCCCACAATAAAAGGCCACCCTGGAATGTGCAGTTTTTTGCTTTATTGGGGGTCTGGGGACTCAGAACCGGTCAGTATCTGGTGTGACCACCATTTGCCTCATGCAATGCAACACATCTTCTTCGCATAGAGTTTATCAGATTGTCAATTGTGGCCTGTGGAATGTTGGTCCACTCCTCTTCAATGGCTGTGCGAAGTTGTTGGATATTAGTGGGAACTGGTACACGCTGTCGTATACGCCGGTCAAGCACATCCCAAACATGCTCAACGGGTGACATGTCCGGTGAGTATGCTGGCCATGCAAGAACTGGGACATTTTCAGCTTCCAAGAACTGTGTACAGATCCTTGCAACATGGGGCCGTGCATCATCTGTCTGAGTGGCTGGTCTCAGACGATCTTGGAGGTGAACCTGCTGGATGTGGAGGTCCTGGGCTGGTGTGGTTACACGTGGTCTGCGGTTGTGAGGCCGGTTGGATGTACTGCCATATTCTCTGAAACGCCTTTGGAGACGGCTTATGGTTGAGAAATGAACATTCAATGCACGAGCAACAGATCTGGTTGACATTCCTGCTGTCAGCATGCCAATTGCACGCTCCCTCAATGCTTGTGGCATCTGTGGCATTTTGCTGTGAGACAAAACTGCACATTCCAGGGTGGCCTTTTATTGTGGGCAGTATAAGGTACACCTGTGCACTACCCATGATGTCAGATCAGCATCTTGATGTGGCACACCTGTGAGGTGGGATGGATTATCTCAGCAAAGCAGAAGTGCTCACTATCACACATTTAGACTGATTTGTGAGAAATGTTTGAGAGAAATGGTAATATTGTGTATCTGGAATGAATTGTAGATCTTTAAGTCCATCTCATGAAAAATGGGAGCAAAAACAAAAGTGTTGCGTTTATATTTTTGTTCAGTGTATGTATATGTATACATATAGTTTTTTTTGTGTTTGTGAAAACGGGTCTTTAATCGGGGAAACGGAGCGGGTAGAGCAGGACGGAACGCAGGCATTGACAAACTACAATGACGGACAGGGCAAACAGGTAAGACCAGGACTTAAAATAGGTCATGACTAATCAAAGTAATCGGGCAAAGCAGGAGACGATCAGGGAAGCACACGTGGGTAATCAGGGGGCGTGGCACACACGAGGAGCGGACAAGCCGGGCATATATGTATATCTATATAAAACCTCATTAATGAGGGACAGGGAACAGAACGGACAGACAGAACTGGCACAGGGGAAGGAGCCAGGACAAGACTTGACATAAGACAGGAAAGGCAGAGAAACAGATCAGAAAGGGGGACACGGAGGGAACAGGCAGGACAAAAGGACCGGGAGTGAACGAAGGGAACATCGGGGAAAGAGGAGCAGAAGCCAGAGGGACGAGGGACAAAGAGAGGAGGGACAGAGACAGGAGGAACAAAGCGAGGGGGAGCAGAGGCAGGAGGGACAAAGACGGGAGGCCAGGGAGAGAAGGAGGGGGAACCAAGAGGAGCCCGAGGGAGACCCAGCGGGCGACGGGAGGCAGCCGGAAGGGCTGCAGGCGGCCGGGAGGCCGGAGCCGGAGGGGCCGAGGAGACGGGGTGAGGGACAGACGCAGGGACGAAGGAGGGAGTCGGAGGGGAGACCAGGGAAGGGGACGAAGGAGCTGGAAGGGACCCTGGCGAGGGCAAGGAGAGAGGGGGAGCCGCAGCAGACGGCGACGTCCTCCGACACGCCAGAGCGGGAGGACCAGCAGGCGAATGAGGAGCCGCCGTCGGGGGGCCCGCAGGCAACCGATAAGACGCCGGAGGAGGGACCGAGGCAGGGCGACGAGGCCGCGGAGGGGGACCCGCAGACGACAGCCGACCCGGAGGGCCAGGACCCGCAGGTGCCGACCAAGCCCTAGCGCCGGCGAGGGAGGGCGAGCCAGGGGGCTGGGCGGGTGGGACCCCAGCCGTGCGTCTGTGTCCTCTCCCCTTATGGGACACAGACATAAGGACCTGCGGCCGGGGTCGGGCTCGTCGGGGTGAGGGTACCAGAGTCACAGGGGGAGAAGGGACTGGAGTGGGGCCAGGGACTGGAGCTGCAGGCTGCAGAGGGGGCGCCTGCCCGGGAGCTGCAGGCAGGGAAAGCGCCTCGGACGTGGGCGCGGTAGCTGCAGGCAGCGGAGACGGCTGCTCGGGCTCTGGGGCCGCAGGGGGCACTTATTTTATTATATAAAATAAGTGTCACACAACCGGGGTGACATGCCTTGCCTGCTTGTGGGATGAGGAAGACTCAGGGACTGGAAATGGGATTAAAACTGAAGATGTGCTCATTCCTTTGTGTATTTACAAATTTTCCTTCCGTCAGACATGAGGAGTTTGCTGCTATATTTGGCACTAATAGAGATTCTGATGCTGCTATTTTTATTGTCTATTAGTTTGTTATTATTTACAAGTTCTGTTGTGTTTTTGCATTTTTCTCTTCTGGTTAATTAACTGCTGTCTGTTTGCTGTGAAGTATGAGTGTGGTGAGTAAGACTCAGGGACTGGAAGTGGGATTACAACTAAAGATAACATGCTTATTCCTTTTTGTATTGTTTACAAATTTCCTTCCGTCAAACATGAGGAGTTTGCTGCTATATTGTGCACTAACAGAGATTCTGATGCTGCTATTTTTATTGTTTATAAATGTGTTATTGTTTCCAGTATTCAAGTATTCGAGTATTCAATAAATGCTAAATTGAGAAATTTTGTGTATCGTTTGTTATTATTAGTGTGATATTTTACCATGCAAATAGAGGGGAAAACGTCCAATTATCGGCCAAAAAAAATCAGCAGCATATATCGGCCATCGCCTGACCCTTGACTTGAAAAACCCATATCGGTCGACCTCTAGTAACAGTACATTCTGTCCAATTCATCCATCGAGTTAAGTCACACACCCACTTGAGGGGGCACTCCGGCAGACGTGAGGATGGGGATGTTCTTTCCGCTATAACATCCACTGCAGAAGTACATCTCGCTCCTGTTCACAGGGCTTACTTCAATGATGAAGCAGGGCTGGTTGTCTGGACAAGAAGTTGTCCTGCTGCTGGGTCTCGGTGCCGTTTTTCCACCTAAGCTTGAAGGTGGAAATGTGTTCCAACTTGGTCCCTGGGACTGCAGCATAGCCAAACATCGCGAGCAGCGTCGGCCACACCCACCACCAGAACCATCACACCGTCCTATACACATAAAGAAGAACTAAAACATAGAGTGTTGTGACAATCTATGCGTTAATGTTTGGCAGCATAGGTGATTCATTAAAATTATACCGAAGAATGGAAAATGTGATATTTAGAATATTTTTTGCCATTTAGTAGCTAATTTAAGCACTTACCCAATGCCTCAATTTGTTTTAGGTCAGTAATGTCTGAGCCAAAAGAATGAATGTATGAATTTAATACAATTCACCCACTCCCACCCACACACAAATCTGAAATTCAATTTAAGACACTTCTTAAACATTAGTGCATTAACAAAAAAGGAAAATCTTAAGAGATTCAGTAGGATTTTCTATGTTAGACTTAAGCTAATAGTTCAATAGTTTTTACATATTTCAATATACCAATTTGACTTTAATGTTGAAACAGATGCTAAAACATGGAATAATTTCATAACTAGAGAAACATGTTATTCACAAACACTAGCAAAGGTAGCTTATAGTTAAGCTTACTTAAGTCAGCAAGTCAGGCTACAGTGTGTAAGAATAGTCGTAAACGATAATTTGTCTCAGTCTTACATGACAGAATAAGTAAACAGAAAATATAAAATGGCTGAAACAGCGTCATTAACGCCAGCTACAGTAGAGGCGCAGAAAAGGTGTCATGACTGAAGTATTCCCAAACTCTGGAAGACCGTATGCGAGCCTTTTTTGTCGCGTGTTTCTCCAGAGGCTCCGGAGCTCCGCTGGTTGACACAGCCATGTTGGTTCATGTGCAGGGGGACGAGCGGCAAATTTCTTTTTTGCAGGGTGGTAGGTGATGTCTCATTAATATTTATGAGAGAAGTGCTACATGATTGGCCAGTGCATGCCTTACAAAATGGTGCGGCACTGCATCCAAGCCTGCGGCACTCAGAGTCACAAATACAGTGGAAACCATTTGTAGTAATTACGTCTGTCTGGCTGATTTCCAACTAATTGATATTTGTATATTTATTACATGAATATAAGGTAATATAAGGTAATAGAAAAGGTATTTAATGGTTTTCCATCTGAGGAATTTGCAAAAAACTGCAGTGCATGATGGGTCGGACCTAAAGGCTGCCTTAACGTCCTCATCTGTATGACGACATACATCAAGACTAGGAAGGTGCATAATGTTCATGTCTGGTTGCGTTTGTTGGTCCAGAAAGTAATTCAATTTCGCCATGTAGGTTACGTTCTTAAAAACTGCTTGGATATAGCCCGATTATATGCTGTGGGCCTTTTAATTTCTTTGTTTACCAGGTAGGCTACCTTCTTTAAACTGCGTTTTGTTAGACTACATATTTAGGGAGGTCTTTATAAATTTATAGTAGTCTTCATAAATATGTGCATAGTTTAGCCTAACCCAGCCACTTAAGGGAGAAAGCCAGCTCAACTAGGTGTCGGTCCCAAGCCCGGATTAATGGGGAGGGTTGGCGTCAAGAAATAAAGAGACTGTATCTTCACTGCATGACTGATGTCAAAATGTGTGAAATATGTGGTTGTATTAATAAATGCATTAAAGTAGGTTAATGATTCTGTGCTGTCTAAATTGTATAGAAAATTTCTACGTATAGCCAAACAAATCTCCTCCTGTTTGAAAAGGCATAGAAAAAGCAATTTAGCCACTAAAACTTTACAGTTTTTGTGAGGGACAGTCGAATTCTCTCGTTTCTCTCGTCAAGTTTTTTTGTGATCCTGCACCTACACTTTGCCGGCCCCAGGAGGATGGGCTCCCCCTTTGAGTTTGGTCCCTCCCAAGTTTTCTTCCTTCTTGGGAGTTTTTCCATGCTATCGGCGCCTATGGCTTACTCACTGGGGGCTTTGGGTGGGCATGATATAAAGCAAAGCATTTTCCCTCCCAGTTTCCTCCTCTGGTCCACATTGCAGGACCATCAGCCATCAGAAACAGCCAGACGGTCTCCTTCAGCTTCTTTAGTGTCCTTGGAAGCCAAGGCAGTTTTAGGTCTGAGAAGAGGTTTATCAGAAGGACACATATTACGTCGTTTGTCCTGAAATGTAACATGGGGAGGAAAAGTTAAGCGGTTTAGTCAGATTGGAGTCGTTTATTCAGCAGTGGCAGCGCCAGTGACTTAATGCTACAGGTGCTATAGGGGAGTGAGATTATTTAGACCGGGTGCTTTAGCTTTTCAGCTTATGTAGATGGTGTATAGAAGCACACAGCACGATAAGCTACAGCATGGATAAAATAGGATAAAATATGAAATTCTAACGTCTAGCTCACAGAGCCTCTATGTGTACTTTGAAGAAAAAATACACTACAAGTATGCTGTAAAAACCGCAAAAATGTCTTACACAATATACAGATTTTACAGATAGTTAAAGAAAAAATGAAACCAATATTTTGGGGGTGCTGTGGGGGTACTATGGTCATTGGAGGAGGAGCTAGAGCCCCCCCCCCCAAGCTTTTCCTTGGTGCTGCCACTGTTGTTCAGATTAAAAGTAACCTTGTCATTAATAAACAGTACTCTGATCAAATTTTTGCATGTACAAACACAATCAAAGTTTAACCACATGTTTAGACACAATTCACACACCTGTTACATTTCCATAATGCTAAGACTCTCTACACTTACTTCATCCACTTTCTTGTTTGGTACACAGTCATTTGATGGATGTGTAAGATCATTACCAGACCGTCTGCTGCAAACTCTACAGTTAATGAATGGCTGCAAAAACACACAGACACACAAAAACAGTATTTAAAGAGTGGTGGGCAATAAATACAGTGAGAGAAGGTGTAGTAAAGATATATCTAATGATTTAAGGCAGAGCTGCTGGAGTGCAAGGTTTAATGACACAGAACAATTTTAGAGGAAAGAGCTTCCAAAGCAGGGTCACCATAAGGCTATATTATACAAAGCAAGTTCATCTAAAAGTATGAACAACAAATCCCGTTTAACTGAACACTGCTCTGTATTAAAATACTGTCCTCCGATCAAGCTAAGTGGTCCTGTAGTTCACTATTTAAAGAGGTAAATTTAAAGGGTAATTCACACTGCACATCTACCCTGCTCTGACCAGGTTTAATTACTGGCTTTCTAATTAAAACAAGAGTTAAGTCCTGCCCTTTCACCACAAAACACCACACTGCCATTTAAGGCTGATTTCAACAATGAGTTTTAGTTAACCTGGCTCGATTGAGTTAACTCTGGGTATGTAAAACCCGCTTTGTAGTACAGCCCACAGGTCTTTAAATAAGGCCAGCTAGGGTTCATAGCTCGAAGCATAATCTACAGGTCACCCCTCAGATGATTAGCATTTGCTTCTGCCTGGTAATCCAGCCTTTAAGCCTGTAAACCTACTAAAATTTGAGAATAAGGTGAAGGAACTGGCTCTTTGAGGCCACCTATGTATTTGTTACTTTATTGTTGGCTAACTTTCCCCCGCAGGGCATCAAAAAAGTTAACATGAACCTAAATTAATTTGCTAACTGATATGTCCAATGCTCACAGTCACAGTGACTCTTTACTTACCCTCTTGTCCATGAAAATACAGTCAGCCCGATGGTCTGTTGCAGTTGACTTTGGACATTTTGTTGCTCTCAAGAGAATCTCAATGTCAATGTATTCACTGCTGATCTAAATCACATAAACACGTTATATACAAAATTGCCTACAACTGTTTTAAAGGCAATATAACAAACAATAATCACCCAAAAAATGGCAAACTGTCACAGACTTGACTGCAGCAGATTCAGAGAGAAACTGTGAGAAGGTAAAATTGACCAGGGCTGAGATATACAACCATCACTTTCATTGTGAAGAGACATTAAGCATCATATGCATTGAAATTAAAACATCAAAATCAATGTGATACTCATTAGTTCAGCTTGCAGATGATGAAAGTTTCACACTTTTGTAAACACTTTCTCAGCAGTTACCTTCGGACGGCCCTGGATGTTATAGAAATTCATGTGCTGACGGGTTCCTTGATGAGCATTTTCGACTGCGAGTTTAATGGCCGTCTTGTGAGTGCAGGGAGACTGTGGTAATCTTGCTGGGCCTCTGTGGAGATAAGCAGAGCTCCATAAGCCAAAACCAGAAGCAGCAGGCGGGTCATCTTCCTCTCAGCTTTGAAGGGAGAAGCAGGACTGAGGACACTGATCTGTGGTCCCCTTATCCAGCACGTCCAGGGGCGTGTCCTTCACTCGAAACAAACAGACCTTTGAACAACATTGGAAAACTCTTCAGGATGAATTGAGGCAGGTGGTCAAGTGGGTTTATTGTTATTTCAGCAATATACACAGTACACAGTGAAAGGAAACATTGTTCCTCCTGGACCACGGTGCAACACAAAGAAGAAAAACAGAAACAACACAAGATGACACAAGTGCGGGCAAGATAGAACTATACAGAGTGAAAGGAGCACAAACAGAGGGAGAAAGTGCAAGATAAACACAAGAGCAACAATACAATACTACAGGACAAGACAGCGCAGTCAAGAACACAGAGTGCAGCCAGAGCTAACCTGAATAGGGGCATCAAGGTTGCCAGGCAGGCAGAGAAACAGAAAATAGAGGTCTACTTCACATACAACAACCCACAGTGGGTGTGGCAGGGAATACAACACATTACAAACTTCAAAGGCAACAACACCGTCACTGTTAACAGCAACGCCCTTTTAGCAAAGGAGCTAAACAGCTTCTTTGCTCGTCTGGAGGAACACAGAGCAGACATAGCCACACTGCCCCCTCCCCCAATCTCCAGCACTCACAGACTCCCTCTGCAGGAACACCACGCGAGAAGGCACATTGCATCTCTAGGTGTGTGGAGTTTAAGACAAGGCAAGTGATGCTACGATAATATAATTCCTTGGTAAGACCCCACCTAGAATATTGTGTGCGGGTTTGGTTACCATACCTTAAGAAGGACATTGCTGCCTTGGAAAAGGTGCAACGTAGGGCAACGAGAATGATTCCTGGTCTTAGAGGAATGTCTAATGAGGAGAGGTTAGCTGAGCTGAATCTGTTTAGCCTCGAGCAAAGGAGACTAAGGGGGGACATAATCCAGGTGTTTAAGATTCTAACAGGTCTGGATGCTGTTCAGCCAAATGGCTATTTCAATGTTAGTTTAAATACCAGAACTCGTGGCCATAAGTGGAAATTAGCTGGAGAACATTTTAAAACGAATTTGATGAAGCATTTCTGTACACAGCGTGTAGTTAGAGTATGGAATAGTCTTCCTGTTATTGTAACACAAGCTAAAACCCTGGGTTCTTTTAAATCAGAGCTAGATAAGATTTTTGAGCTATTAGCTAAGTTCTCCTCAAAGGAGCTTGATGGGCCGAATGGCCTCCTCTCATTTGTAAATCTCTTTGGTTCTTATGAGTCAGCTTACAGAGATGAGGTCCAGAAACTGATAGGTTGGAGTTCAGCAAACAATTTGGCACTAAACAGCACAAAGACAAAGGAATCACTGACTTCAGGAAGGATGGAGGCGACACTGGCCTGCCTAGATGGATGGATGGATGTTTTTATTGACATTGTAAGTACAATGAGATTTAGTTTGGAACGCGCCAGCAGCTACACAGTATATTTACAATTATATAGATTGTGAGGCATAAAATAAGGTGTGAGTAATATAACATAACGACATAATATAAGTAATCATTAATTAATCATTACAGATGGTATGAGGTGTGAACCGCTAGGCTGCTATGGCATGTTTGGTATCAAACCGATGGAAAATCACTCCAGTTTCCAAATCTGGTCAGTGGTTACCACGAAAGTGAATATATCAAAAGTTACACCAGCCTAACGAAAATCATCAATACAAGGGAAATCACTCTGGTCATAAATCTCAAAAGGACTGATACAGACCCCCTTCCGAAAGCCCGCCAAATGGATGGTCAGCCATTGGTCCAGGAGTCGAATTCCTGGTCACTCCTATTCACGAACTTTACACTATAAAACCTGGCACCTCAGAACAAAGCCAGGAGAGGAGAAACAGAAGGGAGGAGAAAACAAAAGACCATCAGCACGAAGAGAGGCAGAGAACATCAGCCCAAGAGAAGAGAAGCCCACAAGAAGCCCTCCTGAAGCCTATCAGTGAAGACCCAGCTGGACAGAGAACTGCAACCAAGCCCAAGCTTCACCAGGAGAGGGAATCAGAGGGGCTCCACTCCAACAACCGCTGCAAACACCGCGCCTCCCTGAGTGCCATCACCCATCAGCTCATCAGCCTCCGCAACCAACTGCCAAGACCCCCCCCCCCCCACTCTGCAACCAAATAAACAAACTTCCTTTCATTTATAACAACCTAAACTCCTATTCACCTGCTATATTACTTTAGGACAGTATTTCCACAAATTGCTTGCTTTGCAGAACAGTATTTTCCCTTTTAAGGTTACTCATTTTAAATCTGGTCATTGCATTTTCATGATTACATTGTTTGTGTCCACTCCGTTATTTCGTGTTTATTGTTTGTTAGGTGTAATGTCTGTCTTATGTTAGTTATAGGAATAAATGCATGTCTTTTACACAACTTCAGCCTCCGTTCATTGAGTGCTCACAAGAATCCCTGCCTGTGCGATCTACGCTCTGAAACCTCAAATTCGCCTGAAATATCGCGAGACTCTCTCTCATTGGCCGTGAGGGGAGCTTCGCTACCGATCGTTTACATTACCTGGTGACGCAGCTCGTTGGACAAGCCTTCTATTCTAACCCAGGTTATTACGTGATACTGGTTATTAATGAGTTCCATTTAAGTCACACATTAACAGACTCACGGTGTTTCGCAATTGAGTTTGAGCCGACCATTCAGCATAAAAATTGGTTAATAATCACAAGGCACAAGGTTTAAACTTATTCTGAGCACACAATTTAAACTTTTTATGACCGAACGTGCAGTGAAGAAGCGCTACTGTGAACTGGTTGCAAAAGTCGCACTCATGGCAATCTGAAGGCATTTAAGCGGGATCATATGGGCTTATTATAGTTATTTTTATTTCTATTATTAGTAGTTATATTATTTTGTTTTATTTTCGGTGATTTCATTGTAGTTCTTTCGTATTAAACTGCAGTAAACTTTAACCCTATGTCTGACGAGATTCTCAGATGTAGCGCTTTGTTTCCAGGTTCAATTCGGACGAGTGTCTCCGTTTCTATATATCCTGGGAGAGATCTCTCTATTAGCGAACGGGAATACTTGTTGTGAGGTTCTAACCTAAATTATGTTGCGCTTGGACATAAGACCGATAGCTTAGTTACCTATCAGGATCATACTCGTATGTGTGTGCCTGCTTTAGACAAAGCAAGTTTAACACAACTTTGCGCTGTGAGCCAAGTGTGTGTCATTTAGAAATTGGGAGTCTCCTGTGCTTGAGACCCGCCGTGGTTAAGCACCATTTGCGACGAGATATAGTGCACTCACAATTTAAATCTGTCGCCGTAACGCGTGCGCCGTCTCGCTTCAGTAATTGTTTTAAGGGGTTTTATACTGTGCAAGGCACAGAAGAAGGCCACAAGCAGCATGCGCATGCATTAAATGTGTGTGTCACTCATCTAGCGTCGGCAACCGCCTAGCTATATCTTTGGTTACCTCTAGTGGTCAGGCATAGAACTACCACTCCATTTCGAAATTGCGCCTCTAGTGGCCAGGCATAGAACTACCACTCAATTTCGATATTGCGCCTCTAGTGGCCAGGCATAGAACTACCACTCCATTTTGATATTGCGCCCCCGGTGGTCAGGCATAGAACTACCACTCCATTTCGATATTGCGCCCCCGGTGGTCAGGCATAGAACTACCACTCCAGTTCGAAATTGCGCCTCTAGTGGTCAGGCATAGAACTACCACTCCATTTCGAAATCGCGCCTTTAGTGGTCAGGCATAGAACTACCACTCCATTTCGATATTGCGCGCCCGGTGGTCAGGCATAGAACTACCACTCCATTTCGAAATTGGGCTTCTAGTGGTCAGGCATAGAACTACCACTCAATTTTGAAATTGCGCTTCTAGTGGCAAGCCATAGAAGTACTACTCCATTTCGAAATCGCGTCTCTAGTGGTCAGGCATAGAACTACCACTCCATTTCGATATTGCGCCCCCGGTGGTCAGGCATAGAACTACCACTCCATTTCGAAATTGCGCTTCTAGTGGTCAGGCATAGAACTACCACTCAATTTTGAAATTGCGCTTCTAGTGACAAGCCATAGAACTACTACTCCATTTCGAAATCGCGCCTCTAGTGGTCAGGCATAGAACTACTATTCCATTTCGAAATCGTGCCTCTAGTGGTCAGGCATAGAACTACCACTCCATTTCGAAATTGCGCCTCTAGTGGCCCGGCATAGAACTACCACTCCATTTTGATATTGCGCCCCCGGTGGTCAGGCATAGAACTACCACTCCATTTCGATATTGCGCCCCCGGTGGTCAGGCATAGAACTACCACTCCAGTTCGAAATTGCGCCTCTAGTGGTCAGGCATAGAACTACCACTCCATTTCGAAATCGCGCCTCTAGTGGTCAGGCATAGAACTACCACTCCATTTCGATATTGCGCCCCCGGTGGTCAGGCATAGAACTACCACTCCATTTCGAAATTGGGCTTCTAGTGGTCAGGCATAGAACTACCACTCAATTTTGAAATTGCGCTTCTAGTGGCAAGCCATAGAAGTACTACTCCATTTCGAAATCGCGCCTCTAGTGGTCAGGCATAGAACTACCACTCCATTTCGATATTGCGCCCCCGGTGGTCAGGCATAGAACTACCACTCCATTTCGAAATTGCGCTTCTAGTGGTCAGGCATAGAACTACCACTCAATTTTGAAATTGCGCTTCTAGTGACAAGCCATAGAACTACTACTCCATTTCGAAATCGCGCCTCTAGTGGTCAGGCATAGAACTACTATTCCATTTCGTAATCGTGCCTCTAGTGGTCAGGCATAGAACTACCACTCCATTTCGAAATTGCGCTCCCGGTGGTCAGGCATAGAACTACCACTCCATTTCAATATTGCGCCCCCGGTGGTCAGGCATAGAAGTACCACTCCATTTCGATATTGCGCCCCCGGTGGTCAGGCATAGAACTACCACTCCAGTTCGAAATTGCGCCTCCAGTGGTCAGGCATAGAACTACCACTCCATTTCAAAATCGCGCCTCCAGTGGTCAGGCATAGAACTACAACTCCATTTCGATATTGCGCCCCCGGTGGTCAGGCATAGAACTACCACTCCATTTCGAAATTGCGCTTCTAGTGGTCAGGCATAGAACTACCACTCAATTTTGAAATTGCGCTTCTAGTGGCAAGCCATAGCAGTGCCACTCCATTGAAATTGCACCTCTAGTGGTCCGCCATAGTAGGTTAACAACATCTGAGTTGGGTCTCTGGTGGTCAACTGCGGTGATACAACACGCATAATTGGACACACAGGTTCTTGCCTGAAAGCAGGAATCAACTTCACGGACTAAATCAGTTTGATCACAATACATTAACATCCAATTAGGTTATTGTTGCATAACTAATTGATGTTTACAATTGAATAAGAAACACAATTCATTTGGTTTGATTCCCGTTTAACCTTTTTGATTTATTTTAGGTTTTATTTCACCTTATGCTTTCATTCATTCCCTCTCCCCCAACAAGGGGACTTGCATAGAAGTTCAACCACTATTAACAACAGTAAACCAGTTACGTACACAATCCCATCAGGAAGTCGTTTGGATGTGATCAGTTGAGCCCTTCGGGTGCTGGGTGCTTACCATTCGCTCTCTGTTGGTTGAGCTTGTCTGTGGCTCTGCTGTCACTGCTTGTGATCGTACAGTTTGTCAGAACCGAAGGGGAGTTCTCAGCAATTGGATGCCCAAAAGCGTGTCAGCCCGGCTACACCCACTGACTCATTACGGGCAAGGCTGACAGGTACCTCAGGCGGTCATTACAATTTTGAGCAGGACTTCGTTTAGGGTGAGTTCTGAGAACGGCCCTAGCTTGGACTCTCACTAGGGTGGGTGATACCTGAAGGCAATTTTGCCAGCCGATAAGCTGAGCTCCACCTGGGTTGTCTCAGTTGTGCATACAGAATACGCCCTTCCAAGTTAACATTGCTGGGGATCGGGGGAGTGGAAGCCGGACTCAGGCTTGCTTGGCTGGGAGAATGATTCCTGGTCTTAGAGGAATGTTTAATGAGGAGAGGTTAGCTGAGCTGAATCTGTTTAGCCTCGAGCAAAGGAGACTAAGGGGGGACATAATCCAGGTGTTAAATCTGGTCATTGCATTACATTTTTTTTGTATCCACTCCTTTATTTCGTGTTTATTGTTTGTTAGGTGTAATGTCTGTCTTATGTTAGTTATATCCATCCATCCATTTTCCAAACTGCTTATCCTACTGGGTCGCGGGTGGTCCGGAACCTATCCCGGAATGTGGAATGGGCACGAGGCAGGGAACAATCCAGGATGGGGGGCAGCCCATCACAGGGCACACTCACACACAAATCGTGATTATATTATTGCACTATACTATATAAATAAAAAGTAAACTTAATACCAGTTGTGGTAATAAAGTGCACAGAGAGTAAGAGAGAGTAGGGTTTCACATAAACGTATGTTCATTAGCATTTAGTATTCTGATGGCTTTGGGGTTAGAAGCTCTTATTAAATCTGGTTGTTCTGCAATGCATACTGCGGTAACGTTTACCAGAGGGCAGAAGTTCAAACATCTCATGTGCTGGGTGCGTGGGATCTTTTTTAAATATAATTATGCATATGTAGAACTAGGGATATGATCCTGTTAAGTATGATAGTTCTGTCTCATTATTGCAGGATCGACATCCATAGTAACTGTGGTGATCTATCCATTTGTGTGCATGTCTGTGTGTGTGTGTGCGAGCGGGTATACCTATCCTACCCCATAGCGTGATAAATACCTGTTTTTTTTTTCCCTTATGGGGACCACGAAACTGAAAACCAGGAAAACTCTATTTTATAAAAATCTGTGACTGCTGTGGAAAAACTAAAAATGCAAAACCTCTTTTATTTTGCTTGGTTACTTATGGTTATGGTTAGGGCAGGGTGGGGGTTAAGATTGTCATAGTTAGCGTTAGCATTTATCCAATAGAAGTCAATGAGCGGGCCCCATAAGGATAGGTATACCCTATGTGTGTGCATGTGTGTGTTTGTCCCATATTGCCTGGGCTTCAGGATACCTCATAACCCGGAACTTCATCAGAAGTAGTTAGAAAATGGATGAATGGATGGATGGATGGATGGATGGATGGATGGATGGACAGATCAATAAAAGTACAGAACATCCATTTTACAAAGAACCATCAACACTAAATGTATGCACTGGTCATGCTCCTGGAAATTAAACTTTTCTGAAAAGCAGCATGTTCATAAATTAGCTGCTGTTATACCTTGGGGGAACAAATGCAGATGAAATTGTAAAACAAACTGCAGTGGCAAAACAGTTCTGGCTGCCTGTGCTGCCCTGCCTGCCCGCCCTCCTGCCCATTACGTCCTGCCTGTGCCACCCTCCTGCCTGCCCTCCTGCCTGTTTACGTCTTTCCTGTGTGCCCTGCTGCCAGTTATTCTGTATTTACATCCGGACTTAACTAATTGAACCATATAAACCATATAAATCAGGACTTTGTTAACCTGACTTCTGCCCTGTGGAGGATGGGCTCCCCCTTTCACTCTGGTTCCTCCAAAGGTTTCTTACTATGACTGAGTTTATCCTTGCCAATGTCGCTTTCTAATTTTTCAGGCTAGATCTTGCTCACTGGGACAATTGGGCAGGGACAAAGTAAAGTGCTTTGAGACAATGTAAGGCTATGAAAATGTACTATACAAAATAAAGTGAATTGACTTGAGTAATGTGGCACAAAGCAACCCTTCTTTGCCACAGGAAATGTCTGGTGCAATTTCTTTTTTAATTGTACATGTCAATTGCATAATACCCTAAACTAATTCATTATTATTTCTATTATTATCATCATCATCAGTATTTCATTAGTATTCCATGGTATTTAGATTTTTCAGGAATCAGTGTGTGTACTGTATACTTTTTAATTTATTTGCACTATGTGTAGTGTCTCTGCAGCTGTATATACTTGCTGCATTATGCACAAGAACTTCCCTCAGGCATCAGTATAGTTAATCAAATGTAATATTTCTTGCTTGTTTATTAAGTTGTTTTAGGTATTTTGTGTGTTCCACTTAATTTAGTGTAATTAGTCCTAGTTGACTCAGGTTTAGTTAGATTTTTCCTTCTGTTGTTCCTCTGCATCATGCTACTGTCATAAAATTTCAATGTCTTACCTAACTTAAGAGTTTTGTGCATTGTGTTTTGGAGAGAAAGAAATCATTACTTTTTTTCTTTAGATTCATCCACTGATTCTATCACCTATGACACATTCCCCCTGAATATTTGTTTGTTTATTTATGTATTTGCTTGGGGGATGGAATTAACAAACAGAAATAACTGAATGAATCAGGGTAGTGAAAAACATTTATAAACTTATCATTTTGGTATTGGTACGATCCTGTTCTGGTTAGTTAGCCGAGGGAGTAAATCATCCGGAGTTTCATCTCTCAATCTCCTCCTACACCCACTCAGCATCACAGTATGGACTCCCCAATGCAACTGATCTGCACGTATTTGTACTCTGGGAGGAAATTGAAGCCCCCATAGGAAAAACTCAAAGCCTACAGACATATGCACAAAACCAGGGGACATGCTCAGTTCTGCAGGCCTGGAAGTGTGAGAGAAGGCTATTTATTGAGTTTCCCCTCTGCCCCTGGTAAAGATGAAACATGCACAAGTCATTAAACACACATATACTTACATGAAAGTCTGACTGATACTGGAGCTTCCAGTGCCCGTAAACCAGGTACTGGGGTACTCCATTTCCTTCTTGATAATTAGCGCCATTGAAAAAAAAACGGTGCCTTTCCTAATATTAACTGACTCTCAGACAAATGTACTGCTTGAAGACCCTGCCACTATTCGCATTTTCCAGCAGGAGTCACAAATCTTCATTGCATTCAGTTTATTCTCAGATGAGCTCATGCATGTTTCTATGTGCATCTTTACACTTAAACAAATACAGCTAACCTCTGTTGTTATATTCCATATATATTTGTCGTGACTGGCCTTTTTTCTCAAATGATGGATTTCTGAAACTAAAACTGACAGTATTCTAAAATATTTATATTGCCACATCATCGACACATGTTCTAATATGACATAGCATTCCCCTGGACCATAGTGCGACTTAGAGACAAGATATAACATGCCCTTCACGGTAAAACACTAGATAGGTGCAACACTTAATGTCAACGTTGTCAATGTCAATGTTGACTTAATGTCAACGTTAAATTCATGGATTCGCAAATTAAGTAACACGGTTACAGTACAAAAACGAGCAGAGCTGTGTATGGCATGACTATCTCGCGGCGGCGACAAAATATGCTTATCCTTCTAATTATTCAGAAGAAAATATATTTGCAAGCACAGCCGTTCACGGCTTCCGTACAAAAAGCTGTCACTACGCTACAGGAAGAATACACGACCAATATAGGATATACAATACGATATACAAGTCTGCTTCTTTTGTTTTATTTAGTAACAACTTTCACAAAAATTGACAGCAATACTGCTAAAAGTGCAGATCTGTTGCCAAATTGAATAAACAAAGAAATTAATCATAAAAATATTCAAAGTATATACAGCCAGGGGCGCCGCTAGCAATTTTGGGCCCTATGACAAAATATGAGGTTGGGCCCCCCTACCACACCCATTCAGATCTCTGGGGGCCCCTAAAGGGCGTGGGCCCTTAGAATTGTCCCAACTTTCCCCCCCTTAGCGGCGCCCCTGTATACAGCTAACCATTTCCAATCGAAAAGTACATACAAGTCTCCAATATAAGTTATACAATGGAGCGCAGATAAAACTTTTAAATAGTAATTAACCAAACTATATAAAGAATACAAGTTTGAATACAGGTAATTTGTATAAATTTTACTGTGTTCAGACTGAAAAATCAGCACCAGCCTTACACACATTGCAGTTCTGCTTTTTTCTTCTTTTAGCATAATTACCCGTTTCACGTTCACGAGGCAGAAGATCCCTGCAAATGTGAAAATTCACAAGTAACAGGCACCATTAACCTCAAGCCATAACAGTCTGCTAGCCTGAACAATAGCAAACTCTATGTATTACCAATTATTACGCAGGTTGTCACTTTATCAAATCATGACTGTTACTAAGAAGTGGGAGTGAAACGCGTGTCACGAGATCTCGCGATATTACAACATGACGAGATTTCTCGTTGGAGCGAAAAGCCGTTTCACGAATGCGCTGCAAATGAGCTGCTGTAAATATGTCGGCATCTGACTAAATTACTATAGTAGATACCCCAGACACTTTTGAATCTTTTGTGTGTCAGCATTTCGGGTGCCCGGCGGAAAATATAAATGGCGAAAGGGAGACAGACAAAACACGAACCATCTGTAAGGACTGTAGAAAGCTAATGCCGCACACAGCGGCTAATGCTACTACTAACTACTATGCAAAGCCATTTGCAGCACCATCATAGCTCTTTATTTAAATTCACTGCACCGGTGAAGAAAACATTTTTTAAAAAATGTTATGTTTATTATTGGGTGCTTTCCACTTCATGCACCCACATACAGCGCTAGCTTAAAGCAATGCATTCTGGTCCTGACGCAATGCATCATGGTTATATTTTTTATCGCCCGTTGCATTACGTCACCATGTCACATGGTACCAAAACTCCGCGAGAGCAAGACACATCAGGCAGCACCTCTTAGCAGGCTGCACAGGCTGGATCCGCCTCCATTACGACACAACTTTGCCCTTATTGGCTTAAGATTTTAGTTACATACATGACGTTTGTATATCTGCTATTTCTCCCGAGAAGCAGGTAAAGCGGTAACTGCTTTTCAATTAATTTACTTGGTAAAATTAAATTTAAATAAATGATATGAATATTGTAATAGTACTCGTGAGCTTTGTTTGTTGTTAGTTACTGTAATGTTGCGCTGCTTTATTTGTTTAATCGTCTTGTCTGTGAAGACATTCAAGTTAATCAAATAAGAACTGCACTGTACACTGTACATGACCATAAAAACTTTGAATCCTTGAAATAAATGTTTTTGATCTTTTCCTTGGCAGTTATCTTTTTACACAGGGCCTCTATGTACACAATAGTTATTTTTTTCACGACTAACAGTATGGATCAGGAGTTGGTTATTGTAAAAGAAGTAATGTGCATGCAGGTGATATTTGTATAGATTTATATTTACCCCTAGGTGATAAGTTTGACAGTCATTTCTTTTACCGTTTGGCCTCTCGGTTGAACATAATAGTGGCGCGAGCAGCTCCACTTGGTTTTTTAAAAATACTCAGCCATGAACTTTTGGTGAACTCAGGTGAATCCCTTCCTTCAGTAGTAAACCTTGGTAGTTTCAGCCGTTTATACATTGTCTCACTAAAAGGTTGATAATATATTTGTCCTTTTACATAGTGATAAAATATACGCGATAAAAATGTGAATATTCATAGATTCAGGACTAACAAAGTAGCTAACAGAAACTCAGACTAACAAAAGGTGCAAATACATACTCAGTTGGTTCCATTGTGTTGATTACATTATAATGTTTACATTGTAATGATTATATCATGGATATTTGGCATACTTTTTATAAAATCGTAATTCTTATATTCTGCGTTATATAGTGCTAAATAATATTCCATAGATGGATGGACTTTATTAATCCCCGTGGGGAAATTGTGTTTTTTATGTCTCCCTCAACTTACTCTTTGTGGAGTAAGTTGTCCGCGAAGTGCAGCTACCTGTTGGGGCGCCCAGGGAGCTGGGGGTTAAGGGCCTTGCTCAAGGACCCACAGACGTGCTGAGGCTGGGTTAGTTTCAACTGGTGACCTCATTACAGGCACAAGGACTGACCCCTGCCCCCCAACTGTGTATGAGTAGCATTTATGCTGTTTCTTGAGTGTGAGCTAGTACATAAACCAGCTAGTGCTCACCATTGCAAAAATACTCTAGCTTTCTGTCATACACATTTTTTTATTTTCTTACATTGTCCATTTTTGTTCATAGTCTGTAATATTCTGAATAACGACAATGTAGAGGAAAAACAGATTAAATTCTCCTTGTTTGTAATTTCCCCATGTAATCCACTGCCTTGTGGTAAGAGGTGCAAAAGTCAGACGCGTTGAATGATGAGGATACGATATTGAGTTTAGTTCTTGAGAGGATTTATTCATATGATATTTTAACACACAGTACTTTGAACTGGTTTGTTTGGCGCAAAAGGGCCGATATGCAGACACCATCACACATGGCAAATACGGTCAATGACTGTTTCACTTTGCACCTTCAGCCCTGAGCCGCGTAATCTCAGCACCTTTAATAACAACCATTGCTGCCTCCTACAGGTGGGAATACACTTAGACAATAGTAAATATCACTAAGGCAGGCAAGTACCTCTCGTTTCAAGTGTTGCAATACTATATAACATTATATTATAAACAATAAATACGAATAAATAAAAACATTAAACAAATAAACATAATCAATAATATTCATGAATAATTATGCTTAATATACAAATAAAAGAATAGCTCCTGCAGATGATTTCAGATAACTACTGGAACAATGAGTTCTGGAGGGGAGCAAGCTCTGTTACATGCTATAGAAATGTTGATCTGATTCCTTTCATTATCAGATTGTTACCACTGTTAAAAACCACAGATATTGTATTCTGATTGTATGCATTTCCTTATTAGGGCATGTCAGTTACTTCTGTTAAAAAATCCGTTTATTCTGACGTCGTAAATTTCCTGATCAGAGTTTACCCTCTTTAAAGTGATGGAGGTCCACTTGTGCCAAAGATAAATCGATATGCATATGAGATTTCGTTTGTGCCAAAAATATGTAAATAGCACACAGTCCATGTCGACTGAGCATGTGACAAAGAATTTTTCTGTGACAATTCTATTTTGTCAATGAGTTTGTCTGTGGAGCCCCTGAAGGGACCTAATGGTGTCCGCTAATTAGATACCCAGAAATAAACTGTGTGGCTCCTGCCCAAGCATTGCTGCCCAAACAGCAGCTTCCTCCTTATGCCACCGAGGGAGGAGTAGCCAGTGGTTCCCCTGCCCCTTCCCCTCTCCCCCCTGCAGACGAGGATCATAACCATTCAGCACCCGACTCTACCTCCTTCTCGGTGAAGAAGTGCCGTGGCGAAACACTCAGGCAGCAGGACGAGGTAGCAGAAATTCTTGCCCCTATGTTGGTATGTCCAAATCCTCAAGGGGGAGATAAGGTTTGCTCATCTGACACTGTAGATGAAGGAGTTGAACATAAGAACATAAGAACTATACAAATGAGACGAGGCCATTCGGCCCATCAAGCTCGCTTGGGGAGAACTAAACTAATAGCTCAGAGTCGTTAAAATCTTATCTAGCTCTGATTTAAAGGAACCCAAGGATTCAGCTTGCACTACATTATCAGGAAGACTATTCCATACTCTACACGCTGCGTAAAGAAGTGCTTCCTTAAATCCAGCTTGAAATGTTCTCCCGCTAATTTCCACCTATGGCCACGAGTTCGTGTATTTAAACTAATGCTGAAGTAACTATTTGGTTGAACAGCATCCAAACCTGTTAGAATCTTATATACCTGGATCATGTCCCCCCTCAATCTCCTTTGCTTGAGACTGAACAGATTTAGCTCAAGTAACCGTTCCTCGTATGACATTCCTCTAAGACCAGGAATCATTTTTGTGGCCCTACGCTGCACCTTTTCTAAGGCCACAATGTCCTTTTTAAGATATGGTGACCAAACCTGCACACAATATTCTAGGTGAGGTCTCACCAAGGAATTGTATAATCTTAGCATTACCTCCCTTGACTTAAACTCCACACACCTGGAGATATACCCCAACATCCTATTGGCCTTTTTTATTGCTTCCCCACACTGGCGAGAATGGGACATGGAAGCATCAACATACACACCAAGGTCTTTCTCATGATCAGCTACCTTTATTTCAGTGACACCCATGAAATACCTGTACTTTATATTTCTGCTCCCTAGATGGAGTACCTTATATTTATCGACGTTAAATTTCATCTGCCAGGTATCGGCCCAGTCACTAATTAAATCAAGATCCCGCTGTAGCTGCTGAGCCACTAATTCAGTATCTGCTACACCACCCACCTTGGTGTCATCTGCAAATTTCACCAGTTTACTGTATATATTGGTATCCATATCATTTATGTAAATTAGGAACAATAGTGGTCCTAAAATCGAACCCTGCGGTACCCCACTATGAACGCAAGCCCACTGTGAGTTGAAGGACATTGCCAGTGACCTGCTGGACCCCAGGCAGAACAGGCCTCACCATGCGACAGCCCTTCAGAGACTGGTCCTCCTGCGCATGGACTGGGGCATGATGCATCAGTTTAAACAGGAGCCTGGTAAATCCTGCGAGTGCTACACCAAGCGACTGATGGCAGCATTCTCCAACTACAGTGGGATGGACTCCACAACGGACCGAGAGTGTATGTGATGTAAAATACACTAAGATAGGTAAAAACTCTTTTGTGGACTAAGTAAAACAAACATTTTATGTTCTAGTTTTCTTAAAACTACTGAAACAAATAATTGGCTACACTGCAGTTCCGCTGTTTTGTTTGGCACCCCTGCATGTCGTGCATTGTGTGGAAAAAACCTGAAGGCTGAGGAATGTTACGTAACACAGCTAGAATGTAAAAACTCTCTCTGATGTAATTCACTGCATAAAACCAATGGTGTTAAGTGTGATGTCTTCTTCATAACACTCCCTGATGTTTGTGTCCGTGACCATGAGATAGGGTGGGCTGCTTTTCTTCCTTCCTTTGACTAGTATTCCTCCTAAATTGTTCATCTGTATTTGCTGCATTGGTACTTGATGTGCGTGTGCCTTGTGTCACGATCGCCATTTAACGGGAGCGGCGGATGGGCAGGAAACAGGCTAGGCAGGCAGGATACGGGGATTTATTAGGAACACGGGGTGCAGGAAACATCTCACGCAGACGGACTTCAATGACGGACACTGAACTCTAGTAAGACATGAACTCAAATAGACAGGACTGATTGAAAATAATCGGACACAGCTGGGTACGATCAGGGAAGCACACGTGGATAATCAGGGGGCGTGGCACACACGGTGGTCAGACTGTCCGGGACCTCCTCGGGGACTAGGGCAGGAAAGTCTGGAGCTGGGTCAGGGACAGGAGTGGGGCCAGGAACAAGAGCCCCAGGGGGCACAGTCATTTGAGGCGGAGGGAGCGCCTCGGGCGTGGGCTCTGGGGCCGCAGGGGGCAGCGGAGGCGGCTGCTCAGGAGCTACGGGCAAAGCAGGCGGCGGCTGCTCGGGCTCTGGGGCCGCAGGGGGCAGCGGAGGCGGCTGCTCGGGCTGCGCAGGAGCTATGGGCGACGAAGGCAACTGCTCAGACGCTGTAGCAGGAACCCAGGACTTTATGCTCAGCCCACTGCTGTTAACTCCGATGACTCACAACTGAGCAGCAATGCACATTTCGAATTCCATCATCAACATCAGGCAGATGACAAGACTGTTGTGGGTCTCATCAATAAAAACGGTGACTCAGCATACAAAGAGGAAGTGTGATGACTATCGGACTGCTGCAGAGCCAACAACCTGTCTCTGAATGTTGACCAAAGAGATGGTTGTTGACGTTAGAAGAACACAAAACACAGAGTGACCACTCTCTGCTGCACATCGATGGCTCATCTGTGGAGATCGTAGAGAGTACCAGATTCCTTGTTGTCCATCTGGCGGAGAATCTCACCAGGTCCTTCAACATCAGCTCCATAGTAAGGAAAGCACAGCAGCACCTCTACTCTCCACGGAAGCTCAGAAAAGCCCATCTCCCATTCTCACACTCTATTGGGGAACTGTTGAAAGCACCCTGAGCAGCTGCATCACGGTCTGCTTTGAGAACTGTGTCGCCTCAGATCACAAGTCCCTACAACAGATAGTGATGACAGGTGAGAAAATCATTGGGAGTATCGTGTTAGAGAAATATGTACTTTTTTTATCATCATTTTGCTAGACGCTTAGAAACAACACCCTGCCGCAGCTTGATCTTAATTGAGCAATAACACGTCTCAAGAACTGTCGCTTGAATATTTCCACCCCATATATGGTGACAAACAATGTTCAATGTCAGTTGCATATCCTGTTTGTGTACCTCAATAAAAGACACTGCGAGGGGAGTTACTCTTTCGAAGTTGGCTGAGTTCGACTGAGAGGCTGACACCTCGAGGTCAGGACCGGGCTTCCCTTTGTAAGGAAAAGTGGTAAAAATGTCCCAAGGTTCTTGGTTGATCATTTGAATGCAGACAATGTTAGGAATTTATGATCATGGGGGAAGCCAGGGAGAGAATGGGGGTTCCAGTTGGCACCACTATGGTGATAAGGATAAGATAAGGTGATAAGAATTGAATTACAATGATCATAAAAGTCTCCACCCTGTCCTGTCCCGTCCCTGTCTCAGGATCCTCACACTCCAGGGGGTCACTCTTTATATGTAAATTCACTCACAACACCTACACACAACACCTTGGTGGGGAGGGCCTTTTTGGGTATAAAGGGGGGTGAAGAACTGTCTTCAATTTGTATCTGAGCTGCCTTTCAGTACCCGGTGTGTCTCTACACTGTATTACATTGTATTATTTTTGCTGTTCAATAAACCATCATTTTGCTGAAACTGCGGAGACTCTGCAAGTGGATTCCCTACACCTTGCAGCAAGTAAAACGTCATCACAGCTGTCTGTGTTGTTCTGTGTTCAGAGACTGGTTTGTTTCCAGCGCATCTTCAGAAGAAGATAACCCTAACATATCTCTCCCCTCCATCACAGATATTCACACCACACACTGCATCCGCAAAGCCACCACCATTGTGGATGACCCCACCCACCCCTCACATTATCGTTTCACCCTCCTGCCTTCTGGAAATAGGTCCCGGAGCATTCGGGCCTTCACAGCCAGACTCAAACAGCTTTATCCCCCATGCCGTCAGACTACTGAACTCTCAGGGACTAATCTGATACCACACACACATACACTCATTAACACACTTTATTATTTAACTACTATTTTTTATCTTATTGTCGCCATGTTTACAGTTACTTTTATTTATTTTTATTGCTACCTCATTGGACAACCAAACTGCGCCTTCTCAGTACTGGGTTTACTGTGCTGTTTGTGCTCGTTGGTGTCAGTTGTCCTCTCTTTTTGCACTGTCCTGCAATGTTTGCACAGTTTTTGCTCATTATGCACCATACAGTATGTTGCTAGGTTGGTATGTGTTAGTCTTCTGTTAATTTAAGTAGCACCTTGGTCCGAGGGAAACAGTTTCTTTTGTAACTGTACTATACTCAACTGTGTAAAGTTAAAAATAACATTAAAGACCTACTTGACTTTTACTGAACAGGTGCTAAAGTGAAATTACTTGCTTCTGGGAAAGAACTCCAGCTGAAATTCTGTACAACAATTATGGGAGACATATGGGAAGGACGCGGTGTCAGACCTGCCCCAGTGGGACGAATGTGGTTTTCCTAGTAACAGCAGCTTCAGTCCCAATCAGATAAGCCAGATGCGTCTGAAATTAGAGGAACGGGATCAGACTGGTTGCTCAGGGACTAATGTGGTAGAACTAAAACAGAGACAAATTGGACGGTGTTTCAATTGTGGGAAAATGAGACAAAGCAGGCAGAGGAGATGCGGGTGGCAAAGAAGCATGAGATAAGGAATGCAGAGAATGTGGATGAGGGTGAGACTCCTGTGAAAACTGTGTATTGAAAATTATGGCCATAGTATTGTCATCCATCCTGTCAGGGTATGGAAATACACTGAGGGTAAATGGCCTAATGCAGGAAGTGTCTTAATCCTATAACATCCAGCTGATTCAGGCTGTGGGGGACAGTGTAGTACTGCACTCTTCTGGCTGGGACCTTGAATAAATGAATGAATGTTACATTTATACAGCCCTTTTCTAAGATACACAAAGAGCTTTACAGAAGCACTGGGGAGCCACTTCAACCCAAACGTGAGGCAGCAGGAGAGGGGGCCCAGGCAGAGAGAACAGCCAACAAGACGGGTGCTTCCACAGACAGGACGGGGGCCCCGGCAGACCAACGCTGACGACTCCTGGGACCAAGTCAACAGAGCAGCTGTCGTCATTGTGACTCACCCTCATACATCCATCCATTGTCTAAACCGCTTATGCTACTGGGTCGCGGGGGGTCCAGAGCCTATCCTGGAAGGATCTGTGCACGAGGCAGGGAACAACCCAGGACGGGGGGGCAGCTCATTGCAAGGCACATTCACACACCATTCACACACACATGCACTCCTACGGCCAATTTAGCAAGAGAGAACATGCAAACTCCCCACACATGTGACCCAGGCGGAGACTCGAACCTGAGTCCCAGTGGTGGGAGGTAACAGTGCTAATCACTGCACCACCAAGCAGCCCCACCCTCATACATGATTTCTGATTCTTGATTTTAATCCCCTTTTCTGTTTTTGGCAACATATAAAGTGCTGTGAATGTCACTGTCAGATTGTCATATCATCCTCCAGTTGTCCCTTGTCACCCTGGATGCACATTGAGTGTTTGCTAAATATTTTATCTTGTAGTGTTCCTGATTTTTTCCTGTGTTTTAATTTGCAATTCTCAAATTTCATGACTGGCATCCGTGGGGACGATTAATTAAACCTGTTAACTCTGCACTTCAATTTCAAACTGTTGGTAACATGTGTACATATTTTTGTCTGATCTTTTCACCACCAGGTGGCGATATAGCAACTCCAGAGTTATTGATGGCTAGAACAAAAAAAACACAGTAACACAGAGGTGTAGCTAAAAATTCTGGGCCCCTGACAGAATGTCACCTTGCGCCCTCTGTCGAATTTTACATTCTGTGAAAGAGATTTGTTGAGCCATCTTCCAATGTAATCCAATCCAGCTCTTTATTTGAAAAGCACTTTAAACAACCTTATGGACCAAAGTGCTGCACAAAGGAATAAATAAAAACATTCACACACTTAAAAACGAAGTAAAAGAAATTTAATAAAAACCAAAACATTCAATGTGAGTAAAAGGCCATTAATAAAAATTTTAAAAAATCAATTAATTAATAAAGAAAAGGCTAAGATTAAAATAAGATTTACTATTAAAATTAACATCTCACAATGTGTCAAAGGTGAAGGAGAAGAGATTAGAAGAGATTTAAAAACGGACAGAGGGGATTCCTCTCTAATGTGAAAAGGCAAGTCATTCCACATTTTAGGAGCTGCGAATGCAAAGGCTCGATCCCCTCTAAGCTCACGCTGAGTCTTAGGAACCGTCAGGAACAGCTGATCAGCTGACCTGAGAGAGCGGGTGGGGGTGTAAGGGTGAAGCAGCTCACAGAGGTCAGATGGAGCAAGACCACTGAGGGCTTTAAAAGCAAATAACAGAATTTTAAAATGAATCCTAAAATGTACGGGCAGCCAGTGGAGTGAGGCTAAAATGGGGGAGACATGCTCATATTTCCATGTGCGGCAGCATTTTGAACCTTCTGGAGGTGAACAATAGTGGAGCCTCTAACCCCAACATAGAGGGCGTTACAGTGGTCCAAACTAGTAGTGACAAAAGAGTGGATTACTGTCTCAAAGTGCTGCCTAGAAAGAATTGGCTTTATTTTGGCCAACTGCCTCAATTGTAAAAAGCTTGACTTGACAACTAACCTTATCTGAGTGTCAAACTTAAGGTTGGTGTCGACTTTAACCCCTAGGTGTGTGATGACTGGTTTACAATATTGTTCCAAGGAACCTAAAATTACAGTGGAGGTCAGAGGAGTGGAGTTACCAAAAACCAACACTTCTGTCCATTACCTCCCCACTTCCTTGTTAGTTACAATATTTGTTCTGCATTACTGTACTGCTTTGGAGCCTTTTGATATTAAGGTGAATAACACAGGTGAAAAATTAAGGTGAAAAAAGAGACAGATGCATTGACAGCAGTCGTGGCCACACTTTGGACTGGGAGTGTAAGAGCAAAGGAAACTGAATCCACTATGTTCTGTCCTGTAAATTTTTATTAAACACCACATGACACACATACGAGTCCTGTTTTAACTTTCAGGGCTGATGGTCTGCAGCCTGGCTTGTGTTCTACAGTGCAGCGCAGGTGCAGTCACTGTGCTGAGCCCGGCGTTATATTAATGACGCAGCCTTTCACACTGACCAGTGAGAAATAACCTTGAAAATGACTGTGCTCTTTGTGGTTCTCCTTTTTTCTTACCACCAAGCAAGAGACTAAACATATTTTCTACTTATCAGTTATCAGAAATCAGAAATGTCATGCAGTAATCAGAGGTTAGACAGCAAGAATGACTTTTGTATTTTTATCTTTTGTCAATCTTTTATCCAGCGACTACTAATTCTCATCGGGGTCTGGAGAGGGTGGGACCTGTCCCAGGAAGCACAGAGCACAGGCCTGCATGGGATGCCATTCCACACAAGCAAAAACAATTAAGATGGTCAGATTTGCCTCACTGTGTGATTTTGACTGAAAGATGAACTAAGCACAGTCTTGTGTGTATAAAAATGCGTAGATTCATTTAACTTTAACAATGAGATTCAGCAACATGACCTTATAGTGTTAATGGTCGGTATCTTACTGGTATTAACTGAATTATGCAAAATTCTACATTATTCTATATTATTGCACCCAAATTGTTCATACTGACTAAATGTAATTACTGACATCCTGGACATACTGCTTTTTAGGTTTGAATTTAAAATGTTAGTAGACAAATTCATGCTGTCAATAACATCTCACTTGCTCACCCACTTTTAGATAAAAATACCCTTTGTGGTTTTTCTAGTGAAGCAGTGGGCCTGAGCTGAGGACCTGATGGTTGTGTGGTTTTCGCTCACTGAGAAGAGAGACACAAACACCCTGCTCTCAGTCGGTCAGTCTTCCTGTAAAATGCAGAGGTGAGACTGCTAGTGGAAAATTACTGACTGCAGCGTCAACAACACATATAAACAGCAGCACAAACAAAATGTTCCACAAATGCAGGACATCTGTATGCTTACAGCACACATCAGACACGCTGACCCTCAGCACTGAGCTCCTCCAGGCTCTGTGCTCTCCCTCTTCTCTTCAATTTCTACACAAATCACTGCTGCTCCAGTGAAGATCCTGAATTTTGCAGGTGATACTACTGTGTTTGCCATCATAACTGAAGGTGATGAGTCTGCCTACAGACTGGAAGTCGTACAGCTGACCATCCAGTTCTGAACTCACATTATCCCAAATGTCCACATGCTTAGACTCCTCTCATCATCAGGGAGGAGCGTCCCTTGGCACTGTAGAGTAGATGGATGAGAGCAGGCTGATAACAAGGCTGTCATCAATTTTATGTGACACCTCTCACCCCCCCAGCAGACTATGGAGGCCCGTAAGGGCAGCTCCTTCAGTAAGAGACTCAGACACCCGGCGTGTGACAGAACGGTACCGCAGGTCATTGGGCCCCACAGCAGTCAGGCTTTATAATCTGCACTCTGCTCATTGAACTTTTCCCCTGTTCACTGTCTTCTGATACAGTTTCTATCTGCTGCTGATCTGCAATATTGTTCCTCCTTATTCACTGATGTGCAGTGTTGCATTGAGCCAGTGCATTATGCCCTGTGTGGCAGCTTCCTTTGGGAGGCTAATATCTGGCACATGAGCAATAATGTTACATGCAATAGGATTGTGTATAAGTTAAGGATTGTGTATAAGTTAATTTTAATATTCCTATAATATTCCTCTGTATGTAATATATTCTTATTTTTTGTTTCTATTATTACCCTATATTTATATATACATCCATTTCTTTTACATTCATAATGATGTTGTTTGTTGTTTTGTGCCCCACTGCTCTTGTAACAAGCCTCAGTCTTGACTCTCCCTTTTAAGGTCTTGGCCTTAAATCACACTCGATATAGGTGGTGTCGTCCCCATCACCCTGACCAGGATACATGCTGTAAGATTAATGGATGGTGTTTATCTGTGTGATGAAAAAGAATGTGAATAAAACAAAAATGTACCATTATAAATGGGAGCCCTAGGATGTGTGGTGGTTAGAGATGTGGACTGATGAGAATTTTGCTTTTCTAAAGTTCTGTTGTGAAAACTGTACATTCCGTTCCATGTACAGTAGTGATATGTAGCAATCATGTGCTCCAGTCAAATGTCCAGCTGCATGAATAATAATGGTGGCTTGTTTGGATAAAATAACTTAGGCTGAATACTTGAAAGCGTGACCTGGGTGAGGTAGAGAGGAAACAGGGTCTTACAAGAAGCAGATATTGTTCTGTCTGTGTGGTTTTTACTCTTTGCAAAGTGAGTCCAGCACAGTGCAGTCAGTGGGTCAGTCTTCCTGAGCTGCATCTAACCAGTGGAAACATCTGCAGCACTGCAGAGAAGCACTCAGCAGACAAACAAACCCAAACAGCTTACAGCTGTATGTCACTTTTGGACAGAGGTGGACAAAGTACACAACTTCACTACTTGAGTTAAGTATAGATACTCCTCGTCAAATAATACTCAAAGTTTTTCAGTTAATTTTTTACTTCAGTTAAAGTACTGGAGTATTTGCATCTAAAAATACTTAAGTATTCAAAAGTACATTATGTTTTAAATGCAAGACATTTTTCAGAACCTAATGACTCCTGAACACCCCACTGAATACACTGACTGGCTTGTACATCTTGTAGAATAAAAAGCTTGTGGAATATGATACAATGACTATAGAAACACAACTGACATAACAAAAGTACAGCCATTGTCATTTTCATCTTATTTAACACCCCCCACCCCACTCACACAAAAGAGCATGGTAGTGTTCTTACAGAGCCGTAGCAGTGTGTGTGTGTGCATGTGTGCATGTGTGTTTGTGTGTGTGTGTGTCTATGTGTGTGTGTGTTTGTGTGTCTGTGTATGTTTGTGTGTGTGTCTATGTGTGTGTATGTTTGTGAGCCAAGTAACAAGACAGGGAGCAAGAAACAAAACTCCTCTTTCTTAATTATCCACATCGTTATTAACGACACAGGTATATATACAGGTACATATACAGGTACATGTATATACTCAAAAATACATCCAGAACACACAATTAAATGAAAAACGTAATTTAAGAACACTTGAAATTTTCATTCAGTTTCTTTCATCTGTTTAATATAATCGATCAGTCCCTGTGCGTTTGCCCCAAACCATTCAGCATGGTACACAAGGGAGACAAGTAAGCATGTGTGACATCAAAGAACTGATTGCAGCAACTCAGCCTTTCCACAACATTAAAGCCGCTTATTCCCCCCCATGCCATGAAGAAATAATCTCTGTGGCTCCCCTCTCCCCCTCCCTCAGCCCCCAGTCTGGCTTGAACATTTGCACTTCCAGTAAAAATGCGCCCCAAACACACTGACACCAAACTCAGCACCGGTGCTCCGTAAAATCCCGTGATTCAGTCTCAGAAGCACTGGCTCCCCTGCCCTCCTCTGAACATTATTAAAGCTACACCCTGAACACTCTGTGTGACTGACATGAATGAGAAGCATCTTTATTCATAATCTCTGTAGCGGAGGTCAGAATACAGGGCAGCGTAATTCAGTGTGTCCTCGTCATGGCACTGTGGAGACAAAGATGGCAGAATTGGATGGATCAAATCGGTTTGCTATTACCTATTTTCACAAATAGCACTTAAAATGCTGATCCCAGGATGGAAATCAGTCTGAGGTTCATTTGTTTTACTGACGATTTGTAATTTGAAATATTTATTACATACTTGCTTGCGTGACCATTCCACTTTTGATATATCACTGTTCTTTTCATCTGTTTAAAATATATAACACATCAATATATTATTTAATTTCGCACGGTATCATACCGTGGTCAGATAACATTCCGAATTTTCAAGCAATCAACATCCTTTTTGTCTCAAAAATGAAAGTAAAAATGACTTCTGTCAATTTAAGTGTGCATGTTTGGATACGTGTCATTTGTTCTCATATATCATATATAATAAAATTGCTATAAAGGAGATCTTGGTAATAAAAGTTATTGATATGCAACTTATTGCAACATGTATATTTCAATAGATTTTGCTAAATATGAAAGATATAATACAAAAATGTAAATCTTACAGTACAAAAAGGTTTATATAAATAAGGTGAGATTTAATAATGGATTTTAAAACTGTATTACCTGCAAGAGTGGTTTTAATATGAAAATGTTATCTATCATAAAACAATTTTATATTTCTATAATTTGTTAAAATCTACATTTTGTCCTTCTGAGTGCATAAAGCCGGGCAGCGTACCTGCACAGTGTGTACAGGTCAGTTTACATCTTATACAAATGAGAGCAACGTTCAGAATAATGCTGCAAGATAAAACTATCAGCAAGCCAGAGTGAAGAGGATCCAGCAGCTTCTGAAAGCCTGTAACAAAGAGATAGATTTCAGCATAATGATATAGAGACACATTTCCCATTTGCTTACATTACATTAGTTAAAGATCAAATCGATAACACATTACAGCAGTTGTTTTGTAAATAGTCCATTTTTAACATGAACTTCTAGTATTTTGCATTTTAACAATTTATATTAATATTTGAAATAATTATTAAATTAGGCTCCGGACCCCCCGCGACCCAATAGGATAAGCGGTTTGGAAAATGGATGGATGGATGGATATTAATATTTGAAATAATTATTAAATTAGGCTCCGGACCCCCCGCGACCCAATAGGATAAGCGGTTTGGAAAATGGATGGATGGATGGATAATTATTAAATTAACATCTGTGTAATTTAATTTAAGCACTTAAATTAGAAAATTCATTACATTAAAAAAAGAAATAAATGTCTTAATAGCAGAATAAGCTAAATAAAACTTTGAAGCAGATATACTCTCCACACTGGGTGCTACCATCTATATCCAGCTGTGTGCCGTTCCCAAACAGCATCTCCCCACACTGGGTGTTACCATCTATATCCAGCTATGTGCCGTTCCCAAACAGCATCTCCCCACACATGGCCACAGCGCAGTAGTAAGTCCCAGCATCGGAGAGGCTGAGGTTCCCCTTGGGGAGGCTGTAGACGCAGCTCCGTGTAGGAGATCCAGCCTCAGGGCTCTTCTCACACTCATCACTGCTGTTTCCATGGCTGTAAATGACTCCAGGAAGGGATTCTCCTGATCCATGTCTGAACCAGTAAACACTGTGTTCTCCTGCACAGCTCCCAGTCTCTATCGTACACTGCAGGCTCACAGAGTCTCCTGGCTGCAATGTGTCAGACACAGGCTGCTGTACCACAGTCCTGCTGTTGGAGTCTTTACCTGAAAAGCAAAATAGTCATGATGACAGCCCTTTGAGAATAACAATGGAAAATACAGATCCTCAAAAATTGTTCTTACAGATTTTTGGGAACTGAATCGATGTTCTTCTAGCCATCCAAGAAATCAGTAACTTCTTGGAGAACAGCTGACATTCTTCTCTCTTTTTATTGTATTACTGCTTATTAGTATATATCAGGTAACACTATACATTAACTGCACCTACATAATACCTAAATAAAAATTATATGATAATAACAAACATTATAATCATATAATGTCTTGTATTAATGTATGAAGGTAGATGAATATAATTAATTTCAATTCAAAGAAATGAAGTGTGTAAAGTGTACTTTATATTTTCATGATTTTCGTGACTTTACATTTGGTTTATGTTGCCCCTTTTCCACAGGAAGGTATTTATTGTTTTTGCATATTTAGCTCTTGATGTGTTTTGGTATTTTTGAGCATTTTGCTGTAGTACCTGCATAATTTAATTCAAGAGCCGAAGAGCTGTTTGCCCATTACTAGTTTGTCTATCTTTTAACATTAAAGAAAAAGTATACATAGTAAAAGGAATTACTTGGTTTCGTAGTTCCTCCTATTTATTTTCTTATGCACACAAAAGTAAGTTTTTCCGTTCAACCATAGCACTACAGCGAAAAGCAAAACGTCATGGCAAATACAATTATGCTTTATTCCAATACACATTGCTAATTTTTCATTATTATTACATTTATTCAGCATAATATCTTCAAAGGTTTCATGATTTAATTTGCAATCTTCTGGCCTGAAATCTTTTCCTGCTACACTGAAGACTCTCTCAGCGTGTGCAGAGAAAGCTGCAGCCAAAGGGTTGGCATCCTCTGATAAACATGGTTGGTTCAGGTATCGGTGACATTATGTGAACCTTTCATGGCAGGAATAGGGACTAGTTTGACTTTTGATGCAGGAAAAGTGTTTGGGACGTTTCTTAGGTTAGAAACTGCCGTCACTGCAGCCAACACTGACTTTTAAGGAGAGACACTCAGCTCTTCCTATGAGCAGATCCACCATGGTGCACAAAATGACAGTATAATTATTATTTTAGGTGACACTTCAAATGTTGCATTATTTCATTCTTTACAAAACGACATTTTTATAACAATGATGTATAACAATGTTAATGTGTTTATGTATAATTCATATTTAAATTAAAGTTCATATTTTAGTTAAAAGCTACACCTACAGTACGTATATGAACTTGAATTTGAATCCAAACCCTTTTTCGTTCTTCTTCTTTAAATTCAAATATAAATTTCAATGCCACAACCTGTTTTCAACCACAATTCAAATGTAATTCAGATTAACAAAATGAACTGAAATTCAAGTTCATATATGTATTCAAAATCCTGAATTTTAGGATACGTATTTGAGAATTTCATTCTCAAATCAGTTCTGAATGGTGCACATCCCTAGTTCATATGTTAAATCATGCATTTTTTTTTTCAGAGTGAATACACACTGACTGCTCAGATAAATAACGTCAAAAATAATTTTCTTTTGTTGCTTAAGATTTTTGCACAGTCCTATACTGTATATAACAACTCAAACATTTTTTTATGTTATTTGTTTTAAAGAGGCTGCAATGTGTAACATTAACATCTGTATAAAGAGAAGGTTAGGCTTTTGGCTGACAGCAAGCAAAATGCAACAAATTGTATAATAATAATAATAATAATAATAATAATGAATGATTTTTGTTTGATGTTTAGAAAAACATTTATGGAACAAAGCAGACAATAAGGTATCTTTGCTAATTTTATATTGACAAACAACTAAACTGTCAAAATTATTTTGCAGGGAATAATCTTACTGACATTATAATAAAGCAAATATGAAAATAGTTGGAATCTCATTTACCTGTGATTATGACAAAGGTTCCATTCCCGAAGGTGACCTCATGAAGAAACACAGCAGCACAATAATACACTGCAGAATCTGACGGCTCCACGTTAGAAATAGTGAGGTTAAAACTCCCCTCTGCATTCAGTAAGGAGTAACGTTTTATGCTTTTATATTCCTTGTAAAATTCACCAGGTACGTAGAGAAGTGCTTTCGCCATGGGCTGGGGCTTCCGACCAACAGCTTGCTTAAACAAAGTAACAAAAGTTGTTTCTCCTTGACAGAAGCATGTCAGGGTCACACTGTCTCCAAGCTGAACCCTCATCAGGTGACTGGGCTGAACAACATCTGTAGTCAGTGCAGTGTCTGCAAAAACAGAAAAACAAAAAAAATCATAATCAAATAAGACATATAATAGTAATCTAAATAACTATTAACTATGATGCAGATTAAATGGCCAAATTCCACTGATCACATCATACAGATAAATGAAAATATTAAAATCCCAAAATAATTTATATTATAGGGCCTTACTAATGAAAATGAGAAGACCAAAGAGTCTGAACATTTTTGTGCTTCCACTGTTTAGAATAAACTGCTCTGCTGCTAAGTGAGAGATCATGGTCGTGGTCGGGATGAAAGGGCAGGAAACAGAGAGGAAACAGAGAGACACACATCAGGCTGATCTGATTGGCTGTTCACATGGGAACTTAAGTAACAGTGAAAAAGCATTTTAATGTGCACTTACATGACGTTTATTAATTTACTCCTTAACATCCAGTTAAAATGAGAACAATTAGATAAACAGGAGCAGATACTGAGCATATAAAGTTCTTTGTACAGAGTGCTGAGATACTGTGGGAGAGCATTTGCTAATCATCTCTCTCAGACAAGCTCAGCACAGTATGAGTCTGTTATCTATCTGATATTAGACAGTCTCTCATACAGTAATAATAATTGATACTTTATTGGTCCCTGTGGAGAAATTGTCTTAACTTCTCTCTCAACTTGCTCTCTTTTTTTTAGAGTAAACAGAGTAAGTTGTCTGCGAAGGGCAGCCACCCATAGTGATGCCCAGTGAGCTGGGGGTTAAGGGCCTCGCTCAAGGACGCAGAGATGTGCTGTGGCTGGGTTTGAACCAGCGACCATCTTATTACAAGCACACAGGCATTAGATCTTCTAATCACACTTAAAAGGCAGATTAAATGTTCTTTCCACCATGCAAACAGAATGTAAATTGTAGCTTTACTGCTTAGATTTACATTCACACATTTGCATTTAAAACAAGCATTTTAAGTGATGTACATGAGAGTAAATGGTGAATCAGTTTATTTG
The DNA here is from genome assembly GCF_023856365.1 of Brienomyrus brachyistius. Classification (NCBI taxonomy): domain Eukaryota; kingdom Metazoa; phylum Chordata; class Actinopteri; order Osteoglossiformes; family Mormyridae; genus Brienomyrus; species Brienomyrus brachyistius. The sequence continues at coordinate 239,331 of NW_026042376.1, read as the reverse complement.
CCACTCTACACATTACATTGGCGCCCATTATAAGTAACTGTACAGTGACATTGCAGTTCCTCAGTTGCTTTGATGCATTTCTGGAATCACCCTTAACATCTGCAAAACTGTAAGTGCATTTCCCAAAACAATTCGTGCAAACAGCACCACACAGATGGACTGTCTACAAAAAAAGTCATAGAGGCCACCAGCAGCCCGAATACCACACCGTAAGGCCGTATGTTAGGATGCTCTCTATGGCAGAGCGGTAGGAGGCCACCAGCAGCCCGCATACCAGACCGTAAGGCAGCATGTTAGGATGCTCTCTATGGCAGAGCAGTTGAAGGTCCCGATCAAGAAATCCGACAAGTTTCCCCAATAAGCCAGTAACCCCGCTTCATAGAACAGGCCACAGGACTGGTTTTGGTGAGATAGTCCGAGTAGTAGGTAGAAATCAGGATGGAGACTGAGTGTGGGTCTAACAGGTGAGCAGATGTAGGACAGAATGTAGAGCCCTCTGGTGGAGTGCCTGTGCATGACTGAATGTATGGTTTGGGTCTGATGGTCTGAATAGTTGGTAGAAATAGGCACCTTCCTACCTGATGTGGTAGGTCTAGATAAGGGGTCACCAACATGGTGCCCCAAGGATGCCCCCAATGACCACATGAGTTGCCCGTGGACCTGTTCTATAAAATAGCACAACTCACCAGCGAACATCATCTAAAATTTTATTTTGTCCTGTTTCTAATCTATCACATTTGCATTTATATAGATTTGAAATTGAATATAAAAAAGCATTTAAAACATGTTTATCATGCATGAAGTTTGGTTTAGGAGGGCGTTTAAAACTGATATCAAACTTCGTATGGCTCAGTACCCGTGAAGTAGCTCTCCGTTTTAAAAAGGTTGGTGACCCCTGGTCTAGATCTTGCAAGTTTGTTTGTACTGGCTGTGTGAACATACTGTAGCACTGTTAAGAATATGCAACACAGCCTGAGTTGGGGATCTGCTGTATGCATCAGTAATATAATGCTTTGTCCTTTTCTAGGCTGTTCATTAAGACATAAAGCCTGAAAGTTTTCTGAATGGCATTAATGAAATTGAGCACTGCCCCCACCTGCTGGCCAATTTATTAAAACATTGAAATCGCTGTCTGCACAGGCTGACGTGTCATTTAAGTCTGATAATTTTCTATGAGTCAAACGGCAAGAAAATGACAAGAAGTTAAAAACATGGAGTTAGATGAAGGAGAAAAGATTACAAATTTGAAGATTATGAAATCAGGACATGTCAGCTAAGTCAGCCAAGGTGGGTCTTAAACATATGGACGGAAGTATGAGCGCTAAACTTAAACGGGTTCACTTGTAACCGCTGCCACCAAATTTCGTTAAATTGCTGGGGAGGTCCAGATACATGAGACAGGAATAGAAGGATTATTCTTTATTAATATACAGACGAGGGTTACAACCCTCCCTAGGGCAATAGAAGGGGATACCTGCCACGGGACATTCTAAAACGCTTAATGTGAAAATGCGTAACGCAACTTAATGTATTAAAACAGTCACCACAAATCACCAAATTTCTCGCGAATGTATCTGGCCATAAAGACTTACCTGACAAGAAATCAAAACCGAAATGCTAGGAATATGGACTTTAAGCCTTTTCTTTATGGGCGTCAATGGAGGGGAAAACGCTTGACGTAAGATGAAGTCCATATTCCTAGCATTTCGGTTTTGATTTCTTCCCTGGCATGGGTGACGGGTACACCACGTTCCCAAAGCCACGTTAGCCTCGAGCGAACTGCCCGGAGAAACCGCTCACACCAGCGCTGCAACCCGATCTCCTCCCCTTTTAAACACACATTTCTATGGCGTTAAATTAGTGCCAAAAGTCGTGCGCATAAAAACAGAAAATCCATGCTCTCTACGCGCTCGCGATTGCACAGCACTCACTCACTCGCTCGCCGTTAAATTAGGGCCAAAAGTCGAACCACGCGCGTGCGTGTGCTCGAGTGCTGAAAACCCATCCCCTCTACGCGCTCGCGTCTGCACAGCACTCGCTCGCTCGAATTTCCCGCTTCGTCTTACCGTATATAAAAGAATGGGCCAATGTACGGTAAATTGCATTGTGAATAAAATTTCTTAATACAACATCACAAAGCCAATTTAATAAATTCAAATCCTGGGAAGAACGCTCCTCAGATATTAGTTCTCGGGTTAGTGTTAGCAGACTATAGGCGAAACCACCTTAAGTGCTATCTGTTAATGTTTATTAAATTAGCATTAAAATGGAGAGGTTTATAATATCTTTTGTCCTTGTAGCTGCTAAATACACTCATTATTAAAGCCATAAAGTTGTCTGCCTACTACATTGGAATCTCCACTGAGTAAGTGTTTTTGATGGATTTTATTTAACTTTATTATACTCTGGTCCTTAGATCTAATGTCATACTTCTTCACTTATATTGTTTGTGAAAAGGTTTACCACGGTCAAACAGAGCAGCCACTACATCATCATACATGAACAAGCACCTCACAAAACAAAAACATTTCATTTTCATAATTAAAACTTTTGAATGGTAGGCCTAGTGTGTGGATCAGAGACAAGATCTTGACACCTCATTAACTATAATTTGTTCTGTGAACAGCTCAGATACCACCTTCTCGAAAGTCTTCTGCATAAAATAGAAATAGGATTCAGCGCGACTCCACTAAATTTGGATTACCTGGAGTTCCTTTGTCATCAGGAGCTGTATCTTCTGCAGGCCCTGTCTAATCACATTGAAGTACCTCCTGCTATCACCCTGGCTTTGCAAGAGCTCTTTGACCTTGTGAGGGCACATCTGGAACGTCCAGCCCCATGTGTCACACAGGAAGTCGCTGCCACCAATAGACGACCCAAGATTTTGATTGAAGAACAATGTTTGAAAGAAATGCTCCATACTCAACTTCCTGTGCCTTGCATAGCCACACTGATGGGTGTTTCAAGAAGAACAATCTTAAGAAGAATAAAAGAGTATGAGCTCTGTGTTAGGGAACTTGACAATTTGGTTTCTTCTGTCAAGAATGATCTACCAAATGCAGGCTACAGGATAGTCAATGCAGGCTGCAGTCAATGGGCTACAGGGTTCGGTGGAGAAGAGTTGCAGCCTCCATGCATAGGGTTGATTCCATGCGCATCATATAAAGGTTGTCAAGTCTTGGCTGTGTTGTACGCAGAATGTACCAGGGCCTTTGTCTCTAGTACACGTGGACACAAACCACAAGTTGATCCGGTTTGTATTACCAGCAAATTTATTTGGAGTAAACCCTGGGTGGATTGGTGTGAGGTGGTGGTGGGGCTTTGGAGAAGATTTCCTGCCGATCAACACTAGCAACTTATATCTATCTGTCATGGAGGTCTCGGGACTCACAGATATTCAGAGACATGTGGATAGTTTACCAGTGGTTTTCAGCAGGAAATAGTTATTACTACAAATTGTCACCCCCCCCCCGCCCCCCACGGAAACTGGATCTGGCTATAGTGGGAAAATCTTTTTTTTTTTTTTATTTGTGAGAACTTGAAAGCAAAACAAAACTTGGAAAAAATATATGCTCATTCACCAATTTTCTAATCTGGGGTCTAAAGTGGTCAGGCTTGCAAGTGTATTTGGTTATTTGTCTATCCTAGCCTGTTGCAGTGTATATTTCCTGTATATTTTGCATGTAAAAAATGTTGTTTGTTATGTCAGTGCTTAATATTATCATGTAGTCTTCATGAACTTTCTTCATCTTGGCCAGGGACTGCATTTGAAAAGTAGCCACTTGACTAAAATTGGCACATTTTCAGAAATGCCAGCAACAATACTGATAATGAACACCCCTCTAACTGACTCTCAGTTGGTTTAGAAAAAAGACTTTTAAGAGAAAAGAAAGCCTTCCTTTGGTTTTGCATTTTTCTCTTTTTTGTTGGCTGTGCACAATATATTAGAAGAATACCTTACAATTATATTAGTTAAGAAATAACAGATTGCGTATATACAATATTAAGGTGATAACAACAACCCTCACTGTCTCTAGGTGCTGCTTCAGACAGGGCATTCTGCAGCAGGGACACCACCCGTCGTGCAGCATCCAGCAAATCTCCCTATCACAACAGCCCACATAACAGAATAACATTAGTGTATGATTCAGTAGGGCTAGTCCAGGTCTGGAAAGTAGTTGGGCCAGATTTTTAAACCAAGAAATTTAGCTGGGCCAGACATTTTCAGCGGCCCAGTAAGCAACAGGTAATGGCATTTTAAACAAACACAAATCAAGGTACATTATTTTAAAAAACTACAACTGAACAGAATCTGAGAGCAATATTTTTTTTCACTTCTGAAATGAGAAAAATATTTTGGTCGTATCTGACCTAGACGCATCCCAAAGAAAAAAAATGCCTATTAGATGGTAAACAGACATAAAGAAAAAGGGAAAAATCGTCTATAATCATCATCCGCTTATACTGTGGTGATCCATTTCACCCACACAGGCATGATCACCATTAGCGGTTTCCACATTATTGTCGAGGTGACTATTCACTTTACCTCTGCTTTCTCCGACATCTTCCTGATTCTGCCGCCAACAAGGGGCTCATAGGGTGGAGACTAAGGGTGTTAAACAGACCAATCTTTTGTCACTGAATGCAACAAATAATGTATTTATCTGTCAAAAGTCCAGCACCAGGAAAAGCAACAGAGTGACAGTAGAAACTGTAATAATAATGGAAGTGCGCCGCCCTACAGGGAAGGAGGAGTGATGGGAGTCCCGGTGGTGGCTAAGCGCGCGTGGGGAGAGGCGTCGTACTGTGAGGCTTCATGAACTTCCGATGGGGCAGTGCTGTCATACAGCGGGGAGCCTGAGAGGGGCACTGTGGCCGGGTGCGAGAGCCCTGGGTAATGAGTTGTAGAGCTGCGCAGTGTCACGATCGGGTACAAGCAGGCAGGCGATCGTGCGGGCAAGGCGTGCAAGGAGCAAGCGGACAGGCAAAAACGGGAGTTTAATTAGGAAGCGCGGACGGGGAAACATCTCACGCATACAAACATCAATGACAGACACTGGACTCAGGTAAGACACGGACTGAAATACACAGGACTGAGCAAATTAACTAGATACAGCTGGGTACAAATCGGGAGAAAACACGTGGGTAATCAGGGGGCGTGGCACACAGGAGGAGCGGACGAGCCGGGCATGACACGCAGGAACTGAGAGCCCAAGCTGTTGGACATTCCACTGGACTAGGAGACTGGGGTGAGTGAGGAGGAGCTCATTGACCACAAACTGGGATACTGGCTGTGTGTGAGCAATGGGGTGGAGATTAAGGAAAGACGTTAAATCAGCATGCAGTGTTGCCTGGAAACAACAACAAATATACTAGTGTCACTGTACTAAAACAATATCAAAATAATGCCTATTTTTTATTCATTTTACTTGTAGAGTGCAAAGTACAAAGGAAAACAAAGAGTAACTATGGCGAAATAAATCAAAGCATGTCCCAGAATGATGGGCCTGAATGGATCAGGACAGAAGAAGGCGAAAGTCCTGTTAACGAGGTGAGACGATGCAGACACAGGCCAGGATGTGGGTATAGGCGAGAACAAGAGGGAAGACGGGGGCCCGAGACTCAGCATGGGGACAGGTGGGGGAGGGGAGGCACGGGCTCACCTGGAGCTGCTCCCGGAGGTGCCGCTATGACTCATGGGTAACATGCCGGAATGGGACGGCACCTGTAGGCTGGACCAGTTGTCATGGGAGGGCAACATGGACAGACAGGTAGACGAGCTGTCTGAATAAGCAGCTGCAAGTATAAAACAATAAATGAAGCAGGTATGTGGTGGGCAGTGTTACAGCGTCCTTAATATGGTCAATACAGAAAAGGCATGTTATCATGTTATGTATATACTGCCTCCAGTTACTTAATGCCTAACTTTAATACATTGATTGATTTGTTCACTGCTGCAGCCTGTGTCAACTTTCCTTTCAGACAGATGTAAAGTCCATTCTGTTTTTGTTCTGTGTAGTTTTTTTTGAACAGCATATGGCTGAATTCTGTTAAACCTCAGACTGAAGAAAATTGTGTTAATTGAAAAGCAAATATCAAAAACTCAGTCTGCAGGAATGTTTTTCTAAATATTTCTGTGGACTTTTGGAAATTTCACGAAATTCCATTGCTCCATTACATAAACACTGAGTGAGATTTCATTCCCATTACTGCAACGTATGAAGAGGATTATGACTTATTACTTTAGGTTATCGGACTGAGTGAGTTTTGGAAATTTGCTCTTCGATAACTGAAGCAGTGCTGTGAATGCAGAGGTTATATGCGTCGCATATCAACAGAACTGTATGTTTATGTCTTGTCTTAATTATTTTGATTAAATGTCTAACTATTCCCAATATGTGTGAACATACTTGGCCAAATAAAGCTGATTCTGATTCAGTCAGAGGGTAATCGTCGGTGTGCTGTACTATCGTGGTGACCCACACAGAGAGCTTAGGACCATGATTTCAGTGTGTGCTTGTGTGAGGGGACAGGCAGGGCGGCGGCTCACTGGGTGATGCACTCCTGTGGGTATAGGGCTGGGATAGGGGGCGGAGCAGTTACTCCTCAAGGAGGAGTAACAGTCACAGCCGTGGGGGGAGGAGAGGGAGAGGGTGCTCCCAAACTGGGGGTGTGGGTTTGATGAAGAGCAGAGAGACCCTGAGCCTGGGATGAACCAGCTGCCTACTGAAACGAAAGCGGATAAAGACAGAAACTAGAACCTCAAACTAAACAACACAAACAACAATATCAAGTTATATTCAATCATTAAACCGTTATATATTTAATCTAAACAATAGTAATAAATATCGTTCCGATTCAAAATATCATTTACGGGTGAATCTTATGACTTGCATTGGGAAACAGGAAACGGGCCAAGCTGCAGGGCCAGTTCAAAGGCATAGTGCGAGGCGCCCAGAAAGGGGGCGAGGTCTGGGCGGAGTCAGCTAAAGAAGAAAAAGGCCTGACCTTTTTCTGGATGCTGTGGACTGTGTTTGTGTGTGAGCTGCAGCTGCATGTTCCTTACATTTTTTTTATTAACACCAGCACCGTGAGGTTTGGCCTGGACTGGGTCCTGTCCTGCACGGTTGAAGACATGTTGACTGATGGTCAGCCCGTGTTCTGTTGGATCCCACAGAAAGGAAATGGGAATCCCGTTTGGATCGGATGCTGACAGTTGAAAAAAAACTCATGTCTGTGTGTTATGAAAGAATATCAATAAATGTTTCCGAAAGGGGATGACTCATTTGGTAATTATTTACGGCTTATGTTATGGCTGAGAAATTTACAGTCTTTACTAAAGTCTGACTTCTTTCGAGTCACCTTTAATATAGATTGGACACTCTCTATGCTATGTACAATACTTATATAGATGGTACATGTTTACTTGCTTGCACAGATGGTTGATTAGGTAATTAGTGTAAGTGTGTGTGTGTGTGTGTGTGTGTCCAATCGCATGTATGTCCAAGGTCCATAGTAAGTAATATACACTGATCAAGAGATGCCTGAAAGTGGATGAAAGAGGACATTAGTGGGTGTATCACTTAGTGTAACGGGTGCAGGAAAATGAGCAGGACTGCAAGCCATATAATGACCCACTGTCCTTATCTAGCTCTTAATACAGTATGCATACAGTGATGTATCTACAATGGACAGCTACTATAAGCAGATAGCACAGTACAGGTGCTTAATCTGTATGCTATTTCCATCCATCCATTGTCCAAACCGCTTATCCTACTGGGTCACAGGGGGTCCGGAGTCTATCCCGGAATCAATGGGCACGAGGCAGGGAAGAACCCAGGATGGGGGGCCAGCCCATCACAGCTCACACTCACACACCATTCACTCACACATGCACACCTACGGTAAATTTAGCTACTCCAATTAGCCTCAGCATGTTTTTGGACTGTGGGGGGAAACCGGAGGAAACTAGCAGCTTTGTGTGGTAATTGTTTGTATTAAAAATACATTGGATCAAGTCAAATTATTTTTATGAAGAATTAACATCTAAAAGCTGCTAGTAGACCGTGGGAAAATAATTTTTCTATTTTCTTGCTGCCATCTCGTGGCCAAAAGTAGGTATTGCAATTTCCATCATATGTAAGAGGGCCTGCCCATCAGAGTAATGTACATCCTGTGACATGTATTGACTATCAAGACAAACTGAAACACGGTGTATTAGGCTGTCAATGAGTACTGGACTAGGGTGAAAAACTGCCTGATAATCTACCTATTAACTAGAAGAGTACAAACTGGAGACGGATCCCCTAATACAGAGGGATTAACGTCTGTGCCACATCCAGAACCATTCAGTGTAGGAGTCTGGTGGTTCTACTGGATACTGACAAGTACCCAGCCCCTTTGTTCCCTCTGATAATCATCAGTCCTCCTCTGAATGCCTTCACCACTCTATTCCTGAATAGGTACACATTTAAATATGCTAGCAAGATCAAGGTATTGGGATAACTGTTAGGTTCGCTGTTAAGAGAGTTGCAGTGAAAACCATCATACACAGTGGCCCTTTCTGGATAAGATTACCTCCCTCTGATCTAACAGGTCAAGATCAAAGCAAGGTGCATTGCAATGTCTGACACCCAGCACACTACAGCATATAAAATACAGGTATCCATCGCCTTCCGCATTTGGAACCAGGACCACTTGTTGCAAGTCAATTTGGCCGTATCTCAAGTTATACGAGAGAGGCAAGACATTAAGGACAGTATACACAGTACTGAAATAATAATGTACATATTAAACCACAGCACTTAATAAACAGATACTGCACTTACATTTCACAAAAAAAAAATAAAGCACAGATTGCACTAAGAAATCAAAAGATGCATGTGCTAGCAAACAGTGGGAGCTGAGGAAGAAGCAGTGGTGAAATACTTTATTGTACAGTACAGTAAGTTTCTTTTTATAGAATGAAATAGCATACAGGGGGCGGCATGGTGGTGCAGTGGTTAGCACTGTTGCCTCACACCTCTGGGACCCGGGTTCGAGTCTCTGCCTGGGTCACATGGGTGTGGAGTTTGCATGTTCTCCCCATGTCGTCGTGGGGTTTCCTCCCGCAGTCCAAGAATATGCTGAGAATATGCTGAGGCTAACTGGAGTTACTAAATTGCCCGTAGGTATGCATGTATGAGTGAATAGTGTGTGAGTGTGCCCTGTGATGGGCTGGCTCCCCATCCTGGGTTGTTCCCTGCCTCGTGCCCATTGCTTCCGGGATAGGCTCCAGACCCCCCACGACCCAGTAGGATAAGCGGTTTGGACAATGGATGGATGGATGGAAATAGCATACAGATCTTATAAGCACCTGTACTGTGCTATCTGCTCATAGTAGCTGTCCATTGTAGATACATCACTGTATGCATACTGTATTAAGAGCTAGACAAGGGTCATTATATGGCTTGCAGTCCTGCTCATTTTCCTGCACGCGTTACACTAAGTGATACACCCACTAATGTCCTCTTTTATCCACTTTCGGGCATCTCTTGATCAGTGTATATTATTTACTATGGACCTTGGACATACATGCGATTGAACACACACACACACTTACACTAATTACCTAATCATCCATCTGTGCAAGCAGGTAAACATTTACCATCTATGTAAGTATTGCACATTGCATAGAGAGTGTCCAATCTATATTAAAGGTGACTCAAAAGAAGTCAGACTTCAGTAAAGACTGTAAATTGGCAGCCATAACATAAGCCGTAAATAATTACCAAATGAGTCATCCCCTTTCGGAAACATTTATTGATATTCTTTCATAACACACAGACATGAGTTTTTTTTCAACTGTCAGCATCCTTCTCGATTGTCAGAAGCTCTGCGCTAGAGGGAGGTTTACTGGTCTTATACTCTTCTGGCACCTTGTGTGATTCCTGACTTGGGACATCAGTTTGGCTCCTTCTGTATGTGGTTTACATTGTATTTGTTCTTTAAAGTTGCCCCTTCAGAATTAGACAGTGTAACCAGCTTGCCACATATTGCCTGGATGACATAAGGTCCGGTAAAATCCGGTTCCGTTCTTCCTCCTTTCCGTCCCCGCTTCCTCATGTTGAACAGAAGCGCCTCATCTCCAACATGATAAACTGTGTTTTGGTACCTCTTTTGTATTCGTTTACCACATGCCTGCTTCTGTTTTTCCTGTGACTAGGAGATGTTTTCAGCTGTTGTTGCTTATTGTCTCAACTACTTTATTTTTTTCATCAAAAAACGTGCCGTAGCTTTTCTCATCGGGAAGAATAATTGTGGAAAGCTGAAGTGGAAAAACATTCATAGCAAATTATTATTATTCACAGATCATTATAAAGAGTCATTTTCTAAAAGCATTAAGAACAATGTAATTTGCTGTTTCAAGATATGTTTTTAAATAACTACTTGTCAGTCATAAGAAACTCTTCAACACACATGATCCGATCTTGCCACAAATCATTTTTAATCTCACTTTTGTTGCCAGCAGTTCAGACATTAATGGCTGTGTGTTGAGTTATTTTGAGGGGACATCAAATTTACACCATTATACAAGCTGTACACTGATTACTTTACATTCTATCAGAGTTTCATATCTTTAACGTTGTCCCTTGAAAAGATATAATAAAATATTTACAAAAATGTGTGGGGTGTACTCACTTTTGTGAGATACTGTATATTAAGGGATTGATTGTCAATAATATCAGTAATTCCTGATGTAATGTTAAAAGAATAGAGCCTGTCTCACACAGTTCTAAAACAACCTCAAAAACAGACTTACCATTTTATGTCATCATTCGTTTTCTCATCCAGGCCATTGGTTTGGGGATGATATGCAGCAGTGATCAACGGCAGAACAGGGGCTCTGAACGCAGTATGGATTAAAAAGGAATTAACCATCTCTCTCAATATAAAATTAGGATCATTTATTCTCTACAGAGGCCCCCATAGAATAGTGCATCCATCCCCTCACTCATGTTTAGACAGACGTAAGGCAACAGGCCAATGACATTCAGAACAGCAACAACATCAACAATTGTACAGCTAGTTTTAAAATTTAATAAAAAAGACAAACCAATTAGGTAATATTAATGAAATTATTAAAATGTGCAGATTAATAGTCAGAAATAATTTGCGATTTTAAGAGCGGAAAGGATACATTAAAACTCAATTACATTTATCCCTTAATAATAAAAAAAAGGTTTTTGAATTTTACATCATGATAAATGAGAACTATATGTGATTACTAATTACTGTTGACTAATTTCCTGTCTGGACGTTTCCCTCCTCATTGTTAAAAGTCATTATATGTCTGGGTGCCAGTCAGTGGAAGCACACAGACATGTTGGCCAGCTGTCATATTCATTCAGCACCAGCCCATCAAGTAGAGAATTCAGCACCACGGACAGTGACCTGTGTTACAATGACATCAGGTCATTGGCTCTAAATATTTTTCTAGAAATAACTAAATGGCTCTATTGTAGAAATTTCCAGCCAGAGTCTTGTGGTGCGTTCGTTTTTCTCTCGGAACTTGGAAATTCCAAATTGGGTGACATCACATCCAACAATCTCCCGTTCAAGCTAGCACAACTCGGAACAAACATGGCTGCCTCCATGAATACGCTGCTGTGTTGTTGCTTTATATTTTAGCAGTTATGGAGTAAGATTATTATTTCAGACAAATAAACAAGAAACAGGAACTAGTCAAACCACATTAAAAGCTTTATAAAGTATTTTAGTACATTCATAGCGATATTCTTTTTTCGAGAGGCAAACAAACTACAAACAAACCAAAAACACTAACAAGTCTGGTAAAAATCTGATATTGCATGTTAGGATACTGTTTACGGTCACAATATGGTATTCTCTAAATCGAACACGTGCAATTACATTAATAATTACTAATAATTATAAATAATAATAATAATAAATGGGCGGTATGGTCGTGCACTGGTTAGCACTGTTGCCTCACACCTCTGGGACCCAGGTTCAAATCTCCGCCTGGGTCACATGTGTGTGGAGTTTGCATGTTCTCCCCATGTCGTCGTGGGGTTTCCTCCGGGTACTCCGGTTCCCCCCCACAGTCCAAAAACATGCTGAGGCTAATTGGACTTGCTAAATTGCCCGTAGGAATGCATGTGAGAGTGCATGGTGTGTGTGAGTGTGCCCTGCGATGGGCTGGCCCCCCATCCTGGGTTGTTCCCAGCCTCGTGCCCATTGCTTCCGGGATAGGCTCCGGACCCCCCGTGACCCAGTAGGATAAGCAGTTTGGAAAATGGATGGATGGGATAATAATAAATTTAACAAAATAAACATTTTTAAGGATTTGTAAAATAGAATTAATGTTGAGTGTGTAAGCCGCCATGTTGAAATTACGTCACAGGGGCAACTCGGACAAGAAGATTCTGTCAGACATTAACGTCATAAAAGAGGCGTTTCTAATGGGAAGTGATGTTTTTCGTGACGTTTTTGTCCGAGTTGGAGTGAAATTATCAAACGCAGCATGTGTTCCTATTTGAAGAGAATATTCTATTTTTATTCTAAGGAACTACAGAAAATCAGCTCTGCATGTGATCTCCCCTTTACTGCTCGAGCAGGGCACACGCACATCAACAAGTGTCAAGGCAGCAAGTGCATGCAAACAACTTCTCAGGACGGTTACAGTATAGGACCTTCAGAAAGAGCCAGACTGCGGCGTCATTCAGAGATTCCATTGTCTAAGGCTTGCACTAAAACATTACAGCATATTTAAACAAAGTAGCATGGCACCTGTGTCAGAATCCCTCCCTGCCTTGTTCTGTTCTCTCTTTGTTGTCCCCATTTAGCCAGCACATGTCACTGGCCATCCTGACTCCTCTTTTGATTGTGGGTTTTAAGGGTATCAGTGGGTCTGTGTTTTCATAATTGTCCCCCAGGCCACCATGCTGCTCAGCCCTTGATTCCAACTACAGTTGCAATCAGGTGGTTCTCAATCTACTAGGACTGTATAACAGGATTGGCCACCTGTTCTACCTTTACTCGTTCAGCCGCATTCATGAGTCTGGCCTATAGGTTATTCAAATTTTGTCCTGCCAAATTTACCGGACAGGAGGTGGACACTGCAAATGAATGTGTGAATACTCCAATACCTACATCTTTACAAGTTACCTGAAGTGGTTTGGTAAATGATTGTGAGGTTGGAAGTCCTTCTTGATGTCTGTTTGCAGCTCATCCACCAGCAACTGCACGAGTTGTCGCTCCCAGAGGGAATCCCACTCTCGGTCCGCTGGAGGGTCCATCTCACTGTAGCTGGAGTATGTTTCCATCAGTCACTTGGCGTGGGGCTCACAGAATTTACCAGGCTCCTGTTTAATCTGACGCACCTTAGTCCAGTCCATGCATCTGGGGAACTTCTCTGAAAATCTCTGGCAGATTCTTTGCAGCTATACTTGATATTGGGTACTTGCCGCAACTAAGTAATGGGTTGTTGAATCAAAGTCCCGTTCCATGTCAAAAATAACCCCATTTTAGGGTTTTGTTAAACAACTGGTCTAATTTGGATGCAGAGGTTCTGCACGGAAGGCCCAGTCTCTGAAGGGCTGTGGCATAGCGAGGCCTGTTCTGCCTGGAATCCGGCAGGTCACTGGCAACATCCCCCAACTCCTTCATCTATAAGGTCGGGAAACCAGAACGTTTACTCCCCCTTATGGATAAGGACATACCAACGTTGGGGCAACTCCTGCTGCCTGAGTCTTCAACCAAGTCCAAAACAAAAGTATACAATGTTAGGAAGGGTAATTCAATGGTATGAGACTGAAACTAGAAACTGTAAATCGGATGGAGTTAAATAGCAATACTGTGGAAGAGGCATGGGAATTTTTTAAAAGCACATTGTTGCAAGTGCAAAAGAACTTCATACCCGTTTCCAGAAAAACTAAATCTAGGAAACTGCAACCAAGCTGGTGTCATGACCTGCTTGTACGATCCTCGTGTGTGCCACGCCCCCTCATTAACCATGTGTGCTGCCCCGATTGTAACCAGCTGTTTTCTGTCAGTTTGAGTAGTCCTGTGTATTTAGTCCACATTCAAGTCTGTTTCCCCAGTCCTGTCATTGAAATCTCTCGCTGTTGGTACCTGTTTTCATCAATAAACCCTCATTCCCGACTCTCCGTTTCCCGGATCCTTGATTCCTCGCTTCCTGCCTGTTCGTCCAGCACGCGATGTCACAGGTGGTTTACTACGAAAATTAAGAATAAAGTCAGGAGCAAAAGGGCTTTCTTCCACAAATGGAAATTAACTAATGATTTCAAAATAAAGCAGGAGTATCTAAGTCTACAGGTTTAGTTAATAACAGTTATAAGGATGACGTTAAAAGTTTCTTCCAATATTTTAACTCCGAAAGAGCTCTAAAAGCTGAAAATCACTCATTTGCAGGATAGTAAGGGCCTTATAATTGAAAATGAAATTGATATAAATGAGTTTAATGATTATTTTACAATGGCTGTTCACAGTAGAATAGCTTACCACCATTTAGTACAAATACAACGATGTCTATGACCAATATATGTATAACTGAGGCTGATGTGGTACAAAGCCTAGCTAAGCTCAAAATAAATAAATCGCAAGGCCCTGATGGCATCTTATCTATAGTTTTAAAAGAGATGAGGGGTATTATTAGCCAACCTTTAACTTTACTATTCCAGAAATCATTATCTGCTGGTGTGGTATCTTCTGATTGATGTTAGATCATGTCTCATGTCCAGAGAGGCTACAACAGGATCTGGATTTAATTAGCGACTGGGCTCATACGTGGCAGATGAAATTTAACATAGATAAATATAAGGTAATCCATGCAGGGAGCAGAAATATAGTAAATATAGTAAAGTACAGATATTTTATGGGTTCCACTGAAATAAAGGTAGCTGATTACGAGAAAGATCTCGGTGTGTATGTTGATACTTCCATGTCCCACTCTTGCCAGTGTGGGGAAGCATTAAAAAAAGGCAAAAGGATGTTGGATTAAACTCCACACACCTAGAGATGTAAGTCAAGAGAAGTGATGCTACGATTATATAATTCCTTGGTAAGATCCCACCTAGAATACTGTGTGCAGGTTTGGTCACCATACCTTCAGAAGGACATTGCTGCCTTGGAAAAGGTGCAACGTAGGATGACTAGAATGATTCCTGCACTTAGAGGAATGTCTTATGAGGAGAGGTTCGCTGAGCTGAATCTGTTTAGCCTCAAGCAAAGGAGACTATGGGGGGACATGATCCAGGTATATAAGATTCTAACAGGTCGGGATGCTGTTCAGCCAAATGACCATTTCAATATTAATTTAAAATACTAGAACTCGTGGCCATAGTGGAAATTAGCTGGAGAACATTTAAAAATGAATCTGAGGAAGCACTTCAATTCAATTCAATTTTATTTATATAGCGCTTTTAACGACATGCATTGTCACAAAGCACTTTACATTTAACCGGCCAGAACCCCACCAAGCAAGCCTGAGGCGACAGTGGCAAGGAAACTCCCTCTAGCAGGAAGAAACCTTGAGTGGAACCTAGACTCAGAAGGGGACCCCATCCTCCTCTGGGCGACCAAGGAGCATGAAACTGCATTTACATTGACATTCATTAGAGTTCATATAGTTATAAAGTCCCAGTTGGTTTCATGTAGTTATATCCAGGAGTCCAGGTGCGGGTTCACACGGTGTAGTCGGCTCGGTATCAGCTCGAAAAAGAGAAGATGGAGAAGAGTTATTGCCCTACACCTAACCGGCAGGACTAAAGCAACTATGACAGCCTGCCTAAAAGAGTGACCTGGAAGGAAGCACAGGCATGAGGGTTTACAGAGGTTTTGGCGTCAAGCCACCTCCCATCCACAGCTTAAGTGATCGGCGAGAGTGGCAGGACGACAGCACCAATCCCCCCTTTCCCCTTCAATCTCAAATAACTATGAACCTCCAGATTTCCCATTCACCTTAGAAAAGAAGATTTAACTATCCAAAAGACTGGCGAAAGAGGTACATCTTAAGCCTTGACTTAAAAGCAGAGATTGTGTCTGAGTTCCGAACACTAATAGGAAGTTTATTCCATAGCTGTGGTGCTTTATGAGCAAATGCTCTTCCCCCAAAGGTAATGTTCTTTATTCTGGGTACGGATAGAATACCTCCATCTCGTCATCTGAGTGTATGATTCGGAACGCAAATGAGGTCACTCACATACTGCGGTGCAAGACCATTTACAGCTTTATAGGTTAAGAGCAGTGTTTTGTAGTCAACACGAAATCTAACTGGCAGCCAGTGCAGTGAAGATAAAATTGGGGTAATATGATTATATGTTTTAGTTTAACTATTGCTAGTAGCGGTTCAATCAATGCTGGGAGCATCGCTGAATAATTTTGATGGAACAGGGTCTAGCATACAAGTAGATGAATTTGAAGATAAAATTAAGTACATCAGTTCTGACTGGTTAACCAATATTCAATATTCAAAATGTTCTGTTTAATTGAGCATATTTTTGGTCAAAAAGTTTCATAAAGTCGTCACTGGAAAATAACCAGTGGTCTGGTTATTAGTCAGCTTGGACACCATAGTAAATAGGAATCTAGGATTATTTTTGTTTATTTCAATTAGTTCTGATAGATACTAGATGATTTGGCGGCACTAAGAGCCTTTTTGTAGCTACCCATAGCCTCTTTCCATGCTAGTTCGAACACCACTAGTTTAGTATGATGCCACTTACATTCTGTAAGGACATAAAACTTATAGGTCCTGCAGGCCCCAACTCTGATCAGCCTGCATCAGTCTATTTCAGAGCTCCGCTGGCCCAGGCAAGACTGGACTCAACTCGTCAAACCACCCCTTTTAAGGAAGGCAAAGGCCTGCCGGCTCCTGAGAGACTGGATAGGAATAACTGGAGCAGCACAGAAAAAGCAAGACCTTTCACCCCCGGAGTGACCAGAGTTCCACAATCAATCCACAGCAACAACAGCTGTCAGCCTCCAGACACAGACACCTTTTCCACTATAAACAGGATAACTCAGCACACATAGATGTTAGGGACAAATACACGCATGTTTGGTCTCGTTTGAATAGGCATGAGACGAGGAGTATTATACTCTCAGATTTAAGGCAGTATAGCTTTTCCTAAGAGAAATACAGAAACTTCGGCTCAACCCACCAAACTGAGAGAGATTCTCTCATGGTAGAACAAGGGAATTACAACCACCCCCTAAAGTGATCTGATTGGCTGGGGACTTGAGAACCAAGGTCAGCAATGCCCCTAAAATTAACCATTGACCGAAATTAGTCAGTCTTCAGAAACATGCCATCACCTGGTCTGGATACTTAAGGAAGGGCTTCAGAAGTAGTCGGGGAGTCACTCTGTAATCAGAGCTCCCGCAGAGAACTGGGTGAAAGTCTATCTGTAGTCAGATACTTTCCACAGAACTTTGTTCACTCTCAGCTGAGGAATGTGATTGTTTAATATTGTATTTGTCCAAATGTATTTACAAGTATGTGTCCACATGTCAATAATTGTATATTGTAGTATTTTTAATAAATGTTGTTTCGATTACTTTATGACTGTCTGATTTGCTAACTTCTTCATAAACTTTCCAGATTGGACTTCTATCCTTATTAGGACTATGGTGGTAAATACTATCTTGCAGCCTCTGGGTTAAATCCCATTTATTTATCCGGGTCCCAAACTTGACTGCCCAAGTTAAGTTAAGTGGATACCAAAACTACACCTCTGGAGTTCGCACACGCTGATGACAGGTACCGGTCTACCCTCTGAGGGGCGTACACACTATGTTCCTAGGCACCGGGCATAGTCCCTGAGACGCTCACATGGTAAGACAATGGGTGGCATCGGCGGAGGCCCAAAGTAAACCTCGTACAACCTTTTTTATTTTTAACTGAGCAATTTTCTCTAGTGGAATTAAGCATAGATGCTAAATAATCCGTAATGCTATCAAGTTCAGCAGAATTCGACATTAGTTTGGTTGAAAACGATAGCTCAGGGAGGTTATCGATAAAGTTACTTGCTGTATTTGACGTGATTGTACGTTTGGCATATAGAAGCGAGTCGGGGGGCTAATATTTTGAGCAAGGGAAATATTGAACGCAATAAGATGATGGTCAGAGATAATACTGGACTGAGGCAGTAGAGTTGAATACATGATATGAAGACAACTGGATCACAACTGGATCACGGGGGAATCATAAGCAGGGAAGAACACACAGGCAAACAGCAGCAGCAACATTAAAGGCAGGACTGAGAAGCACATTTATACAAGGCTAAGCAGGGAGCAAACTAGAGGCACCTGAAATGAGTAACACAAGGGCAGGAAGGAGAGGTAAAACAAACGCGGAACAGGCATGGCACGTTATACCACACTAGGGAGGAAACGGGAGGTTCAGGAGGGCAGGGTGTGGCAGGGATCCGTTTCAAAATTTAATTTTGGCTTGTACAAACCTTGGTAAAAGCTGCAAAAGATCGATCAACCACTTTCTGAGCTATTGTCTTAACAAACAAAGCATCTGTTGGGGTGGCGGTGTCTGGGGAATACCATGTGTAATACACCTTGTGAAGATTTATATGTAAAACAAAATATTTTTTGATTCTATCACACATATAGAAATTATCCATCCATCCATTTTCCAAACCGCTTATCCTATTGGGTCGCGGGGGGTCCGGAGCCTATCCCAGAATCAATGGGCACGAGGCAGGGAACAACCCAGGATGGGGGGCCAGCCCATCGCAGGGCACACTCACACACCATCCACTCACACACACACACCTACGGGCAATTCAGCAACTCCAATTAGCCCCAGCATGTTTTTGGACTGTGGGGGGAAACCGGAGTACCCAGAGGAAACCCCACAATGACATGGGGAGAACATGCAAACTCCACACACATGTGACCCAGGCGGAGACACGAACCCGGGTCCCAGAGGTGTGAGGCGACAGTGCTAACCACTGCACCACCATGCCGCCCCTTATAGAAATTATTCTAGGTTTAAATAGTAATTTAGCTGAGTAACTAGGCTGAAATTCTAGATAGTTGCAATTTTAAGAATTATTACTATTATTCACAGCTTTTAAGCATGCAGTTGGATGACGGATGGATGGATATTCAGCCACCAGAAATGCCAATTGTTGTTAAGAGGATCAAAGTCTGCAAAGTAGTATGCAGGGTTTAAGGCCAGAACACAGCATACTCTCCGACAGAAAGCATAAAGTTCACTGGGGGAATTTCTGTGGCCACTGCCTGAACAGCATGTGTGGAGAATGTTTATGAGGGTCGAGCCATGCAGAGCTGCTGGCCCTGGCATGTAATGATGAATCACAAATCAGTTAAAAATCGGTGCAAATGCATGAAGATTTAAACCGGCTGATGTGGAAAATGAATCACTATTGTAGGAGTACTTCACAGTACTTTAACAGAAAAACTGGTGTAATATTACATTTGATTTCACAATGTGAGTTTGACGTCAGATGTCACTGCGTATCACGTCGACATCGTACGTCAGTTTTTGGTTTTGAGCGAACGCGAGATGATGAATGAATTTGAAACTGAGGACGGCACAGTGGTTAGTGCTGGCTTCGGTCCAGGGCCCTTTCTGTGTGGAGTTCGCATGCTCTCCCCGTTTTCGCCGGGGACTCCAGGTTCCTCCCACGGTCCAAAAGCATGCAGGATAGGTTGACTGGTGAGTCTAAATTGGCCCTGTAGTTGTGTGAGTGTGTGCGACCTGCGGTGTGTAGGTGACTGCCTGGGCTTGGTTCCTGTCTGCGCCCCTTGTTCCCGGGATAGGCTCCGGTCTCCCCCGCGATCCCAGTTGGGATTAAGTGGTTTCAGAAAATGGATGGATGGACGCACCGCCCGATCTTCAATTGGCGGTGTGGCAGCATATTAGCTTTCCGGTAATCACAAACGAGGAGGAAACAGCGAGAAAAGCACAGACAAGACATAAACTGCATGCAAACATTGTAATAGACTGATAACATACACAAACAGGTCCACTGGCACCACCGTGAGCTGAGTGAAGATTATTAAAAGGGCAAAGCACGCTAAAAAGCTGCACATGCAAACCTTAGCTTATTTATTTGATTTATTTTTTTTTATTTACTTATTTTGATTTGGGATTTTTTTCAACAGTATTTTATTCAAATTCAGTTGCACTGTTCACAACAGTGTCAACAGTTCAGAAAGATAAATATAAGAATATTTTTGAATATATTTGTCTGCAGCTCATTCTGCAAAAAATGAGAAAATTGTATCGTGAACTCAGAATCGTGAATCGTATCAAATGGTGAGTTGAATGTATCGTTACATCCCTAGTTCTTACAGTAGTACTATGGTATGGTGGAGCCACATGACAGGAAGGCAGTACATTGCGAAGTCTGTTAAGAACATCATTCGCACTGAACTGCCCTCCATTGACCAGCTGTACTTTAACTGCCACAGTAACAAGGTTCAGTCTATAATCCAGGACTCTGACCACCATCCACAAACACTGACTAGCAGATTCATGAACAGCTTCATTCGCCAAACAATTCAAACCTGCAGCTTTTGCATCCCCTGTAACAGTCATTTCCACGGCAGCTGCACTGTACAGCTGTTACTGCACTTTATCCACCACTGACCACGTATCATCCAGTTTTGTCCTGCTTTGTATCGCACTGTTTCTGCACCATGTTGTCTTGTACTCCCTTGTGTTGTTATGCACCATCTGTGTTGTTCTGAGCAGTGCCATGATGCAATATTACAAAAAGATCTTGAGGAAATGCAGAGTTCTGGAGGAGATTCTCACAGATCATGGCATGTGTTTATACTGAAGAAACTGTACAAATTGCTAGACATAAAACACAGGACTGGCAACTGTGGTACGTTTTAACACCTTGATAAAAAACTTAAAATCCATAGTAAGTAGGACAACCTCATAGAACCTTTACTAGTCATTGTTCAGAAGATTAACACGGATTAAAAACCATTACTATGAAAGCACGCTAATCAGTTAAGTTGATTATGTGGAGAGAGAGAAAAAAAACTGTCTTTGAAAAAGATCAACCATAGAACGAAGCTGCAGCATTGACACCCCCTAGTGGTGATTTGAAGATAGTTCTGTCTGTAGCAGCTAAGCAGTAGATTTGGCGTCAGGTGCCATGACAAACTCAGTGCTGCTCGGTTTGAACGGCAGAAGCACAAAAATAAAGGGGGCATCTACTGCACGCCCCCCACCCTTGAAAATGGTACAAATTATCATGCAACAGTTTTCTTAAGTAAGTCTTTTTGGGCGTCTGCAGAAACCTCCACGATGCGATTGCCCTGATTAAGAAGTGCGCAGCGGATACAATTTGGGATGCATCGTTCATCCGATTTATTAATATATAATTATTAGTATGTCTATATTATTTTAGAAACGTTACTTGACGAATATTTTTCATTGAGATTGATTCCCCGTTTAAAATTTTGGTGACACTTCATATTTTTTAAGAGAGACAGACAATTTGACGCATGCAATTTGCAGAAATATGTTGTGCCGCTATAAAGTACACAGGCAGCATGACAAACATAAGTACTCACTGAAGCCACGACATACGCCCGGCTGGCCCCAGCGGTACCCCTAAGAAGAAGGCTTTTTTCACAACCCACGACCATCACGAGGGCAAAAAAAACTGAATAGCCTAGAATTTAGTTAATTACAAGGCACATATTTATTGGAGCAAGAGCTCTAACATAAAACTACCTTGTAATTATAAAGTATTATGGCTGTGAACAATGTACAAACAGGCACAGAAAGTAAAATACTCCAAAAATGCAAAGAACCTAAATATTTTTGTTTCCACCGATTCACTCTTGATGTGTTAGGAGTCACAGTTCAGTAGCCTATTCTTCAGTATCTGCATTTAAGACCACCAACTGCTCTTTCTCCTCCTTCGCTCGTCGGCTCAGAGTATTGGACTTGGTAAGTAATGTTGCCCTTTTGGTTCCAGCAGCACTCTCTGCTTCCTCTGCCATGTGCTCAGCATCCTTTTGTAAACTCTCACATACACTTTCCAGTGAGACTCTCTTCCTCTTGAGTTCCTCAAGTTTTCTTTTTTGCTTTTCGCTCATCTTTCACCTTTGGTCAGAGGCGCTTTGGTTGCTCCCCCACACACTCTGACATGGTCGCATATAAGCCTCTGTGCAACAACTGTTTCCTCTGATAAGTTGCAGGTCTCCACCTCTATTCGTTCCACTTCGGCTTGCCCATAGGACAGCAGCAGCAAGTTCTTGCAGAACATCCAGAGGTCAGGATAAGGCCCACTAACTTTTTGATGTAAAAAGACATCAACTTTGGATGGTGCTGAAGGAATGAAGGATATAAAATCCAAGCCTTTTGCCTCATTGTGCAGGTGATTATCAGACTGCTGGGATATTGCATCACCTGTAATTACATTAATTACAGTAGATTAGATGCAGATCAACAATGTCAATACACAGAATCACATGTAGAATAGGAAAGTGATTTATAACCCAATTTTCCTATGATACCATAAATGTGCAATCATTTTAATTTAATCTTGAGATATCTCTAGGCTCATCAAAGAAAATATAACTGGGCTGATGCTTCTTTTCAAACACCAAGAGTCGGTCTTCTAAATACTGCTAAAATCTACGTGTTAACACTATTCAGTTCAGGGACGGATTATGGGTTGTGTGGGCCCCTGGGTAAAACGTTCGCGAGGCCCCCCCCCACCACCACCACCTGCACCACCACCACAACCACCACAAGTCAAGGGCCCTTGGCAGCCAAACACCCTCCCTATAGGGTCAGGGGACCTTGTAGGCAGAGGATCAAAGAATGTAGGCCCTCTAAAATAGACAAACGAAAATACATTGCTGATAAGCGTTGCAAATTGTTTTGGGCTTGGGGCCCACGGGCCCCCTGCACCCCAAGGGCCCCTGGGCAGCGGCCCCGCTAACCCGGTTTGTAATCCGTCCCTGATTCAGTTAGATGTGAAAAAAGAAAAGCATAATTTAAAAATAATATTCTGAACTATCCTATTCTTATCCTATGATTTACCAGCAGATATCCTGCCTGCCAACCGATTCTCCTGCGCAAACTTCTGCATGAGATTTCTCCTTTTCTGCTGGCAGTTATCTGGCTGGTGTGCATTTTGTTTGGGTCCAAGCACGTCATCTCATGTACAATCGAGTACTTCAGAGGGCATTTATCCAAGGCCTTTTTGCACATTTTTGAGAGCACAATCTGGCAATTTTTTTTAATCTGAAGGACACCAAGGTCACTTCCACTGCCTTTGGCTCCTGACTGTCTCTGACAAAAAGATGGTTTGTCAAATTTCCAGAATCTTTCTGCACACTCAGCCCAAGGTTAACACTACCTCAGCTGTACATATCAAACCAGCTCAAACTCCATGTTATTCACATATTTTTTACTTCACAATTGTTTGATACATTTGTATGTAAAGATACCAGTGAATTCACAGAAGTCCCACCTTGATGACAGCCATTCCTATATCCACCTCCTTTGGACTGAGCCAGAGTTTTTGCCTGTACAACAGCTGTACATGTTGCTACACAACACTTAAACATTCTATTTCCTCAATGAACTATTTTTTTTGCAGCAAAAGCCATGAAGCAGCAATAAAATCTTTAAAATATGCTTACCAATAAATATGGTTCTCCCATTTAAACACATGTAAAGATAAACCATGGATATTTAAAAATCATGGGTTCGTTAATGAGTTTAAATGTTATTGAATGGCTTACCTTAAACTTCTCCAGTAAGTCTTCAGCGGTGGAGTGGCTCATGTACTGTGATCCCAGAACCAGGACTGCACTCGAGAGCCATTCTCATAATTCACCCAATACCTGACATGCACATCCAGTTGTTTTCTTTTGATGGTCCTGTTCATACTTACGTCAAACATGACAACGAAGCTCCCTTTTAATATATGGAGCGAGTCCAAATCGCGCAAGAAAAGCGGTTTTATCTTTACCACAAGTGACCCTGCGAGTCAGGGAACATCACCCTGGAGACGGTGTGAATGTCATCATTGGACGTATAGGAGTGATGTCGGCAAACCGTTTGCAAAGCCCATAGCACTTCTGCTTTCAGTGTGGGTTGAGGAGGATGTACTGAAGGCATTATTTGTCATGGGATCCGGAGACACTGCCAAAACGGGTGTAGGCCTATCTTTAGAGGTTGTACTTATCTCCACTGAATAAACATTTGAGGAAAATTTTTAGGTTAAAATCTGGGCTTATTCTATACTGAACAAAAATATAAACGCAACACTCTTGTTTCTGCTCCCATTTTTCATGAGATGGACTTAAAGACCTACAATTCATTCCAGATACACAATATTACCATTTCTCTCAAACATTTCTCACAAATCAGTCTAAATGTGTGATAGTGAGCACTTCTGCTTTGCTGAGATAATCCATCCCACCTCACAGGTGTGCCACATCAAGATGCTGATCTGACATCATGGGTAGTGCACAGGTGTACCTTATACTGCCCACAATAAAAGGCCACCCTGGAATGTGCAGTTTTTTGCTTTATTGGGGGTCTGGGGACTCAGAACCGGTCAGTATCTGGTGTGACCACCATTTGCCTCATGCAATGCAACACATCTTCTTCGCATAGAGTTTATCAGATTGTCAATTGTGGCCTGTGGAATGTTGGTCCACTCCTCTTCAATGGCTGTGCGAAGTTGTTGGATATTAGTGGGAACTGGTACACGCTGTCGTATACGCCGGTCAAGCACATCCCAAACATGCTCAACGGGTGACATGTCCGGTGAGTATGCTGGCCATGCAAGAACTGGGACATTTTCAGCTTCCAAGAACTGTGTACAGATCCTTGCAACATGGGGCCGTGCATTATCTGTCTGAGTGGCTGGTCTCAGACGATCTTGGAGGTGAACCTGCTGGATGTGGAGGTCCTGGGCTGGTGTGGTTACACGTGGTCTGCGGTTGTGAGGCCGGTTGGATGTACTGCCATATTCTCTGAAACGCCTTTGGAGACGGCTTATGGTTGAGAAATGAACATTCAATGCACGAGCAACAGATCTGGTTGACATTCCTGCTGTCAGCATGCCAATTGCACGCTCCCTCAATGCTTGTGGCATCTGTGGCATTTTGCTGTGAGACAAAACTGCACATTCCAGGGTGGCCTTTTATTGTGGGCAGTATAAGGTACACCTGTGCACTACCCATGATGTCAGATCAGCATCTTGATGTGGCACACCTGTGAGGTGGGATGGATTATCTCAGCAAAGCAGAAGTGCTCACTATCACACATTTAGACTGATTTGTGAGAAATGTTTGAGAGAAATGGTAATATTGTGTATCTGGAATGAATTGTAGATCTTTAAGTCCATCTCATGAAAAATGGGAGCAAAAACAAAAGTGTTGCGTTTATATTTTTGTTCAGTGTACATTGATTTACAGAATCAAATTTAAAAAACAAAGATACACTGATTTTATACAGATTACTAACTTTTGGGGATCACAATACAAATCTAAATATTTTAGACAAGTTACTTATCTGCTTATTGAATGGTGGGCGAAAAAAATATCTGTATAGTGTCCATTATCTAAAACCCCGCAATGACGTAGTTTGTGTTGTTCTTAAAATAATATTAACTTAAACGGTCAATCTGATTTTCTGGAGGAAAAATAATAGTTTTGATGAATCAACAGCTTGGGAAAATAGTCGCTAGATTAATTCAAAGAAAAATTGTCTGTAGTTGCACCTCAACAGTATAACCAGTGATAATACTATATAAATAAAATTAAAGTAATGGCACCAGCATAGACAGACACAGTAACAGTACAGAATGAGGTAACAGTGGCAGTGTGAGGAAATGTCAGCGTCACTGGCTGGTTAACAGCAATGGGGAGGAAACTTGTCTCTAAATCTGGAAATGCTTGTGCAGATGGATGGATGGAAGGTGAAAAGTGACAGTGCTGGGTGGCTAGAGTCTCTCAAGGTGCTGCTTGCTTTTCTGAGGCAGCACCTGAAGACGATGCCTTTGACCGCCAGAAGCTGTGTGCCCGAGGAACTGGAAGCTGTTGAAGCCTCTACAGCATCCTCTGCGATGTAGATAGGACTTTGGGGAGTCATCCGTTTGCGAAAGTCCAGGATCAGCTCCTTGGTTTCTCTAGCGTTGAGGGTGATGTTGTTATACATGGTGAAGAGCTGGGCCTACAAATCCCAGCATTCAAGAGGTGAAAATACAGACTTAGAGGGAATTTGGGAAAAGTGAGAAAATCCTCTTTACTCGTGTCTGTATAAATCTCACCAAGCGTAACTTTGCAGATTAAAGACTGGCTGAGAGTGTAAATGTAAACGCTGATAAGGAGTCAGGAACAAAGTGCTCATGTAGTGCACACCTGGGTCCAGAGGGCTCTTGTTCAGATGGAAAACTGAACAGGCATCTTTTGTGCTAAATGACAGCCGGTGCTGCTCAAGATGATGGACACTATGGGGAAATAAAAAAAAAAAGAGTTTTGAATGAAAAGACACACAAGAGTAACAGTGCAGCCTTGGTCACGTCTCCCCAGCTCATGACTGGACCAGGCTCCACATTGACCCCAAAACTGGCTTTACACACAGGAAACTCACTGAAACTCAACACAACATTGTCCTGATCTTGCCTGGGGAGTTTCACCTGGTTACTGAGATGACCGGCAGCACAGACAGTCTTACCAGCAACAGATATGCTATTAAGGGGTGCGAAGCGTCTGCTGCCAGCACATGGCTTTATATCTGTCGGCTGCATTTGCGCTGCTCCTCCCTCCTATAAAGAGGACAGTTGAACAGCAGTGTGAAGAAAGGGCACAGAAGCAGAAGTCAGTGGAAAAAGCCCCATTACTAACCCTAAGCCCAACTTACTGCAAACAGCCCACTGTATTTCATATGTCTGCTTCATATTTTCCATTTAATTGCCATAATCTCTGGCAGTCAGTGACAAAAGTTATTTACCCTTAAACAGTACTGAGATTGAGTAGAGTGAGGTACTTAAGCGGTATTATGGAAGAATAAAAGCTGAGTCCCATGTCCAGGCGAGATGCGTAGCTGACAGGCTGATGAATGTTTCAAACTCTTACCTCCACCGTACTGACAGGAACGGCGAGCTGCTGTGGCATCATGGCATTAAACTTCTGTTTCTCCAGGGAAGAAAACAACCAAGACCAACCTTAATAATCCACACACTTTGAAGACTGACATAAATGGTAAATATGAGACGTAAATATCATCCAACACTACCAGGTACTCAGTGAATACTCAGTCATGCAGAAATATAATCTAAAGTTATAATTATGGGGACACGTGGCCGTCCACTGCAGGTGACAATGTCCTAAACTCTTTCATACTTAAAGAACACATACAGTTATTACTTTGTAAGGATGCATAAAACTCCAGTTCAGTAAATTTATGGAATATATACTGCAGCAACTACTTTATAGTCATTTATTAAGTAACTGACTTATTTCTTCCCTGCGGGAACTTGTAATTATGCTGAAATAAAAATGTAACTTAACAGCGTTAAAAAGAACTCAGGAATCCAGTCCAAAATGCTTTAGTTTGACATGTGATCAAAATTCAAACTAAATTTCATAGAGTAAACTAATACATGATAGCATCCATGCAAAAGATCAACGGCAGAACAGGGGCTCTTAAGGCAGACTGCATTAAAAAGGAATTAATCATCTCTCTCAATTTAAATTTGGGATAATAATTCTCTTCAGAAGCCTCCATAGAATAGTGCATCCATCCCCTCACTTATGTGTAGAGACGTATCCTAAGGCTCTGGCAACAACATTCAGGTCAACAGCATCAAAAATTTCACAGCTAGTTTTAAAACTTGTTTTTCACTTTACGTTACAGCAAGTTAGTTAATATTAAATTATTGCAACGTGCAGATTAATAGTCAGAAAAGGTTTTTGAAATTTACATAATGATAAATGAGAACTATATTTGATTACTAATTACTGTTGACTAATTTCCTGTCTGGACTTTTCCCCCTTCATTGTTAAAAGTCATTATATGTCTGGGTGCCAGTCAGTGGAAGCACACAGACACCTGGCCTATTCATTCAGCACCAGCCCATCAAGTAGAGAATTCAGCACCACGGACAGTGACCTGTGTTACTATGACATCAGGTCATTGGCTCTAAATATTTTTCTAGAAATAACTAAATGGCTCTATTGTAGAAATTTCCAGCCAGAGACTGGGTTCCTATATGAAGAGAATATTATTATTCAGACAAAGAAAATAAACTACAGAAAACTAGCTCTGCATGTCATCTCCCCTTTACTCCTTAAGCAGGGCACACGCACATCAACAAGTACCAATGCAGCAAATACAGATGAACAATTTCACAGCTTCAGAAGAAGTCAGATTTCTGTGTAATTCAGAGATTGTCAAAGACTTCTGATAGAACATTTTCTGCACTTGAGTCTAATTTCAAGATAAATTGCACCTGGGTCTATTAAAACAAGGTGATGCTGCCTGACCTACCAACCAAGGCTGGGGAGGAAACGTAGGAATACAAGGAAAGCAAGGAAGAAAAGCAGCCACCCTATCTCATGGTCACGGACACAAACATCAGGGAGTGTTATGAAGAAGACACCACACTTAGGACCATTGGTTTTACGCAGTGAATTACACCAGAGAGAGTTTTTACATTCTAGCTGTGTTATGTAACATTCCTCAGCCTTCAGCTTTTTTCCCCACACAATGCAGGACATGCAGGGGTGCCAAACAAAACAGTGGAGCTGCAGTGTAGCCAATTATTTCTTTCAGTAGTTTTAAGATGGTTTGTGAGGTTGTGTGTTAGAGATGGCGGTGAGCAACACTGAGGCATCTCAGGGAACCATGTTGCCCATATTAAAAAACATGCACGCATGCAACTCAGGCAATCCAGCATTTCTTATTTCAGTTACGTATGACACTGCATGTTGCGGTTTTACATGTTCACTACAAGTCAGTGGTTTTTTCCTTGTATGATTATGGCCACATTCACACCAAAAACACACTAGACATACTGTACAAGGCACTCAAGGGAAAAATTCTCAGAACACAAAGTGAATGTATCAACCGAAGAAGGATTTTTCCTTTTCGGAATATTCATTTTTTTCCATGTGGAACCACTGTCCATGATTCAATTGAGTGCATTCAAAGAATGATACATCAAAACTAATAGTGACAAAATATTCATTTAATATGCATTGTACATGAATGTAGGACTTAGATGTTGATGAATTTCTCATCAGTGAAGGGCATATACACTTAAGGGGTATTATGAAAAAAAAAGTTGAGAACCCAGAAGTAACTATCCGATTAAAGATGTAATCTGGTACATGTGCAGACCAGTGATGGATATGTAAATGATTCAAATTGCAAGGAGTTGGCATGTTTAATCACCAGACACAGGATGCCTCGTAGTCACATTAGACAGTGTTAACGGCACTTGACGGAGTTTGATAGGGTTGCATTGCGGGTTTACATGAAGCCAGGTGGTCATGTGCTGCAATTGCATGTGGGCCATGCGGATATCACAGTGGCCTGATATTGAAACCAATGGGCACGTGAGGCATCCACACACGTCGTGAAGTTTCTGGTCATCCAAGACAGACCACGCCAAGGAAGGATCGTCGGATTGTGCTCCAAGCATCACAGATCCCCATGACACCTGCGCCTGATATATGGACACAGCTACTGGACTCTCTACAACACCCTATATCATCGTGTCGCGATGACTGGCATCAGCTGGACTACGGGTTCACCGTCCCATGTATAGGCTGCCGTTCACAATAGCACAGAAACGGTTGCGTTTGGAGTGGTGTAGTCACTGGGAGGCATGGACTGATGGACTGATGACGACTGGCGTCCTACCATGTTCAGCGATACATCTCAGTTCTGCAGTACCACAGATGACCGTCATGTGCGTATGGTGGTGCTGCAGGGAGAGGAGCAATCCTGCCAATGCTGTGGAGTGACACACCACACTCTGACGGCACAGTGGTACACCAGTGACATCCTAGTAGTATCCGGGCCCAGGGGTGTGCTATACCCTACTGACATGGGACCAGCAGTGTGACCATACCGCCAACTCCGTGGTCCGTTTGATCTGATGATTATAATCATCGCGATACAGTCACATGCCCTTTCATCACATGCAGATTTCATTTTCACAACTTAGTCTGTTGCCCTTCACTTTTTTGCCACTGAGTTTGTGTTTTGACACTAAGTTGATGGGAATTGATTATTTAAGCGTCATCTAAAGAGCTTATATTAATTGGGTAAATTGCATAAGACTCACATGGTATTTTGAAAAGATTCCCATATGCGCTGATTAGCTGGGGTTGATCCAAGCAGCTGTGCACTTTTCTCCTGTAACATAAAAGTTTGCTTTTAGGACAGAAAACAAGGTTAAGACCATATTATGTAGTTTACATCTATCAAAATAAAACCAAAGTCACTGTTACCAAAAGAGTAACCATGTGTTATCAAATTTCCTAACATTTTGCTTCATCTTACTTTGGATGCCCATGGTTAGGAGAGAAGCAGAAATCTGCTCAATCATAAGAAAGACTTTTATTGCTACAGGGAGTGAGATCTTGTTGCAGGTGACAAGGCAGGATAGAGTGTGTTTAGAAAAATAATGAAGAGGGAATGTGAGTGTGAGCTATCGTGGCATCTGTGTATAACCCAATATGGCGGCATCCTTCTGAATGTAAATAACATAGCCGGCTTAATTAGCTTAATCAAGCGTAATTGAACTAAGGAAAATTTAGCAATATACTTTCCCTGCTTGGTGTGATAAATACAGCAGCAGCTGCTGGTGGACGGGCTACAAACAGACATCAAGAAGAAATCCCACCTCACAGCCATTTACTGTACCAAACCCCTTAATGTAACTTGTAAAGATGTAGGTATTGGCGTATTCACACATTCATTTGCAGTGTCCACTTCCTGTCCAGTAAATTTGGCAGGACGGAATTTGAATAACCTATAGGTCTGACTCATGTATGCGGCTGAAGGAGTAAAGATAGAATGGGTGAAGAATCCTGTTATACAGTCCTAGTAGACCGAGAACCACCTGATTGCTACTGTAGTTGGAATCAAGGGCTGAGCTGCATGGTGGCCTGGGGGACAATCATGAAAACACAGACCCACTGATATCCTCAAAACCCACAATCAAAAGGGGAGTCAGGCACGGTGGCCAACCACTTGGCCCGTTAAGCCACATGGTGGCCCGATGAGCAGGCAAACACACTATGGGCTAAGGGGTACAAGACAGAGGAGAGAATAGGATGGCCAGTGACATGTGAACAGGACAAGGCAGGGATGGATTCTGACATAGGTACCATACTACTTTGTTTAAATATGCCCAAGTGCATAGAATGTTTTAGTGCAAGTCTTAGACAATGGTATCTCTGAATGACACCGCAGTCTGACTCTTCCTGAAGGCCCTGAGAAGTTGTTTGTATGCACTTGCTGCCTTGACACTTGCTGATGTGCGTGTGCTCTGCTTGAGCAGTAAAGGGGAGATCACATGCAGAGATGATTTTCTGTAGCTTCTCAGTCCGAGTAAAAATAAAATCTTCTCGTTATATAGGAACCAAGTCTCTGGCTGGAAATTTCTACAACAGAGCCATTTAGTCATTTATAGAAATATACAGAGCCAATGAAGGAACCAGATGTCACAGCACAGTAACACAGGTCACTGTCCGTGGAACTGAATGAATAGGATAACCGGCCAATGTGTTTGTGTGCTTACACTGATTATATGTCAGGGGGGAAAATATTTATATCATTGTTGCGATGAACGTCATTCCAGCAAGTGGTTACGTCGTTCACGTAAGTGGTCATGCGGAACCAAAGTTTACTCACCTGTGTGCACCCGAGGGGAAGGCATTAACGGACGCACCTGCTCTTTATTTTGGATAAAGTCGGCAAAACGCATTGGTAGCGCGACAAGCAAAGGGTCAAATCTACACCAAGTGCTTCTGGAACTGTGCTGCGATTGTGTACTGAAAAGTAGACTCTGAACGGACAGCCGGTAAGACCATGAACCATGCGTGTTGGACTTTGTTGCAAATGTTATTTGTAGCAAGCACTACCTGTTGCGAGTGGGGTTTATTTCTTAATGGGGTGCGCTAATGAGGCATTGAGGCGCTGGTGCTGGCTTGTAACATTATATGAGTTGTGGTATTTGACTGTATTAGGAATAAATGGTGTGCTGTAAGTGTCTTAATGACAATATGTGGAATGCTGTTTTATTGATTCAGATGTTTGCATTAATGCGGTTTAAAAGGGGGGGTTCTATTTTTAGTTTATCTAAAAGTTAAATATTAAATTGCTAAAAAGAAAAAAAAAAAGTATTAAGGGTGAACTTTCCTTTTAATAATTCATATGGGCAGAAGTGTTAAACCTATTGTTCGATTGTCTAATTGGTTAGCTTTTCATTGCAATTTATTGCGTTGAGTAACTCATTTATGTGTTTCCCCAGTGGTTTGATCTTAAACTTTGATGTTTGGAGGAATTTTATTCAGAACAAGTTATGTATAATTGTGTGGAAATTTGAAGCTGAGATTGGTCATTTATTGTATATTTTGTGTGTATGTATATATATATATATATATGCATTTAAAGTAAAATTTTGTGTTTGCTCATAAGATAGATTGGTGAAAGTTGGTGTTTTGTGGTTTAAGGTTTTTCACCTGTAAATGCCTGGCTTGAGGAAAGCGAAGATAAAATAAAAAGGGATAAAGAGTCCAAAAAGAAGGCCTGGTTATTCTGAGTGAAATCCAGTTATATGTTCAGTTTTGGTACATCTCTATCAAGTGAGGGGTAAAGCACAGTAAGAATTGTGATCACTTGACAATCATTGAGGGGAAAAATGTAAAAATATATACAGTAAGGACAATATAATCGTAATTTAATGTATCCCTTCTGCTCTTTAAAAAGCACAATGTCTGACTGACAAATATGTCTATTATTAGCACATTTTAATAATTTAATTAATATTAAGCAGTACACCTATTTCCTGTAATCACTCTGCGTTAAAGCAATTTTTAAAACTAGCTGTGAACTGGATGCTGTTCTGACTGTTGTTGCCATGGTGCCTTATTTACTTTCAAATCGCATTGTCCACAACCTGATCAAAGGACCAAACTTTAAAATCAGTGCAGGGTAGTGTCGCAAGTAGTGATGCTTAGGCTTTAACCTATGTCCTGGAAAGAAAGAAAATCTACAAGCAAGATATTCTTGGATAAGAACGTCAAGGTATGCAACCTCTGGCAATAAAATTTTCTGTGCACAAATCAGCTCCACAATGTCTTTTAGCTGAAGGGTCAACTGCCAATCATCATCTGTGGGCTCTTTCACCTTGTCACACATGATCACAGGAAGAAGTCTTAGAAAATTCCAGTTCTGAACAGCCTGACCATAAAGCTTTACTCCATTGGAGTTTACTGCACATGGCTTACTCAACACATCAGAGCCACTGTACTTAAATTTCTTAATGCGTCTATTCAGAATTGAATAAGTGAACCACTTTTTCTGCTTGATGAAGTACTTCAGGTAAAGGGCTAAATCATAGGAAAGGATACCCTCAAAAATGTCATGGCCTAAACAAGGTGGCAGGCCAGGCATACAAGCATCGAAGTAATTCAATGAATTAAAACTCAGATATTATACCTTCAACGTTTTGTTGTTCCTCAGACTGTAAAATGCATTTGGATCTGTTTGAAAATCTGTTCGGGTTGTCCGGCAATACCTGCAGAAATATTCAGAAAAACTAAAATTTTCTGTAAATCCACCGATATTATGAGACCCCAAATTGTCCCCTGCAATGCACAAAACAGTCCCTTTAACTTTTTCCTCTGCCACCGTTATTCCATTGTCTTCCAGGTCTTTTAAGTCTGCAATGAGCCTTGAGAAAACTTTGTCATGGCCAAAGTGTTTGAAGTCTTTTTCCTGACACAGCATTACAAGTGACATGTGGTCTGTACTTGATGAGGTGGTAAATTAGCCAGAGACAAATATACAGCTACTACTTTGTGCTGCTTTTTGCTGAACCTAATGGGTTCACCGCCTCAAAAGAATCTTGATATAGAATTAGTTTTAGACATGATGGGTTTTGAGAAAAGAACTCATTGTTTTTATATACCTGACCATCACTGACATCACAAAGCACATCAGTGTATGGTACGTATGTACCCTGTGCAGCACAATTCTGCCATAAGTCTGACTCCAGTAAATGTCTCAAAGTGTCTTTCAATGGAACATAGTAGGCAAACCTCTGTGACCTTGTTTCATCCCTTCCTAAGTACAACTTTACAGGTTCTGTGTATCTAAACATCTGTTTAAAAGCCCTAGTTCTTGAAAAATTGGTTCTCATTGGTCCTTCATGACTAATGGTGAAAAGGTCAGATTCCTTCACAACATCACATATACTACCAATAACCTCATCTGTTAATTCAGTTAAGTCACTTTTCAGGAATGCACTTAATTTATTCAAAGTATATGTCTGTCCTAGTTCATGTATGCTTAGCATCTCTTCAATAATATTTTGTATAGTTGATGCTGGCAGAAGAAACTGCCCATGTAATTTCAAGTAGAAAAGAGAAATATTTCTAAGAAAAAGGTCACTGAAATTTTCTGTAAGATGGACTTCACCTTCATCAGTCTCACTAAATCTCTCTGTAGGGCCTGTAACTAACGGTTCAGTTTCAAGAAACTGAGAAACTGTCTCCTTATAAAGATCTCTTATACTGTCCACAGAACATTGTCTGTGTTTCCTGGACATGTAGGCTGTAAACGACGATCTCACAGTGAACGTATGGTCGCATCCTGTCACCGGACATGTCACAACACGTCCTTCGGCTATATGTTCCTTTAAGTGAGCTGTTAGTGATCTGACATCGCGACATTGGCGCTGGCACATAGACATATTACACGTAAACACCGTAAGGGCATTTGTAGTATCAATATATGAATCTGTGTTATGTTTACGGTAAAAATGAGCCTTAAATTCCCCATATGAACGAAACGTATTGTGGCAATCTGTAGCGCCACACTTGAACACGCATCGTGGTTCATGACGGTGAAGTTTGACATGTAAAACATGTTCCCTAAGGGTTTGCACTGATGTTCCACAGAAATAACAACTAAACATTGTAACTGCGTGAACAAACACGCACTCTATTGCTGTTTTAAACACCTAAATGCTGTTTCACATCCCGCTTGCAAATCTAAGTTTTACATGTGCTGCCAAGATACGTTCATGCGCCGTCAACACGGTACATGCTACTCGTGTTTAAAACCACACACTGCTTAACACTGCTTAAAACGATTTAATTTAACTTACCAATTTGCCCAGACACATTTATTTTATTTTATATTCCCACTAGTTTGTAGATTTTTTTTAAATGTTATGTTTGTTATTGGGTGCTTTCCACTTCATGTACCCACATACAGCGCTGGCTTAAAGCAATACATTCTGGTCCTGACGCAATGCATTGTGGTTAGATTTTTATCGTCCGCTGCATTATGTCACCATGTCACGTCGTACAAAAACCTCGCGAGAGCAAGACAGATCATCCTGCACCTCTTAAGTGTTATGTAGTTTTGCCTGAAACGCAAAAATAAAACAAAGCAATTAAAGCCGATCAGTGGCTCAAATTCTGCTGTAGCGATTGAAGAACTTTTGTCGGAAGTTGGATTCGAACCCACGCCTTACTTCGGAGAACAGAATACCCCTTACTTTGAAAGGCCATTTTCGCTGCGCAGGAGGCTTTAGACCGCTCGGCCATGGGGCAGTTTCCAGTTGAACCCTAAGGAGTAGGTTAAGTCCAGCCTTGACTTCCAAGCTGACGTTTTTCTACATATGTGCTTGTGTATCATGGACAGTAAGAGGGGGCAGGCAAGGAGAGAATTTCTCTCTTTGGGGATCAATAGAGTGTTGTTATTATAACGTCTAAAACGTATGATGGTCTGTCGATAAATCAATAACAATATTAATGAAGTCAATGTTTATCTAAAGGAATCAGAATTCAGGAAAAGCCAGGGGCCGGACCGAGTGTAGGGGGCGTGGCCAGAGACAGCCTGCTGACTGTTCCAAATCATGGGTGCATGTTACAAGTCCGGAACATATTTTAACTTAGTACTAACTTAGCATCATATTTGATCTGATTCGACTGAATATCCCAGGTTTCCATCTCTCATGCATCTGGTGTGACGTGTTTTCAGACTCTCAGGCTGGCGCAAAGAAATCTTACGGGAATTGAACGTCTCACTCCGGTCAGCTGACCAAAGTTGGTAACCTTGGTATTGTGTGTAGGAGATTCGGTATAACTATAATTTCGTTCTCCATTTACATGCCCGTAGTGTCTTTAACCGGCTGCACAAACTGGATCCGCCTCCATTACGACACAACTTTGCCCTTATTGGCTTAAGAATTTAGTCACATACATGACGTATATCTGCTATTTCTCCCGAGAAGCAGGCAAAGCAGTGGTAACTGCTTTGTAGTTAATTTACCTGGTAAAATTAAGTTTAAATAAATGATATAAATACTGTAATAGTACTCGTGAGCTTTGTTTATTTGTTATTAGTTATTGTAATGTTGCGCTGCTTTATTTGTTTAATCGTCTAGTCTGTGGAGACATTCAAGTTAATCAAATAAGAATTGCACTGTACACTGTACATGACCATAAAAACTTTGTATCCTTGAAATAAATGTTTTTGATCTTTTCCTTGGCAGTTATCTTTTTACACAGGGCCTCTATGTACACGATAGTTTTTTTTTCACGACTAACAGTATGGATCAGGAGTTGGTTATTGTAAAAGAAGTAATGTGCATGCAGGTGATATTTGTATAGATTTATCCACACCCTTGTAGCAGTGCTGCCATTGCAGTCAGATCTCGCAAACTAGGAGTATTAGTTGTCTTTATTTCTCTTTATTTCTTGACGCCAACCCTCTCCATTAATCCGGGCTTGGGACTGGCACCTACCTGAGCTGGCTTGCTCCCTTAAGTGGCTGGGTTAGGCTAAACTATATATATATATTTACCAAGACTACAATAAAACATCTCGAAATGTGTAGTCTAGCAAAACGCAGTTTAAAGAAGGTAGCCTACCTGGCGAAATTGCAAACAAATTAAGGGCGTTAGGCAGCCTTTCCAAACCGCTTATCCTACTGGATCGCGGGGGGTCTGGAGCCTATCCCGGAAGCAATGGGCACGAGACAGGGAACAACCCAGGATGGCGGGCCAGCCCATCGCAGGGCACACTCACACACTATTCACTCACGCATACACTCCTATGGGCAATTTAGCAACTCCAATTAGCCTCAGCATGTTTTTGGACTGTGGGGGAAACCAGAGTACCCGGAGGAAACCCCACGATGACATGGGTAGAACATGCAAACTCCACACACATGTGACCCAGGTGGAGACTCGAACCCGGGCCCTAGAGGTGTGAGGCAACAGTGCTAACCACTGCACCACCATGCTGCCCCCTAAATGGAAAACCATTAAATACAAAAGGAAAACAAAAGTGCTGTAAGACTGTATACTTATGTGTATGTTAGTAAAGGCTGTAGCTGACACAACGGACCCCACTAATTAGAAAGGGGTAATTGTACACATGTGGCATCCAGTATGTTCTTCTATAACAGTTTTTTAAAAAAAAAAAAAACTCACATTACACAAATTGGCACTATCAAAACGAGGATTATGGGGAAAATGGGGACTGTGATGGAGATTACATACACGTAGGCATGGTATTTAGTTTTTTTTAATCTGGTCACCTTCCAGAGTAATTGTAAACTAAAACCATCTTCACCCTATTTGATTCTTTATAAATGGACAATCAGTCGTGCAGTAAATGGGGGTATAGAGAGACACAGAGCTTGTCTAACAAGAAACCCTGGGAAGCTAACATTAATAGGGTGGGTATGGATAGCAAAACCATTGATACAGATTACAGATTTATATCTCACCTGAACCCTGGCGGGCTCCATGCCAATAGGGGTTGGGATTAGGGTTAGTTAACTTAAGTAGTAATATTGATGTGTATATTCTCCTATTCTCCAGTCAGTGAATCGTGAAACGTAATGTTAATATGTTTCTATACCTATATGTTCTGCTTAAAAACCCATAAAGGCAAGCACAGTGTTTAGACATTCTGTTACTTAGACTAGTAAACACTAAGATCCTTCAGCTTTCAATTAACCTGACACAACAGTCTAAACAACAAATGTGTGCCATGTCATTTGTCATCTTTACATCTTGTATCCTTTATATGGTAATTGGATTTTCAAGGTGGAATTGCAGGTCGATCATTTTAAGGATCTAGATGTAAACCTCCCTGGTGTTGCTTTAATATTTTTTTTGCACAATTTGCTTCACACACTTCCTCCAGCAGAGAAGCTTACAATACTACACCCCACCAAATGACTGGATGATGCCTTTTTATTTAAGGTCTGGCTGTGAGCCTCGATTACCGATACACTATCTTCAGGCTCCTGCCGGGATCAGTCAGTATGGTGGACCTTTGGAGGAATGGGTACAAAACCATCAGGAAAGTTTGCAGGTGCTTCAAGAGTATGTGAAGGCTTAGTTGGAGGAACAAGCCACACCACGAAATCGGAAACACAATGAGTTGGTTAATGATTAGGGGTTTGATGAAGGTCAGCTGGTGTGTTTGCGGAACCATGTTCGAGGTAAAATACAGGATCATTGGGATGCCTGTTTGTATATGGTAGTTCGGTGTCCCCAAGATCAGGGTGCAGTTTACTCTGCAACTCCAATGGAGGGGGACGGGGTTGTCCGTCAAGTTCACCGAACAGAGTTGCGTCCAGTACCACAGGGGGTTGTTATGTCAGGGGAAGATGTTCTGGTAATGTCTCCTGAGTCTGGGTTGCCCACAGGGGCAACAGAAATGGAATCGGATGAGGACTCTGTGATTTTACGGGGACAGGGCTGGTGGGAGGGGTCGCAATAGAGCATCCACAAGTAGGCCTCGTATAATGGAGGAGGTTATGTCCCCCCCGAGGTGTAGAGACCAGTTAAACGTTCGGTGAGGTCCACCACTGGTCATCATACCAACCCTTATAAGTTACCACGGTCAGTGAATGATCGTTCGGTTGGGGAGGAAGACCAGTGGTTTGGGGATAGAATTCTTAGCTGTGATCGTTGGGTCATCAATTTCATTTTGGGGGATGGATTGTAGCCAGGCAATTATAGGCAGGTATAGGAACTGCAGTTCGGACTGGAGGCATAGCCGGGGCGAGATGGCTGTGCATGTTCCGATGGTAGGGCATATTGGCAAAGGAGCAGGCACGGGAAAGACAGGCAGGGTCCTGATAGATTTGGTGGAGCATCGGCGGGCATATTGAATTTGCAGTGTAGCAGCCTTTCTGTTTGCTTGTTTCAGGGGTGAACAATCTTATCCGCAAAGGGCCGGTGTGTATGCAGGTTTTCGCTGCAACTCCCTAATTAGATTTCTAATTAGAGGACTGATTAGCTGAAGAGTCCTCATACCTGGTTTTGAAGAGCTGACCTAAAGGTTACCCCAAAAACCTGTTTTTTTTTTGTTTGAATGGGGCAGTGAGTCATGGGGTAAACTACTGTTCTTTAGGGGTTTTCAAGGTGGAATTACGGGTCGATAATTTTAAGGATCAGGTTGTAAACCTCCCTGGTGTTGCTTTAATATGTTTTATCTGAGGTTGTATCGTGTATTATCAAGCCAGCCGGCTTAGTGGCCTCGGGAGCGGGGTTTAGTGGGAGCAGCTGGCTAGTTTTATTTTCTTTTTTGTTTGTGTCTTTTTCTTTGTTGTATGTATATTTTGGGTTCATTATTAGGCAGGCTGGGCCTTTTGGCACCTGTAGTCTGGGTGCTGGATTGCCCATAGGGGTCTTTTTTATTGCTGTGATTTGCTGTGTCATTCACTAGTGTGATTTGTGCTGGATGTGTTTTTAAGGTTGTGCTGTGGCGTGTACCTGAGCAAACTTTGGGCAACCTGTTCTCTTGTTGGCTTTATTGACAAAGGGTGGATTAGTCTAATTACGGCCTGCTACAAATAGCTGCATATAACGTATAAAAAAAATCACCTTATGGGTGCTCCGTAGGGTAGCAAGATCTTGAGTTTTTTTACAGTACTCGGGTACGTTTTAAAATTTTCGACCAATCAGCAAACATTATTCTGACAGCATAGCTGGGAAACCAATGAAAAGTGAGTGCAACGTTCTAGAACTTGACTTCGGGTTGACGCTCCCTATAAAAGAGCTGGGTACTGCTTCAAGGCGTTCAGTTGGCGCTACCTCCTGATAGAGTAGCACTGTACGGCTCTTGTTCCGTAAAACAACATCAAAAGGATGAAAAAAAAAACAATATTTAAAGAAGACGAAAAAAATCAATTTTTAAAGAAGACGAAAAAAACATCGTCTAAAAAAATAAGCCAAAAAAATAATATCCGAAGAAGGAAAAACATGCAAAGTAAAAAAAACAAACAAAAATAAAAAACAATATCCAAAGAAGAAGGAAAAAAACATCCAAAGGGAGAAAAGAAGAACTGAAGGGCAAACGAGGTAGGAGGAAATACAAATTTCGTTTCAGCACCGTTGGAGTGCCAAGCCGTGAAAAGCATTTGGCCAGAAGACAAGGTAAGTGTTGTACCTGTTATTTTAAAACAGCGCTTTTCAAAATGCTGCTTTATAATCGTTTGAGATCGTTAGCCAGTGTGACAGCTGAAGGCTTTTTGAGTTTACCAACATAAAGTTTTATTTCTGTATTAGGACATTGTCAGGAACAATGATGTGTTCATCGCTATGATGTGGTCAAAAAGCGATGCATTGAATCTTAGAAACATTTGTGATTTTTCAAACGATGCTTTTCCTTTTATTTAATCAGTAAAATTTCCATCGGTTTTATA
Organism: Brienomyrus brachyistius; assembly: GCF_023856365.1. Lineage (NCBI taxonomy): Eukaryota > Metazoa > Chordata > Actinopteri > Osteoglossiformes > Mormyridae > Brienomyrus > Brienomyrus brachyistius. The sequence goes on along the minus strand of NW_026042376.1, from coordinate 198,356 downwards.
TAGTGCCCCTTGAAATATGTCTTTAGCTCATTTTCCGGGCATTTTACTAGAATGCATCCTGAGAAATACACAAGCTCTGCTGCATTTCCGTGCCTCGATGTTTAGTGCCGAGTATAATTGTTGCAGTTGCCTTTTATATATTCCATGAGACCTGTTGGTACCAAGAGAAGTGTGAGACTGTCAGGGTGAATTTATCATACAATCGCACGCATAAATACCTGAGGGTTGCCAGTCCTTTTGCGTTGTTACAGGAGGACTAGAGCTGACGAGTGTGTTTCTACACACTATCAAGGGCATTGTAGTACAGTTTTCTCAGGTGGGAGAATGCTGCCGATCTCCTATTTGACAATACAGCCCTTGATATATTAGAATATTACAGAACTAGAAGCCTTTTGCAAGGAAGAATGTGAGAAAATCCCAAGTACAAGAACTGAAAGCCTTTCAGCTGGCTATAAGAAGCGCTTGTAAGCTGTGATATCTGGCAGAGGAGGTGTTACTAAGTACTGATTACGTAGGGTGCCCAAACTTTTGCAGAGTGCCATAATAATGTTTTTATTTTGTAATTTTGTTCAATTTATGGCATAAAAAGTAACTATTCATCAATGTTTGCTGAAAATATTGTGTATTTTCCCCCCAGTTCCTAAAGAGACTGTATTAACTGATATTGTTGCTTTTGTAATTGAAAAGATGTTATTTGTCAAGGGGTGCCAAACCTTTGCATAAGACTGTACACAGTGTGTGTATGTGTTTATGTGAGTGTGTGTCTGTGTGTGTGTTTATATATATATATGTGTGTGTGTGTGTATATATTTCTGTATATGCATGTGTATATATATATTTATATATAGTTCACACACATTCAAACTTATTTGAATACACATTCAAAATAATTTTTATTATTATTTTCGTTTTTTTTTTTTTTTGTGTTTTAAAATGTTTTATTTTTGCAATGGAAATAAAAATAAAGCAGTCCTCCGTAGAGGAGGGGTGGTGGAGGGAATATATATATATATATACATATATATAAAATAATTGTCACACAACTGGGGTGACATGCCTTGCCTGCTCACCCAATTTTAGTGCACTTTAGTTATGCATAATGACCTTCTAGTCTCGATACACCCATATATATATATATATATATATATATATATATATATATATATATATATATATATATATATATATATATATATATATATATATATATATATATATGTGTGTGTGTATATATATATATATATATATATATATATATATATATATATATATATGTGTGTGTATATATATATATATATAGTTTTTTTGTGTTATTTTTTTGCAATAGACAATAAAAATAACGCAGTTCTCCATAAAGGAGGGATGGTGGATGGAATATATATATACATATATATAAAATAATTGTCACACAACCTGGGTGACATGCCTTGCCTGCTCACCCAGTTTTAGTGCACCTTAGTTATTCATAATGACCATCTAGTCTCGATACACCCATGAATATATATGTGTATATATATATATATATATATAGTTTTTCTGTTTTTTTTTTGCAATAGACAATAAAAATAACGCAGTTCTCCGTAAAGGAGGGATGGTGGATGGAATATATATATACATATATATATAAAATAATTGTCACACAACCTGGGTGACATGCCTTGCCTGCTCACCCAATTTTAGTGCACCTTAGTTATCCATACTGACCATCTAGTCTCGACACACCCATATATATATATATATATATATATATATATATATATATATATATATATGTATATATATAGATATTTTTTCTTTTTCTTGTGTTTTTTTTTCGCAATGGATATTAATAATAAAGCAGTCCTCCGTAAAGGAGGGGTGGTGGAGGGAATATATATATACATTTATATAAAATAATTGTCACACAACCTGGGTGACATGCCTTGCCTGCTCACCCAATTTTAGTGCAACTTAGTTATCCATAATGACCAACTAGTCTCGATACACCCATAAATATATATGTGTGTATATATATATATATAGTTTTTTTGTGTTATTTTTTTGCAATAGACAATAAAAATAACGCAGTTCTCCATAAAGGAGGGATGGTGGATGGAATATATATATACATATATATAAAATAATTAATGTCACACAACCTGGGTGACATGCCTTGCCTGCTCACCCAATTTGAATGCACCTTAGTTATCCATAATGACCATCTAGTCTCGATACACCCATAAATATATATGTATATATATAGTTTTTTTTTTTCGCAATGGACAATAAAAATAACGCAGTTCTCCGTAAAGGAGGGATGGTGGATGGAATATATATATACATACATATAAAATAATTGTCACACAACCGGGGTGACATGCCTTGCCTGCTCACCCAATTTTAGTGCACCTTAGTTATTCATAATGACCATCTAGTCTCGATACACCCATAAATATATATGTATATATGTATTGTTTTTTTTTTTTTTTGCTTGCAATAGACAATAAAAATAACGCAGTTCTCCATAAAAGAGGGATGGTGGATGGAATATATATATACATATATATAAAATAATTGTCACACAACCTGGGTGACATGCCTTGCCTGCTCACCCAATTTTAGTGCACCTTAGTTATCCATAATGACCATCTAGTCTCGATACACCCATATATATATATATATATATATATATATATATATATATATATATATATATATATATATATATATATATATATATATATATATATATATATATATATATATATATATATATATAGTTTTTTTTTTCTTCGTAATGGACAATAAAAATAACGCAGTTCTCCGTAAAGGAGGGATGGTGGATGGAATATATATATACATATATATAAAATAATTGTCACACAACCTGGGTGACATGCCTTGCCTGCTCACCCAATTTTAGTGCACCTTAGTTATCCATACTGACCATCTAGTCTCGACACACCCATATACACACCCGAAGCTCTGATCTCAGATCAGTTCCATGCCTCCAGAATCTAATGTTACCCTCAAGGAAGAAGGGAAGCTATGATGAGTAAAAAAAAGGTTATTAGAGTGTCCTGTCAGCGTTGGGCTTCTTCGGCCTCCGCCATTGATTTTTCGGTTTCAGGATGGAAAGTACAAGGTGGCTCTGTGTTGATGAATAATCCAGGAAAAAAATGCCACAAAGGCATGGAGTCACACCAGTGGAGTCTTATCCTTGCAATAAAGACCCCTGTATGACCTTTGCTGAATATTTCCAGTTTAGTGGAGCTGATCTGTGAGTAATGCAGTTATGCAGCAGTTTCTGATGGTTTCCGGTTTTGCAGGTGGTGTCCTTTTCAGCTTGGAGGAGGGAGCCTCCTTCTGGAACCAGATGTTGACCTGGAGAATCGTGAGTGACGTTTCCGATTAGCATACCTGATCTCCTTGCCCCGCCACGGGGCTCTGGTGAAATGTAACTATTCAGTGACCCGTATCTTTCAGTTCTTCGCTTCCATGATCTCGACCTTCACCTTGAACTTCTTCATGAGTATCTACCACAACAAGCCGGGAGATTTTAGTAACCCAGGTCTCATCAACTTTGGACGCTTTGACAACGATGTAAGTTTCCCATTTCTGTCGGTGTTGTGATGTAGATTGTCCTTTTTAAAAGTCTGTAGATGGAATCTTGAAAATCAAAATATTGGGCATCGGTAATTGATCTGGTTGTCTTGGCCAATGGTATGCTGTCCGCAAGTCAAGTAGCTCTTGGGAGATGTCGGCCGTTACCCTCTGACATTGGTTTCCTGCCTCCCGTTAGTCAGTGGGGAAAATGTGATGTTTATGGATGTCTGGACAACTTAGAGTGGAGAGCATTTTATAATCATTACCTCGTTTGGGAAAGGCGAAAGAAGACGGTATAATTTTGACCAAAATCCAGAATGAGACCAAGTTCACACTGTTCCCGAACATGTTTTGGTCTTTCCTGTCCGTGCCGTTCAAGAAGGGGCTGATCTGTGAACTTTATGGGGAAACAAGGGTGAGAGAGAAAAGGATGAGCTGTTATTTCCAGAAAGGGCTCGACTCGGTACCCTGTCACATGAGCAGTGATGTATTTTTACCTGCCTTCTGGTCACATGGGTTGGAAAGGAAACCATGAAACGTTTGTTGGGGGACTTGGACACAGCCCCCACCCCGCAGCGCATGACTTTCCTGGGAGGCCCCCTGGGCTGGAAATATAGTCATCACCTCGGTGGACATGAGTACCGCGCTGTTTTAGTTGGGCCTCCTGGTTTAGGTAGGCATGTTAGCCATGGTTGTGGATGTTTCTCGTTACAAGAGAGGCACCTGTAGCAGTTTACATGGTATGCAGATACGGTTGTTTATTTTATTTTTTTTAAACGCAGCAGAATTTTTCCCGCCTTCGGTGCCTGAAGTTTTTGGGAAACGTTTGCCCCGGATGCCCACTGTATGCTTCCTGTAGGATCACAACACGTTCACCATTTTTTTAAAAATTATACACTACTGTGCAAAAGTCTTAGGCAGGCAAAGAAAATGATATTTAGATTATCCTCGTGTTGGTGTAAAACTATGATATTATGCCTGTGAAAGTGTGTCAACTTCGCCATTTCAGAACCTCTGCTAAAATCATCCTAGTATTTGCAGCGACCGTCCAATGCAGCCATGTGTTTTTTTTGACTTGGCCACCAGCACACCTCATACAGCTAGTCAGTCTCTCACTGACTTTTTAAGCCAGTATATTTAACTTTTTTTAATTCAGCTGTTGGTGAAATTTAACAAAATCATGGAACGGCTGAGGTGCCCCTGAGGAGAAGTTTGGGAACTGAAGCGGTGTTCATCTAGCCATCCAACTAGATATCAGTAACTTTTTAGAAAATAGAAGAAATTACTCTATATATATATATATATATATATATATATATATATATATATATATATATATATATATAATAAAATTAAATAAAAAAAAAAGAGGCAAACAAGAGGTGCCCCCATGTGTGTAGTCCTGTAGGGTGTGATGTTGTCATTTGCATGTTTGACTGGAGGATTCTGGGTATTGATTTTTTTTTCTTTTTTTTTACCCCCCCCCCTCAGAGCACGGAGTACTACCTGTATGAGATTCCTCTGTTTATCGTCATGGGAGCCTTCGGTGAGAGAGAGAGAGAGAGAGGGAGCGTCTTATTGTGGAAACCCAAACCTTGCTCTTTTACATCTTAACGGACTGGTTCTGTTTCTGGTTTTCTCATGCCGGGCCCATGTCTCTTTCCCCCCCGCAGGTGGATTGCTGGGAGCACTGTTCAACGTCCTGAACTACTGGCTCACCATCCTCAGGATCAGGTGTGCCTGTGTGCGTGTGCCTGTGTGCGTGTGTGTGCCTGTGTGTGTGTGTGTGTGCGTACTTCTGTGCGCATGTGTGCCTGTGTGTGTGTGTGTGTGTGCGTACCTCTGCCTGTGTGTGTGCACGTAAGTGAGGCCTGTTTGGTTTTTACTGTGTCACGCCTGTCTGAAACTTAGGCATCTTAACACTTGAAATTAAATAATTAAATAAATATATCCCGAGACTGTGGGGCTGACCTTGAAACTGCCCCACACTGGTTTGATGCAAATGAAAGTTGTCCCACAACAAAATCATTAGCTGAGCCACCATGCCCCCCCCCCCCCCCCCCCCCCCCCCCCATCCCCAGGTATATCCACCGGCCCTGCCTGCAGGTGATCGAGGCCATACTGGTTGCTGCCGTGACGGCCACTGTGTTCTTCACTATGATCTACTTCTCCAACGACTGCCAGCCCCTGGGGGAGGATCAGCTGGAGGAATACCCCTTGCAGGTAAGGCAGCTGGAGGTGGGCTCTCTGTGATTTCATTGGCTGAACAGCTGAGAGGGTGTGTATCCTGTCCTCAGGCCTGAACCTCCACTTATCCCTCTCACAGCTGTTCTGTGCTGATGGCGAGTACAATTCCATGGCCACGATCGTCTTCAACACCCCGGAGAGGAGTGTCCGCAGCCTGTTCCACAGCCCCGCAGGTCCGTGGAGTTTCCAGCACGTGTTTCAGGGCAGGATGGGTCGTGACCTGAAGCCGGATTGGTCGCCCCTGTTGTGCCCTTCTTCTGGAAGAGATTATAATTACAGTCCGTTGTCCATCTTTAGAATGAACACCTGTGTTTGATATTGGTGACAGGCTGGCTAGGTCCGGGGCAGCTGTTTGAACAGTCAGACTCGTCTGCCACCTCTGTCGTGTCGTAGGTTTGTTTACGGGCCGCTTCTGGCTGATTGTTTTCCCAGACAGACAGCTAAACCCATACACACAATCCTCCTCAATTATTCAAGGCTTCCCTCATTTGGGATGGGGGGACTGTCACCCTGCCTGGGGAGAACAGGAGCGCTTCTCAAGTGCCCTGACGAATGCCACCGTAGGCAAGTTCGAACGGCACTAAACTGTGTTCATCCATGCCCTCTAGTGGATGAAAGACATACCAAAGTAACATGGCTTGGTCTTGATCGGCTCCAAATTGCACTTTACACCAGGTAGAAAAATGGAAATGATCATATGAAAAATGCCATTCATCATGAAATAATTTCTGTACACCTGTATCCTCATTACAAGGGTGAATCAAGTAAAACTAGCTGGTTTCGCTAGATTAGCGTTCTTGGGGATCAACTACATGATCAACATTTTAGCAAAAACGTGGGAAACACTGACTTAGGTGATGAATTCCACCACCACCACCCCCCCCCCCCCCCCGGCAGGTTCCTACAATCCCGTGACCCTGGGAATCTTCACCATCACCTACTTCTTCCTGGCCTGCTGGACATACGGCCTGACTGTGTCCGCCGGGGTCTTCATCCCCTCGCTGCTCATCGGCGCCGCCTGGGGGCGGCTCTTTGGCATTTTGCTGGCCTCCATTACGCCGCACAATTCCATACAGGTACATCAGGACGGGTCGCCGTTCCTGGGGAAGCGCCGTATAGCCGGTGAGGCGGCGTGGTCCGCTGGCGGAGGAGGGGCCGTCACGATAGCAGAACTCTTCCCTCAGCAGAGAGAAACCTCACAGTGGCGACGTTTTCCACTGACCTTGATTTTTTTGCACATTTTGAAGAAGCAAAACTGAAAATCCGTTAATGGGTACGATTATATTTCAGGAGGACAAGCCCTCAAACGCTTTCAGTTTGATTGAAGTGGTTTTTGTGGCGATTCGCAAAACTGAAATGGAAGCCGATTTTGCGAACTTGTTGCTGTGTAGGACACGATGACTTGGTTCTAGAGCTCGTATCTCATGAAAAGCTCAATCCATGTTGAGGCACGGAATCATAAATTGCAGGTGTTGTTTCCATGATGTTACTTAATGGAAACACCCTTTATGCAATTTCACTTTGTCAACAAATTTGCTTGTTTGTGCAGAACTTTAATGGAAACGCTGCAGGTTTTGATATATTAAGGAAATTGAACGGGGTCTTTAGAAGTCAGAGGGCCTCCTTCAACACCCGCTTTAGATTGATTTCCTCTTTGTTGTCCAATCAGATTTACTCTTTAAGCAGTCACGTGACTCTTTGAAGGTGCCCTATTGGTTAGTGCTGTATCGATTTCCTGGGCCGCCCAGCGTCATGTCGGCATAGATGTAGTTTAACATAATGTTTGTTGGAAGTAAAGCCCCCTCGAAGTTTTTGAATGAGCATGTTTTATGATTTGTGGCGTTTCGTTTGACAGACCTTGGCCGACCCTGGGAAGTACGCTCTGATTGGAGCCGCCGCCCAGCTTGGTGAGTGTCCGTCCGCGGTCAGCCTGCTTTTCAGAGCTCGTCTAGAGGTGCATGGAGGCACATGAGGCTTCGGGTTTGCGTCTGTTTACGAAGGTCTTTGCCAGGTGGGATCGTGAGGATGACCCTCAGCCTGACTGTCATCATGGTGGAAGCCACCGGAAATGTCACCTACGGCCTACCCATAATGCTGGTTCTGATGACGGCGAAGATCGTGGGCGATTATTTCGTGGAGGTCAGTGTTGACGTTTCGGGTTGGAGCGGGTTGGTCCATTTGGCATTATGTGTGAGCCTGTCAGTGAGTGATGAGCTCATCGCCTTTCAGACCGTGCAGAACTTGGAATCGGGCCAGTCGTGTTTCGTTAACTGCTCCGGTCTCATGTTTGCTTTTGGTGTGGGTGGTGCAGCTAGCCACCAGTCTGACGCCATCTTTTTTTCATCTGTCCTTCCAGTGACTGATTTTGAGAACCCTTCCGTTGTTTTTGCACAGCTGTCTAACTTAAGGTGGCACATCATGCTGTGACAGCTCGTTTTGCTTCTCTGTTCCTCAATGTGCCAGCAAATCTGCTTAGAGGAAGTAAAACTTCAAGGGGTGGCAGCTTATGAATGTTGTGCAGATGTGATCCTAAGCTCTTCTGAGTGACTCGAATTTTCCCACAGGGGCTATACGACATCCACATCAAGCTGCAGAGTGTGCCCTTCCTGCACTGGGATGCCCCAGCCACCTCCCACTCCCTGACTGCCAGGTATATTGCCCCCTACAGGATTTTCCCTGCTAATGCTTCAATGAGCCCAGTACACGCCTTTAGCAAGACATTGGTGCTTCATTCTCACTGTATATTCAGGTTTGGTGTGTCTGTCCATTCAGGGAGGTTATGAGCTCTCCAGTAACCTGCTTCAACCTGGTGGAGAAAGTGGGCACTATTGTGGATGTGCTCAGCAACACCTCGACCAATCACAACGGGTTCCCTGTAGTCTCCGGGTTGAGTGATGGCTGTGAGGTATGTCCCTCCCACTAGGGGTGATTTTGTTTTCCTGGAGATTTGTCACATGATGTACTTTGGGGCTTTGCTAATCTGAATTTTGTGCTCTTAGCCAGGGAAAATCTGTGGCTTAATCCTGCGTTTCCAGCTTATCGTGCTCCTGAAACACAAGGTGAGTGTGACCTAAGGTTCCTGCAGAGGTCAGCTGAATAAGGAGCATGTCTGTCCACACTAACACCTATCAGGGTGCTTGGTGTATATGCATGCCTGTGAATGACAGTGCAGCTGACCAATGAGGGGTTTGATTATTGAATACCTGGATGTGACTGGCAGTGCGATTGACCAATGAGGGGTCTGTTTACTGCGTACACGGTTGCGAATGTCAGTGCAGCAAGCCAATGAGAAGTGTGCTCATCCACGTTGTGACCGGTGTACTCTTTTCAACCAGGTGTTTGTGGAACGGGCTCGTTCTCGTCTCAATCTGCGCAAACTGCAGCTGAAGGACTTCCGGGATGCCTACCCTCGCTTCCCTCCGATCCAGTCCATCCATGTGTCCCAAGACGAGAGGGAGTGCATGATGGACCTGACGGAGTTCATGAATCCCACCCCCTACACTGTCACGCAGGTACTAGTCTCAGTCTCAGCCTTGGTCTTGGTCCTTGAGAACCAGAGACACATTTGACTAAACAGTCATGTTCTGCGACTGTGTTCTTCTGCCTCTTTTTCAGGAGACGTCGCTTCCTCGTGTCTTCAAGCTGTTCAGGGCCCTTGGTCTGCGGCACCTCATTGTGGTGGACAGTGACAACCAGGTGCGTCTGCCTTGCGAGGTCCTCAGGCCTTCGTCATCTCCAGCACATATCTCCATTCTCATTGTAAAATTCGAAAATTACTGCATCGGTTTTCAGCCAGTGGCCGTTGGGCATCCATCTAGATCAAGGTTATCACCCTGGTTTCCTGTGCTACTCCCACCCCTCCCTCATAACATAACCAGCTATCTATGCCCTGTTCTACGTACCAATCATGTTCCCGGTGCCCAGGTGGTGGGACTGGTGACGCGGAAGGACCTGGCCCGTTACCACCTGGGCAAAGACGGCCTGGAGGAGCTGCAGCTGGCACAGACGTGATGCGTGGAAGGCGACTGCCGCGCTGCTCACCAGGCCAACCCCCCCTGCCCCCAGTCAGCCCCCGCCAGAACCCGCACCGGTCGTGCATTTCAGCAAAGTCCGGAACCCGGGATGCCAATGACTGACTTTCTGGTTTCGTTCACCGAGGGTTGGTTGTGATGGGGGAGGGGATCGATTCCATGTGTGTTTTGCGACTTTTTGTTGCCCCCTCCCAGTTTGCACATAAAATAATTTATCCGTTAGGTTTTTAAAGCACTTCAGAGAGAGAGTGAGTGTGTGTGTGTGTGTGTGTGTGTGTGTGTGTGTGTGTGTGTGTGTGTGTGTGTGTGTGTGTGTGTGTGTGTGTGTGTGTATGTGTGTGTGTGTGTGTGTGTGTGTGTGTGTGTGTGTGTGTGTGTGTGTGTGTGTGTGTGTGTGTGTGTGTGTGTGTGTGTGTGGTTCTACACACACTTGGGTGTCAGTCCCGCTCTGTGGTCATTTGCAAAGCTTTGGTAGCATTGTGATATACATTAGTGTAAATGTGTAAAAAGCATTTCAAGCTGTGTGTGTGAGAGAGAGAGAGAGAGAGAGAGAGAGAGAGAGAGAGAGATTAGCCAGGCCAATAACGTTCCTCTTTTACTCAGAGTTTTTTGAGTGTGGTCTATTGACAGAGGGTACCACAGTTTTCTTGTGACTTTAGTTTTACTTTAGGGGAAGTTAATTTTCCTCTCCCAGATAATTGTCTTGCACATTGTACCATTAACCAATGCCTCCCACCCCTCCCATGCCAGTGTAGGTAAGACCAACCCTGCCCCCCCCCCCCCCCCCGGAAAAACCCTGACTCGCTTTGACCTTTTTCTCTCATGCTGGATGCTAGCGGTTTTTAACATACAGTGTTTTTTCTCGTGAATTCGCCCATTGGCTGACTGCCACACTGCCTGCGTCCTCCCCCACCCACGCCAGTACGTGACAGTATGTATCCCCCCCACCCCGGGTGATTCTCCAGGTCCTGTGTTTTTGATGGCGATTTGTCTCTTGTTGCGCCGTACAGCCTCTAGGTGGCAGAAACCCTGGTTTCTGATATATACCTGAATAAATTATGCAAATCGGGGTCAGGTTTACATGGGTCGGGTGCCAAACAATGCCAGTAGTGTGTGTGTGTGTGTGTGGGGGGGTGACTTCACAGGTGCTCTCCTGAAAATGTGTGTATATCATTGTTTTTAAATGGCACTTACTGAAAGCAGAGTGGGGTTCAGGGCAGCTTAATGATTTGCAAGGTGACCATGGGTCGTGTTTGGCCAAGGGGGCGCTAGTGTGTTGAGGAAAGGAACTTATTCTGGTCTTTGCAGGCTGTGCTAGAAACCCAAACCCACCCCCATGGCTGTATGTGGCTCCGCACTTTAAATGCTTCTTACCCCACCTCGTTTCCCATCTGCGCCCTACAACTTACAAATCCTTGCAATGTCACGTGCAAGGGGGCCCCCTACTGGCCAAGCAAGGCCCTACAGTCGCTGGTGCCCTTGGGGTCCAGCCGTACAGTTTTTGCCAACAGCAGAGTTTACACTTTGACTAGTTATGTGCTGTTTAGTTATTTTGTTTTTAATTAAGGTGAACTTGCCTAAGTGACCCTGATCAGTTAAATAGGGTTTTTACCCACCCAACAAGCCTATCGAAAATGGACATACCAGTTAAACGGTAAACGATGTGAATCCCTTATCAGATTTTGATTTTATTCTGAATATTAAATGTCGTGTTTTAACTCAACCTTAAATAAATTAAAGTATCTCCATTTTAAAGAGCACTGTGACTGGATGAGAGAATTGTTTCGGCGTTGGCAAGTACCACCTTAGCGTACATTTATAGAAACGGCTGAAATATACTGGATAATTTTGCATAATTTTTATTTTGCCAAGCTTGATTTTCTTCTGTGATTTCTGAAATCTAATAAAGGTTTTGATGCATATGCCTATTTGTATTGCACGAGTCAGTCATGCTGTTTAATAAGAATCATTTGTATTTATACAAACAATGATAAAAAAATTATTGTATTAAATGGCGTGTTTGATGATACTGCTGGTGACTCCGTGGCACTCTTTGAGCAACGTGTCCGTATCCTAATTTTCTACCTTCTGACACACAAATTCTCAGACTAAATGAGATTACTGCAGTCCCGTTGCCGGGGTAATGCAATTGTTTAGGTGGATGTCGCTGAATGCATTTCAGTGGGAGGTCCAGAAAGCCTGGGACGCGATTTGACGGGGTAGAAATGAGATGAACGGTTCTGTTGTACCTTGCAGATTTGTACCTTGCAGATTTCCCTCGATTTGCTTATTAGTTGCTGGAAATCAATATTTAAAAAAAAATGTGCGTTGAACATGCCTTTCCATCCCGATCCATGAACCCAGTTTTCCCAGATATCAGCAAAACAATGAGAAATTCTATATATAAAAAAAAAAAAATCAACATTTGATTAAGTTTTATTAATGCTTGCTTTCATGTTAAAAAATTTTGGTGCACAATTTAATTTTTTTTTTAACACACAACATTTGGTTGAAATTGTAACGTGGAACATCAAGTCTGGGGCGCAGTTAAGGGGGGGAGATTAGGACAGTAAAAAACTTGGAACATAACTGCATTGGTGTGGGTTTGTGGCCCAATATGATATGCATTCATGGGGCCCAAATTCTCTAGCAGAATCACAGCATAGATTTCTTTGTATATTTTTTAGGTTTAAAGGACTCCGGAGATTGAGATATTGTGTTTTTAAAGTTTCCTTGGACTCCCACAGTAAATTTTACAGAGCTGGGGTCTCCATAACTTTTGCTGTGCAATAAATTTTGCTGACTGGGAAAGGGGGGGGGGGTTCCCCAAGATTTTTGCCGGCTCGCCTACCCATCGGCTCACCTTGAAAATGCCCAAAATGCCACCTGGCTGTTCAGCCCTGCTATAAAGTTGCAGAAAGACACGACGTTGTACTGTGACCTTACGATGTTACAGATCCGAGAAATAGCGTACTAAGCAGCACGTGTTTCCCTGCTGTGTTAAGGTGGGCCTTAGAAACCCATAACGCACTAATGCAGCTCTGGATGGCGGGCTATGCGTCAGTAATGCTGTCAGAGAAGATTCACTCATTAGTCTGATGTGAACTTAATCAGATTATGGGTCCTTTTTAGTCGCAGAATACAACATAATCCATGGCAAATGGACATCGGTGCCGTCTTTATGATGTTATGCTGACAGTGCCTTTAATCCCACCCCCCACCCCCCACCAATCCCTTTCCCAACTTCATGTTGTCTCTTAATCCTGTATGTTTCAGTAATATGAAGACGGAATTTCAGTATTCTCTGTTGCGGTTGTTTTATTTTTATCTCGCGAGTTTCATGCATTTTTAAGAACCGCGCAGAACATCAGTTAACTCTGTGCTGCTGGAATCCTGAGGATTGCCTTGATGGGTAGTGTAGGAGTTGAAGGATTTGCGTAGTCAGATTTAATTTTTTAAAAAGGAAATCTATTAAAAAGTAACATGCAAAGTAGTTTATTATTATTATTTTTTTTTTTTTTTACATAAGAATTTCAAGAGAAACTGAGAGCCTCGTTTTAATGGGCTTGTCTGGTAAAGTTAGTTTGACACTTGTACTGCATGTATTATTAAACATTTATCTATCCATCCATCCATCCATCCCGGCTCCGTCAACATGCAAACTTCAGTAATTCAAAACACTTAGTATTGAGCTTCCATTGTGAGCCTTAGCAGCCAATAAACAAACCGCCAATAATGAATATCACAGGCTTTGGTGATGGACACAGACTTCCAGACACGCCCCATATTCCTGACGCATTCCTCACCATGACCCTGTCTACTTCACATTCGCAGCCCAATATTTCATTCAAACTGGAGTTCGAAAGCTTGTTGGAGCCGAATGGACAATTTTAAAGACCAACATGGCAGAAAATTCAGTTCTGAAAGAAAGGAAGTTTCGATTTTTAATGAACTTATGAGATGCAGCAGAGATTCATCTTACCCTCAGTAATCTTTAGTTATAGCTTTCAGGGACTGGGATATAGATAATTTAGAAATGTGCTGCTTTTTAAAACACTAAGTAGGATTCCAATACTTTTCCAAGACACGGTATAATAGTATAATGTATTGTTGGTGCGCTGTGGGAGGGAGGTGCTGTCCTGGCAGGGGAGACAGGTGACTGAAACCTTTTGTAGCGATTTGTTCCGCCTGTCTGTTGGGCAGAATTTAGTTTGCTCTCTTTGTGCTTCCAGTAAATCTAGGTCCCGTTCCCATCATACCAGCAAGTCCGTGCAGGGTGGATCTCTGGCTAATCTCTTTTGTTGTTTGATTCCCTCCACGGAGGAAAAAAAAAAGAACTCGAGGTCACCTGCGGTTCCGAACCACATCTCCAGCAGGTCAGTGATCTCAGAGTAGCACATGCCGTTTATAAGCCAAAAGAAAAATGGTTGAAAAGTACGACACCTGTGTTATTCTATTTTGGTATTTAAGTGACAGAATTCCACTAAAGGTGAATTAAAAACTTGCTTAATTTATTGAGAAATGCTGAAGAAGTAAATGAACAAAGGATGAGAGAAGCTGCTGGAATCTGAAGCAGACATGATGCAGGTTCGAAACTGCACAGTTTTGATCTGGAATATGGGACACAATCCACATTATAAGCACTGAGCTAAATGCCAAGTTTTAAATGGCTATTTATCTATTACAACCATTGTTTCAGTGAAAGTTGTATGCAGATGTTTATTACTTAGTAATAAGGCAATATTTGGCTCAACTATGGTTTGTCTGTTACTAATGAAATAAACTTTTCCTATATATAGAGACACAGGACTTTTCTCACTTCTGATCTAAACCATAATTTAGTCTGTTCTTATTTAACATGACACTATAATAAAAATACATCCGAAGTTAAAAATCCTGGAAGACTGCGTCAAATAGAGCAGCAGAGCACCGCCCCCAAACAGCCTCTGTGGGGCAGCAGTGAGCTCAGGGTGCATCCCCCCCCCAGGAGGCAGTGTTAGGAAGAGCAGGCTGCTGTGGGACTTGCTGGTGACCCCAGGGACTTGGTCTTGCCGTTGTCCTCTAAGGCCTGGGCGAAAAGGGCAGGGTTACGGCTGGAGTGCCGCTGGCGTCTCACAAAGGGAAAGACACTGGGGCATGATGGGAAGGAGAACATGTTAGCGTTCCGCTAACACTTGTGGCACTGCCTTTTCTAAGTCAGCCATGTTGGAAAATCCTTGACTACCGTGGAATTACAAACAGAAACTGGAGAGCATCACAGGGGACGCAAAAGCAATTAACATTACAGAACTCTGTGTAGTCTTAGTGACGAAGCTAAGCTGAAGCCAGCAGTTCACACTAAGCCCAAAAATCCCTGGAATTAATCGTTAACAACCCCAGAAACAGAACCTGTGTGTATCCCACACCAATATGAGTCTTATCCCCTTATATAAAATACATGGAATATATTACAGAAAGACCCCTTTTATAGAAGATAATAGTTTTACCTTTTTTTGGTCTCTTGTGGTTCTATGGCTCTAGCCAGCATGTTTTTGTAGAGATCGGACTTTAAATAGCGGGCGTAGGAGTCCTGAGGGTGAGAGGAGAGGCCGAGAGCCCGTTTTAATGAAGCTGTCATCCACTTTCATGGCTGTGCACAGTTAATGCTCCTACCTTCTTCATCAGGAAATAGATGTGCATCTGGGCGTCATCCAGGACAAAACGATGTGGGCTTTTCATGCCCTGCAGGGTCTTCTCCATGGTCTTGCTGTCCACGTTTACCCACTTGCTGGCTCCCGGGGCCAGGAACTGCCTGGGGGGAAGGAAGTGATGAGCCTGAGCTTTGCAGTCCCACTGGGAGTAAGCAAGTGCCACATCAGGGCCTGCTCTAAATTCAACTGGGATGCAAACTGTCCCACTGGGCCACAAGGTCGCACTCACTTGTAGACCTCTTCCACCTTCTGCGGGATCGTAGCGCTCTCGCCGTGCCGGATGTCCTCACAGGCCTCCCAGAAACAGAGGTTCTCCACTGTGAATGAAACAGCGCATGCATCAGCTACCTGCAGGAGGCGCTCATCACGATGCCAATATGGAGGAGAATTGCCTTTCATAGAGGGATCATGATTATTAATTTAGCAGATGCTAGATCCTATTTTTTTTTTTTTTTGAGAGGGCAGGGTCAGTCAGTCCCTGGAGTAACTGATCGACGGCCCAATAGTGAGGTCACTCAGCTGACTCTGGGATTTGAGCTGATGACCTCCTGCAATGAATCCCAATCTGCTGAGTCACACACTGCCCAAATAGGCCCGCAGTGATCAAATAATGAATATGATTCTTACTTGCTGACGATGCCTCCATGAAGCTGATCTACTTGGGCGGGGGGGTCTACATGCTGCTCACCACTGAACTCCTTCTCCAGGTACTCCCTGAACTTGCACCGTCCCAGAGGGTCCCTAAGGAGCTCCGTGAAGCCGAACCCCCATCGTTCCACCCGCAGCTTGGTGGGTGTCTCCACCCTGCACCAGGAGGCGTGGAAGTGAAGAGACGACAGTCACCTCTGGGGGTGTGGCCCTGAAGAGGCAGGATGGGGCGCGGTAACGCACACTCACATGTCGGCATTCAGCGTCCAGAGTGCCGTGTCATCTGTTATCCAGGGGTTGCTGGGGGGGCAGCCTTGCATCATGGGGTCATGGTTCAGGTACTGCTCGCTGAACTTAAGGAAGCTGAACACAGAAGACCAGCCATTCCCAGTTTTAGTCCTACTTTCTATAATCCTTGCAAGTCATCAAATATTCAGGTTCAATGCTGGCATATTCCAGCAAACTGGAGCTCGAAATGGTGACGAAATGATTATACGTCATTGAACCCTATAAGGAAATTCTCTTTTCATCTCCTCCATCTTGCTCTCCATAGGTGAGAGAAAGCTTGGTAGCAAAGGGCAGCTGCCCGTAGAGGCTCCCAGGAACCTGGGGGTTAAGGGCCTTGTTCAAGGACCCACAAGTGTGCTGAAGCCAGGCTTGAACCGGCGACCTTCTGATCAATATTAAGTAATTATTTGCAGTTAAATACAGTTCAATTCAGTTTAATAGTCAACCGGTTTCAATATTAGTTAGGCATCATTAATCCAGGATATGTGTGACTCTGAGATTTATGGTGAAAGATGGATGGGCAGATGGACGAAAGAACGAAATAACGAGGTTAGATTTTCACAAAGAGCAGTCCCCAGCATTTTTGTCAGAATTAACATGAAATAGATCCCCCCCCCCACCAATCAGAGGCACAGTATACAGAATACCCAGAGATATCCCCCAGTTAGGGACTAATGTGGACTGGTGTCGAACCAGTGGTCCCCCAGCTATGCTGGGACTGAGGCTGAATCACAGGTGTTGGGGGGGGGTAGGTGGGGGAGGCTGTTATCCAACCTTTCCAGGCAGATGGAGGACTTGACCCTCGAGCGGCCCAGGGATTTCCTGATGTGTTCAATCTGGTGTCGGGAGCCATGAAAAATCACACGGGGAATATAAGAGTCAGAAAAAAGGCACAGCATGGTACACATCCAAGCCCTGATAAGAGCCATGCTGTTGTACCTTTAAACAGAATTTGTCAATATCTGAGAGCCAACAAAAGAAAACGACAACACAGATGTAGATCCTTCCGAAGCAATTTTCTTATGACAGCATTCTTAAGAGCCCACTTAATCACCCTCTTTGGTTGTTCTTGGCAACCATCCCATCAGCTGAAATAGGTTCACTCTAAATTCTTTCAGGCTTACCTCTCTTTTGTAGTAGTCCGCGTTCTGTTCTGTAAAGAAGGAAGAAACAAAACCGTCTCTAAACATGATATAAGCCACATGTTTATGGGAGTTTTACTTGCGCAAAAATGTTCTGAGGGCACAAGGTTCATTGGTTCAGAGAGATAACCAATCAGACTGTAGAAGTGGTGGATACAGGCAACTAGAGGAGGGGGGGGGGTCAACCAATCAGATGTCTTGTTCCTGCCTCCTCTAGTTCCTTAGACCCACCTCCTCTACAATCTAATTGGTTATCTCTCTGAACCAATCATTTTTCCTTCTGCCCTCAGAACATTTTTGTGAGGGTAAAACTCCCACGAGCGAATCACATGCAAGGAATCAGACAGTAGGAATTCTGCTCACACTCAGCTCCTGGCTTTACTAAGCAGACATCCAGTCTAGAAACCATGAATAATATAGCACTATTACGAGTATGTATTGTGGGACTGCTGACGTACTTACGTTAGCATGGAAAACGAGAGCAGGAAGTGAGGAAGAAGTGAGACAGAAAGATGAGCACAACGAAGTGCTGTCACACTCACACACGAGCTTCCCTCGGATGCCCTCCCACCAAAAACACTGATTATCACTTCACTTCCTTGGGTAATTTGGGGGCCCAAGGCAACAGCCTATTCTGCCTATAGCTGCCATATATATATAGATATTAATATACATATTTTTTCTTCATGACTTTGATCTTATCTAGGCCCCGAGCGGCTCTCTTGTTTGCCCGGATCCGGTCCTGTGACTGACAGAGGCGATAAACAGCAGGTACTGGCATTACGGAAAAAATGTATATGCTTAATAAAAAGCTCAGACCAGCTGGACTCGGGAGTTGTGCCGGTTCCTTCGCTCAGGGCCTTGTTCTTGAACGCTGAATGTTCCCGGCTGCAGAAAATCAGAGGGTGAGAAATCCTTAGCTGAACTTCAGATGAAGAGTGAGCTCGTTTCTCTCAAGCAGACTGACGCCGGTCTAACGCTGCATTAATACCCCTTAGCACTACTGGTCACATTTCCCATGATGCCACTGGGTACAGCCCATGGCGACACTGCCCAGTAGGGGACAGTGTGACAGCTTTCCAAAAGGACCATTCGGTCCTGGAGGGCCAGTCGGTGACACAGTATCCATGATCAGGACTGGGGTACCCTGCTTTACAGAATAAACTAACCAAATGTCGATACTGAATGCAATCTGATTTAACATGGTTTCCTTAAATCCCAATTAAAGTGCTTCAGATCAGCTCAGGACTTAACAGCAGAGAGACTATTTGGCAAATTATTACGCTGCTATTTGCAATTACATCCATTATCTCTCCGCTAACATGCAGCATTAAGCCTGAGCCGCAGGAATAGAGGTCAGATAATGGATCCGGTATTCCGGAGGTGGGATCCTCTTCCAGCTCGTTTAAAAGGCCCAACAAGTGGGGGGGTGGTGGGGGGGGAGACGCAAACACAGCATGTCTGCATTTTAGCTTCAGGCCGTCTCCCAGTCCCTTCGCACTCCTCTCTCCCAGATCCAAGCATCACCAGTCTTAGCGATGCGTCTCGTGTTTCTCGGGCAAAGAGAAAGGAGGCAGGAAGCGGCCATTTTGTCATTTGCTGGTTTTAATCCCCCCCCCCCCCCCAGCTTCCCCCGTCCACCTGGCCGTACCAGAGTGCAGAGCGTCCCTGCCTTTTAAACACGAGCAGCACCTGACTGGGGGGCCCTACGCTGCGTGGTTTTTGGCTCAACTGTGTTTCCGTCTAATTGGCGTCAAAACGGTGGGTTTCATCAATGAAGGTGGTGTGTGGCTGAGCGGGTTGGCAGTCGCCGCCTATGACTGGAAGGTTGCCGGTTTAAATCCCACAGTCAGCAGAGTGACATCACCACTGGACCCCTGAGAGAAGTCCCTAAACCCCCAACTGCTCTAGTCTCAATAAAAGGTACATCTGCAAAATAAGCTGAATTTAGGATGTGATCCGCAGCTGCGTGGCTGCCATTCCCACCTCCTGATGCCGCCCCGGATGGGGATAATGGCCCACATAAACGCTAATGCTTATTAGCCCTGAGAGATGCTGCGCACCCAGCAGAAAGGGGCCCTAGTGACGGCCGGGATTAAGCCAGATACACACCACACTCTGCTCCTGTCCCACACTTTCATTCTCCACTCTCCTGTGTTATTCATGAACTCCAAATTACACTCAGCGAGGGTGCAATTGCTCATTCCCGCAGCCTGCTGTCCTGTCTGTCTTCTGAAAGCTCTCGTCCCACAGAACATAGGCTTCTTCCCAGCTAAGTAAATATTTCATGATCACACTGAAGCAGTAGTGGGTTATCAGGCCTGAAGTGATATATTCCTCCCCCACAAAGTATGCATGGAGACACTCTGTGTGTCTTACTTAACGAAGATAAAACTCCCCCCCCCCCCCCGTGAATTTTGCTGAGCTCAATGCTCTGGAGATGACGGAGATCGAAAATTATACCGGAAATGTTCCATATGTCCTTACAGATGTTTCCTTTGCCTTCCTTCATTGAACAAACCCGTTGTCGTGGGAGAGAACTGCACAACCCCCCAGCTCTCTGTGGGGGAATGGGACCCTGCCTATGCCTTCCTGCCAATCCTGCCAAGTTTCCCCTGTAAGTTGAAGGATCTCCTAACAGGCCTGCATGTAGATTAATGTCATACCCAGGACAAAGCAATTGCAGGTTAAGGCCCTTGCTGAAAGGCCCAACGGAGTAGAATCACTCTGGGCATTCACAGGATTTGAACCAACAACCTTCCACTTGCTTGCACAGATCCCTAGGCCCAGAGCCACCACTCTGCCCCACAACCTCAAAAAAATCCTAGAATCGCCCCCAGCCTTAGGCGATATTCGAGCTGCCAAGGTGCATTGAGTTCAGGTTTACCCAGTGTGTGCTTTACTCTAATCACAGCATACTGGGTTTTCGCCGGGGCAGATGTAGGGAGTCAGGGGTTTCGGGGGAGGTGCTTACTGGCGGTCTGTTGACGAGCCAGTAGGCCTGTTCCTGACATTCCAGCACGATGCGGTCCGCCTTGCGCCTCTGTTTGGCTGCCCTGGTAGGAGCAGAGCAGTCGATGGAGAGTCAGAAAGCATACTGGGTAATTAGCATATAGCGGTAATCACTGAACTGCAAGGTAGGGTTTTCATTTTTCTGTTTCCTTTTTCACTTAGAAATGGATTTCCGACTCTAGTGTTTAGGCTGAGGTCTGATTTAACAGATAGGAGGGAAATTATGACCACACACCATGTTACTTTTTAATTTAGGTAACATCATCATCCTCTTAATACGAGATTTATTCATCCATTCTCATCTGTCCCCTTGTGTGCATTTATGAAATTGATTTCATAGCTCGATGCGACAGTATTCCCGGGCTGGGGTGGGGTTTACCTGAGCTGCTCCTTCGCCTGCATCACCACGAAGTCCCAGGTGTGGTTGATCCGTTTGTGCAACATGTTGTAGCTGTCCTGCGGAGACGATGTTTAAATGCGACATTGCCAGGTCGCACGGCTGGCTGCGTTGCTGCATGGGTTCACGTTATGACTCACAGGCCGAACCCCTCCCAGGATATCAGCTGGCAGTGTCGGATTCACAAACCCTCTTACTGATGAGAACCTAAAATGCGTTGACCCTGACGCAACATGGCGGCAAGTTGGTGGATGTCTATGTGCGATCCTACTATGTGCATAATTGGTGGGAGGTTTTCTTACACAAAAATGTTCTGAGGGCAGAAGGAAAAATGATTGGTTCGGATAGATAACCAATCAGATTGCAGAGGAGGCAGGACCAAGACATCTGATTGGTTGCTCCTGCCTCCTCTAGTTGCTCGGATCCACCTCATGTACAATCTAATTGGTTATCTCTCTGAACCAATCATTTTTCCTTCTACCCTCATAATATTTTGTGTAAGTAAAACTCCCATGAGCATTCAGCTATCACATGATCTCATCAAGCAATGCTTCAGACCAGCGAATAAGAATAGCATTGAAATGTACATAAATAAAAATGTTCTCTTACCTTTTCATAGTCTATCAGCTGCCCTTGCTTTCTGATATTCTTCTTAGTCAAATAAATCGCTTTAGAAGAGCAAAAGAAAGACATGGCAAGAAACTGTGTTTTTCTATTATTCTAGTAAAGGGAAGTAATGATGTAATAGGCGAGCACATGATTAATAATTGGTAATCACCGTAATCTAGCTCGGAGGCTGGCCACTGCTGAGAGCTCCAGAAGTACGGAGTCTAGCAAAAAGGAGATGCTGTCATTTGAAACTATTCAGAAGCAGCGTGACAAAGGTGCTTTGTGATTTAACATGTCAGGGACAAGGCGGGTGGAAGGCATTTTGCTACTTTAACTGGCATTGGTTCTCATACATCAGTGTTTCCCAATCCGGTCCTCGGCGACACACAGATGATCCACGTTTTTGCTCCCTCCCAGCTCCCTACCAGACAGTCTACGTTTTTGCACCCTCTCAGCTCTGGAGCCCGGACCAGATTGAGAAATACTGTCCTACACGGTAATTCCGCAGTCTCTCCAACGAATAGTTTCGATATGCGTGCCCCCCCACATGGCCACCACCCTCTCGCGCTGCCCTCCATCTGAAGAAACCGTGGTTTTAGGTTACCTGGAAGCGATACGGCGTCTCGTCGGGCCGCAGGACGAGCGTCCTGGGGTCCTTTAGGGGGTAAATGTAGCCGTGCTTCACGATCAGATTCCCCACATGAAGTGCCTCTGAAAACACACAAAGTGGTCACTCATTTCCACGTAAACTACTCAAAGCTCAAACAAATCCACTACTCGTAGCCCAGATTTAGGCATAGTAATTCTCTAAATTTTTGTCAGTGGAATACAGTAGAACACACGATAACTAGAAACTGAGTAGGCATATTATATTTTATTTTACGGTATAGCAAGTAACTGGAAAAAACGTTGACATGGTGCACAGAATAAGCCGCGGGGATGGTGCATTCCTCATTGGAACTATAATTAATTACGAGTAATTGGGACTTTCCACTTTCCGGCTGCCTCCGCGGCCATTGGCAGTCAGGCGCTCCCGGGGGTTTCAGCCCGGCGCAGCAACAGCGCTGCTAGGGGGAAGCCTAGTGTTTACAGGGAGGGGTAACTGCTTACCGGGGCAACAGGTTTTTTGCCCATTCAAGTCTGTTAATGCATCTGCCATCTACTGCCTAAAAGTCCCCTCCTTTCCATTCCGACTTCTTTTCCAATCTGGGCTGTAAATCAGGGAAATCTGCTCCCTTGCTATTTAAAACCTCATCTGCATCGCCCGGGAATTCAGGACAACAGCGTCTTGCAGAAGTGCATAATGAGGGAGACGGATAGCGATATTTCTCCAGGCATGACTGACTGCCTCTGGCTATCAGCGAAGTTTGCATCGGGACTATCAAACCGTACAGCTCAGCATGCGTAGCGGCGCGACTCGGGACTGGCCTACAGATTATTTGTACTAATAGCCTCTCAGCAGAAAGATAAATAATTCAGCAGATAAATTGACGCCAGGGGAAGAAAATCCCAAAAGCTTCAGGCGAATGGGGTGTCTATGTTATGGACAAGCTCAATTCTGACATTTATTAATTCACAGGCTCAGCAATATCAATGGAACAGAACATGCTTCTGTCAGACACGTGAATTGCATATGCTTACACATAAATGCAGCTAGGCTAATCTGTTGTATGGATGACAAATTCTATTACTTCATTTGTATTTATTATTCAAAAGACTCGTTTATTTCTGTTATTTTATTACAAAAAAAAAAAACCTGATGACGTCTTTCGCCAGCAGGGGCGCCATCGTCGTCACGAAGGGAAAAAAACAATCGATTAACCTCACATAAGAGCACCAGGTAACGCTTCCCTACATACTTCTCGGCCCTACCTTCTTCCATGATGGAGTACTTCTGAATTAGCCACTCCACGATATCATTTCCTGGGAAGGCATAGCGAGGAAGGCATCTAGTTAGAGTCGAGAAATGCATTAAGCCGTCATAAATCAAAAACGCTGAACTCGATAAATAAATTACATAAATAAATATGAGCGCAAGGAGATCGATGACAGTCTTAATGCACAGGATTCCCGAAGACCGCCGATGTATGGGCTTTCCTGTGAAGGGCTTAAATGACCATTAGGACCCGGCCCCCGGGACACTGCACGGCCGGGTGTAAGACAACCCGGGCGGCACGAAAAATTATTTTTAAAAAGTAAAATATGTATCGTGCACCTGTCATCGCATGTGGAATCACTGTGATTAACAGTCTTTGATTCTTCATCTTTATCCCCATGTCGGGATCTTGCATCGCCACAATGACTTGTTCAATCTGGGATAAGAAGAATAGTCAAAATCGTGAAATCAAGGTGACGACAGACATAGTGAAAACGTTCAACCTAGTAATATAATAATTGCTTAATGTGTGATTTGATATGTAATCGTTATATTCATCATTAAATCACCGGAGAGACACACTCATATTATTTAGGCATATATATAAGTAAACTACAAGGTTTTTCCTCTGACTATCTTAACTGCACGTCAAAGACGTTATCGGATATTCCCGACTACAGACTTTCGGTTTGATCATTTATTCGCGTTATTAATTCGGCTCCTGATTACATTAAACTAAACATGCTCAGATTGTTACAACCTTTGCTTGTCGGTTATTTTTGGGATCTTTCTGGATGGGCTCAAGGCGGGGTCTGTAAGCACAAGCAAACTGCCAGCACTTTTGTTTTACATGAAAATAGTTTGATGTCGGCCTATTGCGTTATTGTCTGGCTATAATTTGGAGGCAATATTAAACAATAGGCCCATATATTGTAAATATACATGTTGTGTTGTTTTGTTGTTATCACAAACGTATAGCCTGATCATAAATTTCATGGATACCTGGATGTTGTATGTTCCATTATATTTATGAATGAATGATTTATGTGAAGTCTGGCTTAGATTCGAGAATTAATCATATAGATTAAAAAAAGTTTTCATTTAAAACTTATCTCATATAATAAAATCCTCGTCCGAACGAACATATGTCAGAATGAAAAAACATTTAAATTATTTTTGTGATGCATCAGTATCAATAGCTACAACGTCATAACAGATATAGATATAATGCGGTTCATACTTTTGAAGTTGATGCGTATCTCCCGAAAAAAATCAACTCCAGAAGAGTCCGCGTCTGTAAATGCCTGAACTTCGGAATCGATCCTACCTTTGTTAGGCGCGGCATCTGTGTCTTGCAGCTGTTCCCTTGGATAAAGATGTTAATTGTCATGCTTACAGCATCTCGATCTCCGGCGTTTGTGAAGTTGGGATTGATGCTGTCCTGTGTTTTTTTTTTCCTTCCACACTTAAGCTCTGCTTGTTACTGCCCCATAGCGGAGCGCAAGTGAAACGGACTACCGGAGATTTGCACTGTTTTTCTGTTAGTGTGTATAATCAAAATATGACTCAGTTTGGCCAGTTAGAAAAATATGATAATAGAAAAGTATTCTTTTCCTCTCACTTTTTTTTCTTGATTTAATTACCGACTTCACGTACTTACACTGTGTCCCGTTGCACGATGTAATATTGCGAAACTATGATTTTGTGGCAGTGTTTTGTAAAGGAATTTTCCGTTTAATCATCGTCTTAGTATAAAGCTATATGGTTGTTCTGGTATCAGTGGACGTACATTATGTATTTTTTCTTCTCTTGAGCACCATGGTCATGACATGAAGCTCAGTCATTGATTACTCGCAAATGTTAGTAGTCATCCGCTGTTTATCTTGAAGATGTAAAAGTAGTGCGCGTACATCTCCTCGTTAGTATAGTGGTGAGTATCCCCGCCTGTCACGCGGGAGACCGGGGTTCGATTCCCCGACGGGGAGAGTCTGCATCTTTTTGCCTCGGTCTCAAAAGGCACCAAGCTAGAACCGGCCCCGTGTTAGTGGAAACGGGGCTTGTGACTTGTACTCATGCATAATATTCTGCGGGTCGCTCAGCAGCGCAGCATATGAAACTAGACTCGGATTGTAAGTGTGTGGTTTTGATAATTGATGTATGGATGGATGGATCCTTAATAAGAGATATAAACAATAAGGTCCAGTCGCCAACTAATCATGTAAAATACGTCATAAACTCATGGTTGTTAAACCCAGAATAAAAATGAAGACGTATAACTAGGAAAGTCAACTTGCACATTTCAATTTTGGTTCGATATAATCACGTTGTCCTTAACCCTCCAGTGCAGGAGGGGACGGTAATGCGCATCGAATGTTTCCGAACCTGTGTGTGATACAACCGAGGAAGAGCCGATGACTTCGGGGGAGGAGGGGCAGGCGACTCGGAAGAAAAAGCAGCAGAACCCAATGCAGCCTGTAGCCCATTCAAAGGCCTACTGTTGGACCTCTGCTTATTTTGCAATACGTCTTTAGTACGGACTGAAAAATGTCCGATTTCGATGAGTTTGAGAAGCAGTTAAGCGAAAATCGGCAAGGTAAGTTTGGCTTTGAAGATCGGTGTATGCTCCCTGTTTTAGGGTAATAAAGTGGCCGGCGTGTCCTAGCGCCGAGGATGGTGCGGAGGGCACTTCTGCTGGTTCCGAAAAGAAAAGCGCGGCTGGGAAATCGGTGCCTTTTATCCGAGCGCTCGCCGATTCTGAAACCTGCCCGATTCTTCTTCTCCCAGCTGCCGCAGGATCCCCGAAAACTGACCGCTTTGGTAAATCAGTGACATTCTTTGCTTGGCATTGTTATAGAGATCGCTAGGCCTGCATCCATCAGTGCCCGGCGTACATAACATGGACATTTCAATGAAACGTTATTGGGGTGCACTCGATGTGAAAGCCTGCGGTTTTATTTATTTAATTATTTACCATTATACACTTGGATCATAAATTGCGACCCGCGTATTTTCATTCGCAGTAACACACTATGCATGGATGTTTGTTGCAAGCGTTATATTTTCAAGATCACGTTTAAAGTTTTATGCAAATAAAAACGACCGCGACCACTTGATTTAAAGTCCGCACTTAATAACAGTGTTAGTTACTTGGTTTTTAAATACTACGACGAGTTTTCTATATAATGATATGATTTTGTCTCTTTCCGATGCACAATAGCCTTTCCCTTGGGTCCGAAATGCTGGCCCTGTCATCCGTACAGAATAAGTCTTTCTCACACGATCGCCGTTTCTTCATGATGTATAGACTCTAAAAATCAGCCGCGTTCCCTGGAATCATAACAACTGCTTTTAGGTCGTTATTGCAAAGTCTTGCACCTGTATCTACCTTTACAGCGGATAGCAGTAACTAACAATGATGTACAGTTATATAACAATACACATATAACTTCATTAAAGTGCAGAGAATCCAGTAAACTGAATAAACTTAAGCCATACTAACGCAACTGAAATATACAACATGCGTTACAACGGAGTCGAAAGTAGGATTGATTTATGTACCTATCAAATGGCAATCTTGTCATATCAGCTCCTTATCACTAAATCACTAAAATGTCATTCGAAACGACCTGATTCGGCTAGACGAGCACTAAGTGCCGCCGTGTTTGATAAACTAGCAGTTCCAGTCATTCATATCTGCGCTCTGACTATGCCTGCGATTGCGGTAATTGGTTATTACCGATTTACGTAAGATGCATTGGCCGCTCCGTGTCTGTACTTTTGCAGCGGTGCATTACCGTAACGCTGTTATAACTGATGCATGAAGCTGATTCCTCGAGCAGCACCTGCGTTTAAATGCTTCACTGAAAACTGCACCTTCAGGGATTTATTTAAGCTTCTATATGAAGGACCTGCTGGGATAGAAAGGTGATATTTTATTGCTAGTTTAATAAAGTGCTGTCTGTCAGATTGAAACGATATTAATTACCCATCCATCGTCCAACCAGTTATCTTAGTCAGGCTCCCCTGGAGCCTATTCCAGGCAAATTCCCCATACAGAGAGCAGAGGCAAAATTCAGGCCTCCAGACTCGGAGGCGTGAGGCAACTGTACTCACCACTGTGCTCCTATATCATTAATTAGTCTGGTTATGTTTTTATTGTTTCACAACAGACTGACATTCAAGGGGATGTCCTTGTGCCCTTGAAATTATTAGCCATTGAGAGATGGGTGTGTTTGTTTCAGGAGGGTGTGATTGAATATGTGAATTGAATGGAGGTGCTTCATTCTGGTGAGGAAACTGGGGAGTTAGACCCCGTACCACATCTTGGTCTCCGTAAGTGACTTTTAAGGCATAGCGCTGGGTCAGTCAGCATCCAGCACCCCAGGGAAGTTGGTAATATGATTACTCTGTGACTCATGGGCTTCAAACCCACAACCATCCGGACACACATTCATAATCCCTCTGAGTTACACATCTTGGATTTATCGAAATGGATGGTAGGGGGGCAGTCATGTCGCTCCGCCCACCGTCTCACTGGTACCACGGTGTCGTCCCCCAGAGCGGGAGAAGGAGCGACACAAGAAGCGTAGCCGCAGCCGGTCTCTGAGCCGTGGCGAGAAGCACCGCCGCTGGAGCAAGGACTCCAGGGGGCGGAGTCACGAGAAGCGCAGCAGCAGCCGCGACCGCAAGGGTCGTGACCGACGGAGCAGCTCACGCGAGCACAAGAAGCACAGGTACCCCCCCTCACGGTCCCGGTTACAGGCACTGAAGCTGATATCTAGCATGGTTTGAGGCCTCTTAACAAGTTTCTTTCACAATCAACCAATTGGTTTCTTCGTGGTGGGAAGGGGGACTGTACCCATATTAAATTTTAACTGGCGTTTATAAGTAGCCCCCGCCATAGCGATGGGACCTCAAAGCCAGCCTAAAAAGTGGCGCATGGTCACACCCTCATGACCTTAAACTGCCTGCGATCCAAAGTTAAATGTAAACATTCTGCCATCTGTTTGTTTTTGCCAGATTCTGAGTGTTTACACTGTATTGTTTGGGGAAAACAACCTTCTGTTTTGTGTTTGGGCAGCTACTCTCCTCGGAGAAGCCGTAAGAAAAGGACATACAAGTACTGGGATGTTCCCCCTCCGGGATTCGAGCACATCACCCCCATGCAGTACAAGGCAATGCAAGGTTTGGATGCGACGCTTCCATGTGTGCTAGTTCAGTATTGCAAGGTTATGGTATATTGGTTGCAATGAAAGCATTTATTCTGGAGTGCCCTCCTCCCCCCTGCTGGTCAAAGAGGGAATAACACTTGGGATGATTTCAGACAGTGTGAAGAGAGCTTAAACCTAGGGGTTAGAAGCAAATGAAGGCGACGATCCGGATGTTCTGGCCGTCCCTGGTTGGGGTCTTGAAGCCCTTTCTCCTCCCCACAGCTGCAGGGCAGATCCCCACGATAGCTTTACTGGCAACATCCACCACCAGCGGCGTGGCAGTGACGCCCACCCAGGTGCCGATGGTCGGCAGCCAGATGACCCGGCAGGCCAGGCGGCTTTATGTCGGCAACATCCCCTTCGGCCTGACGGAGGTGAGTCCAGGCAAAGTCCCGCGTTGCCTTCTGTCATGCATACTGGTGTCATGTGTAGCTCAGTGAGTTAGGACACTGAGCCGGTCACAAGAAGGTTGTTGGTTCAAATCCCTTGGGCAGCAGAGTGATTTCACCATTGGGCCCCCGAGCGCAGCCCTTAAGCACTATTTGCTCTAGGAACTGTCTGGTCCTGCTTCTTCAATGAAATGTATGTTGCTTTGGATGAAAGTGTCCGCAAAATAAATAGATAAATGTACTAGACTTGTCAGTCATTTTTTTTCTCGTTTGCCTGTTTTGATGTCTTCAGACGTCTGCCTGTCTTCATTCAGTGTGTCTGCCTGTCTTTTTAGGAGGCCATGGCGGATTTCTTCAATACCCAGATGCGATTGGCTGGCTTATGTCAAGGTCCCACCAATCCCGTCCTCGCTGTTCAGATAAACCAGGACAAGAACTTTGCCTTCCTTGAAGTAAGAGTCTTTCCTGCCTAATGGCTGCTGTGTCCAGGCGGAGACCGCAGCCTTCCCTGATTAACGACGTTCTTCGTTCTGCCCTAGTTTCGGTCCGTGGATGAGACCACGCAGGCAATGGCCTTCGACGGCATCATTTTCCAGGGTCAGTCGTTAAAAATCAGGCGGCCCCACGACTATCGCCCCCTGCCTGGCATCTCAGAGCAGCCCGCCTTCCACGTACCAGGTCCGTTTTGCTTGTCGCCGTCATAACCTTAATCTTTATTTACCTTTGAAGAGCCGATCGGCAAGGCCAGTTTTTTGTACTCGTTACGGACTGACTGTCCTTCGCAAGCTGCGGATGTCTTGTCATATAAAGAGGGAGACTTTCACTTTTATTTACTTAATGTTGTAAATATTTAGCAGACAGTTTTATCCAAAGTGAAGAATGTTTTTTTTTTTTTTTTTTTTTTGAGAAATCAGGGTCAGCCTGTCCCTAGAGCAAACTCGCCGGCCCAGTGGTGTGATCACCAGTGATGTGAACCAGTGATCTTCTGATGATAACGCTGGCATCCTAACCAGCTGAGCCACACACACACACACACAGCTCAGTCACTCACTTCTTACTGTTAACATAGGGGTGTTGTGTGGCTCTGTGATGTTTGCCCATGAAAAGAAGGTTGCTGGTTGGCAGGGTTGGCAGAGTGATTTCACCACTGGGCCCTTGAGCAAGGACCCTAACCCCCAAATTGTTCTAGGGTTGCTGGCTCCTATTCTAGTTAAAAATTCTGGACACACCTACTGAAAATGACTTGTTTTTCAGCAAGATAATGACCCAAAGCCCACCTTGAAGGTTATGCAAGTAGCTTATTACCTTGTGAACTAGGAAAGAGATGGTCCCCACAGCCCCCCAACCTAAACTCTATAGAGCTGGTTTGGGATCAGTTGGATGAGAGTAAGAGTAAGGTAGCCAGCTTGCGCGCAGAACTTGTGGAAACTCGAGGACTGTTGGAGAAACGGTCCAGGTGGGTACATATGTTAGCTGGTTGAGTCCGCAATGCTGTCATCGAAGCCAATGGCTCCTATTTTGAAGAGACAAAAATTTTGTCTTTGCAGTACTTCATATGCATAACTTCCATGCCCAAAGGCCTTTTACTATAAGGTGAATAACAGCTAAAATAGAGACAAATGCATTAAGAGCAGGTGTGTCCATACTTTTGACTGGTGCTGCATGTGTCAGCATCTCCCATGGAGAGCAAGATGGGAGAGACAAAAAACAGTCGTCAAACTGCCCCAGTATTTAGGTATTTTTTTGCTGGAGTTACATTTATCTGATATTATATAGGAGATAACGACGTCATACTGATTTGAAGTTGGCTTATTTCACTCGCGCCGTTTGCTCGTGGTCATTATCCGGCATGTTGACGGTTTGCTGTGATCGGCCGGCTTTGGGCGCCGTGCCGCTCTGTCTGCAGGGGTCGTCTCCACCGTGGTTCCAGACTCGCCACACAAGCTCTTTGTCGGAGGCCTGCCCAACTATCTCAGTGACGATCAGGTACCCCGCCCTCAGTCTCTGTCGCCGGGGAGCCGACCCACAACCCTCCTGTGTTTCTGTCCCACTGCTGCACGTGGAACTCAAGCAGGCATGCACACACACGCACACGCACGCACGCACGCACGCGCACGCACATACATACATAAAATAAACACTCGTCTCTGTGTAACTGATTAGTAGGAAAAGAAAGCCTGTCAAAGTTACCTCACCGCTTAAAATTCATTACAAGATACTGGGGGGTCAAATGTCAGCATCATGTTTAAAGCTAGCTGCTGAAAATAGCCGCACATTTGAGGTTTTTTTTTTTTTTTTTTAAAGATATTCATGGGATTTATTAAACATTTATTAGACATGTAGGTAATGAGTTGACAGTTACATTACGCTCATTGTTTATCCAGCTGTAAATTATGAAGATATTGAGACCCCGCTAATGTAAAAGGTACGTTTCCCAAAACCTCATGTTATCGACTTGCATAGTTGGAACCATTCAGTTGTTATCTAATGTTGTTAGCAAATAACCTTATTAGCAACAAAGGCTTTGGGAAACGTGCCTTACAGCTGGCGGCTTGCCAAACCAGTCACGTAGCCAGTCCCTGTGCTGCCTGTTGCTGGGTACCCTGGAATATTTGTATATCGGGTTAATTGCTGAGTGTTAGTCGGATGAATCAGCCGCGTCGTTTTGCTGCATGAAAATTTAAAATCGAGTCATCTGCGCGTCACCTAACTGACGAATACCTCCACATTGCCGTACACCTGTGTTTGCCCAATCCCAGTCCTCGGGGAACCGCCGACTGTCCACATTTTCGCTCCCTCCTAGCTCCCAGCCAATCAGGAACACCGAATACCTGGTACAGGTGTGCTGAGAGGAAGCAAAAACGTGGACTGACCGGGGGGGTACCCCCGAGGACTGGGCTGGGAAACACTACCATAGACTGTGCTTGAAATGTGGGGGAGATCGACCAAGTCCCCAAACGCTTCAGTATTCGCAGACGTGCCGTGTCTCACGTCCATGTCCGCACACTGAGAACGATGACTTCACATCCCGTTAACAGCGATGGGGAGCTGCGGAAGAATCGTTCCCTACATTGCTGTGTCGCTCGAAAGGCAGAAAATACTTCGGACCTTTTTCCCGGTGAACGATTATCAGCTTCACTGGAGTTTTCACATCGTGCCCCATGCCCTATTCTGTTATGACGTCAGTGATGGATAATATTACCATAACAACATGCACAGATGAGGTCGTCTTACTCTGAAAGTGTTGAAAGGGTCACATTTTAGACATTTTCTACTTCTCATTAGCATCTTTTATGATTTTTTTTTTTTCTTCCTATATCGCCACCCCACTGAAATCGGCCCATTATAGACATAATCCATACAGGCATTTAATAGTTTACCTATTTATTTTGCAAAAGTTAATCGCAAAACGTTTTGCGTCCACCCCTGCATTGTAACATTTTGAGCTCCGGTGTCCCACTCACTTTAGCCTAAACTGTTAAAAATGGCAAGACTCAGCCCACAAGATAGTGATCGCGGTTTCAGTGAAAGGTAAGTGAGAAGTGCAGTCAGTTTGTTTTTCTTTGATTTTTTTCCTCCTTTTCGGATTGTCATCGTAATCTTTCTTATCCAGTGTGAGTCACATGTAATCCAAGTCAAGAGGAAGGCTGTACCAAAGCAGCACTGGGGGGAGAGAGTTTGAATCCAGCAGAACTGTTAATGTATTTCACGTCAAAGCCAGTAAATGTGCCATAGACAGGTGAAATGGAAACCGCTGCTTGTATCCTGG
Organism: Brienomyrus brachyistius; assembly: GCF_023856365.1. NCBI lineage: Eukaryota > Metazoa > Chordata > Actinopteri > Osteoglossiformes > Mormyridae > Brienomyrus > Brienomyrus brachyistius. The sequence continues at coordinate 165,463 of NW_026042376.1, read as the reverse complement.
TGTTTACATTTTTTTTGCAGTCCCTGCTACCGCTTTGATACTTACAGCTCTTTCATTTTTGTTCCCCACTTTGTCCCCAGCTAGGGGCCTGTAAGATCGTTAAGTCTTCGCTCATAATTTGTTCAGTAGTACTGACCTACTGCTGCCATGCCAACATGTAACACAAGGCAAGTAAGACATTCCGTCCCTCGCACGGATATCCTCCCTGTCGACGGCCTGCCCCTGTGGGGGGGCTCTGTCCTGGAGTGCTCTTAAGCATATGGGGTCCTTTTTTTGGGGGTTGAAGGCTGGGGAGAGACTTATTATGCTGATCACAGGGTATAAATTTGATTTTTTTTTTTTTTTTGCCCCTAAGAGAAGGTAGGAGGTAGCGCCCTCTTGTGGCTGCCAGTGTCCCAGGTGACTCCTTTCTGAAGTCAGTGGTTAATGCGGCTTTACAGTAGATTCCTGTAGAATAAGTGAGGAATGATGTTAGCAGAGCTATTTCGTCCTGTTTGGCTTCAAGCCGTGGCCCCTTTAGCAGGACCCTGTGGCGGCTCTTAGCTTTACCTGTGAGTTTATCTCCTGTAGGCTTTGTCCCTCTAATTAACTGCACCAATGTGGTTCTTGGTTTTAAGAACAGGAAGTCAGTGATTCGGCTGGGTTTGTGTTCTGCCGAGTCGCCCCCCCCCCCTCCACATTGTATACATGGAACACTTAACATATAATTAGCTGTTTTTATTTAGTTTTTTTTTTATATACCATCTAGCTTAATTATTGTGGCCCTTAAAATCAGATGCAACTCGGTCCATATTTCAAAATTCGTAGTTGGAATTATCAGAGAACTTGATTAGGAATTCAGTTGTGTTGTATATGCTGTAGGATGGGGGGGGGGGAATCTGTGTTATCATTCATTGACAAGAATCAAAATAGTTACTTTTGTACGCTCCCAGTAAGTAAGTCATGCAGAAAGGGCACAGGGGGCTTTGAGCTCTAGTGTTGCACCGTAATGTCGAGCCACTTGTCATAAAGCCATTTTCCTGATGTCTTCACTGTTTCCTCATGTCGTTTTGCAAAGTTTAACATGCTGCTTCTCCCACAGTTAAGATTAGCATTTCTAGCGAGGTGCCGTGCCTGGACTGTCGGGCTAATCGCCCCCCCCGCGTCTCCTCCTCTTGCCCAGGTGAAGGAACTCTTGACGTCGTTCGGACCTCTTAAGGCCTTCAACCTTGTGAAGGACAGTGCCACGTCACTGTCTAAGGGTTATGCTTTCTGTGAATACGTGGACATCAGTGCCACTGACCAGGTGCGTGAGGTGGGGCAGCAGCTGGAAGGTCTGGGGTGACTCGGGGCTTCCGGATGGAATTGCTGACGCTTGTGTGGGATGCATCCCGCAGGCCGTGGCTGGACTCAATGGCATGCAGCTCGGAGACAAGAAGCTCATCGTCCAGCGGGCAAGCGTGGGGGCTAAGAATGCCAACGCTGTGAGTATTTGCCCTCGGCTGCCGCCTTTCTGATGTCCTAAACCCAACTTGGTTCCTGGGTGCCTCCCAGGAAGCTTAATGCCCCTATTTCTTGGGTTTATTTGGGTCCATGTAAATTTCTCGCTGTTACTCGAGACGATTGGACGATCAGGGGGTATCTGACACTCTTGTCGCCCCCCGGGACAGACGGCCATCATCGAGACGCCGGTGACGCTGCAGGTTCCAGGGCTGCAGCGGCTGCAGAGCTCCGGCATGCCCACGGAGGTGCTGTGCCTCCTCAACATGGTCATGCCCGAGGAGCTGGTGGACGACGAGGACTACGAGGAGATCCTGGAGGACATCCGGGAGGAGTGTTGCAAGTACGGCAACGTGCGCTCCATCGAGATTCCGCGGCCCGTCGATGGCGTGGAGGTGCCTGGCTGTGGCAAGGTGGGACCCGTACTCTCCTGTACCAGTGGCAAAAAGAAGACCTCTGTAGGCACTAAACACAGGCTCATGGGAGCATTTCTTGCACAAAAGTGTTTTGAAAACGGAATAATTTTTTGTGTAAGAAAAACAATCTGATTGGCTCAGATAGGCGACGGACAATCTGATTGGCTCAGATAGGCGACGGACAATCTGATTGGCTCAGATAGGCGACGGACAATCTGATTGGCTCAGATAGGCGACGGACAATCTGATTGGCTCAGATAGGCGACGGACAATCTGATTGGCTCAGATAGGCGACGGACAATCTGATTGGCTCAGATAGGCGACGGACAATCTGATTGGCTCAGATAGGCGACGGACAATCTGATTGGCTCAGATAGGCGACGGACAATCTGATTGGCTCAGATAGGCGACGGACAATCTGATTGGCTCAGATAGGCGACGGACAATCTGATTGGCTCAGATAGGCGACGGACAATCTGATTGGCTCAGATAGGCGACGGACAATCTGATTGGCTCAGATAGGCGACGGACAATCTGATTGGCTCAGATAGGCGACGGACAATCTGATTGGCTCAGATAGGCGACGGACAATCTGATTGGCTCAGATAGGCGACGGACAATCTGATTGGCTCAGATAGGCGACGGACAATCTGATTGGCTCAGATAGGCGACGGACAATCTGATTGGCTCAGATAGGCGACGGACAATCTGATTGGCTCAGATAGGCGACGGACAATCTGATTGGCTCAGATAGGCGACGGACAATCTGATTGGCTCAGATAGGCGACGGACAATCTGATTGGCTCAGATAGGCGACGGACAATCTGATTGGCTCAGATAGGCGACGGACAATCTGATTGGCTCAGATAGGCGACGGACAATCTGATTGGCTCAGATAGGCGACGGACAATCTGATTGGCTCAGATAGGCGACGGACAATCTGATTGGCTCAGATAGGCGACGGACAATCTGATTGGCTCAGATAGGCGACGGACAATCTGATTGGCTCAGATAGGCGACGGACAATCTGATTGGCTCAGATAGGCGACGGACAATCTGATTGGCTCAGATAGGCGACGGACAATCTGATTGGCTCAGATAGGCGACGGACAATCTGATTGGCTCAGATAGGCGACGGACAATCTGATTGGCTCAGATAGGCGACGGACAATCTGATTGGCTCAGATAGGCGACGGACAATCTGATTGGCTCAGATAGGCGACGGACAATCTGATTGGCTCAGATAGGCGACGGACAATCTGATTGGCTCAGATAGGCGACGGACAATCTGATTGGCTCAGATAGGCGACGGACAATCTGATTGGCTCAGATAGGCGACGGACAATCTGATTGGCTCAGATAGGCGACGGACAATCTGATTGGGTCAGATAGGCGACGGACAATCTGATTGGGTCAGATAGGCGACGGACAATCAGATTGGCTCAGATAGGCGACGGACAATCAGATTGTCCGTCGCCTGTCTGAGCCAATCAGATTGTCCGTCGCCTGTCTGAGCCAATCAGATTGTCCGTCGCCTGTCTGAGCCAATCAGATTGTCCGTCGCCTGTCTGAGCCAATCAGATTGTCCGTCGCCTGTCTGAGCCAATCAGATTGTCCGTCGCCTGTCTGAGCCAATCAGATTGTCCGTCGCCTGTCTGAGCCAATCAGATTGTCCGTCGCCTGTCTGAGCCAATCAGATTGTCCGTCGCCTGTCTGAGCCAATCAGATTGTCCGTCGCCTGTCTGAGCCAATCAGATTGTCCGTCGCCTGTCTGAGCCAATCAGATTGTCCGTCGCCTGTCTGAGCCAATCAGATTGTCCGTCGCCTGTCTGAGCCAATCAGATTGTCCGTCGCCTGTCTGAGCCAATCAGATTGTCCGTCGCCTGTCTGAGCCAATCAGATTGTCCGTCGCCTGTCTGAGCCAATCAGATTGTCCGTCGCCTGTCTGAGCCAATCAGATTGTCCGTCGCCTGTCTGAGCCAATCAGATTGTCCGTCGCCTGTCTGAGCCAATCAGATTGTCCGTCGCCTGTCTGAGCCAATCAGATTGTCCGTCGCCTGTCTGAGCCAATCAGATTGTCCGTCGCCTGTCTGAGCCAATCAGATTGTCCGTCGCCTGTCTGAGCCAATCAGATTGTCCGTCGCCTGTCTGAGCCAATCAGATTGTCCGTCGCCTGTCTGAGCCAATCAGATTGTCCGTCGCCTGTCTGAGCCAATCAGATTGTCCGTCGCCTGTCTGAGCCAATCAGATTGTCCGTCGCCTGTCTGAGCCAATCAGATTGTCCGTCGCCTGTCTGAGCCAATCAGATTGTCCGTCGCCTGTCTGAGCCAATCAGATTGTCCGTCGCCTGTCTGAGCCAATCAGATTGTCCGTCGCCTGTCTGAGCCAATCAGATTGTCCGTCGCCTGTCTGAGCCAATCAGATTGTCCGTCGCCTGTCTGAGCCAATCAGATTGTCCGTCGCCTGTCTGAGCCAATCAGATTGTCCGTCGCCTGTCTGAGCCAATCAGATTGTCCGTCGCCTGTCTGAGCCAATCAGATTGTCCGTCGCCTGTCTGAGCCAATCAGATTGTCCGTCGCCTGTCTGAGCCAATCAGATTGTCCGTCGCCTGTCTGAGCCAATCAGATTGTCCGTCGCCTGTCTGAGCCAATCAGATTGTCCGTCGCCTGTCTGAGCCAATCAGATTGTCCGTCGCCTGTCTGAGCCAATCAGATTGTCCGTCGCCTGTCTGAGCCAATCAGATTGTCCGTCGCCTGTCTGAGCCAATCAGATTGTCCGTCGCCTGTCTGAGCCAATCAGATTGTCCGTCGCCTGTCTGAGCCAATCAGATTGTCCGTCGCCTGTCTGAGCCAATCAGATTGTCCGTCGCCTGTCTGAGCCAATCAGATTGTCCGTCGCCTGTCTGAGCCAATCAGATTGTCCGTCGCCTGTCTGAGCCAATCAGATTGTCCGTCGCCTGTCTGAGCCAATCAGATTGTCCGTCGCCTGTCTGAGCCAATCAGATTGTCCGTCGCCTATCTGAGCCAATCAGATTGTCCGTCGCCTATCTGAGCCAATCAGATTGTCCGTCGCCTATCTGAGCCAATCAGATTGTCCGTCGCCTATCTGAACCAATTTTTTGTGTTTGTGAAAACGGGTCTTTAATCGGGGAAACGGAGCGGGTAGAGCAGGACGGAACGCAGGCATTGACAAACTACAATGACGGACAGGGCAAACAGGTAAGACCAGAACTTAAAATAGGTCATGACTAATCAAAGTAATCGGGCAAAGCAGGAGACGATCAGGGAAGCACACGTGGGTAATCAGGGGGCGTGGCACACACGAGGAGCGGACAAGCCGGGCATATATGTATATCTATATAAAACCTCATTAATGAGGGACAGGGAACAGAACGGACAGACAGAACTGGCACAGGGGAAGGAGCCAGGACAAGACTTGACATAAAACAGGAAAGGCAGAGAAACAGATCAGAAAGGGGGACACGGAGGGAACAGGCAGGACAAAAGGACCGGGAGTGAACGAAGGGAACATCGGGGAAAGAGGAGCAGAAGCCAGAGGGACGAGGGACAAAGAGAGGAGGGACAGAGACAGGAGGAACAAAGCGAGGGGGAGCAGAGGCAGGAGGGACAAAGACGGGAGGCCAGGGAGAGAAGGAGGGGGAACCAAGAGGAGCCCGAGGGAGACCCAGCGGGCGACGGGAGGCAGCCGGAAGGGCTGCAGGCGGCCGGGAGGCCGGAGCCGGAGGGGCCGAGGAGACGGGGTGAGGGACAGACGCAGGGACGAAGGAGGGAGTCGGAGGGGAGACCAGGGAAGGGGACGAAGGAGCTGGAAGGGACCCTGGCGAGGGCAAGGAGAGAGGGGGAGCCGCAGCAGACGGCGACGTCCTCCGACACGCCAGAGCGGGAGGACCAGCAGGCGAATGAGGAGCCGCCGTCGGGGGGCCCGCAGGCAACCGATAAGACGCCGGAGGAGGGACCGAGGCAGGGCGACGAGGCCGCGGAGGGGGACCCGCAGACGACAGCCGACCCGGAGGGCCAGGACCCGCAGGCGCCGACCAAGCCCTAGCGCCGGCGAGGGAGGGCGAGCCAGGGGGCTGGGCGGGTGGGACCCCAGCCGTGCGTCTGTGTCCTCTCCCCTTATGGGACACAGACATAAGGACCCGTGGCCGGGGTCGGGCTCGTCGGGGTGAGGGTACCAGAGTCACAGGGGGAGAAGGGACTGGAGTGGGGCCAGGGACTGGAGCTGCAGGCTGCAGAGGGGGCGCCTGCCCGGGAGCTGCAGGCAGGGAAAGCGCCTCGGACGTGGGCGCGGTAGCTGCAGGCAGCGGAGACGGCTGCTCGGGCTCTGGGGCCGCAGGGGGCACTTATTTTATTATATAAAATAAGTGTCACACAACCGGGGTGACATGCCTTGCCTGCTTGTGGGATGAGGAAGACTCAGGGACTGGAAATGGGATTAAAACTGAAGATGTGCTCATTCCTTTGTGTATTTACAAATTTTCCTTCCGTCAGACATGAGGAGTTTGCTGCTATATTTGGCACTAATAGAGATTCTGATGCTGCTATTTTTATTGTCTATTAGTTTGTTATTATTTACAAGTTCTGTTGTGTTTTTGCATTTTTCTCTTCTGGTTAATTAACTGCTGTCTGATTGCTGTGAAGTATGAGTGTGGTGAGTAAGACTCAGGGACTGGAAGTGGGATTACAACTGAAGATAACATGCTTATTCCTTTTTGTATTGTTTACAAATTTCCTTCCGTCAAACATGAGGAGTTTGCTGCTATATTGTGCACTAACAGAGATTCTGATGCTGCTATTTTTATTGTTTATAAATGTGTTATTGTTTCCAAGTTGAGTATTCAATAAATGCTAAATTGAGAAATTTTGTGTATCGTTTGTTATTATTAGTGTGATATTTTACCATGCAAATAGAGGGGAAAACGTCCAATTATCGGCCAAAAAAAATCAGCAGCATATATCGGCCATCGCCTGACCCTGACTCCTAAATATCGGCATCGGCTATTGAAAAACCCATATCGGTCGACCTCTAGTAACAGTACATTCTGTCCAATTCATCCATCGAGTTAAGTCACACACCCACTTGAGGGGGCACTCCGGCAGACGTGAGGATGGGGATGTTCTTTCCGCTATAACATCCACTGCAGAAGTACATCTCGCTCCTGTTCACAGGGCTTACTTCAATGATGAAGCAGGGCTGGTTGTCTGGACAAGTGAAGTTGTCCTGCTGCTGGGTCTCGGTGCCGTTTTTCCACCTAAGCTTGAAGGTGGAAATGTGTTCCAACTTGGTCCCTGGGACTGCAGCATAGCCAAACATCGCGAGCAGCGTCGGCCACACCCACCACCAGAACCATCACACCGTCCTATACACATAAAGAAGAACTAAAACATAGAGTGTTGTGACAATCTATGCGTTAATGTTTGGCAGCATAGGTGATTCGTTAAAATTATACCGAAGAATGGAAAATGTGATATTTAGAATATTTTTTGCCATTTAGTAGCTAATTTAAGCACTTACCCAATGCCTCAATTTGTTTTAGGTCAGTAATGTCTGAGCCAAAAGAATGAATGTATGAATTTAATACAATTCACCCACTCCCACCCACACACAAATCTGAAATTCAATTTATTAAGACACTTCTTAAACATTAGTGCATTAACAAAAAAGGAAAATCTTAAGAGATTCAGTAGGATTTTCTATGTTAGACTTAAGTTAATAGTTCAATAGTTTTTATATATTTCAGTATACCAATTTGACTTTAATGTTGAAACAGATGCTAAAACATGGAATAATTTCATAACTAGAGAAACATGTTATTCACAAACACTAGCAAAGGTAGCTTATAGTTAAACTTACTTAAGTCAGCAAGTCAGGCTACAGTGTGTAAGAATTGTCGTAAACGATAATTTGTCTCAGTCTTACATGACAGAATAAGTAAACAGAAAATATAAAATGGCTGAAACAGCATCATTAACGCCAGCTACAGTAGAGGCGCAGAAAAGGTGTCATGACTGAAGTATTCCCAAACTTTGGAAGACCGCATGCGAGCCTTTTTTGCCGCGTGTTTCTCCAGAGGCTCCGGAGCTCCGCTGGTTGACGCAGCCAAGTTGGCTCATGTGCAGGGGGACAAGCGGCAAATTTCTTTTTTGCAGGGTGGTAGGTGATGTCTCATTAATATTTCTGAGAGAAGTGCTACATGATTGGCCAGTGCATGCCTTACAAAATGGTGCGGCACTGCATCCAAGCCTGCGGCACTCAGAGTCACAAATACAGTGGAAACCATTTGTAGTAATTACGTCTGTCTGGCTGATTTCCAACTAATTGATATTTGTATATTTATTACATGAATATAAGGTAATATAAGGTAATAGAAGAGGTATTTAATGGTTTTCCGTCTGAGGAATTTGCAAAAAACTGCAGTGCATGATGGGTCGGATCTAAAGGCTGCCTAACGTCCTCATCTGTAGGACGACTTACATCAAGACTAGGAAGGTGCATAATGTTCATGCCTGGTTGCGTTTGTTGGTCCAGAAAGTAATTCAATTTCGCCATGTAGGTTACGTTCTTAAAAACTGCTTGGAATATAGCCCGATTATATGCTGTGGGCCTTTTAATTTCTTTGTTTACCAGGTAGGCTACCTTCTTTAAACTGCGTTTTGTTAGACTACATATTTAGGGAGGTCTTTATAAATTTATTGTAGTCTTTATAAATATGTACATAGTTTAGCCTAACCCAGCCACTTAAGGGAGCAAGCCAGCTCAACTAGGTGTCGGTCCCAAGCCCGGATTAATGGGGAGGGTTGGCGTCAAGAAATAAAGAGACTGTATCTTCACTGCATGACTGATGTCAAAATGTGTGAAATATGTGGTTGTATAAATAAATTCATTAAAGTAGGTTAATGATTCTGTGCTGTCTAAATTGTATAGAAAATTTCTACATATAGCCAAACAAATCTCCTCCTGTTTGAAAAGGCATAGAAAAAGCAATTTAGCCACTAAAACTTTACAGTTTTTGTGAGGGACAGTCGAATTCTCTCGTTAAGTTTTTTGTGATCCTGCACCTACACTTTGCCGGCCCCAGGAGGATGGGCTCCCCCTTTGAGTTTGGTCCCTCCCAAGGTTTCTTCCTTCTTGGGAGTTTTTCCATGCTATCGGCGCCTATGGCTTACTCACTGGGGGCTTTGGGTGGGCATGATATAAAGCAAAGCATTTTCCCTTCCAGTTTCCTCCTCTGGTCCACATTGCAGGACCATCAGCCATCAGAAACAGCCCAGACAGTCTCCTTCAGCTTCTTTAGTGTCCTTGGAAGCCAAGGCAGTTTTAGATCTGAGAGGAGGTTTATCAGAAGGACACATATTACGTCGTTTGTCCTGAAATGTAACATGGGGAGGAAAAGTTAAGCGGTTTAGTCAGATTGGAGTCGTTTATTCAGCAGTGGCAGCGCCAGTGACTTAATGCTACAGGTGCTATAGGGGAGTGAGATTATTTAGAGCGGGTGCTTTAGCTTTTCAGCTTATGTAGATGCTGTATAGAAGCACACAGCACGATAAGCTACAGCATGGATAAAATATGATAAAATATGAAATTCTAACGTCTAGCTCACAGAGCCTCTATGTGTACTTTGAAGAAAAAATACACTACAAGTATGCTATAAAAACCGCAAAAATGTCTTACACAATATACAGATTTTACAGATAGTTAAAGAAAAAATGAAACCAATATTTTGGGGGTGCTGTGGGGGTACTATGGTCATTGGAGGAGGAGCTAGAGCCCCCCCCCCAAGCTTTTCCCTGGTGCTGCCACTGTTGTTCAGATTAAAAGTAACCTTGTCATTAATAAACAGTACTCTGATCAAATTTTTGCATGTACAAACACAATCAAAGTTTAACCACATGTTTAGACACAATTCACACACCTGTTACATTTCCATAATGCTAAGACTCTCTACACTTACTTCATCCACTTTCTTGTTTGGTACACAGTCAATTGATGGATGTGTAAGATTATTACCAGACCGTCTGCTGCAAACTCTACAGTTAATGAATGGCTGCAAAAACACACAGACACACAAAAACAGTATTTAAAGAGTGGTGGGCAATAAATACAGTGAGAGAAGGTGTAGTAAAGATATATCTAAAGATTTAAGGCAGAGCTGCTGGACTGCAGGGTTTAATGACACAGAACAATTTTAGAGGAAAGAGCTTCCAAAGCAGGGTCACCTTAAGGCTATATTATACAAAGCAAGTTCATCTAAAAGTATGAACAACAAATCCCGTTTAACTGAACACTGCTCTGTATTAAAATACTGTCCTCCGATCAAGCTAAGTGGTCCTGTAGTTCACTATTTAAATAGGTAAATTTAAAGGGTAATTCACACTGCGCATCTACCCTGCTCTGACCAGATTTAATTGCCCTTTCACCACAAAACACCACACTGCCATTTAAGGCTGATTTCAACTGCCTGGTAATCCAGCCTTTAAGCCTGTAAACCTACTAAAATTTGAGAATAAGGTGATGGAACTGGCTGTTTGAGGCCACCTATCTATTTGTTACTTTATTGTTGGCTAACTTTCCTCCGCAGGGCATCAAAAAAGTTAACATGAACCTAAATTAATTTGCTAACTGATATGTCCAATGCTCACAGTCACAGTGACTCTTTACTTACCCTCTTGTCCATGAAAATACAGTCAGCCCGATGGTCTGTTGCAGTTGACTTTGGACATTTTGTTGCTCTCAAGAGAATCTCAATGTCAATGTATTCACTGCTGATCTAAATCACATAAACACGTTATATACAAAATTGCCTACAACTGTTTTAAAGGCAATATAACAAACAATAATCACCCAAAAAATGGCAAACTGTCACAGACTTGACTGCAGCAGATTCAGAGAGAAACTGTGAGAAGGTAAAATTGACCAGGGCTGAGATATACAACCATCACTTTCATTGTGAAGAGACATTAAGCATCATATGCATTGAAATTAAAACATCAAAATCAATGTGATTCTCATTAGTTCAGCTTGCAGATGATGAAAGTTTCACACTTTTGTAAACACTTTCTCAGCAGTTACCTTCGGACGGCCCTGGATGTTATAGAAATTCATGTGCTGACGGGTTCCTTGATGAGCATTTTCGACTGCGAGTTTAATGGCCGTCTTGTAGAGTGCAGGGAGACTGTGGTAATCTTGCTGGGCCTCTGTGGAGATAAGCAGAGCTCCATAAGCCAAAACCAGAACCAGCAGGCGGGTCATCTTCCTCTCAGCTTTGAAGGGAGAAGCAGGACTGAGGACACTGATCTGTGGTCCCCTTATCCAGCACGTCCAGGGGCGTGTCCTTCACCCGAAACAAACAGACCTTTGAACAACATTGGAAAACTCTTCAGGATGAATCGAGGCAGGTGGTCAAGTGGGTTTATTGTTATTTCAGCAATATACACAGTACACAGTGAAAGGAAACATTGTTCCTCCTGGACCACGGTGCAAGACAAAGAAGAAAAACAGAAACAACACAAGATGACACAAGTGCGGGCAAGATAGAACTATACAGAGTGAAAGGAGCACAAACAGAGGGAGAAAGTGCAAGATAAACACAAGAGCAACAATACAATACTACAGGACAAGACAGCGCAGTCAAGAACACAGAGTGCAGCCAGAGCTAACCTGAATAGGGGCATCAAGGTTGCCAGGCAGGCAGAGAAACAGAAAATAGAGGTCTACTTCACATACAACAACCCACAGTGGGTGTGGCAGGGAATACAACACATTACAAACTTCAAAGGCAACAACACCGTCACTGTTAACAGCAACGCCCTTTTAGCAAAGGAGCTAAACAGCTTCTTTGCTCGTCTGGAGGAACACAGAGCAGACATAGCCACACTGCCCCCTCCCCCAATCTCCAGCACTCACAGACTCCCTCTGCAGGAACACCACGCGAGAAGGCACATTGCATCTCTAGGTGTGTGGAGTTTAAGACAAGGCAAGTGATGCTACGATAACATAATTCCTTGGTAAGACCCCACCTAGAATATTGTGTGCGGGTTTGGTTACCATACCTTAAGAAGGACATTGCTGCCTTGGAAAAGGTGCAACGTAGGGCAACGAGAATGATTCCTGGTCTTAGAGGAATGTCTAATGAGGAGAGGTTAGCTGAGCTGAATCTGTTTAGCCTCGAGCAAAGGAGACTAAGGGGGGACATAATCCAGGTGTTTAAGATTCTAACAGGTCTGGATGCTTTTCAGCCAAATGACTATTTCAATGTTAGTTTAAATACCAGAACTCGTGGCCATAAGTGGAAATTAGCTGGAGAACATTTTAAAACGAATTTGATGAAGCATTTCTGTACACAGCGTGTAGTTAGAGTATGGAATAGTCTTCCTGTTATTGTAACACAAGCTAAAACCCTGGGTTCTTTTAAATCAGAGCTAGATAAGATTTTTTGCAAAATTGCTTGCATTGCAGAACAGTATTTTCCCTTTTAAGGTTACTCATTTTAAATCTGGTCATTGCATTTTCATGATTACATTGTTTGTGTCCACTCCGTTATTTCGTGTTTATTGTTTGTTAGGTGTAATGTCTGTCTTATGTTAGTTATAGGAATAAATGCATGTCTTTTACACAACTTCAGCCTCTGTTCATTGAGTGCTCACAAGAATCCCTGCCTGTGCGATCTACGCTCTGAAACCTCAAATTCGCCTGAAATATCGCGAGACTCTCTCTCGTTGGCCGTGAGGGGAGCTTCGCTACCGATCGTTTACATTACCTGGTGACGCAGCTTGTTGTATGAGCCTTCTATTCTAACCCAGGTTATTACGCGATACTGGTTATTAATGAGTTCCATTTAAGTCACACATTAACAGACTCACAGTGTTTCGCAATTGAGTTTGGAGGAGCCGACCATTCGGCATAACAATTGGTTAATAATCACAAGGCAGAAGGTTTAAACTTATTCTGAGCACACAATTTAAATTTTTTATGACCGAACGTGCAGTGAAGAAGCGCTACTGTGAACTGGTTGCCAAAGTCGCACTCATGGCAATCTGAAGGCATTTAAGCGGGATCATAAGGGCTTATTATAGTTATTTTTATTTCTATTATTAGTAGTTATATTATTTTGTTTTATTTTCGGTTATTTCATTGTAGTTCTTTCGTATTAAACTGCAGTGAACCTTAACCATATGTCTGACGAAATTCTCAGATGTAGCGCTTTGTTTCCAGGTTCGATTCGGAGTTTCTCCGTTTCTATATATCCTGGGAGAGATCTCTCTATTAGCAAACGGGAATACTTGTTACGAGGTTCTAACCTAAATTATGTTGCGCTTGGACATAAGACCGATAGCTTAGTTACCTATCAGGATCATACTCGTATGTGTGTGCCTGCTGTAGACAAAGCAAGTTTAACACAACTTTGCGCTGTGAGTGTGTCATTTAGAAATTGGGAGTCTCCTGTGCTTGAGACCCACCGTGGTTAAGCACCATTTGCGCCAAATTATAGTGCACTCACAATTTAAATCCGTCGCCGTAACGCGAGCGCCGTCTCGCTTCAGTAATTGTTTTAAGGGGGTTTATACTGTGCAAGGCACAGAAGAAGGCCGCAAGCGGCATGCGCATGCATTAAATGTGTGTGTCACTCATCTTGCGTCGGCAACCGTTTGGTTACCTCTAGTGGTCAGGCATAGAACTTCCACTCCATTTCGAAATTGCGCCTCCAGTGGCCAGGCATAGAACTACCACTCCATTTCGATATTGCGCCCCCGGTGGTCAGGCATAGAACTACCACTCCATTTCAATATTGCGCCCCCGGTGGTCAGGCATAGAACTACCACTCCATTTCGATATTGCGCCCCCGGTGGTCAGGCATAGAACTACCACTCCATTTCGATATTGCGCCCCCGGTGGTCAGGCATAGAACTACCACTCCATTTCGAAATTGCGCCTCTAGTGGTCAGGCATAGAACTAACACTCCATTTCGAAATCGCGCCTCTAGTGGTCAGGCATAGAACTACCACTCCATTTCGATATTGCGCCCCCGGTGGTCAGGCATAGAACTACCACTCCATTTCGATATTGCGCCCCTAGTGGTCAGGCATAGAACTACCACTCCAGTTCGAAATTGCGCCTCTAGTGGTCAGGCATAGAACTACCACTCCATTTCGAAATCGCGCCTCCAGTGGTCAGGCATAGAACTACGACCCCATTTCGATATTGCTCCCCTGATGGTCAGGCATAGAACTACCACTCCATTTTGAAATTGCGCTTCTAGTGGCAAGCCATAGCAGTGCCACTCCATTGAAATTGCACCTCTAGTGGTCCGCCATAGTAGGTTAACAACATCTGAGTTGGGTCTCTGGTGGTCAACTGCGGTGATACAACACGCATAATTGGACACACACGTTCTTGCCTGAAAGCAGGAATTAACTTCATGGACTAAATCAATTTGATCACAATACATTAACATCCAATTAGGTTATTGTTGCATAACTAATTTATGTTTACAATTGAAGAAGAAACACAATTCATTTGGTTTGATTTCTGTTTAACCTTTTTGATTTATTTTAGGTTTTATTTCACCTTATGCTTTCATTCATTCCCTCTCCCCCAACAAGGGGACTTGCATAGAAGTTCAACCACTATTAACAACAGTAAACCAGTTACGTACACAATCCCATCAGGAAGTCGTTTGGATGTGATCAGTTGAGCCCTTCGGGTGTTGGGTGCTTACCATTCGCTCTCTGCTGGTTGAGCTTGTCTGTGGCTCTGCTGTCACTGCTTGCGATCGTACAGTTTGTCAAAACCGAAGGGGAGTTCTCAGCAATTGGACGCCCAAAAGCGTGTCAGCTCGGCTACACCCACTGACTCATTACGGGCAAGGCTCACAGGTACCTCAGGCGGTCATTACAACTTTTGAGCAGGACCTCGTTTAGGGTGAGTTCTGAGAACAGCCCTAGCTTGGACTCTCACTAGGGTGGGTGATACCTGAAGGCAATTTTGCCAGCCGATAAGCTGAGCTCCACCTGGGTTGTCTCAGTTGTGCATACAGAACACGCCCTTCCAAGTTAACATTGCTGGGAATCGGGGGAGTGGAAGCCGGACTCAGGCTTGCTTAGCTGGGAGAATGATTCCTGGTCTTAGAGGAATGTCTAATGAGGAGAGGTTAGCTGAGCTGAATCTGTTTAGCCTCGAGCAAAGGAGACTAAGGGGGGACATAATCCAGGTGTTAAATCTGGTCATTGCATTACATTTTTTTTGTGTCCACTCCTTTATTTCGTGTTTATTGTTTGTTAGGTGTAATGTCTGTCTTATGTTAGTTATATCCATCCATCCATTTTCCAAACTGCTTATCCTACTGGGTCGCGGGTGGTCCGGAGCCTATCCCGGAATGTGGAATGGGCACGAGGCAGGGAACAACCCAGGATGGGGGGCCAGCCCATCACAGGGCACACTCACACACCATTCGTGATTATATTATTGCACTATACTGTATAAATAAAAAGTAAACTTAATACCAGTTGTGGTAATAAAGTGCACAGAGAGGAAGAGAGAGTAGGGTTTCACATAAACTTATGTTCATTAGCATTTAGTATTCTGATGGCTTTGGGGTAGAAGGTCTTATTAAATCTGTTTTTTTGCAATGCATACTGCGGTAACGTTTACCAGAGAGCAGAAGTTCAAACATCTCATGTGCTGGGTGCGTGGGATCTTTTTAAAATATAATTATGCATATGTAGAACTAGGGATATGATCCTATTAAGTATGATAGTTCTGTCTCATTATTGCAGGATCGACATCCATAGTAACTGTGTTGATCTATCCATTTGTGTGCATGTGTGTGTGTGTGTGTGTGTGTGTGCGAGCGGGTATACCTATCCTACCCCATAACGTGATAAATACCTGTTTTTTTTCCCTTATGGGGACCACGAAACCGAAAACCAGGAAAACTCTATTTTATAAAAATCTGTGACTGCTATGGAAAAACTAAAAATGCAAAACCTCTTGTATTTTGCTGGGTTACTTATGGTTATGGTTAGGGCAGGGTGGGGGTTAAGCTTGTCATAGTTAGCGTTAGCATTTATCCCATAGAAGTGAATGAGCGGGCCCCATAAAGATAGGTATACCCTATGTGTGTGTGTGTGTCCCATATTGCCTGGGCTTCAGGATACCTCATAACCCGGAACTTCATCAGAAGTAGTTAGAAAATGGATGGATGGATGGATGGATGGATGGATGGATGGACGGACAGATCAATAAAAGTACAGAACATCCATTTTACAAAGAACCGTCAACACTAAATGTTTGCACTGGTCATGTTCCTAGAAATTAAACTTCTTTTCTGAAAAGCAGCATGTTCATAAATTAGCTGTTGTTATTCCTTGTGGGAACAAATGCAGATGAAACTGTAAAACAGACTGCAGTGGCAAAACAGTTCTGGCTACCCGCCAGCCCTTCTGCCTGTGCTGCCCTGCCTGCCCGCCCTCCTGCCCATTACGTCCTGCCTGTGCCACCCTCCTGCCTGCCCTCCTGCCTGTGACGTCTTTCCTGTGTGCCCTGCTGCCAGTTATTCTGTATTTACATCCGGACTTAACTAATTGAACCATATAGATCAGGACTTTGTTATCCTGACTTCTGCCCTGTGGAGGATGGGCTCCCCCTTTCACTCTGGTTCCTCCAAAGGTTTCTTACTATGACTGAGTTTATCCTTGCCAATGTGGCTTTATAATTTTTCAGGCTTGATATTGCTCACTGGGACAATTGGGCAGGGACAAAGTAAAGTGCTTTGAGACTATGTAAGGCTGTGAAAATGCACTATACAAAATAAAGTGAATTGACTTGAGTAACGTGGCACAAAGCAACCCTTCTTTGCCACAGGAAATGTCTGGTGCAATTTCTTTTTTAATTGTACATGTCAATTGCATAATACCCTAAACTAATTCATTATTATTTCTATTATTATCATCATCATCGTCATCATCATCCTGATAAGTATTTCATTAGTATTCCATGGTATTTTGATTTTTCAGGAATCAGTGTGTGTACTGTATACTTTTTAATTTATTTGCACTATGTGTAGTGTCTCTGCAGCTGTACATACTTGCTGCATTAAGCACAAGAACTTCCCTCAGGCATCAGTATAGTTAATCAAATGTAATATTTCTTGCTTGTTTATTAAGTGGTTTTAGGTATTTTGTGTGTTCCACTTAATTTAGTGTAATTAGTCCTAGTTGACTCAGGTTTAGTTAGATTTTTCCTTCTGTTGTTCCTCTGCATCATGCTACTGTCATAAAATTTCAATGTCTTACCTAACTTAAGAGTTTTTTGCATTGTGTTTTGGAGAGAAAGAAATCATAACTTTTTTTCTTTAGATTCATCCACTGATTCTATCACCTATGACACATTCCCCCTGAATATTTGTTTGTTTGTTTATTTATGTATTTGCTTGGGAGGTGGAATTAACAAACATAAATAACTGAATGAATCAGGGTAGTGAAAAACATTTATAAACTTATCATTTTGGTATTGGTACGATCCTGTTCTGGTTAGTTAGCCGAGGGAGTAAATCATCCGGAGTTTCATCTCTCAATCTCCTCCTACACCCACTCAGCATCACAGTATGGACTCCCCAATGCAACTGATCTGCACGTATTTGTACTCTGGGAGGAAATTGAAGCCCCCATAGGAAAAACTCAAAGCCTACAGACATATGCACAAAACCAGGGGACATGCTCAGTTCTGCAGGTCTGGAAGTGTGAGAGAAGGCTATTTATTGAGTTTCCCCTCTGCCCCTGGTAAAGATGAAACATGCACAAGTCTACTTTTTAACCAACTGCTAAGTCATTAAACACACATATACTTACATGAAAGTCTGACTGATACTGGAGCTTCCAGTGCCCGTAAACCAGGTGCTGGGGTACTCCATTTCCTTCTTGATAATTAGCGCCATTGAAAAAAAACTGTGCCTTTCCTAATATTAATTGACTCTCAGACAAATGTACTACTTGAAGACCCTGCCACTATTCGCATTTTCCAGCAGGAGTCACAAATCTTCATTGCATTCAGTTTATTCTCAGATGAGCTCATGCATGTTTCTATGTGCATCTTTACACTTAAACAAATACAGCTGCCTAAACTCTGTTGTTATATTCCATATATATTTGTCGTGACTGGCCTTTTTTCTCAAATGATGGATTTCTGAAACTAAAACTGACAGTAATATAAAATATTTATATTGCCACATAATCGACACATGTTCTGATATGACATAGCATTCCCCTGGACCATAGTGCGACTTAGAGACGAGATATAACATGCCCTTCACAGTAAAACACTAGATAGGTGCAACACTTAATGTCAACGTTGTCAATGTCAATGTTGACTTAATGTCAACGTTAAATTCATGGATGCGCAAATTAAGTAACACAGTAACAGTACAAAAACGAGCAGAGCTGTGTATGGCATGACTATCTCGCGGCGGCGACAAAATATGCTTATCCTTCTAATTATTCAGAAGAAAATATATTTGCAAGCACAGCCGTTCACGGCTTCCGTACAAAAAGCTGTCACTACGCTACAGGAAGAATACACGGCCAATATAGGATTTACACAAGTCTGCTTCTTTTGTTTTTTTTAGTAACAACTTTCACAAAAATGAACAGCAATACTTCTAAAAGTGCAAATCTGTTGCCAAATTAAATAAACAAAGAAATTAATCATAAAAATATTCAATGTATATACAACTAACCATTTCCAATCAAAAAGTACATACAAATCTCCAGTACAAGTTATACAATGGAGCGCAGATAAAACTTTTAAATAGTAATTAACCAAACTATATAAAGAATACAAGTTTGAATACAGGTAATTTGTATAAATTTTACTGTGTTCAGACTGAAAAATCAGCACCAGCCTTACACACATTGCAGTTCTGCTTTTTTCTTCTTTTAGCATAATTATCCGTTTCACGTTCACGAGGCAGAAGATCCCTGCAAATGTGAAAATTCACAAGTAACAGGCACCATTAACCTCAAGCCATAACAGTCTGCTAGCCTGAACAATAGCAAACTCTATGTATTACCAATTATTACGCAGGTTGTCACTTTATCAAATCATGACTGTTACTAAGAAGTGGGAGTGAAACGCGTGTCACGAGATCTCGCGATATTACAACATGAGTTTCTCGTTGGAGCGAAAAGCGGTTTCACGAATGCGCTGCAAATTAGCTGCTGTGAATATGTTGGCATCTGACTAAATTACTATAGTAGATACCCCAGACACTTTTAAATCTTTTGTGTGGCAGCATTTCGGGTGCCCGGCGGAAAATATAAATGGCGAATGAAGGGGGGCTAGGTTGCGTGCTAAACTTTGTCACACTGAGAAAGGGGAACAAACTGGAACACAGGCAGGAAGAGAAGGGGGGCTCCAGCCCTCCTCGTTGTGTAAGTAAATTCCGGAAAGCAGAAGGTACATTGACAGGCTCGTGGTGACATTAAGCTTACGCTTGACCTGCGGGGACATGACAAGGGAGGGGGTCGCTGACGCTGCTAAATTGCAACATAACAAGATAAGATCAAAGGGAACGGGTGTGGGGACTAACGCCAGCAATGTCCAAACAATAGTTATATGTTACGTCAACTGGAAAGATACCAACAAGAACAGTAGACGCCCTAAACGGGGTATAAAAGTTAGACACAGACAACAGGGAGCTGAGCTTCCCTTGGTGTGTACTTTTGTGCATCTGAGAGTGGCTCCCGGATCGATCTGTACAACAAATAAAGAGAGCTGACTTACAACCATCCTTTGCCTCACGAATGCATCTTTTCCTCATCAACGGACTCGGTGGAGTCTAACTCCAACAATTTGGGGGCTCGTCCGGGATGAGGAGAAGGTTGTTTGGATTGGAACCAGAGACGAGGTCTTGGGGACGCAGAGAGCCACGGGCGCCCAGCAATTAGGTGAGCAGAGCCTGTTTTATCGAATTCTGCATATTGGCGATTGCTAAATAAAGTGGCTGGAAGTGTCTCAGGATCTGTCGACCAATATTGTGGCGAGGGCCTGTTGTGCGTAGCTCTGACGGCCTGTGAACAGAGGGTACGGGACCCCGTAGTAGAACCTATTGGCGGAGGATTTAAGTCCACTGTCGTGTCCTTGGTTTGGCAACCCACCTACTGCTGATGAGCAGTAGGACAGCTGGGATTGAGCGTCCCGGGAAATTCAGGACCCCCGAACAGCTAAATTGGTCGGAGGAGTAAGGTTCATCCTCCTTAAAACGGGTTGAAGTCCCGAGGTGAAAGTCCTCAAAGTATTGGGTTAAAGTCCCGAGATTAGAGTACTCAAAGCATCGGGCTAAAAAGTCCCGAGACGTGGGGTCCCAAGGTACCAAAAAGTGTACACAGCGCTATTTACTATTTCGCGTGTGTAAGTGCGTGTTTACTATTCACTATTCCAGTGTGAGTGGGTTTACCATTTACTATTTACTGTTTTGCGTGGTTCGGTGATTGTGTGTGAGTGTGGGTTTAGGTTTTGGTGGTGTTTGTTAGTGGGGCACTCAGAGACAACTAAGAGGTGTACTAAGTGTGGGTGGATAAATCCATCCCCTGAGGCACAGGGGTTGTTGGATCAGGAGAAGTGTAGGTCAGATAAGCTAAAACATGGATCACGAATTTGATAGAGAATTGGATGACGGGGGCTGGGGTCCACCAGTGCGCGGGCGGTGGAAGCCTCTGTGTGAACAGATACAGCTGTTAAAAATAGCAGTGGGAAAAACAGCTCAGGAAAAGGGCCGAGAGAGAGAGACGGCAGATGCGTGGAAGCGTATGGGGATTGCAGTGAAATGTGCAGGATACAAACCGGAGGATAGGCAATCATTAGGAGCACTTTTATGGCGTAAGGTAAAGGAGCATAGCGGCCTGAAAGACGAGGCAGGACGCGAGCTAGTGAAAGCGAGGGTGTTACAACGGGGAAAGTGGAGAAAAGAGGGAGAGAAACAGGAGCAGGAGAGGCGAGCGTGGGCATTACGACACAACTTTGCCCTTATTGGCTTAAGATTTTAGTTACATACATGACGTTTGTATATCTGCTATTTCTCCCGAGAAGCAGGTAAAGCAGTGGTAACTGCTTTTCAATTAATTTACTTGGTAAAATTAAATTTAAATAAATGATATGAATACTGTAATAGTACTCGTGAACTTTGTTTGTTTGTTGTTAGTTACTGTAATGTTGCGCTGCTTTATTTGTTTAATCGTCTTGTCTGTGAAGACATTCAAGTTAATCAAATAAGAACTGCACTGTACACTGTACATGACCATAAAAACTTTGAATCCTTGAAATAAATGTTTTTGATCTTTTCCTTGGCAGTTATCTTTTTACACAGGGCCTCTATGTACACAATAGTTATTTTTTTCACGACTAACAGTATGGATCAGGAGTTGGTTATTGTAAAAGAAGTAATGTGCATGCAGGTGATATTTGTATAGATTTATGTTCACCTCTAGGTGATAAGTTTGATAGTCATTTCTTTTACCGTTTGGTCTCTCGGTTGAACATAATAGTGGCGCGAGCAGCTCCACTTGGTTTTTTAAAAATACTCAGCCATGAACTTCTGGTGAACTCAGGTGAATCCCTTCCTTCAGTAGTAAACCTTGGTATTTTCAGCCGTTTACACATTGTCTCACTAAAAGGTTGATAATATATTTGTCCTTTTACATAATGATGAAATATACGCTAATAAAAGTGAATATTCATAGATTCATGACTAACATAAAGTAGCTAACAGAAACTTAGACTAACAAAAGGTGCAAATACATACTCAGTTGGTTCCATTGTGTTGATTACATTACAATGTTTACATTGTAATGATTATATCATGGATATTTGGCATACTTTTTATAAAATCATAATTCTTATATTCTACGTTAGATAGTGCTAAATAATATTCCATAGATGGATGGACTTTATTAATCCCTGTGGGGAAATTGTTTTTTATGTCTCCCTCAACTTACTCTTTGTGGAGTAAATTGTCCGCGAAGTGCAGCTGCCTGTTGGGGCGCCCAGGGAGCTGGGGGTTAAGGGCCTTGCTCAAGGACCCACAGACGTGCTGTGGCTGGGTTAGTTTCAACTGGTGACCTTCTCATTACAGGCACAAGGACTGACCCCTGCCCCCCAACTGTGTATGAGTAGCATTTATGCTGTTTCTTGAGTGTGAGCTAGTACATAAACCAGCTAGTGTTCACCACTGCAAAAATACTCTAGCTTTCATACACATTTTTTTATTTTCTTACATTGTCCGTTTTTGTTCATAGTCTGTAATATTCTGAATAACGACAATGTAGAGGAAAAACAGATTAAATTCTCCTTGTTTGTAATTTCCCCATGTAATCCACTGCCTTGTGGTAAGAGGTGGAAAAGTCGGACGCGTTGAATGATGAGGATACGATATTGAGTTTAGTTCTTGAGTGGATTTATTCATATGATATATTAACGCACAGTACTTTGAACTGGTTTGTTTGGCTCGAAAGGGTCGATATGCAGACACCATCACACACGGCAAATACGGTCAATGACTGTTTCACTTTGCACCTTCAGCCCTGAGCCGCGTAATCTCAGCACCTCTAATAACAACCATTGCTGCCCCCTACAGGTGGGAATACACTTACACAATAGTAAAGATCACTAAGGCAGGCAGTACCTCTCGTTTCAAGTATTACAATACTATCCATCCATCCATCCATCCATTTTCCAAACCGCTTATCCTACTGGGTCGCGGGGGGTCCGGAGCCTATCCCGGAAGCAATGGGCACGAGGCAGGGAACAACCCAGGATGGGGGGCCAGCCCATCGCAGGGCACACTCACACACCATTCACTCACACATGCACACCTATGGGCAATTCAGTGATTCCAATTAGCCTCAGCATGTTTTTGGACTGTGGGGGGAAACCGGAGTACCCGGAGGAAACCCCACGACGACACGGGGAGAACATGCAAACTCCACACACATGTGACCCAGGCGGAGACTCGAACCCAGGTCCCAGAGGTGTGAGGCAACAGTGCTAACCACTGCACCACCATGCCACCCCTATTACAATACTATATATATATATATTATATTATAAACATTATATTATAAACAATAAATACGAATAAATAAAAACATTGAACAAATAAACATCATCAATAATATTCATGAATAATTACGCTTAATATACAAATAAAAGAATAGCTCCTGCAGATGATTTCAGATAACTACTGGAACAATGAGTTCTGGAGGGGAGCAAGCTCTGTTACATGCTATAGAAATGTTGATCTGATTCCTTTCATTATCAGATTGTTACCACTGTTAAAAACCACAGATATTGTATTCTGATTGTATGCATTTCCTTATTAGGGCATGTCAGTTACTTCTGTTAAAAATCAGTTTATTCTGACGTCGTAAATTTCCTGACCAGAGTTTACCCTCTTTAAAGTGATGGAGGTCCACTTGTGCCAAAGATATGTCAATATGCATATGAGATTTCGTTTGTGCCAAAAATATGTAAACAGCACACAGTCTATGTCGACTGAGAATGTGACAAAGAATTTTTCTGTGACAATTCTATTATGTCAATGAGTTTGTCTGTGGAGCCCCTGAAGGGACCTAATGGTGTCCGCTAATTAGATACCCAGAAATAAACTGTGTGGCTCCTGCCCAAGCATTGCTGCCCAAACAGCAGCTTCCTCCTTATGCCGCCGAGGGAGGAGTAGCAAGTGGTTCCCCTGCCCCTTCCCCTCTCCCCCCTGCAGACGAGGATCATAACCATTCAGCACCCGACTCTACCTCCTTCTCGGTGATGAAGTGCCGTGGCGAAACACTCAGGCAGCAGGACGAGGTAGCAGAAATTCTTGCCCCTATGTTGGTTTGTCCAAATCCTCAAGGGGGAGATGAGGTTTGCTCATCTGACACTGTAGATGAAGGAGTTGAAGGACATTGCCAGTGACCTGCTGGATCCCAGGCAGAACAGACCTCACCATGCGACAGCCCTTCAGAGACTGGTCCTCCTGCGCATGGACTGGGGCATGATGCATCAGTTTAAACAGGAGCCTGGTAAATCCTGCGAGTGCTACACCGAGCGACTGATGGCAGCATTCTCCAACTACAGCGGGATGGACTCCCCCAGCGGACCGAGAGTGTATGTGATGTAAAATACACTAAGATAACTCAGTTCCTTTAAAGAGAGGCACTTTTAATACTCTGTATTTTTTTCGTGTGCTGTACCCTTAAAAAGTACAACACTAGTACTCCATATTCAAATAGTCCCATTAAAAACTACAGCCCCCAAACATCAAACTGCATGCTTCTATGTCACCTACACTTCATTAAGCAATATTAACACAAGTAACATGTTTCATCACTTAAAGCCAATCTAACTTTTTAAAAATAAAGTCTGTTTCAACTGGACTTTTACCTAAGTAAAACAAACATTTTATGTTCTAGTTTTCTTAAAACTACTGAAACAAATAATTGGCTACACTGCAGTTCCGCTGTTTTGTTTGGCACCCCTGCGTGTCCTGCATTGTGTGGAAAAAACCTGAAGGCTGAGGAATGTTATGTAACACAGCTAGAATGTAAAAACTCTCTCTGGTGTAATTCACTGCGTAAAACCAATGGTGCTAAGTGTGGTGTCTTCTTCATAACACTCCCTGATGTTTGTGTCCGTGACCATGAGATAGGGTGGGCTGCTTTTCTTCCTTCCTTTGACTAGTATTCCTCCTAAATTGTTCATCTGTATTTGCTGCATTGGTACTTGTTGATGTGCGTGTGCCTTGTGTCACGATCGCCGTTTAACGGGAGCGGCGGACGGGCAGGAAACAGGCAAGGCAGGCAGGATACGGGGAAATACGGGGATTTATTAGGAACACGGGGTGCAGGAAACATCTCACGCAGACGGACTTCAATGACGGACACTGAACTCTAGTAAGACATGGACTCAAATAGACAGGACTGATTGAAAATAATCGGACACAGCTGGGTACGATCAGGGAAGCACACGTGGATAATCAGGGGGCGTGGCACACACGGTGGTCGGACTGTCCGGGACCTCCTCGGGGACTAGGGCAGGAAAGTCTGGAGCTGGGTCAGGGACAGGAGTGGGGCCAGGAACAAGAGCCCCAGGGGGCACAGTCATTTGAGGCAGAGGGAGCGCCTCGGGTTCTAGGGCCGCAGGGGGCAGCGGAGGCGGCTGCTCGGGCTGCGCAGGAGCTACGGGCGACGAAGGCGGCTGCTCAGACGCTGTAGCAGGAACCCAGGACTTTATGCTCAGCCCACTGCTGTTAACTCCGATGACTCACAACTGAGCGGCAATGCACATTTCGAATCACATCATCAACATCAGGCTGATGACAAGACTGTGGGTCTCGTCAATAAAAACGGTGACTCAGCATACAAAGAGGAAGTGTGATGACTATCGGACTGCTGCAGAGCCAACAACCTGTCTCTGAATGTTGACCAAAGAAATGGTTGTTGACTTTAGAAGAACACAAAGCACAGAGTGACCACTCTCTGCTGCACATCGATGGCTCATCTGTGGAGATCGTAGAGAGTACCAGATTCCTTGTTGTCCATCTGGCGGAGAATCTCACCAGGTCCTTCAACATCAGCTCCATAGTAAGGAAAGCACAGCAGCACCTCTACTCTCCACGGAAGCTCAGAAAAGCCCATCTCCCATCCTCACACTCTATTGGGGAACTGTTGAAAGCACCCTGAGCAGCTGCATCACAGTCTGCTTTGGGAACTATGTCGCCTCAGATCGCAAGTCCCTACAACAGATAGTGATGACAGGTGAGAAAATCATTGGAGTATCTTGTTAGAGAAATATGTACTTTTTTTATTATCATTTTGCTAGACGCTTGGAAACAACACCCTGCCGCAGCTTGATCTTAATTGAGCAATAACACGTCTCAAGAACTGTCGCTTGAATATTTCCACCCCATATATGGTGACAAACAATGTTCAATGTCAGTTGCATATCCTGTTTGTGTACCTCAATAAAAGACACTGCGAGGGGAGTTCCTTTTTCGAAGTTGGCCGAGTTCGACTGAGAGGCTGACACCTCGAGGTCAGGACCGGGCTTCCCTTTGTAAGGAAAAGTGGTAAAAATGCCCCAAGGTTCTTGGTTGATCATTTGAATGCAGACAATGTTAGGAATTTATGATCATGGGGGAAGCCAGGGAGAGAATGGGGGTTCCAGTTGGCACCACTAGGGTGATAAGGATAAGATAAGGTGATAAGAATTTAATTACAATGATCATAAAAGTCTCTACCCTGTTCTGTCCTGTCCCCGTCTCAGGATCCTCACACTCCAGGGGGTCACTCTTTATATGTAAATTCACTCACAACACCTACACACAACACCTTGGTGGGGAGGGCCTTTTTGGGTATAAAGGGGGGTGAAGAACTGTCTTCAATTTGTGTCTGAGCTGCCTTTCAGTACCCGGTGTGTCTCTACACTGTATTACATTGTATTATTTTTGCTGTTCAATAAACCATCATTTTGCTGAAACTGCGGAGACTCTGCAAGTGGATTCCCTACACCTTGCAGCAAGTAAAACGTCATCACAGCTGTCTGTGTTGTTCTGTGTTCAGAGACTGGTTTGTTTCCAGCGCATCTTCAGAAGAAGATAACCCTAACATATCTCTCCCCTCCATCACGGATATTCACACCACACACTGCATCCGCAAAGCCACCACCATTGTGGATGACCCCACCCACCCCTCACATTATCGTTTCACCCTCCTGCCTTCTGGAAATAGGTCCCGGAGCATTCGGGCCTTTACAGCCAGACTCAAACAGCTTTATCCCCCATGCCGTCAGACTACTGAACTCTCAGGGACTAATCTGATACCACACACACATACACTCATTAACACACTTTATTATTTAACTACTATTTTTTTATCTTATTGTAGCCATGTTTACAGTTACTTTTATTTATTTTTATTGCTACCTCATTGCACAACCAAACTGCACCTTATCAGTATTGGGTTTACTGTGCTGTTTGTGCTCGTTGGTGTCAGTTGTCCTCTCTTTTTGCACTGTCCTGCAATGTTTGCACAGTTTTTGCTCATTATGCACCATACAGTATGTTGCTAGGTTGGTATGTGTTAGTCTTGTGTTAATTTAAGTAGCACCTTGGTCCGAGGGAAACAGTTTCTTTTGTAACTGTACTATACTCAACTGTGTAAAGTTAAAAATAACATTAAAGACCTACTTGACTTGACTTTTACTGATAACAGGTGCTAAAGTGAAGTGACTTGCTTCTGGGAAAGATCTCCAGCTGAAATTCTCTACAACAATTATGGGAGAAATATGGGAAGGACGCGGCGTCAGACCTGCCCCAGTGGGACGAATGTGGTTTTCCTAGAAACAGCAGCTTCAGTCCCAATCAGATAAGCCAGATGCGTTTGAAATTAGAGGAACAGGATCAGACTGGTTGCTCAGGTATTAATGTGGTAGAACTAAAACGGAGACAAATTGGAAGGTGTTTCAATTGTGGGAAAATGAGACAAAGCAGGCAGAGGAGATGCGGGTGGCAAAAAAGCATGAGATAAGGAATGCAGAGAATGTGGATGAGGGTGAGACTCCTGTGAAAACTGTGTATTGAAAATTAGGGCCACAGTATTGTCATCCATCCTGTCAGGGTATGTGGAAATACACTGAGGGTAAATGGCCTAATGCAGGAAGTGTCTTAATCCTATAACATCCAGCTGATTCAGGCTGTTGGGACAGTGTGGGACTGCACTCTTCTGGCTGGGACCTCGAATAAATGAATGAATGTTACATGTATACAGCCCTTTTCTAAGATACACAAAGAGCTTTACAGAGGCAATGGGGAGCCACTTCAACCCAAAGGTGAGGCAGCAGGAGAGGGGGCCCAGGCAGAGAGAACAGCCAACAAGAGGGGTGCTTCCACAGACAGGACGGGGGCCCCGGCAGACCAACGCTGACGACTCCTGGGACCAAGTCAACAGAGCAGCTGTTGTCATTGTGACTCACCCTCATACATCCATCCATCCATTGTCCAAACCGTTTATCCTACTGGGTCGCGGGGGGTCCGGAGCCTATCCTGCAAACAATGGGCACAAGGCAGGGAACAACCCAGGATGGGGGCCAGCCCATCGGAGGGCACATTCACACACCATTCACACACACATGCACTCCTACGGCCAATTTAGCAAGAGAGAACATGCAAACTCCACACACATGTGACCCAGGCAGAGACTCAAACCGGGGTCCCAGAAGTGTGAGGCAACAGTGCTAACCGCTGCACCACCATGCCGCCCCACTGTTGGTTACATGTGTACATATTTTGTCTGATCTCTTCACCACCAGGTGGCAATATAGCAGCTCCAGAGTTGTTGATGGCTAGAGTAAAAATAAAAACACAGTAGCACAGAGGTGTAGCTAAAAATTCTGGGCCCCTGACAGAATGTCACCTTGCGCCCCTCTATCGAATTTTACATACTGGGAGAGAGATTTGTTGAGCCATCTTCCAATCTAATCCAATCCAGCTTTATTTAAAAAGCACTTTAAACAACCTTATCGACCAAAGTGCTGCACAAAGGAATAAATAAAAATATTCACAAACTTAAAAACGAATTAAAATAAATTTAATAAAAACCAAAACATTAAATGTAAGTAAATGGCCATTAAAATAAAAATATTATATTAATAATTATTTATGAATATATAAAAATTTATATTAATAAAGAAAAGGCTAAGATTGAAATAAAATTTACTATTAAAGTTAATATCTCACAAGGTGTCCAAGGAGAAGAGATGAGTTTTAAAAAGAGATTTAAAGATTTAAAGAGAAGAGGCCTCTCTAATGTGAAAAGGCAAATCATTCCACATTTTAGGAGCTGCGAATGCAAAAGCTCGATCCCCTCTAAGCTCACGCTGAGTCTTAGGAACCATCAGGAGCAGCTGATCAGCTGACCTGAGAGAGCAGGTGGGGGTGTAAGGGTGAAGCAGCTCACAGAGGTCAGGTGGAGCAAGACCCTTGAGGGCTTTAAAAGCAAATAACAGAATTTTAAAATGAATCCTAAAATGTACGGGCAGCCAGTGGAGTGAGTCTAAAATGGGGGAGACATGCTCATATTTCCATGTGCGGCAGTATTTTGAACCTTCTGGAGGTGAACAATAGTGGAGCCTCTAACCCCAACATAGAGGGCGTTACAGTGGTCCAAACTAGTACCGACAAAAGAGTGGATTACTGTCTCAAAGTGCTGCTTAGAAAGAATTGGCTTTATTTTGGCCAACTGCCTCAATTGTAAAAAGCTTGACTTGACAACTGATCTTATCTGCGTGTCAAACTTAAGGTTGGTGTCGACTTTAACCCCTAGGTGTGTGATGACTGGTTTACAATATTGTTCCAAGGAACCTAAAATTACAGTGGAGGTCAGAGGAGTGGAGTTACCAAAAACCAACACTTCTGTCCATTACCTCCCCACTTCCTTGTTAGTTACATTATTTGTTCTGCATTACTGTACTGCTTTGGAGCCTTTTGATATTAAGGTGAATAACACAGTGAAAAAAGAGACAGATGCATTGACAGCAGTTGTGGCCACACTTTGGACTGGGAGTGTAAGAGCAAAGGAAACTGAATCCACTATGTTCTGTCCTGTAAATTTTTATTAAACAACACATGACACACATACGAGTCCTGTTTTAACTTTCAGGGCTGATGGTCTGCAGCCTGGCTTGTGGTCTACAGTGCAGCGCAGGTGCAGTCACTGTGCTGAGCCCGGCGTTATAGTAATGATGCAGCCTTTCACACTGACCAGTGAGAAATAACCTTGAAAATGACTGTGCTCTTTGTGGTTCTCCTTTTGGAAACATCTTACCACCAAGCAACAGACATTTGACAACAGACTTCTACTCATCAATTATCAGAAATGTCATGCAGTAATCAGAGGTTAGACGGAAAAAATGACTTTTGTATTTTTCATCTTTTATCTTGGAGCAAACAGTTTTAATTGATGTACATGAGAGTAAATGGTGAATCAGTTTATTTGCTTTCTAGCTTTCTAGCACTTGGCTACCCAACCATTCATCAGTATGTGACCACTGCCATCTGGCTGAGTAAGTCTACTGTAATACTATTATTACAGTAGTATTATTAGTATTATTATCAGCTTATTGTGAGAATGGGGTGTGGGAAAAATGTCTTAAATGCAGACTGGTTACGGTGATCAGGAGCTTACTAATGAAAATGAGAAGAGCAAAGGGTTTGAACATCATAGTGGTTCCACTTGTTTTGAATCAGCCAGTGAGAAACTGACAAAGGGACCGGAAACAGGGAGGTACATGCTACAGAGCAGGCTGATCTGATTGGCTGTTCACACAGGTTTGCACGGCACTGCAGTGATTTACATTTTAATTTTTCTGGGTGTCTGTTAGCTTAACCCTAATAAATCAGTTTCACTTGTTGGATTTCCACTTATGGTCCAGCATGGTGGTGCAATGGTTAGCACTATTGCCTCACACTTCTGGGAGCTGGGTTTGAGTCACGGCCATAACACCATGTGTGTAAAGTTTGCATGTTCTTCCTGTGTTGTTGTGGGGTTTCCTCCAGGTTCTCTGGTTTCCCCCCCCCCCCAGTCCAAAAACATACTGAGGCTAATTGGAGTTACCAAATTGCCTGTAGGTGTGACTGGTATCTGTGCCCTGCGATATGCTGGTGGCCCATGCTGGGTTGTTCCTTGCCTCACACCCATATCCTCCAGGACAATGTACGCTACTGTAATACAGAATTGAGATCTTGCAAGTACAAGTATGAGTACGTTGGAGGGCACGTCAGAGGCGGAAATGCTGTAGGTGACGTCAGACGCCGGAGACTTGGCGGAAAATCTGAATGAACAGCGAGGGGAATTTGGAATCTCTTGTGGAATATATCGACTGGTACTTCAACATTATAGTCATGAAGAAGAACGCAGATGCATCTTCTCCAGCCAAAAGCGAGACACCGTCCTCCAAAAGAAGTTGCCCGGCAGACTCCCCTGGCACAGCATCGCCGACTGGTAAAGACTTTGCCGACATCCTGGATTCAATCGACAAACGATTGTCCAGCTTCGACGAGAGGTTGGCTCTCGTCGAGATTCTACATCAGGAATTCAAATCCCCGAGGGAATCTTTGGAATTCAACCAGCAGCAGGTGGAAACACTCGCTGCTGAAAACACCTCACTATGGGACTCGGTTAAGTCTCTAACTGAAAATGTGACCCATCTAAATGAAGAAAATAAAAAAATAAAAGAGACTGTCGTCGATCTACAGGCCTGTAGCATGAGAAATAACCTGGTGTTTTCAGGCATCCCAGAATTACCGTCAAAACCTTTATCAAGAACCACCTGAAGCTTTCAGAGGACACTGAAAAACATCTGCTTTGAGAGAGTCCATCGGCTGGGAGCCAAGAGGCCTGGTGCACTGAGACCGTATCCTATTGTGGTTAAATTTGGATATTTTAAGCAGAAGGAGCAGGTGAAGAGCCGCGGCTGGGAGCTGAAAGGAACAGACTTTGTCGTAAACGACCAGTTCCCCAAAGAGATCCTGGAGCGACGCAAAGTTCTGTTCCCAATCCGACGCAACTTTATTTAGAAGGGTTCCCGAGCTCTCATCGCCGTAGACCAGCTCTACGTGGATGGGCAGCTGTACGGCGACCCCAGTACCACTCCCTGGTAGCCAGCTTAAACTACAGGCAGACGTTTTATTACAAGAGACTCATAGACCTGCCAAAGGATGAACTTAAAACACCCGAGTTTCCCAATGTGTTCTCAGCCTGCTATAACTCTAGGCAAAGTGGGCACTAGGGGGCAGCGTGTGGCTCAGTGGGCTAAGCCTGTATCCTTGTAATCAGAAGGTCGCAGGTTCGAACCCAGCCTCAGCACGTCTGTGGCTCCTTGAGCAAGACCCTTAACCCCCAGCTCCCTGGGCGCCACTATGAGTGGCAGCCCTTCGTGGTCAACTTACTCCACAAAGAGCAAGTTGAGGAGGCGTAAAGATTATTGATCCCCTGTAGGGAAATTAAGTTATTTATTTATTATTATTATTATTATTATTATTATTATTATTAATAATAATAATAATAATAATAATAATAATAATAATAATAATATTATTATTATTATTATAATAAAGAGGGGTAGCAATTCTAATACATCTATCCACCCATCCATTTTTCAAAGCGCTTATCCTACTGGGTCGTGGGGGGTCCGTAGCCTGTCCCAGAAGCAATGGGCAAGTGGCAGAGAACAACCCAGGATGGGGGGCCAGCCCATCGCAGGGCACACTCACACACTATTCACTCTCACACGCACACCTAAGGGCAATTTAGCAACTCCAATTAGCCTCAGCATGTTTTTGGACACTGGGGGGAAACCGGAGTACCCGGAGGAAACCCCACGATGACATGGGGAGAACATTCAAACTTCACACACGTGACCCAGGCGGAGACTCGAACCTGGGTCACCCAGGTGTGAGGCAACAGTGCTAACCACTGCACCACCATGCCGCCCCCATGGAACACCATAATACTCAAAATTAAATTAATAAAAATATCCATCCATCCATCCATTTTCCAAACTGCTAATCCTACTGGGCCGCAGGGGGTCCGGAGCAACAGTGCTAACCACTGCATCACCATGCCTCCCCATTCTAATACATAAAAATGTCAATTTCACAGTACTCAACACAATTATAGATCCACAGGGTAGATTTATAATCATTAAATTATCTATACTTAACAAAAAGTTATGTATTGTTAATATATATGGTCCAAATGTTGATAACCCCTCATTCTTCCACGTTTTCTTTACCGCACTCTCTGAACACCAGGACTGCGCACTTGTTCTTGTGGGCGACCTCAACTTTGGACCAAATAAAGAAATGGACAGGCTCAGTACAGCTGCTCAGCGCAATTGGGAATCCACAAACATAGTTAAACAGCACATGAGCGACTATGGACTTTGCGATGCATGGCGTTCTCTTCACCCCACCCGTAGGGAATATACTTTCTTCTCACATGTCCATCACTCTTACTCTCATCTGGATTATTTCCTAGTCAGTAGCTCTCTGCTGAGTGACATTTCAGACACAGAGATACACCCTATAGCTGTCAGCGATCATGCTCCTGTATCTTTAACCCTAATAAATAAGAAGGCCATTCCACCAAGTAGAAACTGGAGATTTAATACATCATTGCTTAAAGATGGAGATTTTATTAACTATTTTAAAAAAAGAGTGGGCTTTATATTTAGACTATAATGACCTGCCTGGAACATCAGCATCTGTTCTCTGGGAAGCAGGCAAAGCTGTGATGAGAGGTAAAATAATCTCATTCTCATCACATAAAAAGAAGAGAAAACAAGTGTATCCAGGACTTAGAAGAAACCATGTGTCACGGGAAGGTTCGGGTGGACAGGCGATCGTGCGGGCGGTGGTTCAGAAAACCAGGCTGACGAGCAGGATCGGGGTAATCGGGGTTTATTCGGGAAAGGGAGACACGGGAGACAAGCGAGGCTAGATACGATCAGTTAAAAATAAATATGGAAAAAAACAACTATATGTGCTGTTAAAGACTGAAATGGGGATACAGTATATGACCCTGACAGAAAAAACAGCACTTTCAGGGACTTTTACAAATCTTTATATTCACCACAGATAAACCCATCTAAAGACGAAATTGATCAGTTTCTTGATAGTATAACCCTTCCGAAATTATCAGACAATCAAGCGATGGCACTGGATTCTCCGCTGACACCAGGTGAACTCCAGGAAGCCCTGAACGGTATGCCCAATAAAACGGCTCCAGGTCCAGATGGATTTCCAGCAGAATTCTATAAAGAATTCTGGACAATTCTGACATCAACATTCTGCAGAATGTTGCAAGAAACCAGGGAAAATGGTCGGCTACCACCAAATATGAATTCTGCAAACATTAGTCTCTTGCTAAAACCAGGCAAAGATCCTACAGTATCTACCAGCTATCGTCCAATATCCCTTATAAACGTTGACCTTAAAATAATCTGCAAAGCTCTCTCAAAAAGAATAGAGAAGTTAACCCCTCTCATAATTCATCCTGACCAAACTGGTTTCATAAGGGAGGCACTCATCAACAAATACACGTAGATTACTTAATCTAGACATAGACTATTCATGCAATAAAAACCTTCAAATTACAATACTGTCTCTAAATGCAGAAAAAGCATTCGATAGAGTTACAGTAACTGGAATTTTTTATTTGCAGCTTTATGCAAATTTGGTTTCAGAAACTCTTTCATAAACTGGTTAAAAATATTATATAGTTCACCAACAGCATGCGTCAGGACGAATGACTAAACATCCTCCAGTTTCTGTCTCAAGAGGGGCACCAGCCACGGATGTCCTCTATCCCCCTCATTGTTTGCGATTTTTATTGAACCACTAGCAGCAGCAATTAGACAGGCTACAGTGATTAAAGGCATTAAATGCAGGAATGTAGAACATAAGGTAAGACTTTATGCGGATGATGTGTTACTTTTTCTCCAGCATTCACAAACCACTCTTTCTGAGGTAATTACATTAATAAACTCTTTCTCAAGAGTCTCAGGTTATTCGATAAACTGGTTAAAATCTACAGTTCTTCCAATTAATTGCTCCTTCCAGAATAATTCTTCCTCTCCACTGTAGTCTGGAGATATTAAATATTTAGGAATTAATGTTACACCTAGGCTGGCAGATTCAACTAAACTAGACCATTTCCCACTTTTAAAGAAAGTAGCGGATGATCTGGTTAGGTGGAAGTCCCTACCCATATCACTTATGGGAAGGGATGCCTCAATAAAAATGATGGTTTTGCCAAGAACTAATTATTTATTTGCAATGATCCCGAGCAAAACATCACCTGACTGGTTTAGATCTCTGGACTCCGCTATCTTTCCAGAGGAATTCAGATGAACCCCCACGTATTAGCTTAGAAACACTGCAAAGGACTAAGGATAAAGGAGGACTAGATCGGCCTAACTTTCACCACTATTTCTTTGCCAACAGGCTCCAAAACATCTCAGGGTGGTTAAAACATACCCTCTTAGATGAGCCTTGGCCAGACGTAGAACAGGCACTATGCAATAAGATAGAGATTTCGGATTTACCATTCATTAGCTCAAACATCAAAACGACAGGAATGCTTCAAAAGCATCAGTATCAGCTCTTTTCTGACAGCGTGCTGGGAGTTTCTAAAAATGACTGAGTCTTCATTAATCCCATGCAAGCGTACTCCCATCTGGAACAACCCTGATGTACTACTAAACAATAATTGATAAACTTCCCAGATTGGAGTTGTAAAGGTATTAAATACTTGGAACATATATTTGAAGGAATAGACTTTATTCCCTTTGACATATTAAACAATATGGGATTAGCAAGAATAGATTTTTAGAATATCAACAAGTTAAATCTATAGTAAAAAAAAAAATAAGGTCTAATCAAATCAAATTACAAATACCGCAAAGTGTGGCAGAATTCCTTAATCTGAAACCCCCCAAATTACTGTCTAAAATATACAGGACACTTTCTAAAATGGATGACTCATTGCAACATGGGTGGAAGATCTATCAGTCAGCTGGGACCACAATTTCTGGTCTAAGATATGTTTAAAAACCTATAAACTGATTAGAAATTCCAGTTTACAGTTAATACAATACAAAATCCTGCATAGAGTGTGTAATATTCGTGCAGAAAATATTGCATAATTTGTTAGACACAGAATTGATTATTTAAATGATGTGTACGTGTTAAATAGAAGCTTTATGTTGATTGGTTAATGCACACGTGATCTGTTTATGCATACTCGCTGAGACTCAGTCGGAGTAGTTCTACCTGCCTGTACGGAGTACAACATAAACTCCGTGTCATTCAATAAAGATTCTGCACAGCTATCCTGCCGTAATTCTTTATAAACAAGACAAAACATGGTGCGAGAGTAAAAGTGAATCACACGGACACAATGGACGTCGCTGGTGTTCCGTCGCCCCGCATGGACAAAACAGACAAACAAGACAAAACAGCATAAACGTCAAATTCTCAAAACGAATACTGGAAGAAATAATCAAGCTTAAAATTGAGTATTATATTTGTGACCTTGAGCGAGTACCCCCCTAATCAAGCGGTATCCAAAGCGAGCACACAGGAGAGATTAGGGCTGGATCATAAAAGTATTTATTGGTTTTATTAACAATCGCAACAAAAAGGGGAGGGTTCAATAACTCCCGGTGACCTGGTTGATGTTTCCACTGGTGAAGTATATCCCCCAGTAGGTAGTTTAAAACCCCGGCCCGCGCCACTGGGCAGCCAGAGATATCCTCACAGCAGGCTGGGACCCTATTGCTCGATTAGCACCCCTGGTTTAAACAAATCAAAATACCATATACTCAAAACAACAAAATAGTCCTCACTGCAGAACAAAATAAAAACCAATACCGACAGCGCACAGCAAATCCACTCCAATACGCACACTGGGGTCGTCAGAGCACTGGTCCCAGGCTCCAACTAATAAGCCCAGGGACAGCCTGCTAGAGGGTACGGACAGAGTCACCCGAGAAAGTCCACGGTCTCAGCGGAGTTATACATGTGTATCGTTCGCAGATAATTTTACAAAGGCAGTATATACGTTGCGCCCTAAAAGAGGGGAAGAGAAACAGTGGGTACAACTTTCCCCAAAGGTTGCGGTTTCCTACAAATGCCAAAACAGAAATTACAAAACCCACACTCCATTCCTCATAATAAACATAAAACCAACATGTATCCCACACAGCAAAAGCGTTTATCTACCTCCAGAGGACCCGCACTCACACCAGCCGATCAGGTTTTCACCTCCGGTCGCTCTTTTATATATTACCATCGCGTCAGTCAATAATTAAAACTATGTCCGACTCAATAGCAATTAACTATGTTAGGAAAAAGATAAAACCCATACCTTGTCTTTGCAAACAATCTTGTTCTGGATACACGACTTCACCCCCTTGTGCCTTTGGGCAAATGCGTTCGTCCCTCACCATCAATGCCCCAAAACTTCACGAAGAGTGGTCCGCCTTATCCAGAGGAAGACTAGGCTACTTGCCGCACTCCCTCTTCCCAAGAAACCTCCAAGACCAAACAGTACTTCGATTCGAATCGCGAGATTATGCGGGTATAAATCTGATGGAATACCGCGCCCCATATCATCATAAAAATCCCCTCGGGGTATCAAAATAAAGGTCCCCTTTTCAGCTATATGGTCGCTACTCGTACCGGTTATATATTAATTGTTGTTTGTATTATGGTATAAAATTTAATCAAGAAATTGACTAAAACAACACCTGATGCACTGACAAATATAATACATTTTCATACCCGTAGTATCATATTTGATACACACATTTTCAGCACGTTTTTCTATAAAATATTTCATGATATATTAAGTTATTATTAGTTAGTTCACACTAATAAAGACTCATTTTGAAATATAATTAATTTTCGCTACATTGCGCTTACTGTAACTGTTCCCAAAATAGGACTTCTTATCCCATGAAAATCCTGCCGGCTACAACGTGTTTGCAGCCGTCAGTGATTCTTGAAAAAAAAAAGACGTTTTCCATCTGAACTACATAGGTCATCCACCAGAGGGCAGAATACAGGTATATCATTATATACACCAGGTTTTTGAGGAAAGGGATAATCGTATTACTGACGTAGAGGTCTTAAATATGATACATGTGGCGTTATAGGGAGTTAATGTAATTTTCTATTCACTCATGCAAATAAATAATTGTTTGATAACAAAAAAATACATTTGTTTTAATTCTTTTTTCCTGTAAACATATCACTTGTCCCCCCCCCCATGCTCCCACATTCAAAAATGAAACTTTTGATAGCACTTTATTGCCATCGGTTCCACGGGAATGCAGACCTCTATTCTTTTCTTCTACCTGGCAAGTCCACCATTATAATAGCAATTCACCAAGGTGCAAGCGCATGTAGCTCTTAAAGAAATTGTTTGAAAAAATTAGTTTATAGCATGTTTACACCCTAAATACACCAGTGACTGAGTACAACCCTTGTGGACCAGGCGCCTGGCTTTGACTATTTTTCTGCCATTAAACTAGCAAACATGGGTTGGCCATGAAGTAAAATAACTTGTGCCTTTAAATTGTTAAAAAAAAAGTCCTGTGTGTTGTAAAGTGAGGTATGAAACAGATACCAGGCTGCTTCAGTGAGGGTCAGCGTAAGTTTTATTCATGTGATTTTGCGGTTTCAACTGTTTCATTGGAATCAATCCAAGCAGCAGCATGAAGACTGTAAACCAAAGAAGTGGGACGATGCCTGAGAAGAACAACTCAGTCAATCCTCACATCTCCTCTCTCCTCAGGCGATTGATGGACTCTGAGCATGACACATGTACAAAAGATGAGGACTCTTCTCCACTATTCGAATGGAAATTGTTCTTAATCTTTTATTTATACCTTTTGCTTATACCGTAAGATTTAGGAACACACTGAAAAAGATCAACTTTAATACATTTGAAGGTTGAAGTTATTGGAATTTGTTACGGCTGATTTGGTGGAATATGTTTTTGGACAGAACTGTCAAAAAATGTGGAATGAAAATGCAGTTTAATGGTTGAATCTGTAGCTTGCCTAACTTGCTATAAATTACACACACATGCAGCATTAAAGTAACAGGGAGCTATTAGAACAGAGTTGTTGTATTACATTAACACAGACCAGCAAAAAATATAACATTATTCTAACATTAATGTAATGTTGTTCTGAATAGATTTCTATGTCCAGTCCTGATTTCAAATTGGGCCTTTAAGCCTAGAATATGGTCAGTTTTAAAAACACTTGACTTTGTTGCAACTCATTTTCATGTTAATGTCATCTTTCCTGTTAATGTGAGTTTGTTCTGTGTGGGTCTCTGTCTCAGGCTGTCATTTTATTCATAGTTATTCATAAAATACTTGACTTTGTTGCAACTCTGACTAAGTTGAATTCCATCAAGTGGTTAACGGGTGTGAAGATAAATGTAAGGTACTCCATCTAGGGAGCAGAAATATAAAGTACAGGTATTTCATGGGTGTCACTGAAATAAAGGTAGCTGATCATGAGAAAGACCTTGGTGTGTATGTTGATGCTTCCATGTCCCATTCTCGCCAGTGTGAGGAAGCAATAAAAAAGGCCAATAGGATGTTGGGGTATATCTCCAGGTGTGTGGAGTTTAAGTCAAGGGAGGTAATGCTAAGATTATACAATTCCTTGGTGAGACCTCACCTAGAATATTGTGTGCAGGTTTGGTCACCATATCTTAAAAAGGACATTGTGGCCTTAGAAAAGGTGCAGCGTAGGGCCACAAAAATGATTCCTGGTCTTAGAGGAATGTCATACGAGGAACGGTTACTTGAGCTAAATCTGTTCAGTCTCAAGCAAAGGAGACTGAGGGGGGACATGATCCAGGTATATAAGATTCTAACAGGTTTGGATGCTGTTCAACCAAACAGTTACTTCAGCATTAGTTTAAATACACGAACTCGTGGCCATAGGTGGAAATTAGCGGGAGAACATTTCAAGCTGGATTTAAGGAAGCACTTCTTTACACAGCGTGTAGTCAGAGTATGGAATAGCCTTCCTGATAATGTAGTGCAAGCTGAATCCTTGGGTTCCTTTAAATCAGAGCTAGATAAGATTTTAACAACTCTGAGCTATTAGTTTAGTTCTCCCCAAGCGAGCTTGATGGGCCGAATGGCCTCCTCTCGTTTGTATAGTTCTTATGTTCTTATGTTCTTAAGATTATCCTGAAATTTTCAAGTTAATGTCATTCCAGTTAATGTGAGTTTGCTCTGTGTGGGTCTCTGTCTCAGGCTGTCATTTTCGTCTTAGTCTCATTTAAACCACTTAACAATATGCATAGATTGCATAGCTGCAAATGTAAAATACAAAAATTAACTTGGAAAGCATTCTACAACAACATTCAGTATTGTGGAGTATTAATAGCATTTATTGCCAATTCCAGTTGCTAGGTAACTTCTATATTTTGAATAGAATACAAGATAATATTTTAAACTAGATTACAGTTAATTGTTATTTTTCTGTTTAAAAAAGACAATTGCTGTAATTTACATAGGACAAAACCTGTAAAAGACATTTTGTAATTATTTTCTAAATGAAATGAAGATGCTTTGTTACTCCCCTTGGGGAAATTCTCTTTTCACCTACCCCATCTTGCTCTACTTGACACACGGGCACAGACAAAGGTAACAGCAAACCTGGCAGCAAAGGGCAGCCACCTGTAGGGACACCCATGGAGCTGGGGGTTTTACAGTGATTAACAGCAATTTTGCAATACCTTTCTGGCAGCTTTTTTTTTTTGCTAGGTATTTACAGTAAATTCCACATTCAATTCTACACCAAAACAGACGTCATTCCTAAGCGCAGCATGGACTGCTTCCAGACACAGTATCATATGCAATTTCCAGAGTCACTTGAGTAAGCTGGAGATGCCTCATCCCCGGGTAAGAGAGCCTGCAGTAGGCAGCCTACCAAAATAGGGCCTTTCCTGTTCCCTTCGTGAATTATAAAACCAGTGGAGAGAGCTCTCCTGTTGCAGTTTCAAAGAGAAGACCAACATGGAGAATTTTGGACTGAGGTTTTGCAGTATGAGGGTGCTGAAGGAAAAAGGAGTTTCAAAGACATTGGTCTGCCTGTACTGCCGATTTTGTCTCTGGCAATTTCAGATGTTCATGTAGAACGTGAATTTACTAATGTGACATTCCTTAAATCTGACCACCAAACAGAATGGTTGTAAATTTTCTGTCCAGTTTGGTAGATGTACAATTTGGACTGCAAAGAGATGGACTGATGCAGAGGCAGAGCTATAGATAGGCCTGGGTGAGCTCTGCTGGGCCCACCCATTCAGATTAATGAAATTACATTTTTTATATGTATTACCGGCTTCTAACTCTGTTCCTGCACATCACTGCTGTTACTGTGGCAAGTACGACAGAATGTGTGAGCTCCCTCTAGTGGTGCTCTTTAGGTAGAACACCACAGTCGTGGGTGTATTATTGTTGCAGTCACCATGTTGTAAATATCTAAGCCTATATAAGAAAATGTAGGCTAATGAGCTTCACTCAGGCCCACCCAAATTTAATACAGGTCCATCCATCAGCCACTTTTCCATATTTAAATGCTGCAGGAGGATGCTCACATGAAAAAAAAGACTAATTCATTTCTTTATCCAAAACTATTTCTTTCCTCATTCATTACAAAGAAAAGAGCTTTAACTTGTGCGTGCATTGCTTAATTTTAAGCAGCATTATGGAGTATTTTTGGAGATAGAAAAGTTTATGAAGGGTCTGATTTTGGGTATCTTTTACTTGTGGTTTGGGCTATAAAATTGGAAGGAGTTGCCAACCTTCACTGTGCAGGGTCTGCGCTGTTCTCATCCGTGGACAGTGTGTGAGTTTGTGGGTCAGTCATAAATATGCGGGGGGGCTGTATTTATTCAAAATAATACAGATAAAATTAATATATCTCATCAATTAATTTAAAGTTATTTTTCACCCCAAGCACACCTACCCTTCCTGAAAATGGTTTAGTCTACAGTCCTGCTCTGGGGTACGTTTCCTGTACCATGATGCATGTTAGCAAAACACAAAAATATGCCAGGAAAATAGCAAGAGATCAAAGAAAAAGATACATTCTGTGGGCCATGGCTGCTGCCGCATGGCAGAGGGTGTGAGGGGGAAGTGCAGGGACGATGTCGGCATCACCAAAAGGAGGGCTACAGCTCTTTGGAGGGAGCCGGTGAGGAGGGCTGGGGGGAGCCAGTCTGCATCCTCTCACTCCTGGGGAGGACCGAGTATTGGCCATCCTAGATCTGAGAGGCACTTGAGGGAATCCCGGGGTGCATAAATCTCTGTAGTCTACCCACCTCCAAGACATCTATGCTTTCTACTCCCCAGCCACTTCCTCTTGGCCCACCAACATTTGGCCCCCTGTAGTGTGATCACCAGGGTTCCTCAATATGTGGCACCTCCACAC
Organism: Brienomyrus brachyistius; assembly: GCF_023856365.1. NCBI lineage: Eukaryota > Metazoa > Chordata > Actinopteri > Osteoglossiformes > Mormyridae > Brienomyrus > Brienomyrus brachyistius. The sequence goes on along the minus strand of NW_026042376.1, from coordinate 123,478 downwards.
CTGGCTCCTCTACATCAGCCATCCCTTGTCTGGGCCCCTCTACATCAGGCCCCCTCTGACGTGGCCCTCAGTCCCTCAGGGCGACACTGTCCCCTGAGTCCCCAGAATCCCTTTCAGTCTGGGAGATCACCTAACCCACCCATCCTGCTGCCTAATGCCGGTGTCGTGCTGTAAACTGTCCCCCTGCCCCGGAATGTAATCTCTCATTTTAAAGGCAATGTCGCTTCGCTTCTCCTGCGCGGCAGCAGCGTCCGCTCGCTGTAACATCGGTAGTCTTGTTTAAGCAGACTAAAAACTCACATTTCTTGTTTATTATGATATTTTACAGTCAAAGTTAAGATTAACATCCTCCTGTAATACGTCGCAAATGTGACACTTACTACTATTTCATTTAAACGCGACAATAATGCATTTCTTTTCGACGCTCGTTCGTGCAAATACAGTCGCCTTCAGTCTCAAGAAGCGATTCATCTACTTGAGTAATATTTTTAATACTTTGTTGAATTAATTCTGCCTCAATTTCTTTGCTATTCTGTCTTCTTTTCATAACTATAATGCGGCGATTAGCTTCATACTGGGCACCGACACACCTGGAAATGACGTAACATCGAACCAAATGGCAAAAGTAATCAGAAGTCAGCAGCCTGTCCAGAACGCACAGATAACAAGCTACACTGCAAGTCATCCAGCCACGACGTCACCCAGCCACTCGTCTACCATCTAAAATACAGATAAATTACATGTGCTCCGTATTTCTGCAGTTGATATTATTTTGAACTGGACCATAAAGAAAATATTCTTGGCCTGGAGGGAGGAGTGCTGGGCTATTTTATAGGAGGCTACTCTTTCTTAATAACCCCATTTTTAATTCTGAACAATAAGCTTAATAGGATGGGGCGACATGCTGGTGCAGTGGTTAGCACTGTTGCCTCACACCTCTGCGACCCGGGTTCAAGTCTCCGCCGGGGTCAGATGTGTGTGGAGTTTGCATGTTCTCCCCATGTTATCGTGCGGTTTCCTCTGGGTTTTCCGGTTCTCCCCCACAGTCTAAAAACATGCTGAGACTAATTGGAGTTGCTAAATTGCCCGTAAGTGTGCATGTGTGAGTGAATGGTGTGTGAGTGTGCCCTGCAATGGGCTTGACCCCATTCAGGGTTGTGTCCTGCCTCGTGCCCATTGCTTCTGGGATGGGCTCCCGACCCCCGTGACCCAGAAGGATAAGAGGTTTGGAAAACGGATAAAACTGAAGAGCGATTTAAAATAGGTGATTGTCCAGTAAGAGGATTTAACTTTAGCTACAGTGTTTTTTGTTATACAGGTATATTTTGTTTTACAAAAACAACATTTACTTCTACACTATACGGTCAATTAAAGTACCTTCTGCATCCTGGAGATGGTCATTACCTTCTGGAGAGTCTATTTCCTCAGCAACTCTCTTGTTGCTACCTTCTGGAGACAGATGAATGCTGAAAAGATCTTCCATCTGGTCAGCAGTAATTGTGATTGGCTCAAAGCAGAACAGGTGGCGCAGAATGTAGACAGTGTTTATAACTCACTTATTAATTATCAATGTGTTACTGGTTACTTTATTAGTTTATATTCAAAGAAATAATAGCAACTTGATCCATGTTGGTCAAAGGATAAAATTCTGATCCTAACTAACGTACATGTAAACAGAACACAGAATACCTCTGAAATGGACCCTGACCCCTGTGGATGACCTGAAACGTGACAATGTCATGTTCCAGCAGATTCCCATCTCTTATTGACCGGATAGGCCTCAGACAACCTGCATTGGCCATGAAGTCAAGCAGAGGTGTCTTTCACTTCTCAAGGTCCTCCAGAGTTGTACTTTCAGGTACCTGCCATCAAAATGGACTGTTATTGAGGCTACTTGAATTATAACTTTTTAGTAAGAACCCACACACCCATATCATGTTTGAAGCCTTTCAATTGCAGCATTAAAATTAGGCAGCATTCGGCAGGTAAAGGAGCAATATTTGCTGGCAGGCACATGGGACGATTAATCTGCGCAGTAGGGACAACATGAAGAGAGGAAAATTTGCTGTAAAAAAACTCAATTTGTTCGCCATAATATCTTGCTGACCTCCTTCCCAGGGCTTAAACTGCCCACAATGCTTTTCCACCCTCTATGCATATTTAGTATTTCCCTGATATATCAGACGCTGATATGGGCAGTACGGTATGCGCTCCGTCTGGTTAGATGTGGGCCTGCACTTTCTTAGGGGCCTGCCCCTCCTGACACAGACTCTTCCAGAATCTCATACTCCTCTCCATTTCCCATTCTTCACACTGTTTATTAGTGTATGGGAACGGGACAACCCTAACTGAAGGGTCAGGACTTGCACACAACACACACCCCTCCTGCCCTAATGAAGTGGCGGTATACTTAGCCCATTTATACCACCAATTTCCAAGTGTACGTTTTGCTAACCCATCCAGGTCTACTTCATCCTGGGCATCCTTCTAAAATTTGCTCACTCTCCTCACTCCCATATCTCCCCCCATTTCTCTCCGCTTTCGCTCACTGTAATCTGAGAGGTTATTCAGCATCAAAGGACCAGGCTGAGTCAGTGAAGTCAGTTGTCCTGTGCTCACCTGACCTGTGGTCCTGCTGTGCACCCAGACCTGAAGGGCCTGATAAATCATTAGCATCACTAACATCGTTGCTGTCAGCCGTACCAGAACCCACAGCTTCGTGTCCTGTCTGGAGTGGCTGGTCTGCTTGCGATGCTCCCTCTTGGCCCTCACTCTGCTCTGATCCTGAAACTGACTCCACCCCAAGCTGTGGAGCTCCTCTGGGAGCTCCATCAGGGCCATCTGAGTCAAGGGCAGCTGCATCCTCTGTGTAGTTTTCAGTGACTCTGTCTTTCGTGCGGTACTCTAGTGCAGTGGTTCAAATGGTACCACGTATTACTCCCTTCTACCTGCACCGCTGTTGCTGTGGCTCGTGTCACCTTGAAGGGTCCCTTTCGTCGGGGTTCGTGCCACTTTCACCGGAACACTCGCAGGTAGACTTTATCTCCGGGAAAGATGACTGGCTCCTCCTGGTCTGTGTCTTCTTTCTGTGCTTTCTCCTTTTCCTGTTTGGAAATAGTTTTGTGTATTTTGGTTAAAGTCCTCATGTACAACTTTAATTCATCCCCCAGCTGATCTAGGCTGGGTCCCTTATACGCCCCCTCAAGTCGATCCAGGCATAGGTCTCCCAGTCAGCATTTCATGCGGAGACAAATGCATCACCTGTGCGTTTCCATCCGATATGCCATCAAGGCTGTTGACAGGGCATCCACCCAGTTCATTTTCATGGTGGTGCAAATCTTATTCAGCTTCTGCTTAAGTGTGCCATTCACTCTCTCCACCATACCCTGCAACTGAGGGTGATACACACATGCCAACTTTTGTTTTATTCTCAGCTGTTAAACCACTAACTTTTAACTTTCCCCACAAAGGCAGCTCCATTATCAGAGCTTATTTCAGTTGGGATCCCAAACCTCGGACTCTCTGATCAGGAATTTCACCACTGTCATCGCCCCCATGTCCTTGGACGGTATTGTCTCCACCCATCTGCTGAACCTGTCCACAATCACAAGCATATATCGCTTTCCATATGCTGTTTTTCCCATGTCCACATAGTCCACCACAAGTGTCTGAACGGTCCCTCAGGCACTGGAATGTGCCCTACTGGGGCCGTGATTGCTTTGCGTACATTGTTCTTAATGCACACCTCATATTCACATTCTGACAACCTTGCATCCATCATTGCTTGCCGCTTGTTGTGTAATTTTCCTTAACTCCTCCCCCCGTGCGCAATGGTCAAGACCATGCGCATCCGTTATCAAAATATTCACCAGAGACAGAGGTGCAGCCAAAAGTCCCTCATGGTTGCGATACAGACCATTAGCATCCTTAGAGGCCCCCCTTTTTAGCCACACTGAGGCCTCATAGGGGCCCGCCCGCTCCTGCAGGGCCACCAGATCAGAAACCTGCTCTGTAGTCACCATAGGTAAAAGATCAGCAGTACTCACCTGCGCAGCCGCCCTGGCTGCCGCATCAGAGGCTGCATTTCCTTGAATAACAAAATCACGACCTTTGCGGTGGGCCTGACACTTAACAATAGCCAAACGCTTGGGACGCATCATTGTGTGTAGCAACTCCAAAATCTGATTATAATGCTGAATGGGGGAGCCGTCACTTTTGCGAAAGCCCCTTTGCTTCCAGACTGCTCCAAAGAGATGGCATACACCGTGTGCGTATGCAGAGTCTGTGTAGATAGTAACTGTCTTATGTTGTCCTCGCCGGCACGCTGTAGTCAAAGCCTTTATCTCCACTAATTGAGCGGAACAGGGTTGTGCCACTGGCTCTGAAACGAGAGTGTGAAAATCATCACCCTGTGCCTGGACTACAGCAAACCCAGCCTTCAAGGCATCCCCATCTCTCCAACATGAGCCATCCACAAACAAAACCATCTCGCTATTTTCAGTGGGAGAGCTCTCCAAGTCTGCTCTCAGTTTAGTGTAAACCAAAGACTCTGCCACACACTCATGTGGCTGCCCCTCATCCTCCAGGGGAATGCTGTCTGCAGGGTTTACTGTAGTGGAGCGCTTTATTGTCACATCCGGGTAAGTGAGAAATGCAAAGTACGCTAGCTGCCTTGCTGGGGTCAACACAAATTTGCCTTTGTCAATAAGGTCCACCATCTTATGTGAAGTATAAAGTGTTTTTGCATTCTAGCTGTGTTACAGTATGTAACACAGCCTTCAACTTTTTTCCCCACACAATGCAGGACATGCAGGGGTGCCAAACAAAACAGTGGAGCTGCAGTGTAGCCAATTATTTCTTTCAGTAGTTTTAAAATCATTTCTGAGGCTGTGTGTTAGAGATGGAGGTGAGCAACACTGAGGCATCTCAGGGAACCATGTTGCCCATATTAAAAAACACACACGCATGCAACTCAGGCAATCCAGCATTTCTTATTTCAGTTATATATGACACTGCATGGGGGCGGCATGGTGGTGTAGTGGTTAGCACTGTTGCCTCACACCTCTGGGACCCGGGTTCGTGTCTCCGCCTGGATCACATGTGTGCGGAGTTTGCATGTTCTCCCCATGTCGTCGTGGGGTTTCCTCCAGGTACTCCGGTTTCCCCCCACAGTCCAAAAACATGCTGAGACTAATTGGAGTCGCTAAATTAACCATAGGTGTGCATGTGTGAGTGAGCCCTGTGATGGGCTGGCCCCCCATCCTGGGTTGTTCCCTGCCTCCGGACCCCCCGTGACCCAATAGGATAAGCGGTTTGAAAAATGGATAGATGACACTGCATGTTTTTGTTTTACATGTTCACTACAAGTCAGTGTTTTTTTCATTGTATGATTAATGCCACATTCATACCAAAAAACACACTAGACATACTGTACAAGGCAATCAAGGGAAAAACCTTCTCAGAATACAAAGTGAATGTATCAACCGAAGAAGGATGTTTCCTTTTCAGAATATTCATTTTTTTACCATGTGGAACCACTGTCCATGATTCAATTGAGTGCATTCAAAGAATGATACATCAAGACTAATAGTGACAAAATATTCATTTAATATGCATTGTACATGAATGTAGGACTTAGATGTTGATGAATTTCTCATCAGTGAAGGGCATATACACTCAGGGAAAAAAAAGTTGAAAACCCAGAACTATCCAATTTAGATGTAATTTGGTACACGTGCAGACCAGTGATGGATATGTAAATGATTAGAATTGCAAGGAGTTGGCATGTTTAATTACCAGACACAGGATGCCTCGTAGTCACATTAGCCAGTTAACAGCACTTGACGGAGTTTGATAGGGTTGCATTGCGGGTTTGCATGAAGCCAGGTGGTCATATGGTGCAACTGCATGTGGGCCATGCGGATATCAGTCGCCTGATATTGAAACCAATGGGCACGTGAGGCATCCACACACGTCGTGAAGTTTCTGGTCATCCAAGACAGACCACGCCAAGGAAGGATCGTTGGATTGTGCTCCAAGCATCACAGATCCCCATGACACCTGCGCCTGATATATGGACACAGCTACTGGACTCTCTACAACACCCTATATCATCGTGTCGCGATGACTGGCATCAGCTGGACTACGGGTTCACCGTCCCATGCATAGGCTGCCGTTCACAATAGCACAGAAACGGTTGCGTTTGGAGTGGTGTAGTCACTGGGAGGCATGGACTGATGACGACTGGCGTCCTACCATGTTCAGCGATACATCTCAGTTCTGCAGTACCACAGATGACCGTCGTGTGCGTATGGTGGCGCCGCAGGGAGAAGAGCAATCCTGCCAACACTGTGGAGTGACACACCACACTCTGACGGCACAGTGGTACACCAGTGACATCCTAGTGGTATCCGGGCCCAGGGGTGTGCTATACCCTACTGACATGGGACCAGCAGTGTGGCCATACCGCCAACTCCGTTTGATCTGATATTATAATCATCGAGATACTGTCACATGCCCTTTCATCACATGCAGATTTCATTTTCACAACTTAGTCCGTTGTGCTTCACTTTTTTGCCACCGAGTTTGTGTTCTGACACCAAGTTGATGGGAATTGATTATTTGAGCGTCATCTAAAGAGCTTATATTACTTTAGATGGTATTTAGACTCACATGGTATTTTGAAAAGATTCCCATATGCGCTGATTAGCTGGGGTTGATCTGAGCAGCTGTGCACTTTTCTCCTGTAACACAAAAGTTTGCTTTTAGGACAGAAAACAAGGTTAAGACCATATTATGTGGTTTACATCTATCAAAATAAAACCAAAGTCACTGTTACCAAAAGAGTAACCATGTGTTGTCAAATTCCCTAACATTTTGCTTCATCTTACTTTGGATGTCCATGGTTAGGAGAGAAGCAGAAATCTGCTCAACCATTAGAAAGACTTTACTCGATACAGGGAGTGAGATCTTGTTGCAGGTGACAAGGCAGGATAGAGTGTATTTAGAAAAATAATGAAGAGGGAATGTGAGTGTGAGCTATTGTGGCATCTGTGTATAACCCAATATGGCGGCATCCTTCTGAATGTAAACAACATAGCCAGCTTAATTAGCTTAGTCAAGTGTAATTGAACTAAGAAAAACTTAGCAATATACGTTCCCTGCTTGGTGTGATAAATACAGCAGCAGCTGCTGGTGGACGGGCTACAAACAGACATCAAGAAGAAATCCCACCTCACAACCATTTACTGTACCAAACCCCTTAATGTAACTTGTAAAGATGTAGGTATTGGAGTATTCACATATTCATTTGCAGTGTACACTTCCTGTCCAGTAAATTTGGCAGGACGAAATTTGAATAACCTAGGCCTGACTCGTGTATGCGGCTGAAGGAGTAAAGGTAGAATGGGTGGAGAATCCTGGGCTGAACTGCATGGTGGCCTGGGGGACAATCATGAAAACACAGACCCTGTGATATCCTCAAAACCCACAACTAAAAGGGGAGTCAGGAACCACTTGACCCGTTAAGCCACATGGTGGCCTTATGAGCAGGCAAACACACTATGGGCTAAGGGGTACAAGACAGAGGAGAGAATAGGATGGCCAGTGACATGTGAACAGGACAAGGCAGGGATGGATTCTGACACAGGTGCCATACTACTTTGTTTAAATATGCCCAAGTGCTCAGAATGTTTTAGTGCAAGTCTTAGACAATGGTATCTCTGAATGAGGCAGCAGTTTGGTTCCTCCTGAAGGCCCTATAACTGTCCTGAGAAGTTGTTTGTATGCACTTGCTGCCTTGACACTTGCTGATGTGCGTGTGCTCTGCTTGAGCAGTAAAGGGGAGATCACATGCAGAGATGATTTTCTGTAGCTTCTCAGTCCGAGTAAAAATAAAATCTTCTCGTTATATAGGAACCAAGTCTCTGGCTGGAAATTTCTACAACAGAGCCATTTAGTCATTTATAGAAATATACAGAGCCAATGAAGGAACCAGATGTCACAGCACAGTAACACAGGTCACTGTCCGTGGAACTGAATGAATAGGATAACCGGCCAATGTGTTTGTGTGCTTACACTGATTATATGTCAGGGGGGAAAATATTTATATCATTGAGGGGAAAAATGTAAAAATATATACAGTAAGGACAATATAATCGTAATTTAATGTATCCCTTCTGCTCTTTAAAAAGCACAATGTCTGACTGACAAATATGTCTATTATTAGCACATTTTAATAATTTAATTAATATTAAGCAGTACACCTATTTCCTGTAATCACTCTGCGTTAAAGCAATTTTTAAAACTAGCTGTGAACTGGATGCTGTTCTGACTGTTGTTGCCATGGTGCCTTATTTACTTTCAAATCGCATTGTCCACAACCTGATCAAAGGACCAAACTTTAAAATCAGTGCAGGGTAGTGTCGCAAGTAGTGATGCTTAGGCTTTAACCTATGTCCTGGAAAGAAAGAAAATCTACAAGCAAGATATTCTTGGATAAGAACGTCAAGGTATGCAACCTCTGGCAATAAAATTTTCTGTGCACAAATCAGCTCCACAATGTCTTTTAGCTGAAGGGTCAACTGCCAATCATCATCTGTGGGCTCTTTCACCTTGTCACACATGATCACAGGAAGAAGTCTTAGAAAATTCCAGTTCTGAACAGCCTGACCATAAAGCTTTACTCCATTGGAGTTTACTGCACATGGCTTACTCAACACATCAGAGCCACTGTACTTAAATTTCTTAATGCGTCTATTCAGAATTGAATAAGTGAACCACTTTTTCTGCTTGATGAAGTACTTCAGGTAAAGGGCTAAATCATAGGAAAGGATACCCTCAAAAATGTCATGGCCTAAACAAGGTGGCAGGCCAGGCATACAAACATCGAAGTAATTCAATGAATTAAAACTCAGATATTATACCTTCAACGTTTTGTTGTTCCTCAGACTGTAAAATGCATTTGGATCTGTTTGAAAATCTGTTCGGGTTGTCCGGCAATACCTGCAGAAATATTCAGAAAAACTAAAATTTTCTGTAAATCCACCGATATTATGAGACCCCAAATTGTCCCCTGCAATGCACAAAACAGTCCCTTTAACTTTTTCCTCTGCCACCGTTATTCCATTGTCTTCCAGGTCTTTTAAGTCTGCAATGAGCCTTGAGAAAACTTTGTCATGGCCAAAGTGTTTGAAGTCTTTTTCCTGACACAGCATTACAAGTGACATGTGGTCTGTACTTGATGAGGTGGTAAATTAGCCAGAGACAAATATACAGCTACTACTTTGTGCTGCTTTTTGCTGAACCTAATGGGTTCACCGCCTCAAAAGAATCTTGATATAGAATTAGTTTTAGACATGATGGGTTTTGAGAAAAGAACTCATTGTTTTTATATACCTGACCATCACTGACATCACAAAGCACATCAGTGTATGGTACGTATGTACCCTGTGCAGCACAATTCTGCCATAAGTCTGACTCCAGTAAATGTCTCAAAGTGTCTTTCAATGGAACATAGTAGGCAAACCTCTGTGACCTTGTTTCATCCCTTCCTAAGTACAACTTTACAGGTTCTGTGTATCTAAACATCTGTTTAAAAGCCCTAGTTCTTGAAAAATTGGTCCTCATTGGTCCTTCATGACTAATGGTGAAAAGGTCAGATTCCTTCACAACATCACATATACTACCAATAACCTCATCTGTTAATTCAGTTAAGTCACTTTTCAGGAATGCACTTAATTTATTCAAAGTATATGTCTGTCCTAGTTCATGTATGCTTAGCATCTCTTCAATAATATTTTGTATAGTTGATGCTGGCAGAAGAAACTGCCCATGTAATTTCAAGTAGAAAAGAGAAATATTTCTAAGAAAAAGGTCACTGAAATTTTCTGTAAGATGGACTTCACCTTCATCAGTCTCACTAAATCTCTCTGTAGGGCCTGTAACTAACGGTTCAGTTTCAAGAAACTGAGAAACTGTCTCCTTATAAAGATCTCTTATACTGTCCACAGAACATTGTCTGTGTTTCCTGGACATGTAGGCTGTAAACGACGATCTCACAGTGAACGTATGGTCGCATCCTGTCACCGGACATGTCACAACACGTCCTTCGGCTATATGTTCCTTTAAGTGAGCTGTTAGTGATCTGACATCGCGACATTGGCGCTGGCACATAGACATATTACACGTAAACACCGTAAGGGCATTTGTAGTATCAATATATGAATCTGTGTTATGTTTACGGTAAAAATGAGCCTTAAATTCCCCATATGAACGAAACGTATTGTGGCAATCTGTAGCGCCACACTTGAACACGCATCGTGGTTCATGACGGTGAAGTTTGACATGTAAAACATGTTCCCTAAGGGTTTGCACTGATGTTCCACAGAAATAACAACTAAACATTGTAACTGCGTGAACAAACACGCACTCTATTGCTGTTTTAAACACCTAAATGCTGTTTCACATCCCGCTTGCAAATCTAAGTTTTACATGTGCTGCCAAGATACGTTCATGCGCCGTCAACACGGTACATGCTACTCGTGTTTAAAACCACACACTGCTTAACACTGCTTAAAACGATTTAATTTAACTTACCAATTTGCCCAGACACATTTATTTTATTTTATATTCCCACTAGTTTGTAGATTTTTTTTAAATGTTATGTTTGTTATTGGGTGCTTTCCACTTCATGTACCCACATACAGCGCTGGCTTAAAGCAATACATTCTGGTCCTGACGCAATGCATTGTGGTTAGATTTTTATCGTCCGCTGCATTATGTCACCATGTCACGTCGTACAAAAACCTCGCGAGAGCAAGACAGATCATCCTGCACCTCTTAAGTGTTATGTAGTTTTGCCTGAAACGCAAAAATAAAACAAAGCAATTAAAGCCGATCAGTGGCTCAAATTCTGCTGTAGCGATTGAAGAACTTTTGTCGGAAGTTGGATTCGAACCCACGCCTTACTTCGGAGAACAGAATACCCCTTACTTTGAAAGGCCATTTTCGCTGCGCAGGAGGCTTTAGACCGCTCGGCCATGGGGCAGTTTCCAGGTGAACCCTAAGGAGTAGGTTAAGTCCAGCCTTGGCTTCCAAGCTGACGTTTTTCTACATATGTGCTTGTGTGTCATGGACAGTAAGAGGGGGCAGGCAAGGAGAGAATTTCTCTCTTTGGGGATCAATAGAGTGTTGTTATTATAACGTCTAAAACGTATGATGGTCTGTCGATAAATCAATAACAATATCAATGAAGTCAATGTTTATCTAAAGGAATCAGAATTCAGGAAAAGCCAGGGGCCGGACCGAGTGTAGGGGGCGTGGCCAGAGACAGCCTGCTGACTGTTCCAAATCATGGGTGCATGTTACAAGTCCGGAACATATTTTAACTTAGTACTAACTTAGCATCATATTTGATCTGATTCGACTGAATATCCCAGGTTTCCATCTCTCATGCATCTGGTGTGACGTGTTTTCAGACTCTCAGGCTGGCGCAAAGAAATCTTACGGGAATTGAACGTCTCACTCCGGTCAGCTGACCAAAGTTGGTAACCTTGGTATTGTGTGTAGGAGATTCGGTATAACTATAATTTCGTTCTCCATTTACATGCCCGTAGTGTCTTTAAGTGTTATGTAGTTTTGCCTGAAACGCAAAAATAAAACAAAGCAATTAAAGCCGATCAGTGGCTCAAATTCTGCTGTAGCGATTGAAGAACTTTTGTCGGAAGTTGGATTCGAACCCACGCCTTACTTCGGAGAACAGAATACCCCTTACTTTGAAAGGCCATTTTCGCTGCGCAGGAGGCTTTAGACCGCTCGGCCATGGGGCAGTTTCCAGTTGAACCCTAAGGAGTAGGTTAAGTCCAGCCTTGGCTTCCAAGCTGACGTTTTTCTACATATGTGCTTGTGTATCATGGACAGTAAGAGGGGGCAGGCAAGGAGAGAATTTCTCTCTTTGGGGATCAATAGAGTGTTGTTATTATAACGTCTAAAACGTATGATGGTCTGTCGATAAATCAATAACAATATCAATGAAGTCAATGTTTATCTAAAGGAATCAGAATTCAGGAAAAGCCAGGGGCCGGACCGAGTGTAGGGGGCGTGGCCAGAGACAGCCTGCTGACTGTTCCAAATCATGGGTGCATGTTACAAGTCCGGAACATATTTTAACTTAGTACTAACTTAGCATCATATTTGATCTGATTCGACTGAATATCCCAGGTTTCCATCTCTCATGCATCTGGTGTGACGTGTTTTCAGACTCTCAGGCTGGCGCAAAGAAATCTTACGGGAATTGAACGTCTCACTCCGGTCAGCTGACCAAAGTTGGTAACCTTGGTATTGTGTGTAGGAGATTCGGTATAACTATAATTTCGTTCTCCATTTACATGCCCGTAGTGTCTTTAAGTGTTATGTAGTTTTGCCTGAAACGCAAAAATAAAACAAAGCAATTAAAGCCGATCAGTGGCTCAAATTCTGCTGTAGCGATTGAAGAACTTTTGTCGGAAGTTGGATTCGAACCCACGCCTTACTTCGGAGAACAGAATACCCCTTACTTTGAAAGGCCATTTTCGCTGCGCAGGAGGCTTTAGACCGCTCGGCCATGGGGCAGTTTCCAGTTGAACCCTAAGGAGTAGGTTAAGTCCAGCCTTGGCTTCCAAGCTGACGTTTTTCTACATATGTGCTTGTGTATCATGGACAGTAAGAGGGGGCAGGCAAGGAGAGAATTTCTCTCTTTGGGGATCAATAGAGTGTTGTTATTATAACGTCTAAAACGTATGATGGTCTGTCGATAAATCAATAACAATATCAATGAAGTCAATGTTTATCTAAAGGAATCAGAATTCAGGAAAAGCCAGGGGCCGGACCGAGTGTAGGGGGCGTGGCCAGAGACAGCCTGCTGACTGTTCCAAATCATGGGTGCATGTTACAAGTCCGGAACATATTTTAACTTAGTACTAACTTAGCATCATATTTGATCTGATTCGACTGAATATCCCAGGTTTCCATCTCTCATGCATCTGGTGTGACGTGTTTTCAGACTCTCAGGCTGGCGCAAAGAAATCTTACGGGAATTGAACGTCTCACTCCGGTCAGCTGACCAAAGTTGGTAACCTTGGTATTGTGTGTAGGAGATTCGGTATAACTATAATTTCGTTCTCCATTTACATGCCCGTAGTGTCTTTAACCGGCTGCACAAACTGGATCCGCCTCCATTACGACACAACTTTGCCCTTATTGGCTTAAGAATTTAGTCACATACATGACGTATATCTGCTATTTCTCCCGAGAAGCAGGTAAAGCAGTGGTAACTGCTTTGTAGTTAATTTACCTGGTAAAATTAAGTTTAAATAAATGATATAAATACTGTAATAGTACTCGTGAGCTTTGTTTATTTGTTATTAGTTACTGTAATGTTGCGCTGCTTTATTTGTTTAATCGTCTAGTCTGTGGAGACATTCAAGTTAATCAAATAAGAATTGCACTGTACACTGTACATGACCATAAAAACTTTGTATCCTTGAAATAAATGTTTTTGATCTTTTCCTTGGCAGTTATCTTTTTACACAGGGCCTCTATGTACACGATAGTTTTTTTTTTCACGACTAACAGTATGGATCAGGAGTTGGTTATTGTAAAAGAAGTAATGTGCATGCAGGTGATATTTGTATAGATTTATCCACACCCTTGTAGCAGTGCTGCCATTGCAGTCAGATCTCGCAAACTAGGAGTATTAGTTGTCTTTATTTCTCTTTATTTCTTGACGCCAACCCTCTCCATTAATCCGGGCTTGGGACTGGCACCTACCTGAGCTGGCTTGCTCCCTTAAGTGGCTGGGTTAGGCTAAACTATATATATATATTTACCAAGACTACAATAAAACATCTCGAAATGTGTAGTCTAGCAAAACGCAGTTTAAAGAAGGTAGCCTACCTGGCGAAATTGCAAACAAATTAAGGGCGTTAGGCAGCCTTTAGATCCTACCCATCATGCACTGCAGTTTTTTGCTAATTCCTCAAATGGAAAACTGTCCATCCATCCATCCATTTTCCAAACCGCTTATCCTACTGGATCGCGGGGGGTCTGGAGCCTATCCCGGAAGCAATGGGCACGAGACAGGGAACAACCCAGGATGGCGGGCCAGCCCATCGCAGGGCACACTCACACACTATTCACTCACGCATACACTCCTATGGGCAATTTAGCAACTCCAATTAGCCTCAGCATGTTTTTGGACTGTGGGGGAAACCAGAGTACCCGGAGGAAACCCCACGATGACATGGGTAGAACATGCAAACTCCACACACATGTGACCCAGGTGGAGACTCGAACCCGGGCCCTAGAGGTGTGAGGCAACAGTGCTAACCACTGCACCACCATGCTGCCCCCTAAATGGAAAACCATTAAATACAAAAGGAAAACAAAAGTGCTGTAAGACTGTATACTTATGTGTATGTTAGTAAAGGCTGTAGCTGACACAACGGACCCCACTAATTAGAAAGGGGTAATTGTACACATGTGGCATCCAGTATGTTCTTCTTTTTTTTAATCTGGTCACCTTCCAGAGTAATTGTAAACTAAAACCATCTTCACCCTATTTGATTCTTTATAAATGGACAATCAGTCGTGCAGTAAATGGGGGTATAGAGAGACACAGAGCTTGTCTAACAAGAAACCCTGGGAAGCTAACATTAATAGGGTGGGTATGGATAGCAAAACCATTGATACAGATTACAGATTTATATCTCACCTGAACCCTGGCGGGCTCCATGCCAATAGGGGTTGGGATTAGGGTTAGTTAACTTAAGTAGTAATATTGATGTGTATATTCTCCTATTCTCCAGTCAGTGAATCGTGAAACGTAATGTTAATATGTTTCTATACCTATATGTTCTGCTTAAAAACCCATAAAGGCAAGCACAGTGTTTAGACATTCTGTTACTTAGACTAGTAAACACTAAGATCCTTCAGCTTTCAATTAACCTGACACAACAGTCTAAACAACAAATGTGTGCCATGTCATTTGTCATCTTTACATCTTGTATCCTTTATATGGTAATTGGATTTTCAAGGTGGAATTGCAGGTCGATCATTTTAAGGATCTAGATGTAAACCTCCCTGGTGTTGCTTTAATATTTTTTTTGCACAATTTGCTTCACACACTTCCTCCAGCAGAGAAGCTTACAATACTACACCCCACCAAATGACTGGATGATGCCTTTTTATTTAAGGTCTGGCTGTGAGCCTCGATTACCGATACACTATCTTCAGGCTCCTGCCGGGATCAGTCAGTATGGTGGACCTTTGGAGGAATGGGTACAAAACCATCAGGAAAGTTTGCAGGTGCTTCAAGAGTATGTGAAGGCTTAGTTGGAGGAACAAGCCACACCACGAAATCGGAAACACAATGAGTTGGTTAATGATTAGGGGTTTGATGAAGGTCAGCTGGTGTGTTTGCGGAACCATGTTCGAGGTAAAATACAGGATCATTGGGATGCCTGTTTGTATATGGTAGTTCGGTGTCCCCAAGATCAGGGTGCAGTTTACTCTGCAACTCCAATGGAGGGGGACGGGGTTGTCCGTCAAGTTCACCGAACAGAGTTGCGTCCAGTACCACAGGGGGTTGTTATGTCAGGGGAAGATGTTCTGGTAATGTCTCCTGAGTCTGGGTTGCCCACAGGGGCAACAAAAATGGAATCGGATGAGGACTCTGTGATTTTACGGGGACAGGGCTGGTGGGAGGGGTCGCAATAGAGCATCCACAAGTAGGCCTCGTATAATGGAGGAGGTTATGTCCCCCCCGAGGTGTAGAGACCAGTTAAACGTTCGGTGAGGTCCACCACTGGTCATCATACCAACCCTTATAAGTTACCACGGTCAGTGAATGATCGTTCGGTTGGGGAGGAAGACCAGTGGTTTGGGGATAGAATTCTTAGCTGTGATCGTTGGGTCATCAATTTCATTTTGGGGAATGGATTGTAGCCAGGCAATTATAGGCAGGTATAGGAACTGCAGTTAGGACAGGAGGCATAGCCGGGGCGAGATGGCTGTGCATGCTCCGATGGTAGGGCATATTGGCAAAGGAGCAGGCACGGGAAAGACAGGCAGGGTCCTGATAGATTTGGTGGAGCATCGGCGGGCATATTGAATTTGCAGTGTAGCAGCCTTTCTGTTTGCTTGTTTCAGGGGTGAACAATCTTATCCGCAAAGGGCCGGTGTGTATGCAGGTTTTCGCTGCAACTCCCTAATTAGATTTCTAATTAGAGGACTGATTAGCTGAAGAGTCCTCATACCTGGTTTTGAAGAGCTGACCTAAAGGTTACCCCAAAAACCTGTTTTTTTTTTGTTTGAATGGGGCAGTGAGTCATGGGGTAAACTACTGTTCTTTAGGGGTTTTCAAGGTGGAATTACGGGTCGATAATTTTAAGGATCAGGTTGTAAACCTCCCTGGTGTTGCTTTAATATGTTTTATCTGAGGTTGTATCGTGTATTATCAAGCCAGCCGGCTTAGTGGCCTCGGGAGCGGGGTTTAGTGGGAGCAGCTGGCTAGTTTTATTTTCTTTTTTGTTTGTGTCTTTTTCTTTGTTGTATGTATATTTTGGGTTCATTATTAGGCAGGCTGGGCCTTTTGGCACCTGTAGTCTGGGTGCTGGATTGCCCATAGGGGTCTTTTTTATTGCTGTGATTTGCTGTGTCATTCACTAGTGTGATTTGTGCTGGAGTGTTTTTAAGGTTGTGCTGTGGCGTGTACCTGAGCAAACTTTGGGCAACCTGTTCTCTTGTTGGCTTTATTGACAAAGGGTGGATTAGTCTAATTACGGCCTGCTACAAATAGCTGCATATAACGTATAAAAAAAATCACCTTATGGGTGCTCCGTAGGGTAGCAAGATCTTGAGTTTTTTTTACAGTACTCGGGTACGTTTTAAAATTTTCGACCAATCAGCAAACATTATTCTGACAGCATAGCTGGGAAACCAATGAAAAGTGAGTGCAACGTTCTAGAACTTGACTTCGGGTTGACGCTCCCTATAAAAGAGCTGGGTACTGCTTCAAGGCGTTCAGTTGGCGCTACCTCCTGATAGAGTAGCACTGTACGGCTCTTGTTCCGTAAAACAACATCAAAAGGATGAAAAAAAAACAATATTTAAAGAAGACGAAAAAAATCAATTTTTAAAGAAGACGAAAAAAACATCGTCTAAAAAAATAAGCCAAAAAAAATAATATCCGAAGAAGGAAAAACATGCAAAGTAAAAAAAACAAACAAAAATAAAAAACAATATCCAAAGAAGAAGGAAAAAAACATCCAAAGGGAGAAAAGAAGAACTGAAGGGCCAACGAGGTAGGAGGAAATACAAATTTCGTTTCAGCACCGTTGGAGTGCCAAGCCGTGAAAAGCATTTGGCCAGAAGACAAGGTAAGTGTTGTACCTGTTATTTTAAAACAGCGCTTTTCAAAATGCTGCTTTATAATCGTTTGAGATCGTTAGCCAGTGTGACAGGTGAAGGCTTTTTGAGTTTACCAACATAAAGTTTTATTTCTGTATTAGGACATTGTCAGGAACAATGATGTGTTCATCGCTATGATGTGGTCAAAAAGCGATGCATTGAATCTTAGAAACATTTGTGATTTTTCAAACGATGCTTTTCCTTTTATTTAATCAGTAAAATTTCCATCGGTTTTATATAGTGCCCCTTGAAATATGTCTTTAGCTCATTTTCCGGGCATTTTACTAGAATGCATCCTGAGAAATACACAAGCTCTGCTGCATTTCCGTGCCTCGATGTTTAGTGCCGAGTATAATTGTTGCAGTTGCCTTTTATATATTCCATGAGACCTGTTGGTACCAAGAGAAGTGTGAGACTGTCAGGGTGAATTTATCATACAATCGCACGCATAAATACCTGAGGGTTGCCAGTCCTTTTGCGTTGTTACAGGAGGACTAGAGCTGACGAATGTGTTTCTACACACTATCAAGGGCATTGTAGTACAGTTTTCTCAGGTGGGAGAATGCTGCCGATCTCCTATTTGACAATACAGCCCTTGATATATTAGAATATTACAGAACTAGAAGCCTTTTGCAAGGAAGAATGTGAGAAAATCCCAAGTACAAGAACTGAAAGCCTTTCAGCTGGCTATAAGAAGCGCTTGTAAGCTGTGATATCTGGCAGAGGAGGTGTTACTAAGTACTGATTACGTAGGGTGCCCAAACTTTTGCAGAGTGCCATAATAATGTTTTTATTTTGTAATTTTGTTCAATTTATGGCATAAAAAGTAACTATTCATCAATGTTTGCTGAAAATATTGTGTATTTTTCCCCCAGTTCCTAAAGAGACTGTATTAACTGATATTGTTGCTTTTGTAATTGAAAAGATGTTATTTGTCAAGGGGTGCCAAACCTTTGCATAAGACTGTACACAGTGTGTGTATGTGTTTATGTGAGTGTGTGTCTGTGTGTGTGTGTGTGTGTATATATATATATATGTGTGTGTGTGTATATATTTCTGTATATGCATGTGTATATATATATTTATATATAGTTCACACACATTCAAACTTATTTGAATACACATTCAAAATTATTTTTATTATTATTATTTTCGTTTTTTTTTTTTTTTGTGTTTTAAAATTTTTTATTTTTGCAATGGAAATAAAAATAAAGCAGTCCTCCGTAGAGGAGGGGTGGTGGAGGGAATATATATATATATATACATATATATAAAATAATTGTCACACAACTGGGGTGACATGCCTTTCCTGCTCACCCAATTTTAGTGCACTTTAGTTATGCATAATGACCTTCTAGTCTCGATACACCCATATATATATATATATATATATATATATATATATATATATATATATATATATATGTATATATGTATATATATAGTTTTTTGTGTTATTTTTTTGCAATAGACAATAAAAATAACGCAGTTCTCCATAAAGGAGGGATGGTGGATGGAATATATATATACATATATATAAAATAATTCTCACACAACCTGGGTGACATGCCTTGCCTGCTCACCCAGTTTTAGTGCACCTTAGTTATCCATAATGACCAACTAGTCTCGATACACCCATATATATATATATATGTACATATATATAGTTTTTTTATCAGCAATAGAAAAGAAAAATAACGCAGTTCTCCGTAAAGGAGGGATGGTGGATGGAATATATATATATATATATATATATATATATATATATATATATATATACATTTATATAAAATAATTGTCACACAACCTGGGTGACATGCCTTGCCTGCTCACCCAATTTTAGTGCACTTTAGTTATCCATACTGACCATCTAGTCTCGACACACCCATATATATATATATATATATATATATATGTATATGTATATATATATAGATATTTTTTCTTTTTCTTGTGTTTTTTTTTCGCAATGGATATTAAAAATAAAGCAGTCCTCCGTAAAGGAGGGATGGTGGATGGAATATATATATAAAATAATTGTCACACAACCGGGGTGACATGCCTTGCCTGCTCACCCAATTTTAGTGCACCTTAGTTATTCATAATGACCATCTAGTCTCGATACACCCATAAATATATATGTATATATATATAGTTTTTTTATTAGCAATAGAAAAGAAAAATAACGCAGTTCTCCGTAAAGGAGGGATGGTGGATGGAATATATATATATATATATACATTTATATAAAATAATTGTCACACAACCTGGGTGACATGCCTTGCCTGCTCACCCAATTTTAGTGCACTTTAGTTATCCATACTGACCATCTAGTCTCGACACACCCATATATATATATATATATATATATATATATATATATATATATATATATATATATATATATATATAGTTTTTCTGTTTTTTTTTTGCAATAGACAATAAAAATAACGCAGTTCTCCGTAAAGGAGGGATGGTGGATGGAATATGTATATGCATATATATAAAATAATTGTCACACAACCTGGGTGACATGCCTTGCCTGCTCACCCAATTTTAGTGCACCTCAGTTATCCATACTGACCATCTAGTCTCGACACACCCATTTAGTGCACCTCAGTTATCCATACTGACCATCTAGTCTCGACACACCCATATATATATATATATATATATATGTATATATATAGATATTTTTTCTTTTTCTTGTGTTTTTTTTTTCGCAATGGATATTAAAAATAAAGCAGTCCTCCGTAAAGGAGGGGTGGTGGAGGGAATATATATATACATTTATATAAAATAATTGTCACACAACCTGGGTGACATGCCTTGCCTGCTCACCCAATTTTAGTGCACTTTAGTTATCCAGAATGACCATCTAGTCTCGATACACCCATGAATATATATGTATATATATATATATATATATATATATATATATAGTTTTTCTGTTTTTTTTTTGCAATAGACAATAAAAATAACGCAGTTCTCCGTAAAGGAGGGATGGTGGATGGAATATATATATATGCATATATATAAAATAATTATCACACAACCTGGGTGACATGCCTTGCCTGCTCACCCAATTTTAGTGCACCTTAGTTATCCATACTGACCATCTAGTCTCGATACACCCATATATATATATATATATATATATATATATATATACATATATATATATATATATATATATATATATATATATATATATATATATATATATATATATATATATATATATGTACATATATATAGTTTTTGTTATTAGCAATAGAAAAGAAAAATAACGCAGTTCTCCATTAAGGAGGGATGGTGGATGGAATATATATATGCACATATATAAAATAATTGTCACACAACCTGGGTGACATGCCTTGCCTGCTCACCCAATTTTAGTGCACTTTAGTTATCCAGAATGACCATCTAGTCTCGATACACCAACATTCCACAGGCCACAATTGACAATCTGATAAACTCTATGCGAAGAAGATGTGTTGCATTGTATGAGGCAAATGGTGGTCACACCAGATACTGACCGGTTCTGAGTCCCCAGACCCCCAATAAAGCAAAAAACTGCACATTCCAGGGTGGCCTTTTATTGTGGGCAGTATAAGGTACACCTGTGCACTACCCATGATGTCAGATCAGCATCTTGATGTGGCACACCTGTGAGGTGGGATGGATTATCTCAGCAAAGCAGAAGTGCTCACTATCACACATTTAGACTGATTTGTGAGAAATGTTTGAGAGAAATGGTAATATTGTGTATCTGGAATGAATTGTAGATCTTTAAGTCCATCTCATGAAAAATGGGAGCAAAAACAAAAGTGTTGCGTTTATATTTTTGTTCAGTGTATGTATATGTATACATATAGTTTTTTTTGTGTTTGTGAAAACGGGTCTTTAATCGGGGAAACGGAGCGGGTAGAGCAGGACGGAACGCAGGCATTGACAAACTACAATGACGGACAGGGCAAACAGGTAAGACCAGGACTTAAAATAGGTCATGACTAATCAAAGTAATCGGGCAAAGCAGGAGACGATCAGGGAAGCACACGTGGGTAATCAGGGGGCGTGGCACACACGAGGAGCGGACAAGCCGGGCATATATGTATATCTATATAAAACCTCATTAATGAGGGACAGGGAACAGAACGGACAGACAGAACTGGCACAGGGGAAGGAGCCAGGACAAGACTTGACATAAGACAGGAAAGGCAGAGAAACAGATCAGAAAGGGGGACACGGAGGGAACAGGCAGGACAAAAGGACCGGGAGTGAACGAAGGGAACATCGGGGAAAGAGGAGCAGAAGCCAGAGGGACGAGGGACAAAGAGAGGAGGGACAGAGACAGGAGGAACAAAGCGAGGGGGAGCAGAGGCAGGAGGGACAAAGACGGGAGGCCAGGGAGAGAAGGAGGGGGAACCAAGAGGAGCCCGAGGGAGACCCAGCGGGCGACGGGAGGCAGCCGGAAGGGCTGCAGGCGGCCGGGAGGCCGGAGCCGGAGGGGCCGAGGAGACGGGGTGAGGGACAGACGCAGGGACGAAGGAGGGAGTCGGAGGGGAGACCAGGGAAGGGGACGAAGGAGCTGGAAGGGACCCTGGCGAGGGCAAGGAGAGAGGGGGAGCCGCAGCAGACGGCGACGTCCTCCGACACGCCAGAGCGGAAGGACCAGCAGGCGAATGAGGAGCCGCCGTCGGGGGGCCCGCAGGCAACCGATAAGACGCCGGAGGAGGGACCGAGGCAGGGCGACGAGGCCGCGGAGGGGGACCCGCAGACGACAGCCGACCCGGAGGGCCAGGACCCGCAGGTGCCGACCAAGCCCTAGCGCCGGCGAGGGAGGGCGAGCCAGGGGGCTGGGCGGGTGGGACCCCAGCCGTGCGTCTGTGTCCTCTCCCCTTATGGGACACAGACATAAGGACCTGCGGCCGGGGTCGGGCTCGTCGGGGTGAGGGTACCAGAGTCACAGGGGGAGAAGGGACTGGAGTGGGGCCAGGGACTGGAGCTGCAGGCTGCAGAGGGGGCGCCTGCCCGGGAGCTGCAGGCAGGGAAAGCGCCTCGGACGTGGGCGCGGTAGCTGCAGGCAGCGGAGACGGCTGCTCGGGCTCTGGGGCCGCAGGGGGCACTTATTTTATTATATAAAATAAGTGTCACACAACCGGGGTGACATGCCTTGCCTGCTTGTGGGATGAGGAAGACTCAGGGACTGGAAATGGGATTAAAACTGAAGATGTGCTCATTCCTTTGTGTATTTACAAATTTTCCTTCCGTCAGACATGAGGAGTTTGCTGCTATATTTGGCACTAATAGAGATTCTGATGCTGCTATTTTTATTGTCTATTAGTTTGTTATTATTTACAAGTTCTGTTGTGTTTTTGCATTTTTCTCTTCTGGTTAATTAACTGCTGTCTGTTTGCTGTGAAGTATGAGTGTGGTGAGTAAGACTCAGGGACTGGAAGTGGGATTACAACTGAAGATAACATGCTTATTCCTTTTTGTATTGTTTACAAATTTCCTTCCGTCAAACATGAGGAGTTTGCTGCTATATTGTGCACTAACAGAGATTCTGATGCTGCTATTTTTATTGTTTATAAATGTGTTATTGTTTCCAGTATTCAAGTATTCGAGTATTCAATAAATGCTAAATTGAGAAATTTTGTGTATCGTTTGTTATTATTAGTGTGATATTTTACCATGCAAATAGAGGGGAAAACGTCCAATTATCGGCCAAAAAAAATCAGCAGCATATATCGGCCATCGCCTGACCCTTGACTTGAAAAACCCATATCGGTCGACCTCTAGTAACAGTACATTCTGTCCAATTCATCCATCGAGTTAAGTCACACACCCACTTGAGGGGGCACTCCGGCAGACGTGAGGATGGGGATGTTCTTTCCGCTATAACATCCACTGCAGAAGTACATCTCGCTCCTGTTCACAGGGCTTACTTCAATGATGAAGCAGGGCTGGTTGTCTGGACAAGAAGTTGTCCTGCTGCTGGGTCTCGGTGCCGTTTTTCCACCTAAGCTTGAAGGTGGAAATGTGTTCCAACTTGGTCCCTGGGACTGCAGCATAGCCAAACATCGCGAGCAGCGTCGGCCACACCCACCACCAGAACCATCACACCGTCCTATACACATAAAGAAGAACTAAAACATAGAGTGTTGTGACAATCTATGCGTTAATGTTTGGCAGCATAGGTGATTCATTAAAATTATACCGAAGAATGGAAAATGTGATATTTAGAATATTTTTTGCCATTTAGTAGCTAATTTAAGCACTTACCCAATGCCTCAATTTGTTTTAGGTCAGTAATGTCTGAGCCAAAAGAATGAATGTATGAATTTAATACAATTCACCCACTCCCACCCACACACAAATCTGAAATTCAATTTAAGACACTTCTTAAACATTAGTGCATTAACAAAAAAGGAAAATCTTAAGAGATTCAGTAGGATTTTCTATGTTAGACTTAAGCTAATAGTTCAATAGTTTTTACATATTTCAATATACCAATTTGACTTTAATGTTGAAACAGATGCTAAAACATGGAATAATAATAACTAGAGAAACATGTTATTCACAAACACTAGCAAAGGTAGCTTATAGTTAAGCTTACTTAAGTCAGCAAGTCAGGCTACAGTGTGTAAGAATAGTCGTAAACGATAATTTGTCTCAGTCTTACATGACAGAATAAGTAAACAGAAAATATAAAATGGCTGAAACAGCGTCATTAACGCCAGCTACAGTAGAGGCGCAGAAAAGGTGTCATGACTGAAGTATTCCCAAACTCTGGAAGACCGTATGCGAGCCTTTTTTGCCGCGTGTTTCTCCAGAGGCTCCGGAGCTCCGCTGGTTGACACAGCCATGTTGGTTCATGTGCAGGGGGACGAGCGGCAAATTTCTTTTTTGCAGGGTGGTAGGTTGTCACGCTCGATCGCGGGCAGAGCGGCGATCGTGCGGGCGAACAGGCAGAAACGGGCAGAAAGCCGTAATCAGGGCAAACAAGGGGTTTATTACCAATAACGGGGCAGGGAACAGAAGACGCCAACTAACATCAATGACAGACACTGGATTAGTACACAACAGGAACTTAAATACAAGAAACAAGGCAGCAGGAAACAAGACACGACTGGGCACGATCAGGAAATCACACGTGGGTAATTAGGGGGCGTGGCACACACGAGGAGCGGACGGAGCGGGCGTCACAGAACCCCCCCCCAAAGGCGCGCTACACCGGGCGCGCCCGGGAGGAGGCGAAGGACGGGACGAGACCGGGAAACCAGAACCTGAAAGACAAGGGCAAAAAAAAATCAACGGGGAACAGGGAACAAGACAGACAGGCAAAACTGACAAAGAGGCAGGAGCCAGGACAGGACACTACACAAGACAGGAAAAGCCGACAGACAGACCAGGAAGGGAGAAACAGAGGGAACAGGCGGAACAAAAGGAGCGGGAGTGACGGGAGGGAACGACGGGAAACCAGGAACAGAGCGGGGCGGAACAAAGGGACCAGGAACAGAGGACGGCGGGACAAAGGCAGGAGGAGGAACAAAGACAGGCGGGACAGGGACAGGAAAGAAGGGAGAGAAGGAGGAGGAAGGAAGGGGAGCCCGAGGGAGCCCCAGCGGGCGACGGGAGGCAGCCGGAGGGGCCGCAGGCGGCCGGGAGGCCGGAGCCGGAGGGGACCTCGGAGGGGCCGAGGAGGCAGGGCGAGGGACCCGCGGAGGGGCCAGGGAGGAAGCAGGAGGGAGCACCGGGGAAGGGGACGAGGGAGCAGGAGGGGCCCACGGCGAAGGCCCGGAGGAGGGGGGAGCCGCAGCAGGCGGCGACGTCCGGTGGAGGGCCGGAGGTAGGGGCCCCGCAGGCAACCGAGGAGCCGCCGTCGGGGAGCCCGCAGGCGACCGACCAGGCACCGGAGGGGGGAGCGAGGCAGGGTGACGAGGCATCGGAGGGGGACCCGTAGGCGACAGCCGACCCGGAGGGCCAGGACCTGCAGGCGCCAACCGAGCCAGAGCGCAGGCGAGGGAGGGCGAGCCAGGGGGCAGGGCGGGAGGGACCCCAGTCCGACGTCTGTGTCCCCTCCCTCTGCGGGACACAGACATACCGACCCCCGGTCGGGGTCGATGTCGCCGGGGTGAGGGTGAAGGAGTCACAGGAGCGGGGCCAGGGACAGGAGCGGGGCCAGGGACAGGAGCTGCTGCAGCGCGGTCAGGGGGCGCCTCGGGAGCTGCTGCAGCGCGGTCAGGGGGCGCCTCGGGAGCTGCTGCAGCGCGGTCAGGGGGCGCCTCGGGAGCTGCTGCAGCGCGGTCAGGGGGCGCCTCGGGAGCTGCTGCAGCGCGGTCAGGGGGCGCCTCGGGAGCTGCTGCAGCGCGGTCAGGAACAGGAGCTGGCTGCAGTGGGGGCGCCTGCCCGGGAGCTGCAGCAGATGGCTGCAGTGGGGGCACCTGCCCGGGAGCTGCAGCAGGCGGCTGCAGTGGGGGCACCTGCCCGGGAGCTGCAGCAGGCGGCTGCAGAGGGGGCGCCTCTGCAGGAACAGGAGCGCGGTCAGGAACAGGAGCTGGCTGCAGTGGGGGCGCCTGCCCGGGAGCTGCAGCAGGCGGCTGCAGTGGGGGCGCCTGCCCGGGAGCTGCAGCAGGCGGCTGCAGTGGGGGCGCCTGCCCGGGAGCTGCAGCAGGCGGCTGCAGAGGGGGCGCCTGCCCGGGAGCTGCAGCAGGCGGCTGCAGAGGGGGCGCCTCTGCAGGAACAGGAGCACGGTCAGGAACAGGAGCTGGCTGCAGTGGGGGCGCCTGCCCGGGAGCTGCAGCAGGTGGCTGCAGTGGGGGCGCCTGCCCGGGAGCTGCAGCAGGCGGCTGCAGAGGGGGCGCCTCTGCAGGAACAGGAGCACGGTCAGGAACAGGAGCTGGCTGCAGTGGGGGCGCCTGCCCGGGAGCTGCAGCAGGTGGCTGCAGTGGGGGCGCCTGCCCGGGAGCTGCAGCAGGCGGCTGCAGAGGGGGCGCCTCTGCAGGAACAGGAGCACGGTCAGGAACAGGAGTTGGCTGCAGTGGGGGCGCCTGCCCGGGAGCTGCAGCAGGTGGCTGCAGGCACAGGAGGCGGCTGCTCGGGCTGAGCAGGGGCTGCAGGCACAGGAGGCGGCTGCTCGGGCTGAGCAGGGGCTGCAGGCACAGGAGGCGGCTGCTCGGGCTGAGCAGGGGCTGCAGGCACAGGAGGCGGCTGCTCGGGCTGAGCAGGGGCTGCAGGCGGCGGGACCGGCAGGTCCCGTGCGGGCAAGACGGACGTGGTCCCTTTAAGTGCCCGGGGCACACGCGGGATAGCGTCCCGCACCGCGCGGGCCCCCTTGTTGGCCAGCCGCTCCGGCCGGTAGTAGTACCGCTCGAGGGGCGGTAGCAGCTCAGCGGCGGCTGGGTGCTCTCCCCGGACTGGGGAAGCTGCCAGCGCAGGCAGCTTAGCTGCGGTGATGACGTCGAGGTCAGCCGGGGAGTCCTCCAATTCCCCGGTTAGGAGAGAAGCGGGGATGAGCGCGCACGCTCCCAAAACGATTTCAGGGGCGATCGCGTGCTTCTTCTTCTTCTTCTTCTTCCTCTTTGTCACGGTGTCCGCGGGAGGCTGCTCCACGTCCGACAGGACGGACGGCTGGGGAACAACCTCCGGGACGCACCGTGCGTCCAGCCCCAACCTCCGCGCTGTTAGGCGCTGAACCAGCTGGTTGAGGTGGGAGCGCACCTCTCCTAGACGATGCCCGCCCTCCGATGGGGACATCGCCAGCAGGAGATCGCAGCTGTCGGTGGCCAATTGCAGCGCGACGGGGTCCTCCTGGACGTCGGGCTGGTTCAGCCAGTAGTGTACCTCTTGCAGCAGACCGAGACGTTGGCTCTCGGTCTGCTGCTGTGCCTTGTTGAGTGGGTCTGTCATTCTGTCACGCTCGATCGCGGGCAGAGCGGCGATCGTGCGGGCGAACAGGCAGAAACGGGCAGAAAGCCGTAATCAGGGCAAACAAGGGGTTTATTACCAATAACGGGGCAGGGAACAGAAGACGCCAACTAACATCAATGACAGACACTGGATTAGTACACAACAGGAACTTAAATACAAGAAACAAGGCAGCAGGAAACAAGACACGACTGGGCACGATCAGGAAATCACACGTGGGTAATTAGGGGGCGTGGCACACACGAGGAGCGGACGGAGCGGGCGTCACATAGGTGATGTCTCATTAATATTTATGAGAGAAGTGCTACATGATTGGCCAGTGCATGCCTTACAAAATGGTGCGGCACTGCATCCAAGCCTGCGGCACTCAGAGTCACAAATACAGTGGAAACCATTTGTAGTAATTACGTCTGTCTGGCTGATTTCCAACTAATTGATATTTGTATATTTATTACATGAATATAAGGTAATATAAGGTAATAGAAGAGGTATTTAATGGTTTTCCATCTGAGGAATTTGCAAAAAACTGCAGTGCATGATGGGTCGGACCTAAAGGCTGCCTTAACGTCCTCATCTGTATGACGACATACATCAAGACTAGGAAGGTGCATAATGTTCATGTCTGGTTGCGTTTGTTGGTCCAGAAAGTAATTCAATTTCGCCATGTAGGTTACGTTCTTAAAAACTGCTTGGATATAGCCCGATTATATGCTGTGGGCCTTTTAATTTCTTTGTTTACCAGGTAGGCTACCTTCTTTAAACTGCGTTTTGTTAGACTACATATTTAGGGAGGTCTTTATAAATTTATAGTAGTCTTCATAAATATGTGCATAGTTTAGCCTAACCCAGCCACTTAAGGGAGAAAGCCAGCTCAACTAGGTGTCGGTCCCAAGCCCGGATTAATGGGGAGGGTTGGCGTCAAGAAATAAAGAGACTGTATCTTCACTGCATGACTGATGTCAAAATGTGTGAAATATGTGGTTGTATTAATAAATGCATTAAAGTAGGTTAATGATTCTGTGCTGTCTAAATTGTATAGAAAATTTCTACGTATAGCCAAACAAATCTCCTCCTGTTTGAAAAGGCATAGAAAAAGCAATTTAGCCACTAAAACTTTACAGTTTTTGTGAGGGACAGTCGAATTCTCTCGTTTCTCTCGTCAAGTTTTTTTGTGATCCTGCACCTACACTTTGCCGGCCCCAGGAGGATGGGCTCCCCCTTTGAGTTTGGTCCCTCCCAAGGTTTCTTCCTTCTTGGGAGTTTTTCCATGCTATCGGCGCCTATGGCTTACTCACTGGGGGCTTTGGGTGGGCATGATATAAAGCAAAGCATTTTCCCTCCCAGTTTCCTCCTCTGGTCCACATTGCAGGACCATCAGCCATCAGAAACAGCCAGACGGTCTCCTTCAGCTTCTTTAGTGTCCTTGGAAGCCAAGGCAGTTTTAGGTCTGAGAAGAGGTTTATCAGAAGGACACATATTACGTCGTTTGTCCTGAAATGTAACATGGGGAGGAAAAGTTAAGCGGTTTAGTCAGATTGGAGTCGTTTATTCAGCAGTGGCAGCGCCAGTGACTTAATGCTACAGGTGCTATAGGGGAGTGAGATTATTTAGACCGGGTGCTTTAGCTTTTCAGCTTATGTAGATGGTGTATAGAAGCACACAGCACGATAAGCTACAGCATGGATAAAATAGGATAAAATATGAAATTCTAACGTCTAGCTCACAGAGCCTCTATGTGTACTTTGAAGAAAAAATACACTACAAGTATGCTGTAAAAACCGCAAAAATGTCTTACACAATATACAGATTTTACAGATAGTTAAAGAAAAAATGAAACCAATATTTTGGGGGTGCTGTGGGGGTACTATGGTCATTGGAGGAGGAGCTAGAGCCCCCCCCCCCCCAAGCTTTTCCTTGGTGCTGCCACTGTTGTTCAGATTAAAAGTAACATTGTCATTAATAAACAGTACTCTGATCAAATTTTTGCATGTACAAACACAATCAAAGTTTAACCACATGTTTAGACACAATTCACACACCTGTTACATTTCCATAATGCTAAGACTCTCTACACTTACTTCATCCACTTTCTTGTTTGGTACACAGTCATTTGATGGATGTGTAAGATCATTACCAGACCGTCTGCTGCAAACTCTACAGTTAATGAATGGCTGCAAAAACACACAGACACACAAAAACAGTATTTAAAGAGTGGTGGGCAATAAATACAGTGAGAGAAGGTGTAGTAAAGATATATCTAATGATTTAAGGCAGAGCTGCTGGAGTGCAGGGTTTAATGACACAGAACAATTTTAGAGGAAAGAGCTTCCAAAGCAGGGTTACCATAAGGCTATATTATACAAAGCAAGTTCATCTAAAAGTATGAACAACAAATCCCGTTTAACTGAACACTGCTCTGTATTAAAATACTGTCCTCCGATCAAGCTAAGTGGTCCTGTAGTTCACTATTTAAAGAGGTAAATGTAAAGGGTAATTCACACTGCACATCTACCCTGCTCTGACCAGGTTTAATTACTGGCTTTCTAATTAAAACAAGAGTTAAGTCCTGCCCTTTCACCACAAAACACCACACTGCCATTTAAGGCTGATTTCAACAATGAGTTTTAGTTAACCTGGCTCGATTGAGTTAACTCTGGGTATGTAAAACCCGCTTTGTAGTACAGCCCACAGGTCTTTAAATAAGGCCAGCTAGGGTTCATAGCTCGAAGCATAATCTACAGGTCACCCCTCAGATGATTAGCATTTGCTTCTGCCTGGTAATCCAGCCTTTAAGCCTGTAAACCTACTAAAATTTGAGAATAAGGTGAAGGAACTGGCTCTTTGAGGCCACCTATGTATTTGTTACTTTATTGTTGGCTAACTTTCCCCCGCAGGGCATCAAAAAAGTTAACATGAACCTAAATTAATTTGCTAACTGATATGTCCAATGCTCACAGTCACAGTGACTCTTTACTTACCCTCTTGTCCATGAAAATACAGTCAGCCCGATGGTCTGTTGCAGTTGACTTTGGACATTTTGTTGCTCTCAAGAGAATCTCAATGTCAATGTATTCACTGCTGATCTAAATCACATAAACACGTTATATACAAAATTGCCTACAACTGTTTTAAAGGCAATATAACAAACAATAATCACCCAAAAAATGGCAAACTGTCACAGACTTGACTGCAGCAGATTCAGAGAGAAACTGTGAGAAGGTAAAATTGACCAGGGCTGAGATATACAACCATCACTTTCATTGTGAAGAGACATTAAGCATCATATGCATTGAAATTAAAACATCAAAATCAATGTGATACTCATTAGTTCAGCTTGCAGATGATGAAAGTTTCACACTTTTGTAAACACTTTCTCAGCAGTTACCTTCGGACGGCCCTGGATGTTATAGAAATTCATGTGCTGACGGGTTCCTTGATGAGCATTTTCGACTGCGAGTTTAATGGCCGTCTTGTGAGTGCAGGGAGACTGTGGTAATCTTGCTGGGCCTCTGTGGAGATAAGCAGAGCTCCATAAGCCAAAACCAGAAGCAGCAGGCGGGTCATCTTCCTCTCAGCTTTGAAGGGAGAAGCAGGACTGAGGACACTGATCTGTGGTCCCCTTATCCAGCACGTCCAGGGGCGTGTCCTTCACTCGAAACAAACAGACCTTTGAACAACATTGGAAAACTCTTCAGGATGAATTGAGGCAGGTGGTCAAGTGGGTTTATTGTTATTTCAGCAATATACACAGTACACAGTGAAAGGAAACATTGTTCCTCCTGGACCACGGTGCAAGACAAAGAAGAAAAACAGAAACAACACAAGATGACACAAGTGCGGGCAAGATAGAACTATACAGAGTGAAAGGAGCACAAACAGAGGGAGAAAGTGCAAGATAAACACAAGAGCAACAATACAATACTACAGGACAAGACAGCGCAGTCAAGAACACAGAGTGCAGCCAGAGCTAACCTGAATAGGGGCATCAAGGTTGCCAGGCAGGCAGAGAAACAGAAAATAGAGGTCTACTTCACATACAACAACCCACAGTGGGTGTGGCAGGGAATACAACACATTACAAACTTCAAAGGCAACAACACCGTCACTGTTAACAGCAACGCCCTTTTAGCAAAGGAGCTAAACAGCTTCTTTGCTCGTCTGGAGGAACACAGAGCAGACATAGCCACACTGCCCCCTCCCCCAATCTCCAGCACTCACAGACTCCCTCTGCAGGAACACCACGCGAGAAGGCACATTGCATCTCTAGGTGTGTGGAGTTTAAGACAAGGCAAGTGATGCTACGATAACATAATTCCTTGGTAAGACCCCACCTAGAATATTGTGTGCGGGTTTGGTTACCATACCTTAAGAAGGACATTGCTGCCTTGGAAAAGGTGCAACGTAGGGCAACGAGAATGATTCCTGGTCTTAGAGGAATGTCTAATGAGGAGAGGTTAGCTGAGCTGAATCTGTTTAGCCTCGAGCAAAGGAGACTAAGGGGGGACATAATCCAGGTGTTTAAGATTCTAACAGGTCTGGATGCTGTTCAGCCAAATGGCTATTTCAATGTTAGTTTAAATACCAGAACTCGTGGCCATAAGTGGAAATTAGCTGGAGAACATTTTAAAACGAATTTGATGAAGCATTTCTGTACACAGCGTGTAGTTAGAGTATGGAATAGTCTTCCTGTTATTGTAACACAAGCTAAAACCCTGGGTTCTTTTAAATCAGAGCTAGATAAGATTTTTGAGCTATTAGCTAAGTTCTCCTCAAAGGAGCTTGATGGGCCGAATGGCCTCCTCTCATTTGTAAATCTCTTTGGTTCTTATGAGTCAGCTTACAGAGATGAGGTCCAGAAACTGATAGGTTGGAGTTCAGCAAACAATTTGGCACTAAACAGCACAAAGACAAAGGAATCACTGACTTCAGGAAGGATGGAGGCGACACTGGCCTGCCTAGATGGATGGATGGATGTTTTTATTGACATTGTAAGTACAATGAGATTTAGTTTGGAACGCGCCAGCAGCTACACAGTATATTTACAATTATATAGATTGTGAGGCATAAAATAAGGTGTGAGTAATATAACATAACGACATAATATAAGTAATCATTAATTAATCATTACAGATGGTATGAGGTGTGAACCGCTAGGCTGCTATGGCATGTTTGGTATCAAACCGATGGAAAATCACTCCAGTTTCCAAATCTGGTCAGTGGTTACCACGAAAGTGAATATATCAAAAGTTACACCAGCCTAACGAAAATCATCAATACAAGGGAAATCACTCTGGTCATAAATCTCAAAAGGACTGATACAGACCCCCTTCCGAAAGCCCGCCAAATGGATGGTCAGCCATTGGTCCAGGAGTCGAATTCCTGGTCACTCCTATTCACGAACTTTACACTATAAAACCTGGCACCTCAGAACAAAGCCAGGAGAGGAGAAACAGAAGGGAGGAGAAAACAAAAGACCATCAGCACGAAGAGAGGCAGAGAACATCAGCCCAAGAGAAGAGAAGCCCACAAGAAGCCCTCCTGAAGCCTATCAGTGAAGACCCAGCTGGACAGAGAACTGCAACCAAGCCCAAGCTTCACCAGGAGAGGGAATCAGAGGGGCTCCACTCCAACAACCGCTGCAAACACCGCGCCTCCCTGAGTGCCATCACCCATCAGCTCATCAGCCTCCGCAACCAACTGCCAAGACCCCCCCCCCCCCCACTCTGCAACCAAGTAAACAAACTTCCTTTCATTTATAACAACCTAAACTCCTATTCACCTGCTATATTACTTTAGGACAGTATTTCCACAAATTGCTTGCTTTGCAGAACAGTATTTTCCCTTTTAAGGTTACTCATTTTAAATCTGGTCATTGCATTTTCATGATTACATTGTTTGTGTCCACTCCGTTATTTCGTGTTTATTGTTTGTTAGGTGTAATGTCTGTCTTATGTTAGTTATAGGAATAAATGCATGTCTTTTACACAACTTCAGCCTCCGTTCATTGAGTGCTCACAAGAATCCCTGCCTGTGCGATCTACGCTCTGAAACCTCAAATTCGCCTGAAATATCGCGAGACTCTCTCTCATTGGCCGTGAGGGGAGCTTCGCTACCGATCGTTTACATTACCTGGTGACGCAGCTCGTTGGACAAGCCTTCTATTCTAACCCAGGTTATTACGTGATACTGGTTATTAATGAGTTCCATTTAAGTCACACATTAACAGACTCACGGTGTTTCGCAATTGAGTTTGAGCCGACCATTCAGCATAAAAATTGGTTAATAATCACAAGGCACAAGGTTTAAACTTATTCTGAGCACACAATTTAAACTTTTTATGACCGAACGTGCAGTGAAGAAGCGCTACTGTGAACTGGTTGCAAAAGTCGCACTCATGGCAATCTGAAGGCATTTAAGCGGGATCATATGGGCTTATTATAGTTATTTTTATTTCTATTATTAGTAGTTATATTATTTTGTTTTATTTTCGGTGATTTCATTGTAGTTCTTTCGTATTAAACTGCAGTAAACTTTAACCCTATGTCTGACGAGATTCTCAGATGTAGCGCTTTGTTTCCAGGTTCAATTCGGACGAGTGTCTCCGTTTCTATATATCCTGGGAGAGATCTCTCTATTAGCGAACGGGAATACTTGTTATGAGGTTCTAACCTAAATTATGTTGCGCTTGGACATAAGACCGATAGCTTAGTTACCTATCAGGATCATACTCGTATGTGTGTGCCTGCTTTAGACAAAGCAAGTTTAACACAACTTTGCGCTGTGAGCCAAGTGTGTGTCATTTAGAAATTGGGAGTCTCCTGTGCTTGAGACCCGCCGTGGTTAAGCACCATTTGCGACGAGATATAGTGCACTCACAATTTAAATCTGTCGCCGTAACGCGTGCGCCGTCTCGCTTCAGTAATTGTTTTAAGGGGTTTTATACTGTGCAAGGCACAGAAGAAGGCCACAAGCAGCATGCGCATGCATTAAATGTGTGTGTCACTCATCTAGCGTCGGCAACCGCCTAGCTATATCTTTGGTTACCTCTAGTGGTCAGGCATAGAACTACCACTCCATTTCGAAATTGCGCCTCTAGTGGCCAGGCATAGAACTACCACTCAATTTCGATATTGCGCCTCTAGTGGCCAGGCATAGAACTACCACTCCATTTTGATATTGCGCCCCCGGTGGTCAGGCATAGAACTACCACTCCATTTCGATATTGCGCCCCCGGTGGTCAGGCATAGAACTACCACTCCAGTTCGAAATTGCGCCTCTAGTGGTCAGGCATAGAACTACCTCTCCATTTCGAAATCGCGCTTCTAGTGGTCAGGCATAGAACTACCACTCCATTTCGATATTGCGCCCCCGGTGGTCAGGCATAGAACTACCACTCCATTTCGAAATTGGGCTTCTAGTGGTCAGGCATAGAACTACCACTCAATTTTGAAATTGCGCTTCTAGTGGCAAGCCATAGAAGTACTACTCCATTTCGAAATCGCGCCTCTAGTGGTCAGGCATAGAACTACCACTCCATTTCGATATTGCGCCCCCGGTGGTCAGGCATAGAACTACCACTCCATTTCGAAATTGCGCTTCTAGTGGTCAGGCATAGAACTACCACTCAATTTTGAAATTGCGCTTCTAGTGACAAGCCATAGAACTACTACTCCATTTCGAAATCGCGCCTCTAGTGGTCAGGCATAGAACTACTATTCCATTTCGAAATCGTGCCTCTAGTGGTCAGGCATAGAACTACCACTCCATTTCGAAATTGCGCCTCTAGTGGCCCGGCATAGAACTACCACTCAATTTCGATATTGCGCCTCTAGTGGCCAGGCATAGAACTACCACTCCATTTTGATATTGCGCCCCCGGTGGTCAGGCATAGAACTACCACTCCATTTCGATATTGCGCCCCCGGTGGTCAGGCATAGAACTACCACTCCAGTTCGAAATTGCGCCTCTAGTGGTCAGGCATAGAACTACCACTCCATTTCGAAATCGCGCCTCTAGTGGTCAGGCATAGAACTACCACTCCATTTCGATATTGCGCCCCCGGTGGTCAGGCATAGAACTACCACTCCATTTCGAAATTGGGCTTCTAGTGGTCAGGCATAGAACTACCACTCAATTTTGAAATTGCGCTTCTAGTGGCAAGCCATAGAAGTACTACTCCATTTCGAAATCGCGCCTCTAGTGGTCAGGCATAGAACTACCACTCCATTTCGATATTGCGCCCCCGGTGGTCAGGCATAGAACTACCACTCCATTTCGAAATTGCGCTTCTAGTGGTCAGGCATAGAACTACCACTCAATTTTGAAATTGCGCTTCTAGTGACAAGCCATAGAACTACTACTCCATTTCGAAATCGCGCCTCTAGTGGTCAGGCATAAAACTACTATTCCATTTCGAAATCGTGCCTCTAGTGGTCAGGCATAGAACTACCACTCCATTTCGAAATTGCGCCCCCGGTGGTCAGGCATAGAACTACCACTCCATTTCGATATTGCGCCCCCGGTGGTCAGGCATAGAAGTACCACTCCATTTCGATATTGCGCCCCCGGTGGTCAGGCATAGAACTACCACTCCAGTTCGAAATTGCGCCTCCAGTGGTCAGGCATAGAACTACCACTCCATTTCAAAATCGCGCCTCCAGTGGTCAGGCATAGAACTACAACTCCATTTCGATATTGCGCCCCCGGTGGTCAGGCATAGAACTACCACTCCATTTCGAAATTGCGCTTCTAGTGGTCAGGCATAGAACTACCACTCAATTTTGAAATTGCGCTTCTAGTGGCAAGCCATAGCAGTGCCACTCCATTGAAATTGCACCTCTAGTGGTCCGCCATAGTAGGTTAACAACATCTGAGTTGGGTCTCTGGTGGTCAACTGCGGTGATACAACACGCATAATTGGACACACAGGTTCTTGCCTGAAAGCAGGAATCAACTTCACGGACTAAATCAGTTTGATCACAATACATTAACATCCAATTAGGTTATTGTTGCATAACTAATTGATGTTTACAATTGAATAAGAAACACAATTCATTTGGTTTGATTCCCGTTTAACCTTTTTGATTTATTTTAGGTTTTATTTCACCTTATGCTTTCATTCATTCCGTCTCCCCCAACAAGGGGACTTGCATAGAAGTTCAACCACTATTAACAACAGTAAACCAGTTACGTACACAATCCCATCAGGAAGTCGTTTGGATGTGATCAGTTGAGCCCTTCGGGTGCTGGGTGCTTACCATTCGCTCTCTGTTGGTTGAGCTTGTCTGTGGCTCTGCTGTCACTGCTTGTGATCGTACAGTTTGTCAGAACCGAAGGGGAGTTCTCAGCAATTGGATGCCCAAAAGCGTGTCAGCCCGGCTACACCCACTGACTCATTACGGGCAAGGCTGACAGGTACCTCAGGCGGTCATTACAACTTTTGAGCAGGACTTCGTTTAGGGTGAGTTCTGAGAACGGCCCTAGCTTGGACTCTCACTAGGGTGGGTGATACCTGAAGGCAATTTTGCCAGCCGATAAGCTGAGCTCCACCTGGGTTGTCTCAGTTGTGCATACAGAATACGCCCTTCCAAGTTAACATTGCTGGGGATCGGGGGAGTGGAAGCCGGACTCAGGCTTGCTTGGCTGGGAGAATGATTCCTGGTCTTAGAGGAATGTTTAATGAGGAGAGGTTAGCTGAGCTGAATCTGTTTAGCCTCGAGCAAAGGAGACTAAGGGGGGACATAATCCAGGTGTTAAATCTGGTCATTGCATTACATTTTTTTTGTATCCACTCCTTTATTTCGTGTTTATTGTTTGTTAGGTGTAATGTCTGTCTTATGTTAGTTATATCCATCCATCCATTTTCCAAACTGCTTATCCTACTGGGTCGCGGGTGGTCCGGAACCTATCCCGGAATGTGGAATGGGCACGAGGCAGGGAACAATCCAGGATGGGGGGCAGCCCATCACAGGGCACACTCACACACAAATCGTGATTATATTATTGCACTATACTGTATAAATAAAAAGTAAACTTAATACCAGTTGTGGTAATAAAGTGCACAGAGAGTAAGAGAGAGTAGGGTTTCACATAAACGTATGTTCATTAGCATTTAGTATTCTGATGGCTTTGGGGTTAGAAGCTCTTATTAAATCTGGTTGTTCTGCAATGCATACTGCGGTAACGTTTACCAGAGGGCAGAAGTTCAAACATCTCATGTGCTAGGTGCGTGGGATCTTTTTTAAATATAATTATGCATATGTAGAACTAGGGATATGATCCTGTTAAGTATGATAGTTCTGTCTCATTATTGCAGGATCGACATCCATAGTAACTGTGGTGATCTATCCATTTGTGTGCATGTCTGTGTGTGTGTGTGCGAGCGGGTATACCTATCCTACCCCATAGCGTGATAAATACCTGTTTTTTTTTTCCCTTATGGGGACCACGAAACTGAAAACCAGGAAAACTCTATTTTATAAAAATCTGTGACTGCTGTGGAAAAACTAAAAATGCAAAACCTCTTTTATTTTGCTTGGTTACTTATGGTTATGGTTAGGGCAGGGTGGGGGTTAAGATTGTCATAGTTAGCGTTAGCATTTATCCAATAGAAGTCAATGAGCGGGCCCCATAAGGATAGGTATACCCTATGTGTGTGCATGTGTGTGTTTGTCCCATATTGCCTGGGCTTCAGGATACCTCATAACCCGGAACTTCATCAGAAGTAGTTAGAAAATGGATGAATGGATGGATGGATGGATGGATGGATGGATGGATGGACAGATCAATAAAAGTACAGAACATCCATTTTACAAAGAACCATCAACACTAAATGTATGCACTGGTCATGCTCCTGGAAATTAAACTTTTCTGAAAAGCAGCATGTTCATAAATTAGCTGCTGTTATACCTTGGGGGAACAAATGCAGATGAAATTGTAAAACAAACTGCAGTGGCAAAACAGTTCTGGCTGCCTGTGCTGCCCTGCCTGCCCGCCCTCCTGCCCATTACGTCCTGCCTGTGCCACCCTCCTGCCTGCCCTCCTGCCTGTTTACGTCTTTCCTGTGTGCCCTGCTGCCAGTTATTCTGTATTTACATCCGGACTTAACTAATTGAACCATATAAACCATATAAATCAGGACTTTGTTAACCTGACTTCTGCCCTGTGGAGGATGGGCTCCCCCTTTCACTCTGGTTCCTCCAAAGGTTTCTTACTATGACTGAGTTTATCCTTGCCAATGTCGCTTTCTAATTTTTCAGGCTAGATCTTGCTCACTGGGACAATTGGGCAGGGACAAAGTAAAGTGCTTTGAGACAATGTAAGGCTATGAAAATGTACTATACAAAATAAAGTGAATTGACTTGAGTAATGTAGCACAAAGCAACCCTTCTTTGCCACAGGAAATGTCTGGTGCAATTTCTTTTTTAATTGTACATGTCAATTGCATAATACCCTAAACTAATTCATTATTATTTCTATTATTATCATCATCATCAGTATTTCATTAGTATTCCATGGTATTTAGATTTTTCAGGAATCAGTGTGTGTACTGTATACTTTTTAATTTATTTGCACTATGTGTAGTGTCTCTGCAGCTGTATATACTTGCTGCATTATGCACAAGAACTTCCCTCAGGCATCAGTATAGTTAATCAAATGTAATATTTCTTGCTTGTTTATTAAGTTGTTTTAGGTATTTTGTGTGTTCCACTTAATTTAGTGTAATTAGTCCTAGTTGACTCAGGTTTAGTTAGATTTTTCCTTCTGTTGTTCCTCTGCATCATGCTACTGTCATAAAATTTCAATGTCTTACCTAACTTAAGAGTTTTGTGCATTGTGTTTTGGAGAGAAAGAAATCATTACTTTTTTTCTTTAGATTCATCCACTGATTCTATCACCTATGACACATTCCCCCTGAATATTTGTTTGTTTATTTATGTATTTGCTTGGGGGATGGAATTAACAAACAGAAATAACTGAATGAATCAGGGTAGTGAAAAACATTTATAAACTTATCATTTTGGTATTGGTACGATCCTGTTCTGGTTAGTTAGCCGAGGGAGTAAATCATCCGGAGTTTCATCTCTCAATCTCCTCCTACACCCACTCAGCATCACAGTATGGACTCCCCAATGCAACTGATCTGCACGTATTTGTACTCTGGGAGGAAATTGAAGCCCCCATAGGAAAAACTCAAAGCCTACAGACATATGCACAAAACCAGGGGACATGCTCAGTTCTGCAGGCCTGGAAGTGTGAGAGAAGGCTATTTATTGAGTTTCCCCTCTGCCCCTGGTAAAGATGAAACATGCACAAGTCATTAAACACACATATACTTACATGAAAGTCTGACTGATACTGGAGCTTCCAGTGCCCGTAAACCAGGTACTGGGGTACTCCATTTCCTTCTTGATAATTAGCGCCATTGAAAAAAAAACGGTGCCTTTCCTAATATTAACTGACTCTCAGACAAATGTACTGCTTGAAGACCCTGCCACTATTCGCATTTTCCAGCAGGAGTCACAAATCTTCATTGCATTCAGTTTATTCTCAGATGAGCTCATGCATGTTTCTATGTGCATCTTTACACTTAAACAAATACAGCTAACCTCTGTTGTTATATTCCATATATATTTGTCGTGACTGGCCTTTTTTCTCAAATGATGGATTTCTGAAACTAAAACTGACAGTATTCTAAAATATTTATATTGCCACATCATCGACACATGTTCTAATATGACATAGCATTCCCCTGGACCATAGTGCGACTTAGAGACAAGATATAACATGCCCTTCACGGTAAAACACTAGATAGGTGCAACACTTAATGTCAACGTTGTCAATGTCAATGTTGACTTAATGTCAACGTTAAATTCATGGATTCGCAAATTAAGTAACACGGTTACAGTACAAAAACGAGCAGAGCTGTGTATGGCATGACTATCTCGCGGCGGCGACAAAATATGCTTATCCTTCTAATTATTCAGAAGAAAATATATTTGCAAGCACAGCCGTTCACGGCTTCCGTACAAAAAGCTGTCACTACGCTACAGGAAGAATACACGACCAATATAGGATTTACACAAGTCTGCTTCTTTTGTTTTATTTAGTAACAACTTTCACAAAAATTGACAGCAATACTGCTAAAAGTGCAGATCTGTTGCCAAATTAAATAAACAAAGAAATTAATCATAAAAATATTCAAAGTATATACAGCCAGGGGCGCCGCTAGCAATTTTGGGCCCTATGACAAAATATGAGGTTGGGCCCCCCTACCACACCCATTCAGATCTCTGGGGGCCCCTAAAGGGCGTGGGCCCTTAGAATTGTCCCAACTTTCCCCCCCTTAGCGGCGCCCCTGTATACAGCTAACCATTTCCAATCGAAAAGTACATACAAGTCTCCAATATAAGTTATACAATGGAGCGCAGATAAAACTTTTAAATAGTAATTAACCAAACTATATAAAGAATACAAGTTTGAATACAGGTAATTTGTATAAATTTTACTGTGTTCAGACTGAAAAATCAGCACCAGCCTTACACACATTGCAGTTCTGCTTTTTTCTTCTTTTAGCATAATTACCCGTTTCACGTTCACGAGGCAGAAGATCCCTGCAAATGTGAAAATTCACAAGTAACAGGCACCATTAACCTCAAGCCATAACAGTCTGCTAGCCTGAACAATAGCAAACTCTATGTATTACCAATTATTACGCAGGTTGTCACTTTATCAAATCATGACTGTTACTAAGAAGTGGGAGTGAAACGCGTGTCACGAGATCTCGCGATATTACAACATGACGAGATTTCTCGTTGGAGCGAAAAGCCGTTTCACGAATGCGCTGCAAATGAGCTGCTGTAAATATGTCGGCATCTGACTAAATTACTATAGTAGATACCCCAGACACTTTTGAATCTTTTGTGTGTCAGCATTTCGGGTGCCCGGCGGAAAATATAAATGGCGAAAGGGAGACAGACAAAACACGAACCATCTGTAAGGACTGTAGAAAGCTAATGCCGCACACAGCGGCTAATGCTACTACTAACTACTATGCAAAGCCATTTGCAGCACCATCATAGCTCTTTATTTAAATTCACTGCACCGGTGAAGAAAACATTTTTTAAAAAATGTTATGTTTATTATTGGGTGCTTTCCACTTCATGCACCCACATACAGCGCTAGCTTAAAGCAATGCATTCTGGTCCTGACGCAATGCATCATGGTTATATTTTTTATCGCCCGTTGCATTACGTCACCATGTCACATGGTACCAAAACTCCGCGAGAGCAAGACACATCAGGCAGCACCTCTTAGCAGGCTGCACAGGCTGGATCCGCCTCCATTACGACACAACTTTGCCCTTATTGGCTTAAGATTTTACATACATGACGTTTGTATATCTGCTATTTCTCCCGAGAAGCAGGTAAAGCGGTAACTGCTTTTCAATTAATTTACTTGGTAAAATTAAATTTAAATAAATGATATGAATATTGTAATAGTACTCGTGAGCTTTGTTTGTTGTTAGTTACTGTAATGTTGCGCTGCTTTATTTGTTTAATCGTCTTGTCTGTGAAGACATTCAAGTTAATCAAATAAGAACTGCACTGTACACTGTACATGACCATAAAAACTTTGAATCCTTGAAATAAATGTTTTTGATCTTTTCCTTGGCAGTTATCTTTTTACACAGGGCCTCTATGTACACAATAGTTATTTTTTTCACGACTAACAGTATGGATCAGGAGTTGGTTATTGTAAAAGAAGTAATGTGCATGCAGGTGATATTTGTATAGATTTATATTTACCCCTAGGTGATAAGTTTGACAGTCATTTCTTTTACCGTTTGGCCTCTCGGTTGAACATAATAGTGGCGCGAGCAGCTCCACTTGGTTTTTTAAAAATACTCAGCCATGAACTTTTGGTGAACTCAGGTGAATCCCTTCCTTCAGTAGTAAACCTTGGTAGTTTCAGCCGTTTACACATTGTCTCACTAAAAGGTTGATAATATATTTGTCCTTTTACATAGTGATAAAATATACGCGATAAAAATGTGAATATTCATAGATTCAGGACTAACAAAGTAGCTAACAGAAACTCAGACTAACAAAAGGTGCAAATACATACTCAGTTGGTTCCATTGTGTTGATTACATTATAATG
Source organism: Brienomyrus brachyistius (assembly GCF_023856365.1). NCBI lineage: Eukaryota > Metazoa > Chordata > Actinopteri > Osteoglossiformes > Mormyridae > Brienomyrus > Brienomyrus brachyistius. The sequence continues at coordinate 80,939 of NW_026042376.1, read as the reverse complement.
TTTACATTGTAATGATTATATCATGGATATTTGGCATACTTTTTATAAAATCGTAATTCTTATATTCTGCGTTATATAGTGCTAAATAATATTCCATAGATGGATGGACTTTATTAATCCCCGTGGGGAAATTGTGTTTTTTATGTCTCCCTCAACTTACTCTTTGTGGAGTAAGTTGTCCGCGAAGTGCAGCTACCTGTTGGGGCGCCCAGGGAGCTGGGGGTTAAGGGCCTTGCTCAAGGACCCACAGACGTGCTGAGGCTGGGTTAGTTTCAACTGGTGACCTCATTACAGGCACAAGGACTGACCCCTGCCCCCCAACTGTGTATGAGTAGCATTTATGCTGTTTCTTGAGTGTGAGCTAGTACATAAACCAGCTAGTGCTCACCATTGCAAAAATACTCTAGCTTTCTGTCATACACATTTTTTTATTTTCTTACATTGTCCGTTTTTGTTCATAGTCTGTAATATTCTGAATAACGACAATGTAGAGGAAAAACAGATTAAATTCTCCTTGTTTGTAATTTCCCCATGTAATCCACTGCCTTGTGGTAAGAGGTGCAAAAGTCAGACGCGTTGAATGATGAGGATACGATATTGAGTTTAGTTCTTGAGAGGATTTATTCATATGATATTTTAACACACAGTACTTTGAACTGGTTTGTTTGGCGCAAAAGGGCCGATATGCAGACACCATCACACATGGCAAATACGGTCAATGACTGTTTCACTTTGCACCTTCAGCCCTGAGCCGCGTAATCTCAGCACCTTTAATAACAACCATTGCTGCCTCCTACAGGTGGGAATACACTTAGACAATAGTAAATATCACTAAGGCAGGCAAGTACCTCTCGTTTCAAGTGTTGCAATACTATATAACATTATATTATAAACAATAAATACGAATAAATAAAAACATTAAACAAATAAACATAATCAATAATATTCATGAATAATTATGCTTAATATACAAATAAAAGAATAGCTCCTGCAGATGATTTCAGATAACTACTGGAACAATGAGTTCTGGAGGGGAGCAAGCTCTGTTACATGCTATAGAAATGTTGATCTGATTCCTTTCATTATCAGATTGTTACCACTGTTAAAAACCACAGATATTGTATTCTGATTGTATGCATTTCCTTATTAGGGCATGTCAGTTACTTCTGTTAAAAAATCCGTTTATTCTGACGTCGTAAATTTCCTGATCAGAGTTTACCCTCTTTAAAGTGATGGAGGTCCACTTGTGCCAAAGATACATCGATATGCATATGAGATTTCGTTTGTGCCAAAAATATGTAAATAGCACACAGTCCATGTCGACTGAGCATGTGACAAAGAATTTTTCTGTGACAATTCTATTTTGTCAATGAGTTTGTCTGTGGAGCCCCTGAAGGGACCTAATGGTGTCCGCTAATTAGATACCCAGAAATAAACTGTGTGGCTCCTGCCCAAGCATTGCTGCCCAAACAGCAGCTTCCTCCTTATGCCACCGAGGGAGGAGTAGCCAGTGGTTCCCCTGCCCCTTCCCCTCTCCCCCCTGCAGACGAGGATCATAACCATTCAGCACCCGACTCTACCTCCTTCTCGGTGAAGAAGTGCCGTGGCGAAACACTCAGGCAGCAGGACGAGGTAGCAGAAATTCTTGCCCCTATGTTGGTATGTCCAAATCCTCAAGGGGGAGATAAGGTTTGCTCATCTGACACTGTAGATGAAGGAGTTGAACATAAGAACATAAGAACTATACAAACGAGACGAGGCCATTCGGCCCATCAAGCTCGCTTGGGGAGAACTAAACTAATAGCTCAGAGTCGTTAAAATCTTATCTAGCTCTGATTTAAAGGAACCCAAGGATTCAGCTTGCACTACATTATCAGGAAGACTATTCCATACTCTACACGCTGCGTAAAGAAGTGCTTCCTTAAATCCAGCTTGAAATGTTCTCCCGCTAATTTCCACCTATGGCCACGAGTTCGTGTATTTAAACTAATGCTGAAGTAACTATTTGGTTGAACAGCATCCAAACCTGTTAGAATCTTATATACCTGGATCATGTCCCCCCTCAATCTCCTTTGCTTGAGACTGAACAGATTTAGCTCAAGTAACCGTTCCTCGTATGACATTCCTCTAAGACCAGGAATCATTTTTGTGGCCCTACGCTGCACCTTTTCTAAGGCCACAATGTCCTTTTTAAGATATGGTGACCAAACCTGCACACAATATTCTAGGTGAGGTCTCACCAAGGAATTGTATAATCTTAGCATTACCTCCCTTGACTTAAACTCCACACACCTGGAGATATACCCCAACATCCTATTGGCCTTTTTTATTGCTTCCCCACACTGGCGAGAATGGGACATGGAAGCATCAACATACACACCAAGGTCTTTCTCATGATCAGCTACCTTTATTTCAGTGACACCCATGAAATACCTGTACTTTATATTTCTGCTCCCTAGATGGAGTACCTTATATTTATCGACGTTAAATTTCATCTGCCAGGTATCGGCCCAGTCACTAATTAAATCAAGATCCCGCTGTAGCTGCTGAGCCACTAATTCAGTATGTGCTACACCACCCACCTTGGTGTCATCTGCAAATTTCACCAGTTTACTGTATATATTGGTATCCATATCATTTATGTAAATTAGGAACAATAGTGGTCCTAAAATCGAACCCTGCGGTACCCCACTATGAACGCAAGCCCACTGTGAGTTGAAGGACATTGCCAGTGACCTGCTGGACCCCAGGCAGAACAGGCCTCACCATGCGACAGCCCTTCAGAGACTGGTCCTCCTGCGCATGGACTGGGGCATGATGCATCAGTTTAAACAGGAGCCTGGTAAATCCTGCGAGTGCTACACCAAGCGACTGATGGCAGCATTCTCCAACTACAGTGGGATGGACTCCACAACGGACCGAGAGTGTATGTGATGTAAAATACACTAAGATAGGTAAAAACTCTTTTGTGGACTAAGTAAAACAAACATTTTATGTTCTAGTTTTCTTAAAACTACTGAAACAAATAATTGGCTACACTGCAGTTCCGCTGTTTTGTTTGGCACCCCTGCATGTCGTGCATTGTGTGGAAAAAACCTGAAGGCTGAGGAATGTTACGTAACACAGCTAGAATGTAAAAACTCTCTCTGGTGTAATTCACTGCATAAAACCAATGGTGTTAAGTGTGATGTCTTCTTCATAACACTCCCTGATGTTTGTGTCCGTGACCATGAGATAGGGTGGGCTGCTTTTCTTCCTTCCTTTGACTAGTATTCCTCCTAAATTGTTCATCTGTATTTGCTGCATTGGTACTTGATGTGCGTGTGCCTTGTGTCACGATCGCCATTTAACGGGAGCGGCGGACGGGCAGGAAACAGGCAAGGCAGGCAGGATACGGGGATTTATTAGGAACACGGGGTGCAGGAAACATCTCACGCAGACGGACTTCAATGACGGACACTGAACTCTAGTAAGACATGAACTCAAATAGACAGGACTGATTGAAAATAATCGGACACAGCTGGGTACGATCAGGGAAGCACACGTGGATAATCAGGGGGCGTGGCACACACGGTGGTCAGACTGTCCGGGACCTCCTCGGGGACTAGGGCAGGAAAGTCTGGAGCTGGGTCAGGGACAGGAGTGGGGCCAGGAACAAGAGCCCCAGGGGGCACAGTCATTTGAGGCGGAGGGAGCGCCTCGGGCGTGGGCTCTGGGGCCGCAGGGGGCAGCGGAGGCGGCTGCTCAGGAGCTACGGGCAAAGCAGGCGGCGGCTGCTCGGGCTCTGGGGCCGCAGGGGGCAGCGGAGGCGGCTGCTCGGGCTGCGCAGGAGCTATGGGCGACGAAGGCAACTGCTCAGACGCTGTAGCAGGAACCCAGGACTTTATGCTCAGCCCACTGCTGTTAACTCCGATGACTCACAACTGAGCAGCAATGCACATTTCGAATTCCATCATCAACATCAGGCAGATGACAAGACTGTTGTGGGTCTCATCAATAAAAACGGTGACTCAGCATACAAAGAGGAAGTGTGATGACTATGGGACTGCTGCAGAGCCAACAACCTGTCTCTGAATGTTGACCAAAGAGATGGTTGTTGACGTTAGAAGAACACAAAACACAGAGTGACCACTCTCTGCTGCACATCGATGGCTCATCTGTGGAGATCGTAGAGAGTACCAGATTCCTTGTTGTCCATCTGGCGGAGAATCTCACCAGGTCCTTCAACATCAGCTCCATAGTAAGGAAAGCACAGCAGCACCTCTACTCTCCACGGAAGCTCAGAAAAGCCCATCTCCCATTCTCACACTCTATTGGGGAACTGTTGAAAGCACCCTGAGCAGCTGCATCACGGTCTGCTTTGAGAACTGTGTCGCCTCAGATCACAAGTCCCTACAACAGATAGTGATGACAGGTGAGAAAATCATTGGGAGTATCGTGTTAGAGAAATATGTACTTTTTTTATCATCATTTTGCTAGACGCTTAGAAACAACACCCTGCCGCAGCTTGATCTTAATTGAGCAATAACACGTCTCAAGAACTGTCGCTTGAATATTTCCACCCCATATATGGTGACAAACAATGTTCAATGTCAGTTGCATATCCTGTTTGTGTACCTCAATAAAAGACACTGCGAGGGGAGTTACTCTTTCGAAGTTGGCTGAGTTCGACTGAGAGGCTGACACCTCGAGGTCAGGACCGGGCTTCCCTTTGTAAGGAAAAGTGGTAAAAATGTCCCAAGGTTCTTGGTTGATCATTTGAATGCAGACAATGTTAGGAATTTATGATCATGGGGGAAGCCAGGGAGAGAATGGGGGTTCCAGTTGGCACCACTATGGTGATAAGGATAAGATAAGGTGATAAGAATTGAATTACAATGATCATAAAAGTCTCCACCCTGTCCTGTCCCGTCCCTGTCTCAGGATCCTCACACTCCAGGGGGTCACTCTTTATATGTAAATTCACTCACAACACCTACACACAACACCTTGGTGGGGAGGGCCTTTTTGGGTATAAAGGGGGGTGAAGAACTGTCTTCAATTTGTATCTGAGCTGCCTTTCAGTACCCGGTGTGTCTCTACACTGTATTACATTGTATTATTTTTGCTGTTCAATAAACCATCATTTTGCTGAAACTGCGGAGACTCTGCAAGTGGATTCCCTACACCTTGCAGCAAGTAAAACGTCATCACAGCTGTCTGTGTTGTTCTGTGTTCAGAGACTGGTTTGTTTCCAGCGCATCTTCAGAAGAAGATAACCCTAACATATCTCTCCCCTCCATCACAGATATTCACACCACACACTGCATCCGCAAAGCCACCACCATTGTGGATGACCCCACCCACCCCTCACATTATCGTTTCACCCTCCTGCCTTCTGGAAATAGGTCCCGGAGCATTCGGGCCTTCACAGCCAGACTCAAACAGCTTCATCCCCCATGCCGTCAGACTACTGAACTCTCAGGGACTAATCTGATACCACACACACATACACTCATTAACACACTTTATTATTTAACTACTATTTTTTATCTTATTGTCGCCATGTTTACAGTTACTTTTATTTATTTTTATTGCTACCTCATTGGACAACCAAACTGCGCCTTCTCAGTACTGGGTTTACTGTGCTGTTTGTGCTCGTTGGTGTCAGTTGTCCTCTCTTTTTGCACTCTCCTGCAATGTTTGCACAGTTTTTGCTCATTATGCACCATACAGTATGTTGCTAGGTTGGTATGTGTTAGTCTTCTGTTAATTTAAGTAGCACCTTGGTCCGAGGGAAACAGTTTCTTTTGTAACTGTACTATACTCAACTGTGTAAAGTTAAAAATAACATTAAAGACCTACTTGACTTTTACTGAACAGGTGCTAAAGTGAAATTACTTGCTTCTGGGAAAGAACTCCAGCTGAAATTCTGTACAACAATTATGGGAGACATATGGGAAGGACGCGGTGTCAGACCTGCCCCAGTGGGACGAATGTGGTTTTCCTAGTAACAGCAGCTTCAGTCCCAATCAGATAAGCCAGATGCATCTGAAATTAGAGGAACGGGATCAGACTGGTTGCTCAGGGACTAATGTGGTAGAACTAAAACAGAGACAAATTGGACGGTGTTTCAATTGTGGGAAAATGAGACAAAGCAGGCAGAGGAGATGCGGGTGGCAAAGAAGCATGAGATAAGGAATGCAGAGAATGTGGATGAGGGTGAGACTCCTGTGAAAACTGTGTATTGAAAATTAGGGCCATAGTATTGTCATCCATCCTGTCAGGGTATGGAAATACACTGAGGGTAAATGGCCTAATGCAGGAAGTGTCTTAATCCTATAACATCCAGCTGATTCAGGCTGTGGGGGACAGTGTAGTACTGCACTCTTCTGGCTGGGACCTTGAATAAATGAATGAATGTTACATTTATACAGCCCTTTTCTAAGATACACAAAGAGCTTTACAGAAGCACTGGGGAGCCACTTCAACCCAAACGTGAGGCAGCAGGAGAGGGGGCCCAGGCAGAGAGAACAGCCAACAAGACGGGTGCTTCCACAGACAGGACGGGGGCCCCGGCAGACCAACGCTGACGACTCCTGGGACCAAGTCAACAGAGCAGCTGTCGTCATTGTGACTCACCCTCATACATCCATCCATTGTCTAAACCGCTTATGCTACTGGGTCGCGGGGGGTCCAGAGCCTATCCTGGAAGGATCTGTGCACGAGGCAGGGAACAACCCAGGACGGGGGGGCAGCTCATTGCAAGGCACATTCACACACCATTCACACACACATGCACTCCTACGGCCAATTTAGCAAGAGAGAACATGCAAACTCCCCACACATGTGACCCAGGCGGAGACTCGAACCTGAGTCCCAGTGGTGGGAGGTAACAGTGCTAATCACTGCACCACCAAGCAGCCCCACCCTCATACATGATTTCTGATTCTTGATTTTAATCCCCTTTTCTGTTTTTGGCAACATATAAAGTGCTGTGAATGTCACTGTCAGATTGTCATATCATCCTCCAGTTGTCCCTTGTCACCCTGGATGCACATTGAGTGTTTGCTAAATATTTTATCTTGTAGTGTTCCTGATTTTTTCCTGTGTTTTAATTTGCAATTCTCAAATTTCATGACTGGCATCCGTGGGGACGATTAATTAAACCTGTTAACTCTGCACTTCAATTTCAAACTGTTGGTAACATGTGTACATATTTTTGTCTGATCTTTTCACCACCAGGTGGCGATATAGCAACTCCAGAGTTATTGATGGCTAGAACAAAAAAAACACAGTAACACAGAGGTGTAGCTAAAAATTCTGGGCCCCTGACAGAATGTCACCTTGCGCCCTCTGTCGAATTTTACATTCTGTGAAAGAGATTTGTTGAGCCATCTTCCAATGTAATCCAATCCAGCTCTTTATTTGAAAAGCACTTTAAACAACCTTATGGACCAAAGTGCTGCACAAAGGAATAAATAAAAACATTCACACACTTAAAAACGAAGTAAAAGAAATTTAATAAAAACCAAAACATTCAATGTGAGTAAAAGGCCATTAATAAAAATTTAAAAAAATCAATTAATTAATAAAGAAAAGGCTAAGATTAAAATAAGATTTACTATTAAAATTAACATCTCACAATGTGTCAAAGGTGAAGGAGAAGAGATTAGAAGAGATTTAAAAACGGACAGAGGGGATTCCTCTCTAATGTGAAAAGGCAAGTCATTCCACATTTTAGGAGCTGCGACTGCAAAGGCTCGATCCCCTCTAAGCTCACGCTGAGTCTTAGGAACCGTCAGGAACAGCTGATCAGCTGACCTGAGAGAGCGGGTGGGGGTGTAAGGGTGAAGCAGCTCACAGAGGTCAGATGGAGCAAGACCACTGAGGGCTTTAAAAGCAAATAACAGAATTTTAAAATGAATCCTAAAATGTACGGGCAGCCAGTGGAGTGAGGCTAAAATGGGGGAGACATGCTCATATTTCCATGTGCGGCAGTATTTTGAACCTTCTGGAGGTGAACAATAGTGGAGCCTCTAACCCCAACATAGAGGGCGTTACAGTGGTCCAAACTAGTAGTGACAAAAGAGTGGATTACTGTCTCAAAGTGCTGCCTAGAAAGAATTGGCTTTATTTTGGCCAACTGCCTCAATTGTAAAAAGCTTGACTTGACAACTAACCTTATCTGAGTGTCAAACTTAAGGTTGGTGTCGACTTTAACCCCTAGGTGTGTGATGACTGGTTTACAATATTGTTCCAAGGAACCTAAAATTACAGTGGAGGTCAGAGGAGTGGAGTTACCAAAAACCAACACTTCTGTCCATTACCTCCCCACTTCCTTGTTAGTTACAATATTTGTTCTGCATTACTGTACTGCTTTGGAGCCTTTTGATATTAAGGTGAATAACACAGGTGAAAAATTAAGGTGAAAAAAGAGACAGATGCATTGACAGCAGTCGTGGCCACACTTTGGACTGGGAGTGTAAGAGCAAAGGAAACTGAATCCACTATGTTCTGTCCTGTAAATTTTTATTAAACACCACATGACACACATACGAGTCCTGTTTTAACTTTCAGGGCTGATGGTCTGCAGCCTGGCTTGTGTTCTACAGTGCAGCGCAGGTGCAGTCACTGTGCTGAGCCCGGCGTTATATTAATGACGCAGCCTTTCACACTGACCAGTGAGAAATAACCTTGAAAATGACTGTGCTCTTTGTGGTTCTCCTTTTTTCTTACCACCAAGCAAGAGACTAAACATATTTTCTACTTATCAGTTATCAGAAATCAGAAATGTCATGCAGTAATCAGAGGTTAGACAGCAAGAATGACTTTTGTATTTTTATCTTTTGTCAATCTTTTATCCAGCGACTACTAATTCTCATCGGGGTCTGGAGAGGGTGGGACCTGTCCCAGGAAGCACAGAGCACAGGCCTGCATGGGATGCCATTCCACACAAGCAAAAACAATTAAGATGGTCAGATTTGCCTCACTGTGTGATTTTGACTGAAAGATGAACTAAGCACAGTCTTGTGTGTATAAAAATGCGTAGATTCATTTAACTTTAACAATGAGATTCAGCAACATGACCTTATAGTGTTAATGATCGGTATCTTACTGGTATTAACTGAATTATGCAAAATTCTACATTATTCTATATTATTGCACCCAAATTGTTCATACTGACTAAATGTAATTACTGACATCCTGGACATACTGCTTTTTAGGTTTGAATTTAAAATGTTAGTAGACAAATTCATGCTGTCAATAACATCTCACTTGCTCACCCACTTTTAGATAAAAATACCCTTTGTGGTTTTTCTAGTGAAGCAGTGGGCCTGAGCTGAGGACCTGATGGTTGTGTGGTTTTCGCTCACTGAGAAGAGAGACACAAACACCCTGCTCTCAGTCGGTCAGTCTTCCTGTAAAATGCAGAGGTGAGACTGCTAGTGGAAAATTACTGACTGCAGCGTCAACAACACATATAAACAGCAGCACAAACAAAATGTTCCACAAATGCAGGACATCTGTATGCTTACAGCACACATCAGACACGCTGACCCTCAGCACTGAGCTCCTCCAGGCTCTGTGCTCTCCCTCTTCTCTTCAATTTCTACACAAATCACTGCTGCTCCAGTGAAGATCCTGAATTTTGCAGGTGATACTACTGTGTTTGCCATCATAACTGAAGGTGATGAGTCTGCCTACAGACTGGAAGTCGTACAGCTGACCATCCAGTTCTGAACTCACATTATCCCAAATGTCCACATGCTTAGACTCCTCTCATCATCAGGGAGGAGCGTCCCTTGGCACTGTAGAGTAGATGGATGAGAGCAGGCTGATAACAAGGCTGTCATCAATTTTATGTGACACCTCTCACCCCCCCAGCAGACTATGGAGGCCCGTAAGGGCAGCTCCTTCAGTAAGAGACTCAGACACCCGGCGTGTGACAGAACGGTACCGCAGGTCATTGGGCCCCACAGCAGTCAGGCTTTATAATCTGCACTCTGCACATTGAACTTTTCCCCTGTTCACTGTCTTCTGATACAGTTTCTATCTGCTGCTGATCTGCAATATTGTTCCTCCTTATTCACTGATGTGCAGTGTTGCATTGAGCCAGTGCATTATGCCCTGTGTGGCAGCTTCCTTTGGGAGGCTAATATCTGGCACATGAGCAATAATGTTACATGCAATAGGATTGTGTATAAGTTAAGGATTGTGTATAAGTTAATTTTAATATTCCTATAATATTCCTCTGTATGTAATATATTCTTATTTTTTGTTTCTATTATTACCCTATATTTATATATACATCCATTTCTTTTACATTCATAATGATGTTGTTTGTTGTTTTGTGCCCCACTGCTCTTGTAACAAGCCTCAGTCTTGACTCTCCCTTTTAAGGTCTTGGCCTTAAATCACACTCGATATAGGTGGTGTCGTCCCCATCACCCTGACCAGGATACATGCTGTAAGATTAATGGATGGTGTTTATCTGTGTGATGAAAAAGAATGTGAATAAAACAAAAATGTACCATTATAAATGGGAGCCCTAGGATGTGTGGTGGTTAGAGATGTGGACTGATGAGAATTTTGCTTTTCTAAAGTTCTGTTGTGAAAACTGTACATTCCGTTCCATGTACAGTAGTGATATGTAGCAATCATGTGCTCCAGTCAAATGTCCAGCTGCATGAATAATAATGGTGGCTTGTTTGGATAAAATAACTTAGGCTGAATACTTGAAAGCGTGACCTGGGTGAGGTAGAGAGGAAACAGGGTCTTACAAGAAGCAGATATTGTTCTGTCTGTGTGGTTTTTACTCTTTGCAAAGTGAGTCCAGCACAGTGCAGTCAGTGGGTCAGTCTTCCTGAGCTGCATCTAACCAGTGGAAACATCTGCAGCACTGCAGAGAAGCACTCAGCAGACAAACAAACCCAAACAGCTTACAGCTGTATGTCACTTTTGGACAGAGGTGGACAAAGTACACAACTTCACTACTTGAGTTAAGTATAGATACTCCTCGTCAAATAATACTCAAAGTTTTTCAGTTAATTTTTTACTTCAGTTAAAGTACTGGAGTATTTGCATCTAAAAATACTTAAGTATTCAAAAGTACATTATGTTTTAAATGCAAGACATTTTTCAGAACCTAATGACTCCTGAACACCCCACTGAATACACTGACTGGCTTGTACATCTTGTAGAATAAAAAGCTTGTGGAATATGATACAATGACTATAGAAACACAACTGACATAACAAAAGTACAGCCATTGTCATTTTCATCTTATTTAACACCCCCCACCCCACTCACACAAAAGAGCATGGTAGTGTTCTTACAGAGCCGTAGCAGTGTGTGTGTGTGCATGTGTGCATGTGTGTTTGTGTGTGTGTGTGTCTATGTGTGTGTGTGTTTGTGTGTCTGTGTATGTTTGTGTGTGTGTCTATGTGTGTGTATGTTTGTGAGCCAAGTAACAAGACAGGGAGCAAGAAACAAAACTCCTCTTTCTTAATTATCCACATCGTTATTAACGACACAGGTATATATACAGGTACATATACAGGTACATGTATATACTCAAAAATACATCCAGAACACACAATTAAATGAAAAACGTAATTTAAGAACACTTGAAATTTTCATTCAGTTTCTTTCATCTGTTTAATATAATCGATCAGTCCCTGTGCGTTTGCCCCAAACCATTCAGCATGGTACACAAGGGAGACAAGTAAGCATGTGTGACATCAAAGAACTGATTGCAGCAACTCAGCCTTTCCACAACATTAAAGCCGCTTATTCCCCCCCATGCCATGAAGAAATAATCTCTGTGGCTCCCCTCTCCCCCTCCCTCAGCCCCCAGTCTGGCTTGAACATTTGCACTTCCAGTAAAAATGCGCCCCAAACACACTGACACCAAACTCAGCACCGGTGCTCCGTAAAATCCCGTGATTCAGTCTCAGAAGCACTGGCTCCCCTGCCCTCCTCTGAACATTATTAAAGCTACACCCTGAACACTCTGTGTGACTGACATGAATGAGAAGCATCTTTATTCATAATCTCTGTAGCGGAGGTCAGAATACAGAGTGTCATTATTCCCGTCTTTCTTCTGTCTCCTGGGTTTTGGCTTCTTAAGGTTCAGGGCAGCGTAATTCAGTGTGTCCTCGTCATGGCACTGTGGAGACAAAGATGGCAGAATTGGATGGATCAAATCGGTTTGCTATTACCTATTTTCACAAATAGCACTTAAAATGCTGATCCCAGGATGGAAATCAGTCTGAGGTTCATTTGTTTTACTGACGATTTGTAATTTGAAATATTTATTACATACTTGCTTGCGTGACCATTCCACTTTTGATATATCACTGTTCTTTTCATCTGTTTAAAATATATAACACATCAATATATTATTTAATTTCGCACGGTATCATACCGTGGTCAGATAACATTCCGAATTTTCAAGCAATCAACATCCTTTTTGTCTCAAAAATGAAAGTAAAAATGACTTCTGTCAATTTAAGTGTGCATGTTTGGATACGTGTCATTTGTTCTCATATATCATATATAATAAAATTGCTATAAAGGAGATCTTGGTAATAAAAGTTATTGATATGCAACTTATTGCAACATGTATATTTCAATAGATTTTGCAAAATATGAAAGATATAATACAAAAATGTAAATCTTACAGTACAAAAAGGTTTATATAAATAAGGTGAGATTTAATAATGGATTTTAAAACTGTATTACCTGCAAGAGTGGTTTTAATATGAAAATGTTATCTATCATAAAACAATTTTATATTTCTATAATTTGTTAAAATCTACATTTTGTCCTTCTGAGTGCATAAAGCCGGGCAGCGTACCTGCACAGTGTGTACAGGTCAGTTTACATCTTATACAAATGAGAGCAACGTTCAGAATAATGCTGCAAGATAAAACTATCAGCAAGCCAGAGTGAAGAGGATCCAGCAGCTTCTGAAAGCCTGTAACAAAGAGATAGATTTCAGCATAATGATATAGAGACACATTTCCCATTTGCTTACATTACATTAGTTAAAGATCAAATCGATAACACATTACAGCAGTTGTTTTGTAAATAGTCCATTTTTAACATGAACTTCTAGTATTTTGCATTTTAACAATTTATATTAATATTTGAAATAATTATTAAATTAGGCTCCGGACCCCCCGCGACCCAATAGGATAAGCGGTTTGGAAAATGGATGGATGGATGGATATTAATATTTGAAATAATTATTAAATTAGGCTCCGGACCCCCCGCGACCCAATAGGATAAGCGGTTTGGAAAATGGATGGATGGATGGATAATTATTAAATTAACATCTGTGTAATTTAATTTAAGCACTTAAATTAGAAAATTCATTACATTAAAAAAAGAAATAAATGTCTTAATAGCAGAATAAGCTAAATAAAACTTTGAAGCAGATATACTCTCCACACTGGGTGCTACCATCTATATCCAGCTGTGTGCCGTTCCCAAACAGCATCTCCCCACACTGGGTGTTACCATCTATATCCAGCTATGTGCCGTTCCCAAACAGCATCTCCCCACACATGGCCACAGCGCAGTAGTAAGTCCCAGCATCGGAGAGGCTGAGGTTCCCCTTGGGGAGGCTGTAGACGCAGCTCCGTGTAGGAGATCCAGCCTCAGGGCTCTTCTCACACTCATCACTGCTGTTTCCATGGCTGTAAATGACTCCAGGAAGGGATTCTCCTGATCCATGTCTGAACCAGTAAACACTGTGTTCTCCTGCACAGCTCCCAGTCTCTATCGTACACTGCAGGCTCACAGAGTCTCCTGGCTGCAATGTGTCAGACACAGGCTGCTGTACCACAGTCCTGCTGTTGGAGTCTTTACCTGAAAAGCAAAATAGTCATGATGACAGCCCTTTGAGAATAACAATGGAAAATACAGATCCTCAAAAATTGTTCTTACAGATTTTTGGGAACTGAATCGATGTTCTTCTAGCCATCCAAGAAATCAGTAACTTCTTGGAGAACAGCTGACATTCTTCTCTCTTTTTATTGTATTACTGCTTATTAGTATATATCAGGTAACACTATACATTAACTGCACCTACATAATACCTAAATAAAAATTATATGATAATAACAAACATTATAATCATATAATGTCTTGTATTAATGTATGAAGGTAGATGAATATAATTAATTTCAATTCAAAGAAATGAAGTGTGTAAAGTGTACTTTATATTTTCATGATTTTCGTGACTTTACATTTGGTTTATGTTGCCCCTTTTCCACAGGAAGGTATTTATTGTTTTTGCATATTTAGCTCTTGATGTGTTTTGGTATTTTTGAGCATTTTGCTGTAGTACCTGCATAATTTAATTCAAGAGCCGAAGAGCTGTTTGCCCATTACTAGTTTGTCTATCTTTTAACATTAAAGAAAAAGTATACATAGTAAAAGGAATTACTTGGTTTCGTAGTTCCTCCTATTTATTTTCTTATGCACACAAAAGTAAGTTTTTCCGTTCAACCATAGCACTACAGCGAAAAGCAAAACGTCATGGCAAATACAATTATGCTTTATTCCAATACACATTGCTAATTTTTCATTATTATTACATTTATTCAGCATAATATCTTCAAAGGTTTCATGATTTAATTTGCAATCTTCTGGCCTGAAATCTTTTCCTGCTACACTGAAGACTCTCTCAGCGTGTGCAGAGAAAGCTGCAGCCAAAGGGTTGGCATCCTCTGATAAACATGGTTGGTTCAGGTATCGGTGACATTATGTGAACCTTTCATGGCAGGAATAGGGACTAGTTTGACTTTTGATGCAGGAAAAGTGTTTGGGACGTTTCTTAGGTTAGAAACTGCCGTCACTGCAGCCAACACTGACTTTTAAGGAGAGACACTCAGCTCTTCCTATGAGCAGATCCACCATGGTGCACAAAATGACAGTATAATTATTATTTTAGGTGACACTTCAAATGTTGCATTATTTCATTCTTTACAAAACGACATTTTTATAACAATGATGTATAACAATGTTAATGTGTTTATGTATAATTCATATTTAAATTAAAGTTCATATTTTAGTTAAAAGCTACACCTACAGTACGTATATGAACTTGAATTTGAATCCAAACCCTTTTTCGTTCTTCTTCTTTAAATTCAAATATAAATTTCAATGCCACAACCTGTTTTCAACCACAATTCAAATGTAATTCAGATTAACAAAATGAACTGAAATTCAAGTTCATATATGTATTCAAAATCCTGAATTTTAGGATACGTATTTGAGAATTTCATTCTCAAATCAGTTCTGAATGGTGCACATCCCTAGTTCATATGTTAAATCATGCATTTTTTTTTTCAGAGAGAATACACACTGACTGCTCAGATAAATAACGTCAAAAATAATTTTCTTTTGTTGCTTAAGATTTTTGCACAGTCCTATACTGTATATAACAACTCAAACATTTTTTTATGTTATTTGTTTTAAAGAGGCTGCAATGTGTAACATTAACATCTGTATAAAGAGAAGGTTAGGCTTTTGGCTGACAGCAAGCAAAATGCAACAAATTGTATAATAATAATAATAATAATAATAATGAATGATTTTTGTTTGATGTTTAGAAAAACATTTATGGAACAAAGCAGACAATAAGGTATCTTTGCTAATTTTATATTGACAAACAACTAAACTGTCAAAATTATTTTGCAGGGAATAATCTTACTGACATTATAATAAAGCAAATATGAAAATAGTTGGAATCTCATTTACCTGTGATTATGACAAAGGTTCCATTCCCGAAGGTGACCTCATGAAGAAACACAGCAGCACAATAATACACTGCAGAATCTGACGGCTCCACGTTAGAAATAGTGAGGTTAAAACTCCCCTCTGCATTCAGTAAGGAGTAACGTTTTATGCTTTTATATTCCTTGTAAAATTCACCAGGTACGTAGAGAAGTGCTTTCGCCATGGGCTGGGGCTTCCGACCAACAGCTTGCTTAAACAAAGTAACAAAAGTTGTTTCTCCTTGACAGAAGCATGTCAGGGTCACACTGTCTCCAAGCTGAACCCTCATCAGGTGACTGGGCTGAACAACATCTGTAGTCAGTGCAGTGTCTGCAAAAACAGAAAAACAAAAAAAATCATAATCAAATAAGACATATAATAGTAATCTAAATAACTATTAACTATGATGCAGATTAAATGGCCAAATTCCACTGATCACACCATACAGATAAATGAAAATATTAAAATCCCAAAATAATTTATATTATAGGGCCTTACTAATGAAAATGAGAAGACCAAAGAGTCTGAACATTTTTGTGCTTCCACTGTTTAGAATAAACTGCTCTGCTGCTAAGTGAGAGATCATGGTCGTGGTCGGGATGAAAGGGCAGGAAACAGAGAGGAAACAGAGAGACACACATCAGGCTGATCTGATTGGCTGTTCACATGGGAACTTAAGTAACAGTGAAAAAGCATTTTAATGTGCACTTACATGACGTTTATTAATTTACTCCTTAACATCCAGTTAAAATGAGAACAATTAGATAAACAGGAGCAGATACTGAGCATATAAAGTTCTTTGTACAGAGTGCTGAGATACTGTGGGAGAGCATTTGCTAATCATCTCTCTCAGACAAGCTCAGCACAGTATGAGTCTGTTATCTATCTGATATTAGACAGTCTCTCATACAGTAATAATAATTGATACTTTATTGGTCCCTGTGGAGAAATTGTCTTAACTTCTCTCTCAACTTGCTCTCTTTTTTTTAGAGTAAACAGAGTAAGTTGTCTGCGAAGGGCAGCCACCCATAGTGATGCCCAGTGAGCTGGGGGTTAAGGGCCTCGCTCAAGGACGCAGAGATGTGCTGTGGCTGGGTTTGAACCAGCGACCATCTTATTACAAGCACACAGGCATTAGATCTTCTAATCACACTTAAAAGGCAGATTAAATGTTCTTTCCACCATGCAAACAGAATGTAAATTGTAGCTTTACTGCTTAGATTTACATTCACACATTTGCATTTAAAACAAGCATTTTAAGTGATGTACATGAGAGTAAATGGTGAATCAGTTTATTTGCCACTCTACACATTACATTGGCGCCCATTATAAGTAACTGTACAGTGACATTGCAGTTCCTCAGTTGCTTTGATGCATTTCTGGAATCACCCTTAACATCTGCAAAACTGTAAGTGCATTTCCCAAAACAATTCGTGCAAACAGCACCACACAGATGGACTGTCTACAAAAAAAGTCATAGAGGCCACCAGCAGCCCGAATACCACACCGTAAGGCCGTATGTTAGGATGCTCTCTATGGCAGAGCGGTAGGAGGCCACCAGCAGCCCGCATACCAGACCGTAAGGCAGCATGTTAGGATGCTCTCTATGGCAGAGCAGTTGAAGGTCCCGATCAAGAAATCCGACAAGTTTCCCCAATAAGCCAGTAACCCCGCTTCATAGAACAGGCCACAGGACTGGTTTTGGTGAGATAGTCCGAGTAGTAGGTAGAAATCAGGATGGAGACTGAGTGTGGGTCTAACAGGTGAGCAGATGTAGGACAGAATGTAGAGCCCTCTGGTGGAGTGCCTGTGCATGACTGAATGTATGGTTTGGGTCTGATGGTCTGAATAGTTGGTAGAAATAGGCACCTTCCTACCTGATGTGGTAGGTCTAGATAAGGGGTCACCAACATGGTGCCCCAAGGATGCCCCCAATGACCACATGAGTTGCCCGTGGACCTGTTCTATAAAATAGCACAACTCACCAGCGAACATCATCTAAAATTTAATTTTGTCCTGTTTCTAATCTATCACATTTGCATTTATATAGATTTGAAATTGAATATAAAAAAGCATTTAAAACATGTTTATCATGCATGAAGTTTAGACATGTTTAGGAGGGCGTTTAAAACTGATATCAAACTTCGTATGGCTCAGTACCCGTGAAGTAGCTCTCCGTTTTAAAAAGGTTGGTGACCCCTGGTCTAGATCTTGCAAGTTTGTTTGTACTGGCTGTGTGAACATACTGTAGCACTGTTAAGAATATGCAACACAGCCTGAGTTGGGGATCTGCTGTATGCATCAGTAATATAATGCTTTGTCCTTTTCTAGGCTGTTCATTAAGACATAAAGCCTGAAAGTTTTCTGAATGGCATTAATGAAATTGAGCACTGCCCCCACCTGCTGGCCAATTTATTAAAACATTGAAATCGCTGTCTGCACAGGCTGACGTGTCATTTAAGTCTGATAATTTTCTATGAGTCAAACGGCAAGAAAATGACAAGAAGTTAAAAACATGGAGTTAGATGAAGGAGAAAAGATTACAAATTTGAAGATTATGAAATCAGGACATGTCAGCTAAGTCAGCCAAGGTGGGTCTTAAACATATGGACGGAAGTATGAGCGCTAAACTTAAACGGGTTCACTTGTAACCGCTGCCACCAAATTTCGTTAAATTGCTGGGGAGGTCCAGATACATGAGACAGGAATAGAAGGATTATTCTTTATTAATATACAGACGAGGGTTACAACCCTCCCTAGGGCAATAGAAGGGGATACCTGCCACGGGACATTCTAAAACGCTTAATGTGAAAATGCATAACGCAACTTAATGTATTAAAACAGTCACCACAAATCACCAAATTTCTCGCGAATGTATCTGGCCATAAAGACTTACCTGACAAGAAATCAAAACCGAAATGCTAGGAATATGGACTTTAAGCCTTTTCTTTATGGGCGTCAATGGAGGGGAAAACGCTTGACGTAAGATGAAGTCCATATTCCTAGCATTTCGGTTTTGATTTCTTCCCTGGCATGGGTGACGGGTACACCACGTTCCCAAAGCCACGTTAGCCTCGAGCGAACTGCCCGGAGAAACCGCTCACACCAGCGCTGCAACCCGATCTCCTCCCCTTTTAAACACACATTTCTATGGCGTTAAATTAGTGCCAAAAGTCGTGCGCATAAAAACAGAAAATCCATGCTCTCTACGCGCTCGCGATTGCACAGCACTCACTCACTCGCTCGCCGTTAAATTAGGGCCAAAAGTCGAACCACGCGCGTGCGTGTGCTCGAGTGCTGAAAACCCATCCCCTCTACGCGCTCGCGTCTGCACAGCACTCGCTCGCTCGAATTTCCCGCTTCGTCTTACCGTATATAAAAGAATGGGCCAATGTACGGTAAATTGCATTGTGAATAAAATTTCTTAATACAACATCACAAAGCCAATTTAATAAATTCAAATCCTGGGAAGAACGCTCCTCAGATATTAGTTCTCGGGTTAGTGTTAGCAGACTATAGGCGAAACCACCTTAAGTGCTATCTGTTAATGTTTATTAAATTAGCATTAAAATGGAGAGGTTTATAATATCTTTTGTCCTTGTAGCTGCTAAATACACTCATTATTAAAGCCATAAAGTTGTCTGCCTACTACATTGGAATCTCCACTGAGTAAGTGTTTTTGATGGATTTTATTTAACTTTATTATACTCTGGTCCTTAGATCTAATGTCATACTTCTTCACTTATATTGTTTGTGAAAAGGTTTACCACGGTCAAACAGAGCAGCCACTACATCATCATACATGAACAAGCACCTCACAAAACAAAAACATTTCATTTTCATAATTAAAACTTTTGAATGGTAGGCCTAGTGTGTGGATCAGAGACAAGATCTTGACACCTCATTAACTATAATTTGTTCTGTGAACAGCTCAGATACCACCTTCTCGAAAGTCTTCTGCATAAAATAGAAATAGGATTCAGCGCGACTCCACTAAATTTGGATTACCTGGAGTTCCTTTGTCATCAGGAGCTGTATCTTCTGCAGGCCCTGTCTAATCACATTGAAGTACCTCCTGCTATCACCCTGGCTTTGCAAGAGCTCTTTGACCTTGTGAGGGCACATCTGGAACGTCCAGCCCCATGTGTCACACAGGAAGTCGCTGCCACCAATAGACGACCCAAGATTTTGATTGAAGAACAATGTTTGAAAGAAATGCTCCATACTCAACTTCCTGTGCCTTGCATAGCCACACTGATGGGTGTTTCAAGAAGAACAATCTTAAGAAGAATAAAAGAGTATGAGCTCTGTGTTAGGGAACTTGACAATTTGGTTTCTTCTGTCAAGAATGATCTACCAAATGCAGGCTACAGGATAGTCAATGCAGGCTGCAGTCAATGGGCTACAGGGTTCGGTGGAGAAGAGTTGCAGCCTCCATGCATAGGGTTGATTCCATGCGCATCATATAAAGGTTGTCAAGTCTTGGCTGTGTTGTACGCAGAATGTACCAGGGCCTTTGTCTCTAGTACACGTGGACACAAACCACAAGTTGATCCGGTTTGTATTACCAGCAAATTTATTTGGAGTAAACCCTGGGTGGATTGGTGTGAGGTGGTGGTGGGGCTTTGGAGAAGATTTCCTGCCGATCAACACTAGCAACTTATATCTATCTGTCATGGAGGTCTCGGGACTCACAGATATTCAGAGACATGTGGATAGTTTACCAGTGGTTTTCAGCAGGAAATAGTTATTACTACAAATTGTCACCCCCCCCCGCCCCCCACAGAAACTGGATCTGGCTATAGTGGGAAAATCTTTTTTTTTTTTTTATTTGTGAGAACTTGAAAGCAAAACAAAACTTGGAAAAAATATATGCTCATTCACCAATTTTCTAATCTGGGGTCTAAAGTGGTCAGGCTTGCAAGTGTATTTGGTTATTTGTCTATCCTAGCCTGTTGCAGTGTATATTTCCTGTATATTTTGCATGTAAAAAATGTTGTTTGTTATGTCAGTGCTTAATATTATCATGTAGTCTTCATGAACTTTCTTCATCTTGGCCAGGGACTGCATTTGAAAAGTAGCCACTTGACTAAAATTGGCACATTTTCAGAAATGCCAGCAACAATACTGATAATGAACACCCCTCTAACTGACTCTCAGTTGGTTTAGAAAAAAGACTTTTAAGAGAAAAGAAAGCCTTCCTTTGGTTTTGCATTTTTCTCTTTTTTGTTGGCTGTGCACAATATATTAGAAGAATACCTTACAATTATATTAGTTAAGAAATAACAGATTGCGTATATACAATATTAAGGTGATAACAACAACCCTCACTGTCTCTAGGTGCTGCTTCAGACAGGGCATTCTGCAGCAGGGACACCACCCGTCGTGCAGCATCCAGCAAATCTCCCTATCACAACAGCCCACATAACAGAATAACATTAGTGTATGATTCAGTAGGGCTAGTCCAGGTCTGGAAAGTAGTTGGGCCAGATTTTTAAACCAAGAAATTTAGCTGGGCCAGACATTTTCAGCGGCCCAGTAAGCAACAGGTAATGGCATTTTAAACAAACACAAATCAAGGTACATTATTTTAAAAAACTACAACTGAACAGAATCTGAGAGCAATATTTTTTTTCACTTCTGAAATGAGAAAAATATTTTGGTCGTATCTGACCTAGACGCATCCCAAAGAAAAAAAATGCCTATTAGATGGTAAACAGACATAAAGAAAAAGGGAAAAATCGTCTATAATCATCATCCGCTTATACTGTGGTGATCCATTTCACCCACACAGGCATGATCACCATTAGCGGTTTCCACATTATTGTCGAGGTGACTATTCACTTTACCTCTGCTTTCTCCGACATCTTCCTGATTCTGCCGCCAACAAGGGGCTCATAGGGTGGAGACTGAGGGTGTTAAACAGACCAATCTTTTGTCACTGAATGCAACAAATAATGTATTTATCTGTCAAAAGTCCAGCACCAGGAAAAGCAACAGAGTGACAGTAGAAACTGTAATAATAATGGAAATGCGCCGCCCTACAGGGAAGGAGGAGTGATGGGAGTCCCGGTGGTGGCTAAGCGCGCGTGGGGAGAGGCGTCGTACTGTGAGGCTTCATGAACTTCCGATGGGGCAGTGCTGTCATACAGCGGGGAGCCTGAGAGGGGCACTGTGGCCGGGTGCGAGAGCCCTGGGTAATGAGTTGTAGAGCTGCGCAGTGTCACGATCGGGTACAAGCAGGCAGGCGATCGTGCGGGCAAGGCGTGCAAGGAGCAAGCGGACAGGCAAAAACGGGAGTTTAATTAGGAAGCGCGGACGGGGAAACATCTCACGCATACAAACATCAATGACAGACACTGGACTCAGGTAAGACACGGACTGAAATACACAGGACTGAGCAAATTAACTAGATACAGCTGGGTACAAATCGGGAGAAAACACGTGGGTAATCAGGGGGCGTGGCACACAGGAGGAGCGGACGAGCCGGGCATGACACGCAGGAACTGAGAGCCCAAGCTGTTGGACATTCCACTGGACTAGGAGACTGGGGTGAGTGAGGAGGAGCTCATTGACCACAAACTGGGATACTGGCTGTGTGTGAGCAATGGGGTGGAGATTAAGGAAAGACGTTAAATCAGCATGCAGTGTTGCCTGGAAACAACAACAAATATACTAGTGTCACTGTACTAAAACAATATCAAAATAATGCCTATTTTTTATTCATTTTACTTGTAGAGTGCAAAGTACAAAGGAAAACAAAGAGTAACTATGGCGAAATAAATCAAAGCATGTCCCAGAATGATGGGCCTGAATGGATCAGGACAGAAGAAGGCGAAAGTCCTGTTAACGAGGTGAGACGATGCAGACACAGGCCAGGATGTGGGTATAGGCGAGAACAAGAGGGAAGACGGGGGCCCGAGACTCAGCATGGGGACAGGTGGGGGAGGGGAGGCACGGGCTCACCTGGAGCTGCTCCCGGAGGTGCCGCTATGACTCATGGGTAACATGCCGGAATGGGACGGCACCTGTAGGCTGGACCAGTTGTCATGGGAGGGCAACATGGACAGACAGGTAGACGAGCTGTCTGAATAAGCAGCTGCAAGTATAAAACAATAAATGAAGCAGGTATGTGGTGGGAAGTGTTACAGCGTCCTTAATATGGTCAATACAGAAAAGGCATGTTATCATGTTATGTATATACTGCCTCCAGTTACTTAATGCCTAACTTTAATACATTGATTGATTTGTTCACTGCTGCAGCCTGTGTCAACTTTCCTTTCAGACAGATGTAAAGTCCATTCTGTTTTTGTTCTGTGTAGTTTTTTTTGAACAGCATATGGCTGAATTCTGTTAAACCTCAGACTGAAGAAAATTGTGTTAATTGAAAAGCAAATATCAAAAACTCAGTCTGCAGGAATGTTTTTCTAAATATTTCTGTGGACTTTTGGAAATTTCACGAAATTCCATTGCTCCATTACATAAACACTGAGTGAGATTTCATTCCCATTACTGCAACGTATGAAGAGGATTATGACTTATTACTTTAGGTTATCGGACTGAGTGAGTTTTGGAAATTTGCTCTTCGATAACTGAAGCAGTGCTGTGAATGCAGAGGTTATATGCGTCGCATATCAACAGAACTGTATGTTTATGTCTTGTCTTAATTATTTTGATTAAATGTCTAACTATTCCCAATATGTGTGAACATACTTGGCCAAATAAAGCTGATTCTGATTCAGTCAGAGGGTAATCGTCGGTGTGCTGTACTATCGTGGTGACCCACACAGAGAGCTTAGGACCATGATTTCAGTGTGTGCTTGTGTGAGGGGACAGGCAGGGCGGCGGCTCACTGGGTGATGCACTCCTGTGGGTATAGGGGCTGGGATAGGGGGCGGAGCAGTTACTCCTCAAGGAGGAGTAACAGTCACAGCCGTGGGGGGAGGAGAGGGAGAGGGTGCTCCCAAACTGGGGGTGTGGGTTTGATGAAGAGCAGAGAGACCCTGAGCCTGGGATGAACCAGCTGCCTACTGAAACGAAAGCGGATAAAGACAGAAACTAGAACCTCAAACTAAACAACACAAACAACAATATCAAGTTATATTCAATCATTAAACCGTTATATATTTAATCTAAACAATAGTAATAAATATCGTTCCGATTCAAAATATCATTTACGGGTGAATCTTATGACTTGCATTGGGAAACAGGAAACGGGCCAAGCTGCAGGGCCAGTTCAAAGGCATAGTGCGAGGCGCCCAGAAAGGGGGCGAGGTCTGGGCGGAGTCAGCTAAAGAAGAAAAAGGCCTGACCTTTTTCTGGATGCTGTGGACTGTGTTTGTGTGTGAGCTGCAGCTGCATGTTCCTTACATTTTTTTTATTAACACCAGCACCGTGAGGTTTGGCCTGGACTGGGTCCTGTCCTGCACGGTTGAAGACATGTTGACTGATGGTCAGCCCGTGTTCTGTTGGATCCCACAGAAAGGAAATGGGAATCCCGTTTGGATCGGATGCTGACAGTTGAAAAAAAACTCATGTCTGTGTGTTATGAAAGAATATCAATAAATGTTTCCGAAAGGGGATGACTCATTTGGTAATTATTTACGGCTTATGTTATGGCTGAGAAATTTACAGTCTTTACTAAAGTCTGACTTCTTTCGAGTCACCTTTAATATAGATTGGACACTCTCTATGCTATGTACAATACTTATATAGATGGTACATGTTTACTTGCTTGCACAGATGGTTGATTAGGTAATTAGTGTAAGTGTGTGTGTGTGTGTGTGTGTGTCCAATCGCATGTATGTCCAAGGTCCATAGTAAGTAATATACACTGATCAAGAGATGCCTGAAAGTGGATGAAAGAGGACATTAGTGGGTGTATCACTTAGTGTAACGGGTGCAGGAAAATGAGCAGGACTGCAAGCCATATAATGACCCACTGTCCTTATCTAGCTCTTAATACAGTATGCATACAGTGATGTATCTACAATGGACAGCTACTATAAGCAGATAGCACAGTACAGGTGCTTAATCTGTATGCTATTTCCATCCATCCATTGTCCAAACCGCTTATCCTACTGGGTCACAGGGGGTCCGGAGTCTATCCCGGAATCAATGGGCACGAGGCAGGGAAGAACCCAGGATGGGGGGCCAGCCCATCACAGCTCACACTCACACACCATTCACTCACACATGCACACCTACGGTAAATTTAGCTACTCCAATTAGCCTCAGCATGTTTTTGGACTGTGGGGGGAAACCGGAGGAAACTAGCAGCTTTGTGTGGTAATTGTTTGTATTAAAAATACATTGGATCAAGTCAAATTATTTTTATGAAGAATTAACATCTAAAAGCTGCTAGTAGACCGTGGGAAAATAATTTTTCTATTTTCTTGCTGCCATCTCGTGGCCAAAAGTAGGTATTGCAATTTCCATCATATGTAAGAGGGCCTGCCCATCAGAGTAATGTACATCCTGTGACATGTATTGACTATCAAGACAAACTGAAACACGGTGTATTAGGCTGTCAATGAGTACTGGACTAGGGTGAAAAACTGCCTGATAATCTACCTATTAACTAGAAGAGTACAAACTGGAGACGGATCCCCTAATACAGAGGGATTAACGTCTGTGCCACATCCAGAACCATTCAGTGTAGGAGTCTGGTGGTTCTACTGGATACTGACAAGTACCCAGCCCCTTTGTTCCCTCTGATAATCATCAGTCCTCCTCTGAATGCCTTCACCACTCTATTCCTGAATAGGTACACATTTAAATATGCTAGCAAGATCAAGGTATTGGGATAACTGTTAGGTTCGCTGTTCAGAGAGTTGCAGTGAAAACCATCATACACAGTGGCCCTTTCTGGATAAGATTACCTCCCTCTGATCTAACAGGTCAAGATCAAAGCAAGGTGCATTGCAATGTCTGACACCCAGCACACTACAGCATATAAAATACAGGTATCCATCGCCTTCCGCATTTGGAACCAGGACCACTTGTTGCAAGTCAATTTGGGCGTATCTCAAGTTATACGAGAGAGGCAAGACATTAAGGACAGTATACACAGTACTGAAATAATAATGTACATATTAAACCACAGCACTTAATAAACAGATACTGCACTTACATTTCACAAAAAAAAAATAAAGCACAGATTGCACTAAGAAATCAAAAGATGCATGTGCTAGCAAACAGTGGGAGCTGAGGAAGAAGCAGTGGTGAAATACTTTATTGTACAGTACAGTAAGTTTCTTTTTATAGAATGAAATAGCATACAGGGGGCGGCATGGTGGTGCAGTGGTTAGCACTGTTGCCTCACACCTCTGGGACCCGGGTTCGAGTCTCTGCCTGGGTCACATGGGTGTGGAGTTTGCATGTTCTCCCCATGTCGTCGTGGGGTTTCCTCCCGCAGTCCAAGAATATGCTGAGAATATGCTGAGGCTAACTGGAGTTACTAAATTGCCCGTAGGTATGCATGTATGAGTGAATAGTGTGTGAGTGTGCCCTGTGATGGGCTGGCTCCCCATCCTGGGTTGTTCCCTGCCTCGTGCCCATTGCTTCCGGGATAGGCTCCAGACCCCCCACGACCCAGTAGGATAAGCGGTTTGGACAATGGATGGATGGATGGAAATAGCATACAGATCTTATAAGCACCTGTACTGTGCTATCTGCTCATAGTAGCTGTCCATTGTAGATACATCACTGTATGCATACTGTATTAAGAGCTAGACAAGGGTCATTATATGGCTTGCAGTCCTGCTCATTTTCCTGCACGCGTTACACTAAGTGATACACCCACTAATGTCCTCTTTTATCCACTTTCGGGCATCTCTTGATCAGTGTATATTATTTACTATGGACCTTGGACATACATGCGATTGAACACACACACACACTTACACTAATTACCTAATCATCCATCTGTGCAAGCAGGTAAACATTTACCATCTATGTAAGTATTGCACATTGCATAGAGAGTGTCCAATCTATATTAAAGGTGACTCAAAAGAAGTCAGACTTCAGTAAAGACTGTAAATTGGCAGCCATAACATAAGCCGTAAATAATTACCAAATGAGTCATCCCCTTTCGGAAACATTTATTGATATTCTTTCATAACACACAGACATGAGTTTTTTTTCAACTGTCAGCATCCTTCTCGATTGTCAGAAGCTCTGCGCTAGAGGGAGGTTTACTGGTCTTATACTCTTCTGGCACCTTGTGTGATTCCTGACTTGGGACATCAGTTTGGCTCCTTCTGTATGTGGTTTACATTGTATTTGTTCTTTAAAGTTGCCCCTTCAGAATTAGACAGTGTAACCAGCTTGCCACATATTGCCTGGATGACATAAGGTCCGGTAAAATCCGGTTCCGTTCTTCCTCCTTTCCGTCCCCGCTTCCTCATGTTGAACAGAAGCGCCTCATCTCCAACATGATAAACTGTGTTTTGGTACCTCTTTTGTATTCGTTTACCACATGCCTGCTTCTGTTTTTCCTGTGACTAGGAGATGTTTTCAGCTGTTGTTGCTTATTGTTTCAACTACTTTATTTTTTTCATCAAAAAACGTGCCGTAGCTTTTCTCATCGGGAAGAATAATTGTGGAAAGCTGAAGTGGAAAAACATTCATAGCAAATTATTATTATTCACAGATCATTATAAAGAGTCATTTTCTAAAAGCATTAAGAACAATGTAATTTGCTGTTTCAAGATATGTTTTTAAATAACTACTTGTCAGTCATAAGAAACTCTTCAACACACATGATCCGATCTTGCCACAAATCATTTTTAATCTCACTTTTGTTGCCAGCAGTTCAGACATTAATGGCTGTGTGTTGAGTTATTTTGAGGGGACATCAAATTTACACCATTATACAAGCTGTACACTGATTACTTTACATTCTATCAGAGTTTCATATCTTTAACGTTGTCCCTTGAAAAGATATAATAAAATATTTACAAAAATGTGTGGGGTGTACTCACTTTTGTGAGATACTGTATATTAAGGGATTGATTGTCAATAATATCAGTAATTCCTGATGTAATGTTAAAAGAATAGAGCCTGTCTCACACAGTTCTAAAACAACCTCAAAAACAGACTTACCATTTTATGTCATCATTCGTTTTCTCATCCAGGCCATTGGTTTGGGGATGATATGCAGCAGTGATCAACGGCAGAACAGGGGCTCTGAACGCAGTATGGATTAAAAAGGAATTAACCATCTCTCTCAATATAAAATTAGGATCATTTATTCTCTACAGAGGCCCCCATAGAATAGTGCATCCATCCCCTCACTCATGTTTAGACAGACGTAAGGCAACAGGCCAATGACATTCAGAACAGCAACAACATCAACAATTGTACAGCTAGTTTTAAAATTTAATAAAAAAGACAAACCAATTAGGTAATATTAATGAAATTATTAAAATGTGCAGATTAATAGTCAGAAATAATTTGCGATTTTAAGAGCGGAAAGGATACATTAAAACTCAATTACATTTATCCCTTAATAATAAAAAAAAGGTTTTTGAATTTTACATCATGATAAATGAGAACTATATGTGATTACTAATTACTGTTGACTAATTTCCTGTCTGGACGTTTCCCTCCTCATTGTTAAAAGTCATTATATGTCTGGGTGCCAGTCAGTGGAAGCACACAGACATGTTGGCCAGCTGTCATATTCATTCAGCACCAGCCCATCAAGTAGAGAATTCAGCACCACGGACAGTGACCTGTGTTACAATGACATCAGGTCATTGGCTCTAAATATTTTTCTAGAAATAACTAAATGGCTCTATTGTAGAAATTTCCAGCCAGAGTCTTGTGGTGCGTTCGTTTTTCTCTCGGAACTTGGAAATTCCAAATTGGGTGACATCACATCCAACAATCTCCCGTTCAAGCTAGCACAACTCGGAACAAACATGGCTGCCTCCATGAATACGCTGCTGTGTTGTTGCTTTATATTTTAGCAGTTATGGAGTAAGATTATTATTTCAGACAAATAAACAAGAAACAGGAACTAGTCAAACCACATTAAAAGCTTTATAAAGTATTTTAGTACATTCATAGCGATATTCTTTTTTCGAGAGGCAAACAAACTACAAACAAACCAAAAACACTAACAAGTCTGGTAAAAATCTGATATTGCATGTTAGGATACTGTTTACGGTCACAATATGGTATTCTCTAAATCGAACACGTGCAATTACATTAATAATTACTAATAATTATAAATAATAATAATAATAAATGGGCGGTATGGTCGTGCACTGGTTAGCACTGTTGCCTCACACCTCTGGGACCCAGGTTCAAATCTCCGCCTGGGTCACATGTGTGTGGAGTTTGCATGTTCTCCCCATGTCGTCGTGGGGTTTCCTCCGGGTACTCCGGTTCCCCCCCACAGTCCAAAAACATGCTGAGGCTAATTGGACTTGCTAAATTGCCCGTAGGAATGCATGTGAGAGTGCATGGTGTGTGTGAGTGTGCCCTGCGATGGGCTGGCCCCCCATCCTGGGTTGTTCCCAGCCTCGTGCCCATTGCTTCCGGGATAGGCTCCGGACCCCCCGTGACCCAGTAGGATAAGCAGTTTGGAAAATGGATGGATGGGATAATAATAAATTTAACAAAATAAACATTTTTAAGGATTTGTAAAATAGAATTAATGTTGAGTGTGTAAGCCGCCATGTTGAAATTACGTCACAGGGGCAACTCGGACAAGAAGATTCTGTCAGACATTAACGTCATAAAAGAGGCGTTTCTAATGGGAAGTGATGTTTTTCGTGACGTTTTTGTCCGAGTTGGAGTGAAATAATCAAACGCAGCATGTGTTCCTATTTGAAGAGAATATTCTATTTTTATTCTAAGGAACTACAGAAAATCAGCTCTGCATGTGATCTCCCCTTTACTGCTCGAGCAGGGCACACGCACATCAACAAGTGTCAAGGCAGCAAGTGCATGCAAACAACTTCTCAGGACGGTTACAGTATAGGACCTTCAGAAAGAGCCAGACTGCGGCGTCATTCAGAGATTCCATTGTCTAAGGCTTGCACTAAAACATTACAGCATATTTAAACAAAGTAGCATGGCACCTGTGTCAGAATCCCTCCCTGCCTTGTTCTGTTCTCTCTTTGTTGTCCCCATTTAGCCAGCACATGTCACTGGCCATCCTGACTCCTCTTTTGATTGTGGGTTTTAAGGATATCAGTGGGTCTGTGTTTTCATAATTGTCCCCCAGGCCACCATGCTGCTCAGCCCTTGATTCCAACTACAGTTGCAATCAGGTGGTTCTCAATCTACTAGGACTGTATAACAGGATTGGCCACCTGTTCTACCTTTACTCGTTCAGCCACATTCATGAGTCTGGCCTATAGGTTATTCAAATTTTGTCCTGCCAAATTTACCGGACAGGAGGTGGACACTGCAAATGAATGTGTGAATACTCCAATACCTACATCTTTACAAGTTACCTGAAGTGGTTTGGTAAATGATTGTGAGGTTGGAAGTCCTTCTTGATGTCTGTTTGCAGCTCATCCACCAGCAACTGCACGAGTTGTCGCTCCCAGAGGGAATCCCACTCTCGGTCCGCTGGAGGGTCCATCTCACTGTAGCTGGAGTATGTTTCCATCAGTCACTTGGCGTGGGGCTCACAGAATTTACCAGGCTCCTGTTTAATCTGACGCACCTTAGTCCAGTCCATGCATCTGGGGAACTTCTCTGAAAATCTCTGGCAGATTCTTTGCAGCTATACTTGATATTGGGTACTTGCCGCAACTAAGTAATGGGTTGTTGAATCAAAGTCCCGTTCCATGTCAAAAATAACCCCATTTTAGGGTTTTGTTAAACAACTGGTCTAATTTGGATGCAGAGGTTCTGCACGGAAGGCCCAGTCTCTGAAGGGCTGTGGCATAGCGAGGCCTGTTCTGCCTGGAATCCGGCAGGTCACTGGCAACATCCCCCAACTCCTTCATCTATAAGGTCGGGAAACCAGAACGTTTACTCCCCCTTATGGATAAGGACATACCAACGTTGGGGCAACTCCTGCTGCCTGAGTCTTCAACCAAGTCCAAAACAAAAGTATACAATGTTAGGAAGGGTAATTCAATGGTATGAGACTGAAACTAGAAACTGTAAATCGGATGGAGTTAAATAGCAATACTGTGGAAGAGGCATGGGAATTTTTTAAAAGCACATTGTTGCAAGTGCAAAAGAACTTCATACCCGTTTCCAGAAAAACTAAATCTAGGAAACTGCAACCAAGCTGGTGTCATGACCTGCTTGTACGATCCTCGTGTGTGCCACGCCCCCTCATTAACCATGTGTGCTGCCCCGATTGTAACCAGCTGTTTTCTGTCAGTTTGAGTAGTCCTGTGTATTTAGTCCACATTCAAGTCTGTTTCCCCAGTCCTGTCATTGAAATCTCTCGCTGTTGGTACCTGTTTTCATCAATAAACCCTCATTCCCGACTCTCCGTTTCCCGGATCCTTGATTCCTCGCTTCCTGCCTGTTCGTCCAGCACGCGATGTCACAGGTGGTTTACTACGAAAATTAAGAATAAAGTCAGGAGCAAAAGGGCTTTCTTCCACAAATGGAAATTAACTAATGATTTCAAAATAAAGCAGGAGTATCTAAGTCTACAGGTTTAGTTAATAACAGTTATAAGGATGACGTTAAAAGTTTCTTCCAATATTTTAACTCCGAAAGAGCTCTAAAAGCTGAAAATCACTCATTTGCAGGATAGTAAGGGCCTTATAATTGAAAATGAAATTGATATAAATGAGTTTAATGATTATTTTACAATGGCTGTTCACAGTAGAATAGCTTACCACCATTTAGTACAAATACAACGATGTCTATGACCAATATATGTATAACTGAGGCTGATGTGGTACAAAGCCTAGCTAAGCTCAAAATAAATAAATCGCAAGGCCCTGATGGCATCTTATCTATAGTTTTAAAAGAGATGAGGGGTATTATTAGCCAACCTTTAACTTTACTATTCCAGAAATCATTATCTGCTGGTGTGGTATCTTCTGATTGATGTTAGATCATGTCTCATGTCCAGAGAGGCTACAACAGGATCTGGATTTAATTAGCGACTGGGCTCATACGTGGCAGATGAAATTTAACATAGATAAATATAAGGTAATCCATGCAGGGAGCAGAAATATAGTAAATATAGTAAAGTACAGATATTTTATGGGTTCCACTGAAATAAAGGTAGCTGATTACGAGAAAGATCTCGGTGTGTATGTTGATACTTCCATGTCCCACTCTTGCCAGTGTGGGGAAGCATTAAAAAAAGGCAAAAGGATGTTGGATTAAACTCCACACACCTAGAGATGTAAGTCAAGAGAAGTGATGCTACGATTATATAATTCCTTGGTAAGATCCCACCTAGAATACTGTGTGCAGGTTTGGTCACCATACCTTCAGAAGGACATTGCTGCCTTGGAAAAGGTGCAACGTAGGATGACTAGAATGATTCCTGCACTTAGAGGAATGTCTTATGAGGAGAGGTTCGCTGAGCTGAATCTGTTTAGCCTCAAGCAAAGGAGACTATGGGGGGACATGATCCAGGTATATAAGATTCTAACAGGTCGGGATGCTGTTCAGCCAAATGACCATTTCAATATTAATTTAAAATACTAGAACTCGTGGCCATAGTGGAAATTAGCTGGAGAACATTTAAAAATGAATCTGAGGAAGCACTTCAATTCAATTCAATTTTATTTATATAGCGCTTTTAACGACATGCATTGTCACAAAGCACTTTACATTTAACCGGCCAGAACCCCACCAAGCAAGCCTGAGGCGACAGTGGCAAGGAAACTCCCTCTAGCAGGAAGAAACCTTGAGTGGAACCTAGACTCAGAAGGGGACCCCATCCTCCTCTGGGCGACCAAGGAGCATGAAACTGCATTTACATTGACATTCATTAGAGTTCATATAGTTATAAAGTCCCAGTTGGTTTCATGTAGTTATATCCAGGAGTCCAGGTGCGGGTTCACACGGTGTAGTCGGCTCGGTATCAGCTCGAAAAAGAGAAGATGGAGAAGAGTTATTGCCCTACACCTAACCGGCAGGACTAAAGCAACTATGACAGCCTGCCTAAAAGAGTGACCTGGAAGGAAGCACAGGCATGAGGGTTTACAGAGGTTTTGGCGTCAAGCCACCTCCCATCCACAGCTTAAGTGATCGGCGAGAGTGGCAGGACGACAGCACCAATCCCCCCTTTCCCCTTCAATCTCAAATAACTATGAACCTCCAGATTTCCCATTCACCTTAGAAAAGAAGATTTAACTATCCAAAAGACTGGCGAAAGAGGTACATCTTAAGCCTTGACTTAAAAGCAGAGATTGTGTCTGAGTTCCGAACACTAATAGGAAGTTTATTCCATAGCTGTGGTGCTTTATGAGCAAATGCTCTTCCCCCAAAGGTAATGTTCTTTATTCTGGGTACGGATAGAATACCTCCATCTCGTCATCTAAGTGTATGATTCGGAACGCAAATGAGGTCACTCACATACTGCGGTGCAAGACCATTTACAGCTTTATAGGTTAAGAGCAGTGTTTTGTAGTCAACACGAAATCTAACTGGCAGCCAGTGCAGTGAAGATAAAATTGGGGTAATATGATTATATGTTTTAGTTTAACTATTGCTAGTAGCGGTTCAATCAATGCTGGGAGCATCGCTGAATAATTTTGATGGAACAGGGTCTAGCATACAAGTAGATGAATTTGAAGATAAAATTAAGTACATCAGTTCTGACTGGTTAACCAATATTCAATATTCAAAATGTTCTGTTTAATTGAGCATATTTTTGGTCAAAAAGTTTCATAAAGTCGTCACTGGAAAATAACCAGTGGTCTGGTTATTAGTCAGCTTGGACACCATAGTAAATAGGAATCTAGGATTATTTTTGTTTATTTCAATTAGTTCTGATAGATACTAGATGATTTGGCGGCACTAAGAGCCTTTTTGTAGCTACCCATAGCCTCTTTCCATGCTAGTTCGAACACCACTAGTTTAGTATGATGCCACTTACATTCTGTAAGGACATAAAACTTATAGGTCCTGCAGGCCCCAACTCTGATCAGCCTGCATCAGTCTATTTCAGAGCTCCGCTGGCCCAGGCAAGACTGGACTCAACTCGTCAAACCACCCCTTTTAAGGAAGGCAAAGGCCTGCCGGCTCCTGAGAGACTGGATAGGAATAACTGGAGCAGCACAGAAAAAGCAAGACCTTTCACCCCCGGAGTGACCAGAGTTCCACAATCAATCCACAGCAACAACAGCTGTCAGCCTCCAGACACAGACACCTTTTCCACTATAAACAGGATAACTCAGCACACATAGATGTTAGGGACAAATACACGCATGTTTGGTCTCGTTTGAATAGGCATGAGACGAGGAGTATTATACTCTCAGATTTAAGGCAGTATAGCTTTTCCTAAGAGAAATACAGAAACTTCGGCTCAACCCACCAAACTGAGAGAGATTCTCTCATGGTAGAACAAGGGAATTACAACCACCCCCTAAAGTGATCTGATTGGCTGGGGACTTGAGAACCAAGGTCAGCAATGCCCCTAAAATTAACCATTGACCGAAATTAGTCAGTCTTCAGAAACATGCCATCACCTGGTCTGGATACTTAAGGAAGGGCTTCAGAAGTAGTCGGGGAGTCACTCTGTAATCAGAGCTCCCGCAGAGAACTGGGTGAAAGTCTATCTGTAGTCAGATACTTTCCACAGAACTTTGTTCACTCTCAGCTGAGGAATGTGATTGTTTAATATTGTATTTGTCCAAATGTATTTACAAGTATGTGTCCACATGTCAATAATTGTATATTGTAGTATTTTTAATAAATGTTGTTTCGATTACTTTATGACTGTCTGATTTGCTAACTTCTTCATAAACTTTCCAGATTGGACTTCTATCCTTATTAGGACTATGGTGGTAAATACTATCTTGCAGCCTCTGGGTTAAATCCCATTTATTTATCCGGGTCCCAAACTTGACTGCCCAAGTTAAGTTAGGTGGATACCAAAACTACACCTCTGGAGTTCGCACACGCTGATGACAGGTACCGGTCTACCCTCTGAGGGGCGTACACACTATGTTCCTAGGCACCGGGCATAGTCCCTGAGACGCTCACATGGTAAGACAATGGGTGGCATCGGCGGAGGCCCAAAGTAAACCTCGTACAACCTTTTTTATTTTTAACTGAGCAATTTTCTCTAGTGGAATTAAGCATAGATGCTAAATAATCCGTAATGCTATCAAGTTCAGCAGAATTCGACATTAGTTTGGTTGAAAACGATAGCTCAGGGAGGTTATCGATAAAGTTACTTGCTGTATTTGACGTGATTGTACGTTTGGCATATAGAAGCGAGTCGGGGGGCTAATATTTTGAGCAAGGGAAATATTGAACGCAATAAGATGATGGTCAGAGATAATACTGGACTGAGGCAGTAGAGTTGAATACATGATATGAAGACAACTGGATCACAACTGGATCACGGGGGAATCATAAGCAGGGAAGAACACACAGGCAAACAGCAGCAGCAACATTAAAGGCAGGACTGAGAAGCACATTTATACAAGGCTAAGCAGGGAGCAAACTAGAGGCACCTGAAATGAGTAACACAAGGGCAGGAAGGAGAGGTAAAACAAACGCGGAACAGGCATGGCACGTTATACCACACTAGGGAGGAAACGGGAGGTTCAGGAGGGCAGGGTGTGGCAGGGATCCGTTTCAAAATTTAATTTTGGCTTGTACAAACCTTGGTAAAAGCTGCAAAAGATCGATCAACCACTTTCTGAGCTATTGTCTTAACAAACAAAGCATCTGTTGGGGTGGCGGTGTCTGGGGAATACCATGTGTAATACACCTTGTGAAGATTTATATGTAAAACAAAATATTTTTTGATTCTATCACACATATAGAAATTATCCATCCATCCATTTTCCAAACCGCTTATCCTATTGGGTCGCGGGGGGTCCGGAGCCTATCCCAGAATCAATGGGCACGAGGCAGGGAACAACCCAGGATGGGGGGCCAGCCCATCGCAGGGCACACTCACACACCATCCACTCACACACACACACCTACGGGCAATTCAGCAACTCCAATTAGCCCCAGCATGTTTTTGGACTGTGGGGGGAAACCGGAGTACCCAGAGGAAACCCCACAATGACATGGGGAGAACATGCAAACTCCACACACATGTGACCCAGGCGGAGACACGAACCCGGGTCCCAGAGGTGTGAGGCGACAGTGCTAACCACTGCACCACCATGCCGCCCCTTATAGAAATTATTCTAGGTTTAAATAGTAATTTAGCTGAGTAACTAGGCTGAAATTCTAGATAGTTGCAATTTTAAGAATTATTACTATTATTCACAGCTTTTAAGCATGCAGTTGGATGACGGATGGATGGATATTCAGCCACCAGAAATGCCAATTGTTGTTAAGAGGATCAAAGTCTGCAAAGTAGTATGCAGGGTTTAAGGCCAGAACACAGCATACTCTCCGACAGAAAGCATAAAGTTCACTGGGGGAATTTCTGTGGCCACTGCCTGAACAGCATGTGTGGAGAATGTTTATGAGGGTCGAGCCATGCAGAGCTGCTGGCCCTGGCATGTAATGATGAATCACAAATCAGTTAAAAATCGGTGCAAATGCATGAAGATTTAAACCGGCTGATGTGGAAAATGAATCACTATTGTAGGAGTACTTCACAGTACTTTAACAGAAAAACTGGTGTAATATTACATTTGATTTCACAATGTGAGTTTGACGTCAGATGTCACTGCGTATCACGTCGACATCGTACGTCAGTTTTTGGTTTTGAGCGAACGCGAGATGATGAATGAATTTGAAACTGAGGACGGCACAGTGGTTAGTGCTGGCTTCGGTCCAGGGCCCTTTCTGTGTGGAGTTCGCATGCTCTCCCCGTTTTCGCCGGGGACTCCAGGTTCCTCCCACGGTCCAAAAGCATGCAGGATAGGTTGACTGGTGAGTCTAAATTGGCCCTGTAGTTGTGTGAGTGTGTGCGACCTGCGGTGTGTAGGTGACTGCCTGGGCTTGGTTCCTGTCTGCGCCCCTTGTTCCCGGGATAGGCTCCGGTCTCCCCCGCGATCCCAGTTGGGATTAAGTGGTTTCAGAAAATGGATGGATGGACGCACCGCCCGATCTTCAATTGGCGGTGTGGCAGCATATTAGCTTTCCGGTAATCACAAACGAGGAGGAAACAGCGAGAAAAGCACAGACAAGACATAAACTGCATGCAAACATTGTAATAGACTGATAACATACACAAACAGGTCCACTGGCACCACCGTGAGCTGAGTGAAGATTATTAAAAGGGCAAAGCACGCTAAAAAGCTGCACATGCAAACCTTAGCTTATTTATTTGATTTATTTTTTTTTATTTACTTATTTTGATTTGGGATTTTTTTCAACAGTATTTTATTCAAATTCAGTTGCACTGTTCACAACAGTGTCAACAGTTCAGAAAGATAAATATAAGAATATTTTTGAATATATTTGTCTGCAGCTCATTCTGCAAAAAATGAGAAAATTGTATCGTGAACTCAGAATCGTGAATCGTATCAAATGGTGAGTTGAATGTATCGTTACATCCCTAGTTCTTACAGTAGTACTATGGTATGGTGGAGCCACATGACAGGAAGGCAGTACATTGCGAAGTCTGTTAAGAACATCATTCGCACTGAACTGCCCTCCATTGACCAGCTGTACTTTAACTGCCACAGTAACAAGGTTCAGTCTATAATCCAGGACTCTGACCACCATCCACAAACACTGACTAGCAGATTCATGAACAGCTTCATTCGCCAAACAATTCAAACCTGCAGCTTTTGCATCCCCTGTAACAGTCATTTCCACGGCAGCTGCACTGTACAGCTGTTACTGCACTTTATCCACCACTGACCACGTATCATCCAGTTTTGTCCTGCTTTGTATCGCACTGTTTCTGCACCATGTTGTCTTGTACTCCCTTGTGTTGTTATGCACCATCTGTGTTGTTCTGAGCAGTGCCATGATGCAATATTACAAAAAGATCTTGAGGAAATGCAGAGTTCTGGAGGAGATTCTCACAGATCATGGCATGTGTTTATACTGAAGAAACTGTACAAATTGCTAGACATAAAACACAGGACTGGCAACTGTGGTACGTTTTAACACCTTGATAAAAAACTTAAAATCCATAGTAAGTAGGACAACCTCATAGAACCTTTACTAGTCATTGTTCAGAAGATTAACACGGATTAAAAACCATTACTATGAAAGCACGCTAATCAGTTAAGTTGATTATGTGGAGAGAGAGAAAAAAAACTGTCTTTGAAAAAGATCAACCATAGAACGAAGCTGCAGCATTGACACCCCCTAGTGGTGATTTGAAGATAGTTCTGTCTGTAGCAGCTAAGCAGTAGATTTGGCGTCAGGTGCCATGACAAACTCAGTGCTGCTCGGTTTGAACGGCAGAAGCACAAAAATAAAGGGGGCATCTACTGCACGCCCCCCACCCTTGAAAATGGTACAAATTATCATGCAACAGTTTTCTTAAGTAAGTCTTTTTGGGCGTCTGCAGAAACCTCCACGATGCGATTGCCCTGATTAAGAAGTGCGCAGCGGATACAATTTGGGATGCATCGTTCATCCGATTTATTAATATATAATTATTAGTATGTCTATATTATTTTAGAAACGTTACTTGACGAATATTTTTCATTGAGATTGATTCCCCGTTTAAAATTTTGGTGACACTTCATATTTTTTAAGAGAGACAGACAATTTGACGCATGCAATTTGCAGAAATATGTTGTGCCGCTATAAAGTACACAGGCAGCATGACAAACATAAGTACTCACTGAAGCCACGACATACGCCCGGCTGGCCCCAGCGGTACCCCTAAGAAGAAGGCTTTTTTCACAACCCACGACCATCACGAGGGCAAAAAAAACTGAATAGCCTAGAATTTAGTTAATTACAAGGCACATATTTATTGGAGCAAGAGCTCTAACATAAAACTACCTTGTAATTATAAAGTATTATGGCTGTGAACAATGTACAAACAGGCACAGAAAGTAAAATACTCCAAAAATGCAAAGAACCTAAATATTTTTGTTTCCACCGATTCACTCTTGATGTGTTAGGAGTCACAGTTCAGTAGCCTATTCTTCAGTATCTGCATTTAAGACCACCAACTGCTCTTTCTCCTCCTTCGCTCGTCGGCTCAGAGTATTGGACTTGGTAAGTAATGTTGCCCTTTTGGTTCCAGCAGCACTCTCTGCTTCCTCTGCCATGTGCTCAGCATCCTTTTGTAAACTCTCACATACACTTTCCAGTGAGACTCTCTTCCTCTTGAGTTCCTCAAGTTTTCTTTTTTGCTTTTCGCTCATCTTTCACCTTTGGTCAGAGGCGCTCCCCCACACACTCTGACATGGTCGCATATAAGCCTCTGTGCAACAACTGTTTCCTCTGATAAGTTGCAGGTCTCCACCTCTATTCGTTCCACTTCGGCTTGCCCATAGGACAGCAGCAGCAAGTTCTTGCAGAACATCCAGAGGTCAGGATAAGGCCCACTAACTTTTTGATGTAAAAAGACATCAACTTTGGATGGTGCTGAAGGAATGAAGGATATAAAATCCAAGCCTTTTGCCTCATTGTGCAGGTGATTATCAGACTGCTGGGATATTGCATCACCTGTAATTACATTAATTACAGTAGATTAGATGCAGATCAACAATGTCAATACACAGAATCACATGTAGAATAGGAAAGTGATTTATAACCCAATTTTCCTATGATACCATAAATGTGCAATCATTTTAATTTAATCTTGAGATATCTCTAGGCTCATCAAAGAAAATATAACTGGGCTGATGCTTCTTTTCAAACACCAAGAGTCGGTCTTCTAAATACTGCTAAAATCTACGTGTTAACACTATTCAGTTCAGGGACGGATTATGGGTTGTGTGGGCCCCTGGGTAAAACGTTCGCGAGGCCCCCCCCCACCACCACCACCTGCACCACCACCACAACCACCACAAGTCAAGGGCCCTTGGCAGCCAAACACCCTCCCTAT
Source organism: Brienomyrus brachyistius (assembly GCF_023856365.1). Classification (NCBI taxonomy): domain Eukaryota; kingdom Metazoa; phylum Chordata; class Actinopteri; order Osteoglossiformes; family Mormyridae; genus Brienomyrus; species Brienomyrus brachyistius. The sequence goes on along the minus strand of NW_026042376.1, from coordinate 41,053 downwards.
AGGGTCAGGGGACCTTGTAGGCAGAGGATCAAAGAATGTAGGCCCTCTAAAATAGACAAACGAAAATACATTGCTGATAAGCGTTGCAAATTGTTTTGGGCTTGGGGCCCACGGGCCCCCTGCACCCCAAGGGCCCCTGGGCAGCGGCCCCGCTAACCCGGTTTGTAATCCGTCCCTGATTCAGTTAGATGTGAAAAAAGAAAAGCATAATTTAAAAATAATATTCTGAACTATCCTATTCTTATCCTATGATTTACCAGCAGATATCCTGCCTGCCAACCGATTCTCCTGCGCAAACTTCTGCATGAGATTTCTCCTTTTCTGCTGGCAGTTATCTGGCTGGTGTGCATTTTGTTTGGGTCCAAGCACGTCATCTCATGTACAATCGAGTACTTCAGAGGGCATTTATCCAAGGCCTTTTTGCACATTTTTGAGAGCACAATCTGGCAATTTTTTTTAATCTGAAGGACACCAAGGTCACTTCCACTGCCTTTGGCTCCTGACTGTCTCTGACAAAAAGATGGTTTGTCAAATTTCCAGAATCTTTCTGCACACTCAGCCCAAGGTTAACACTACCTCAGCTGTACATATCAAACCAGCTCAAACTCCATGTTATTCACATATTTTTTACTTCACAATTGTTTGATACATTTGTATGTAAAGATACCAGTGAATTCACAGAAGTCCCACCTTGATGACAGCCATTCCTATATCCACCTCCTTTGGACTGAGCCAGAGTTTTTGCCTGTACAACAGCTGTACATGTTGCTACACAACACTTAAACATTCTATTTCCTCAATGAACTATTTTTTTTGCAGCAAAAGCCATGAAGCAGCAATAAAATCTTTAAAATATGCTTACCAATAAATATGGTTCTCCCATTTAAACACATGTAAAGATAAACCATGGATATTTAAAAATCATGGGTTCGTTAATGAGTTTAAATGTTATTGAATGGCTTACCTTAAACTTCTCCAGTAAGTCTTCAGCGGTGGAGTGGCTCATGTACTGTGATCCCAGAACCAGGACTGCACTCGAGAGCCATTCTCATAATTCACCCAATACCTGACATGCACATCCAGTTGTTTTCTTTTGATGGTCCTGTTCATACTTACGTCAAACATGACAACGAAGCTCCCTTTTAATATATGGAGCGAGTCCAAATCGCGCAAGAAAAGCGGTTTTATCTTTACCACAAGTGACCCTGCGAGTCAGGGAACATCACCCTGGAGACGGTGTGAATGTCATCATTGGACGTATAGGAGTGATGTCGGCAAACCGTTTGCAAAGCCCATAGCACTTCTGCTTTCAGTGTGGGTTGAGGAGGATGTACTGAAGGCATTATTTGTCATGGGATCCGGAGACACTGCCAAAACGGGTGTAGGCCTATCTTTAGAGGTTGTACTTATCTCCACTGAATAAACATTTGAGGAAAATTTTTAGGTTAAAATCTGGGCTTATTCTATACTGAACAAAAATATAAACGCAACACTCTTGTTTCTGCTCCCATTTTTCATGAGATGGACTTAAAGACCTACAATTCATTCCAGATACACAATATTACCATTTCTCTCAAACATTTCTCACAAATCAGTCTAAATGTGTGATAGTGAGCACTTCTGCTTTGCTGAGATAATCCATCCCACCTCACAGGTGTGCCACATCAAGATGCTGATCTGACATCATGGGTAGTGCACAGGTGTACCTTATACTGCCCACAATAAAAGGCCACCCTGGAATGTGCAGTTTTTTGCTTTATTGGGGGTCTGGGGACCGGTCAGTATCTGGTGTGACCACCATTTGCCTCATGCAATGCAACACATCTTCTTCGCATAGAGTTTATCAGATTGTCAATTGTGGCCTGTGGAATGTTGGTCCACTCCTCTTCAATGGCTGTGCGAAGTTGTTGGATATTAGTGGGAACTGGTACACGCTGTCGTATACGCCGGTCAAGCACATCCCAAACATGCTCAACGGGTGACATGTCCGGTGAGTATGCTGGCCATGCAAGAACTGGGACATTTTCAGCTTCCAAGAACTGTGTACAGATCCTTGCAACATGGGGCCGTGCATTATCTGTCTGAGTGGCTGGTCTCAGACGATCTTGGAGGTGAACCTGCTGGATGTGGAGGTCCTGGGCTGGTGTGGTTACACGTGGTCTGCGGTTGTGAGGCCGGTTGGATGTACTGCCATATTCTCTGAAACGCCTTTGGAGACGGCTTATGGTTGAGAAATGAACATTCAATGCACGAGCAACAGATCTGGTTGACATTCCTGCTGTCAGCATGCCAATTGCACGCTCCCTCAATGCTTGTGGCATCTGTGGCATTTTGCTGTGAGACAAAACTGCACATTCCAGGGTGGCCTTTTATTGTGGGCAGTATAAGGTACACCTGTGCACTACCCATGATGTCAGATCAGCATCTTGATGTGGCACACCTGTGAGGTGGGATGGATTATCTCAGCAAAGCAGAAGTGCTCACTATCACACATTTAGACTGATTTGTGAGAAATGTTTGAGAGAAATGGTAATATTGTGTATCTGGAATGAATTGTAGATCTTTAAGTCCATCTCATGAAAAATGGGAGCAAAAACAAAAGTGTTGCGTTTATATTTTTGTTCAGTGTACATTGATTTACAGAATCAAATTTAAAAAACAAAGATACACTGATTTTATACAGATTACTAACTTTTGGGGATCACAATACAAATCTAAATATTTTAGACAAGTTACTTATCTGCTTATTGAATGGTGGGCGAAAAAAATATCTGTATAGTGTCCATTATCTAAAACCCCGCAATGACGTAGTTTGTGTTGTTCTTAAAATAATATTAACTTAAACGGTCAATCTGATTTTCTGGAGGAAAAATAATAGTTTTGATGAATCAACAGCTTGGGAAAATAGTCGCTAGATTAATTCAAAGAAAAATTGTCTGTAGTTGCACCTCAACAGTATAACCAGTGATAATACTATATAAATAAAATTAAAGTAATGGCACCAGCATAGACAGACACAGTAACAGTACAGAATGAGGTAACAGTGGCAGTGTGAGGAAATGTCAGCGTCACTGGCTGGTTAACAGCAATGGGGAGGAAACTTGTCTCTAAATCTGGAAATGCTTGTGCAGATGGATGGATGGAAGGTGAAAAGTGACAGTGCTGGGTGGCTAGAGTCTCTCAAGGTGCTGCTTGCTTTTCTGAGGCAGCACCTGAAGACGATGCCTTTGACCGCCAGAAGCTGTGTGCCCGAGGAACTGGAAGCTGTTGAAGCCTCTACAGCATCCTCTGCGATGTAGATAGGACTTTGGGGAGTCATCCGTTTGCGAAAGTCCAGGATCAGCTCCTTGGTTTCTCTAGCGTTGAGGGTGATGTTGTTATACATGGTGAAGAGCTGGGCCTACAAATCCCAGCATTCAAGAGGTGAAAATACAGACTTAGAGGGAATTTGGGAAAAGTGAAAAAATCCTCTTTACTCGTGTCTGTATAAATCTCACCAAGCGTAACTTTGCAGATTAAAGACTGGCTGAGAGTGTAAATGTAAACGCTGATAAGGAGTCAGGAACAAAGTGCTCATGTAGTGCACACCTGGGTCCAGAGGGCTCTTGTTCAGATGGAAAACTGAACAGGCATCTTTTGTGCTAAATGACAGCCGGTGCTGCTCAAGATGATGGACACTATGGGGAAATAAAAAAAAAAAGAGTTTTGAATGAAAAGACACACAAGAGTAACAGTGCAGCCTTGGTCACGTCTCCCCAGCTCATGACTGGACCAGGCTCCACATTGACCCCAAAACTGGCTTTACACACAGGAAACTCACTGAAACTCAACACAACATTGTCCTGATCTTGCCTGGGGAGTTTCACCTGGTTACTGAGATGACCGGCAGCACAGACAGTCTTACCAGCAACAGATATGCTATTAAGGGGTGCGAAGCGTCTGCTGCCAGCACATGGCTTTATATCTGTCGGCTGCATTTGCGCTGCTCCTCCCTCCTATAAAGAGGACAGTTGAACAGCAGTGTGAAGAAAGGGCACAGAAGCAGAAGTCAGTGGAAAAAGCCCCATTACTAACCCTAAGCCCAACTTACTGCAAACAGCCCACTGTATTTCATATGTCTGCTTCATATTTTCCATTTAATTGCCATAATCTCTGGCAGTCAGTGACAAAAGTTATTTACCCTTAAACAGTACTGAGATTGAGTAGAGTGAGGTACTTAAGCGGTATTATGGAAGAATAAAAGCTGAGTCCCATGTCCAGGCGAGATGCGTAGCTGACAGGCTGATGAATGTTTCAAACTCTTACCTCCACCGTACTGACAGGAACGGCGAGCTGCTGTGGCATCATGGCATTAAACTTCTGTTTCTCCAGGGAAGAAAACAACCAAGACCAACCTTAATAATCCACACACTTTGAAGACTGACATAAATGGTAAATATGAGACGTAAATATCATCCAACACTACCAGGTACTCAGTGAATACTCAGTCATGCAGAAATATAATCTAAAGTTATAATTATGGGGACACGTGGCCGTCCACTGCAGGTGACAATGTCCTAAACTCTTTCATACTTAAAGAACACATACAGTTATTACTTTGTAAGGATGCATAAAACTCCAGTTCAGTAAATTTATGGAATATATACTGCAGCAACTACTTTATAGTCATTTATTAAGTAACTGACTTATTTCTTCCCTGCGGGAACTTGTAATTATGCTGAAATAAAAATGTAACTTAACAGCGTTAAAAAGAACTCAGGAATCCAGTCCAAAATGCTTTAGTTTGACATGTGATCAAAATTCAAACTAAATTTCATAGAGTAAACTAATACATGATAGCATCCATGCAAAAGATCAACGGCAGAACAGGGGCTCTTAAGGCAGACTGCATTAAAAAGGAATTAATCATCTCTCTCAATTTAAATTTGGGATAATAATTCTCTTCAGAAGCCTCCATAGAATAGTGCATCCATCCCCTCACTTATGTGTAGAGACGTATCCTAAGGCTCTGGCAACAACATTCAGGTCAACAGCATCAAAAATTTCACAGCTAGTTTTAAAACTTGTTTTTCACTTTACGTTACAGCAAGTTAGTTAATATTAAATTATTGCAACGTGCAGATTAATAGTCAGAAAAGGTTTTTGAAATTTACATAATGATAAATGAGAACTATATTTGATTACTAATTACTGTTGACTAATTTCCTGTCTGGACTTTTCCCCCTTCATTGTTAAAAGTCATTATATGTCTGGGTGCCAGTCAGTGGAAGCACACAGACACCTGGCCTATTCATTCAGCACCAGCCCATCAAGTAGAGAATTCAGCACCACGGACAGTGACCTGTGTTACTATGACATCAGGTCATTGGCTCTAAATATTTTTCTAGAAATAACTAAATGGCTCTATTGTAGAAATTTCCAGCCAGAGACTGGGTTCCTATATGAAGAGAATATTATTATTCAGACAAAGAAAATAAACTACAGAAAACTAGCTCTGCATGTCATCTCCCCTTTACTCCTTAAGCAGGGCACACGCACATCAACAAGTACCAATGCAGCAAATACAGATGAACAATTTCACAGCTTCAGAAGAAGTCAGATTTCTGTGTAATTCAGAGATTGTCAAAGACTTCTGATAGAACATTTTCTGCACTTGAGTCTAATTTCAAGATAAATTGCACCTGGGTCTATTAAAACAAGGTGATGCTGCCTGACCTACCAACCAAGGCTGGGGAGGAAACGTAGGAATACAAGGAAAGCAAGGAAGAAAAGCAGCCACCCTATCTCATGGTCACGGACACAAACATCAGGGAGTGTTATGAAGAAGACACCACACTTAGGACCATTGGTTTTACGCAGTGAATTACACCAGAGAGAGTTTTTACATTCTAGCTGTGTTATGTAACATTCCTCAGCCTTCAGCTTTTTTCCCCACACAATGCAGGACATGCAGGGGTGCCAAACAAAACAGTGGAGCTGCAGTGTAGCCAATTATTTCTTTCAGTAGTTTTAAGATGGTTTGTGAGGTTGTGTGTTAGAGATGGCGGTGAGCAACACTGAGGCATCTCAGGGAACCATGTTGCCCATATTAAAAAACATGCACGCATGCAACTCAGGCAATCCAGCATTTCTTATTTCAGTTACGTATGACACTGCATGTTGCGGTTTTACATGTTCACTACAAGTCAGTGGTTTTTTCCTTGTATGATTATGGCCACATTCACACCAAAAACACACTAGACATACTGTACAAGGCACTCAAGGGAAAAATTCTCAGAACACAAAGTGAATGTATCAACCGAAGAAGGATTTTTCCTTTTCGGAATATTCATTTTTTTCCATGTGGAACCACTGTCCATGATTCAATTGAGTGCATTCAAAGAATGATACATCAAAACTAATAGTGACAAAATATTCATTTAATATGCATTGTACATGAATGTAGGACTTAGATGTTGATGAATTTCTCATCAGTGAAGGGCATATACACTTAAGGGGTATTATGAAAAAAAAAGTTGAGAACCCAGAAGTAACTATCCGATTAAAGATGTAATCTGGTACATGTGCAGACCAGTGATGGATATGTAAATGATTCAAATTGCAAGGAGTTGGCATGTTTAATCACCAGACACAGGATGCCTCGTAGTCACATTAGACAGTGTTAACGGCACTTGACGGAGTTTGATAGGGTTGCATTGCGGGTTTACATGAAGCCAGGTGGTCATGTGCTGCAATTGCATGTGGGCCATGCGGATATCACAGTGGCCTGATATTGAAACCAATGGGCACGTGAGGCATCCACACACGTCGTGAAGTTTCTGGTCATCCAAGACAGACCACGCCAAGGAAGGATCGTCGGATTGTGCTCCAAGCATCACAGATCCCCATGACACCTGCGCCTGATATATGGACACAGCTACTGGACTCTCTACAACACCCTATATCATCGTGTCGCGATGACTGGCATCAGCTGGACTACGGGTTCACCGTCCCATGCATAGGCTGCCGTTCACAATAGCACAGAAACGGTTGCGTTTGGAGTGGTGTAGTCACTGGGAGGCATGGACTGATGGACTGATGACGACTGGCGTCCTACCATGTTCAGCGATACATCTCAGTTCTGCAGTACCACAGATGACCGTCATGTGCGTATGGTGGTGCTGCAGGGAGAGGAGCAATCCTGCCAATGCTGTGGAGTGACACACCACACTCTGACGGCACAGTGGTACACCAGTGACATCCTAGTAGTATCCGGGCCCAGGGGTGTGCTATACCCTACTGACATGGGACCAGCAGTGTGACCATACCGCCAACTCCGTGGTCCGTTTGATCTGATGATTATAATCATCGCGATACAGTCACATGCCCTTTCATCACATGCAGATTTCATTTTCACAACTTAGTCTGTTGCCCTTCACTTTTTTGCCACTGAGTTTGTGTTTTGACACTAAGTTGATGGGAATTGATTATTTAAGCGTCATCTAAAGAGCTTATATTAATTGGGTAAATTGCATAAGACTCACATGGTATTTTGAAAAGATTCCCATATGCGCTGATTAGCTGGGGTTGATCCAAGCAGCTGTGCACTTTTCTCCTGTAACATAAAAGTTTGCTTTTAGGACAGAAAACAAGGTTAAGACCATATTATGTAGTTTACATCTATCAAAATAAAACCAAAGTCACTGTTACCAAAAGAGTAACCATGTGTTATCAAATTTCCTAACATTTTGCTTCATCTTACTTTGGATGCCCATGGTTAGGAGAGAAGCAGAAATCTGCTCAATCATAAGAAAGACTTTTATTGCTACAGGGAGTGAGATCTTGTTGCAGGTGACAAGGCAGGATAGAGTGTGTTTAGAAAAATAATGAAGAGGGAATGTGAGTGTGAGCTATCGTGGCATCTGTGTATAACCCAATATGGCGGCATCCTTCTGAATGTAAATAACATAGCCGGCTTAATTAGCTTAATCAAGCGTAATTGAACTAAGGAAAATTTAGCAATATACTTTCCCTGCTTGGTGTGATAAATACAGCAGCAGCTGCTGGTGGACGGGCTACAAACAGACATCAAGAAGAAATCCCACCTCACAGCCATTTACTGTACCAAACCCCTTAATGTAACTTGTAAAGATGTAGGTATTGGCGTATTCACACATTCATTTGCAGTGTCCACTTCCTGTCCAGTAAATTTGGCAGGACGGAATTTGAATAACCTATAGGTCTGACTCATGTATGCGGCTGAAGGAGTAAAGATAGAATGGGTGAAGAATCCTGTTATACAGTCCTAGTAGACCGAGAACCACCTGATTGCTACTGTAGTTGGAATCAAGAGCTGAGCTGCATGGTGGCCTGGGGGACAATCATGAAAACACAGACCCACTGATATCCTCAAAACCCACAATCAAAAGGGGAGTCAGGCACGGTGGCCAACCACTTGGCCCGTTAAGCCACATGGTGGCCCGATGAGCAGGCAAACACACTATGGGCTAAGGGGTACAAGACAGAGGAGAGAATAGGATGGCCAGTGACATGTGAACAGGACAAGGCAGGGATAGATTCTGACATAGGTACCATACTACTTTGTTTAAATATGCCCAAGTGCATAGAATGTTTTAGTGCAAGTCTTAGACAATGGTATCTCTGAATGACACCGCAGTCTGACTCTTCCTGAAGGCCCTGAGAAGTTGTTTGTATGCACTTGCTGCCTTGACACTTGCTGATGTGCGTGTGCTCTGCTTGAGCAGTAAAGGGGAGATCACATGCAGAGATGATTTTCTGTAGCTTCTCAGTCCGAGTAAAAATAAAATCTTCTCGTTATATAGGAACCAAGTCTCTGGCTGGAAATTTCTACAACAGAGCCATTTAGTCATTTATAGAAATATACAGAGCCAATGAAGGAACCAGATGTCACAGCACAGTAACACAGGTCACTGTCCGTGGAACTGAATGAATAGGATAACCGGCCAATGTGTTTGTGTGCTTACACTGATTATATGTCAGGGGGGAAAATATTTATATCATTGTTGCGATGAACGTCATTCCAGCAAGTGGTTACGTCGTTCACGCAAGTGGTCATGCGGAACCAAAGTTTACTCACCTGTGTGCACCCGAGGGGAAGGCATTAACGGACGCACCTGCTCTTTATTTTGGATAAAGTCGGCAAAACGCATTGGTAGCGCGACAAGCAAAGGGTCAAATCTACACCAAGTGCTTCTGGAACTGTGCTGCGATTGTGTACTGAAAAGTAGACTCTGAACGGACAGCCGGTAAGACCATGAACCATGCGTGTTGGACTTTGTTGCAAATGTTATTTGTAGCAAGCACTACCTGTTGCGAGTGGGGTTTATTTCTTAATGGGGTGCGCTAATGAGGCATTGAGGCGCTGGTGCTGGCTTGTAACATTATATGAGTTGTGGTATTTGACTGTATTAGGAATAAATGGTGTGCTGTAAGTGTCTTAATGACAATATGTGGAATGCTGTTTTATTGATTCAGATGTTTGCATTAATGCGGTTTAAAAGGGGGGGTTCTATTTTTAGTTTATCTAAAAGTTAAATATTAAATTGCTAAAAAGAAAAAAAAAAAGTATTAAGGGTGAACTTTCCTTTTAATAATTCATATGGGCAGAAGTGTTAAACCTATTGTTCGATTGTCTAATTGGTTAGCTTTTCATTGCAATTTATTGCGTTGAGTAACTCATTTATGTGTTTCCCCAGTGGTTTGATCTTAAACTTTGATGTTTGGAGGAATTTTATTCAGAACAAGTTATGTATAATTGTGTGGAAATTTGAAGCTGAGATTGGTCATTTATTGTATATTTTGTGTGTATGTATATATATATATATGCATTTAAAGTAAAATTTTGTGTTTGCTCATAAGATAGATTGGTGAAAGTTGGTGTTTTGTGGTTTAAGGTTTTTCACCTGTAAATGCCTGGCTTGAGGAAAGCGAAGATAAAATAAAAAGGGATAAAGAGTCCAAAAAGAAGGCCTGGTTATTCTGAGTGAAATCCAGTTATATGTTCAGTTTTGGTACATCTCTATCAAGTGAGGGGTAAAGCACAGTAAGAATTGTGATCACTTGACAATCATTGAGGGGAAAAATGTAAAAATATATACAGTAAGGACAATATAATCGTAATTTAATGTATCCCTTCTGCTCTTTAAAAAGCACAATGTCTGACTGACAAATATGTCTATTATTAGCACATTTTAATAATTTAATTAATATTAAGCAGTACACCTATTTCCTGTAATCACTCTGCGTTAAAGCAATTTTTAAAACTAGCTGTGAACTGGATGCTGTTCTGACTGTTGTTGCCATGGTGCCTTATTTACTTTCAAATCGCATTGTCCACAACCTGATCAAAGGACCAAACTTTAAAATCAGTGCAGGGTAGTGTCGCAAGTAGTGATGCTTAGGCTTTAACCTATGTCCTGGAAAGAAAGAAAATCTACAAGCAAGATATTCTTGGATAAGAACGTCAAGGTATGCAACCTCTGGCAATAAAATTTTCTGTGCACAAATCAGCTCCACAATGTCTTTTAGCTGAAGGGTCAACTGCCAATCATCATCTGTGGGCTCTTTCACCTTGTCACACATGATCACAGGAAGAAGTCTTAGAAAATTCCAGTTCTGAACAGCCTGACCATAAAGCTTTACTCCATTGGAGTTTACTGCACATGGCTTACTCAACACATCAGAGCCACTGTACTTAAATTTCTTAATGCGTCTATTCAGAATTGAATAAGTGAACCACTTTTTTTGCTTGATGAAGTACTTCAGGTAAAGGGCTAAATCATAGGAAAGGATACCCTCAAAAATGTCATGGCCTAAACAAGGTGGCAGGCCAGGCATACAAGCATCGAAGTAATTCAATGAATTAAAACTCAGATATTATACCTTCAACGTTTTGTTGTTCCTCAGACTGTAAAATGCATTTGGATCTGTTTGAAAATCTGTTCGGGTTGTCCGGCAATACCTGCAGAAATATTCAGAAAAACTAAAATTTTCTGTAAATCCACCGATATTATGAGACCCCAAATTGTCCCCTGCAATGCACAAAACAGTCCCTTTAACTTTTTCCTCTGCCACCGTTATTCCATTGTCTTCCAGGTCTTTTAAGTCTGCAATGAGCCTTGAGAAAACTTTGTCATGGCCAAAGTGTTTGAAGTCTTTTTCCTGACACAGCATTACAAGTGACATGTGGTCTGTACTTGATGAGGTGGTAAATTAGCCAGAGACAAATATACAGCTACTACTTTGTGCTGCTTTTTGCTGAACCTAATGGGTTCACCGCCTCAAAAGAATCTTGATATAGAATTAGTTTTAGACATGATGGGTTTTGAGAAAAGAACTCATTGTTTTTATATACCTGACCATCACTGACATCACAAAGCACATCAGTGTATGGTACGTATGTACCCTGTGCAGCACAATTCTGCCATAAGTCTGACTCCAGTAAATGTCTCAAAGTGTCTTTCAATGGAACATAGTAGGCAAACCTCTGTGACCTTGTTTCATCCCTTCCTAAGTACAACTTTACAGGTTCTGTGTATCTAAACATCTGTTTAAAAGCCCTAGTTCTTGAAAAATTGGTCCTCATTGGTCCTTCATGACTAATGGTGAAAAGGTCAGATTCCTTCACAACATCACATATACTACCAATAACCTCATCTGTTAATTCAGTTAAGTCACTTTTCAGGAATGCACTTAATTTATTCAAAGTATATGTCTGTCCTAGTTCATGTATGCTTAGCATCTCTTCAATAATATTTTGTATAGTTGATGCTGGCAGAAGAAACTGCCCATGTAATTTCAAGTAGAAAAGAGAAATATTTCTAAGAAAAAGGTCACTGAAATTTTCTGTAAGATGGACTTCACCTTCATCAGTCTCACTAAATCTCTCTGTAGGGCCTGTAACTAACGGTTCAGTTTCAAGAAACTGAGAAACTGTCTCCTTATAAAGATCTCTTATACTGTCCACAGAACATTGTCTGTGTTTCCTGGACATGTAGGCTGTAAACGACGATCTCACAGTGAACGTATGGTCGCATCCTGTCACCGGACATGTCACAACACGTCCTTCGGCTATATGTTCCTTTAAGTGAGCTGTTAGTGATCTGACATCGCGACATTGGCGCTGGCACATAGACATATTACACGTAAACACCGTAAGGGCATTTGTAGTATCAATATATGAATCTGTGTTATGTTTACGGTAAAAATGAGCCTTAAATTCCCCATATGAACGAAACGTATTGTGGCAATCTGTAGCGCCACACTTGAACACGCATCGTGGTTCATGACGGTGAAGTTTGACATGTAAAACATGTTCCCTAAGGGTTTGCACTGATGTTCCACAGAAATAACAACTAAACATTGTAACTGCGTGAACAAACACGCACTCTATTGCTGTTTTAAACACCTAAATGCTGTTTCACATCCCGCTTGCAAATCTAAGTTTTACATGTGCTGCCAAGATACGTTCATGCGCCGTCAACACGGTACATGCTACTCGTGTTTAAAACCACACACTGCTTAACACTGCTTAAAACGATTTAATTTAACTTACCAATTTGCCCAGACACATTTATTTTATTTTATATTCCCACTAGTTTGTAGATTTTTTTTAAATGTTATGTTTGTTATTGGGTGCTTTCCACTTCATGTACCCACATACAGCGCTGGCTTAAAGCAATACATTCTGGTCCTGACGCAATGCATTGTGGTTAGATTTTTATCGTCCGCTGCATTATGTCACCATGTCACGTCGTACAAAAACCTCGCGAGAGCAAGACAGATCATCCTGCACCTCTTAAGTGTTATGTAGTTTTGCCTGAAACGCAAAAATAAAACAAAGCAATTAAAGCCGATCAGTGGCTCAAATTCTGCTGTAGCGATTGAAGAACTTTTGTCGGAAGTTGGATTCGAACCCACGCCTTACTTCGGAGAACAGAATACCCCTTACTTTGAAAGGCCATTTTCGCTGCGCAGGAGGCTTTAGACCGCTCGGCCATGGGGCAGTTTCCAGTTGAACCCTAAGGAGTAGGTTAAGTCCAGCCTTGACTTCCAAGCTGACGTTTTTCTACATATGTGCTTGTGTATCATGGACAGTAAGAGGGGGCAGGCAAGGAGAGAATTTCTCTCTTTGGGGATCAATAGAGTGTTGTTATTATAACGTCTAAAACGTATGATGGTCTGTCGATAAATCAATAACAATATCAATGAAGTCAATGTTTATCTAAAGGAATCAGAATTCAGGAAAAGCCAGGGGCCGGACCGAGTGTAGGGGGCGTGGCCAGAGACAGCCTGCTGACTGTTCCAAATCATGGGTGCATGTTACAAGTCCGGAACATATTTTAACTTAGTACTAACTTAGCATCATATTTGATCTGATTCGACTGAATATCCCAGGTTTCCATCTCTCATGCATCTGGTGTGACGTGTTTTCAGACTCTCAGGCTGGCGCAAAGAAATCTTACGGGAATTGAACGTCTCACTCCGGTCAGCTGACCAAAGTTGGTAACCTTGGTATTGTGTGTAGGAGATTCGGTATAACTATAATTTCGTTCTCCATTTACATGCCCGTAGTGTCTTTAACCGGCTGCACAAACTGGATCCGCCTCCATTACGACACAACTTTGCCCTTATTGGCTTAAGAATTTAGTCACATACATGACGTATATCTGCTATTTCTCCCGAGAAGCAGGCAAAGCAGTGGTAACTGCTTTGTAGTTAATTTACCTGGTAAAATTAAGTTTAAATAAATGATATAAATACTGTAATAGTACTCGTGAGCTTTGTTTATTTGTTATTAGTTATTGTAATGTTGCGCTGCTTTATTTGTTTAATCGTCTAGTCTGTGGAGACATTCAAGTTAATCAAATAAGAATTGCACTGTACACTGTACATGACCATAAAAACTTTGTATCCTTGAAATAAATGTTTTTGATCTTTTCCTTGGCAGTTATCTTTTTACACAGGGCCTCTATGTACACGATAGTTTTTTTTTCACGACTAACAGTATGGATCAGGAGTTGGTTATTGTAAAAGAAGTAATGTGCATGCAGGTGATATTTGTATAGATTTATCCACACCCTTGTAGCAGTGCTGCCATTGCAGTCAGATCTCGCAAACTAGGAGTATTAGTTGTCTTTATTTCTCTTTATTTCTTGACGCCAACCCTCTCCATTAATCCGGGCTTGGGACTGGCACCTACCTGAGCTGGCTTGCTCCCTTAAGTGGCTGGGTTAGGCTAAACTATATATATATATTTACCAAGACTACAATAAAACATCTCGAAATGTGTAGTCTAGCAAAACGCAGTTTAAAGAAGGTAGCCTACCTGGCGAAATTGCAAACAAATTAAGGGCGTTAGGCAGCCTTTCCAAACCGCTTATCCTACTGGATCGCGGGGGGTCTGGAGCCTATCCCGGAAGCAATGGGCACGAGACAGGGAACAACCCAGGATGGCGGGCCAGCCCATCGCAGGGCACACGCACACACTATTCACTCACGCATACACTCCTATGGGCAATTTAGCAACTCCAATTAGCCTCAGCATGTTTTTGGACTGTGGGGGAAACCAGAGTACCCGGAGGAAACCCCACGATGACATGGGTAGAACATGCAAACTCCACACACATGTGACCCAGGTGGAGACTCGAACCCGGGCCCTAGAGGTGTGAGGCAACAGTGCTAACCACTGCACCACCATGCTGCCCCCTAAATGGAAAACCATTAAATACAAAAGGAAAACAAAAGTGCTGTAAGACTGTATACTTATGTGTATGTTAGTAAAGGCTGTAGCTGACACAACGGACCCCACTAATTAGAAAGGGGTAATTGTACACATGTGGCATCCAGTATGTTCTTCTATAACAGTTTAAAAAAAAAAAAAAAAACTCACATTACACAAATTGGCACTATCAAAACGAGGATTATGGGGAAAATGGGGACTGTGATGGAGATTACATACACGTAGGCATGGTATTTAGTTTTTTTTAATCTGGTCACCTTCCAGAGTAATTGTAAACTAAAACCATCTTCACCCTATTTGATTCTTTATAAATGGACAATCAGTCGTGCAGTAAATGGGGGTATAGAGAGACACAGAGCTTGTCTAACAAGAAACCCTGGGAAGCTAACATTAATAGGGTGGGTATGGATAGCAAAACCATTGATACAGATTACAGATTTATATCTCACCTGAACCCTGGCGGGCTCCGTGCCAATAGGGGTTGGGATTAGGGTTAGTTAACTTAAGTAGTAATATTGATGTGTATATTCTCCTATTCTCCAGTCAGTGAATCGTGAAACGTAATGTTAATATGTTTCTATACCTATATGTTCTGCTTAAAAACCCATAAAGGCAAGCACAGTGTTTAGACATTCTGTTACTTAGACTAGTAAACACTAAGATCCTTCAGCTTTCAATTAACCTGACACAACAGTCTAAACAACAAATGTGTGCCATGTCATTTGTCATCTTTACATCTTGTATCCTTTATATGGTAATTGGATTTTCAAGGTGGAATTGCAGGTCGATCATTTTAAGGATCTAGATGTAAACCTCCCTGGTGTTGCTTTAATATTTTTTTTGCACAATTTGCTTCACACACTTCCTCCAGCAGAGAAGCTTACAATACTACACCCCACCAAATGACTGGATGATGCCTTTTTATTTAAGGTCTGGCTGTGAGCCTCGATTACCGATACACTATCTTCAGGCTCCTGCCGGGATCAGTCAGTATGGTGGACCTTTGGAGGAATGGGTACAAAACCATCAGGAAAGTTTGCAGGTGCTTCAAGAGTATGTGAAGGCTTAGTTGGAGGAACAAGCCACACCACGAAATCGGAAACACAATGAGTTGGTTAATGATTAGGGGTTTGATGAAGGTCAGCTGGTGTGTTTGCGGAACCATGTTCGAGGTAAAATACAGGATCATTGGGATGCCTGTTTGTATATGGTAGTTCGGTGTCCCCAAGATCAGGGTGCAGTTTACTCTGCAACTCCAATGGAGGGGGACGGGGTTGTCCGTCAAGTTCACCGAACAGAGTTGCGTCCAGTACCACAGGGGGTTGTTATGTCAGGGGAAGATGTTCTGGTAATGTCTCCTGAGTCTGGGTTGCCCACAGGGGCAACAGAAATGGAATCGGATGAGGACTCTGTGATTTTACGGGGACAGGGCTGGTGGGAGGGGTCGCAATAGAGCATCCACAAGTAGGCCTCGTATAATGGAGGAGGTTATGTCCCCCCCGAGGTGTAGAGACCAGTTAAACGTTCGGTGAGGTCCACCACTGGTCATCATACCAACCCTTATAAGTTACCACGGTCAGTGAATGATCGTTCGGTTGGGGAGGAAGACCAGTGGTTTGGGGATAGAATTCTTAGCTGTGATCGTTGGGTCATCAATTTCATTTTGGGGGATGGATTGTAGCCAGGCAATTATAGGCAGGTATAGGAACTGCAGTTCGGACTGGAGGCATAGCCGGGGCGAGATGGCTGTGCATGTTCCGATGGTAGGGCATATTGGCAAAGGAGCAGGCACGGGAAAGACAGGCAGGGTCCTGATAGATTTGGTGGAGCATCGGCGGGCATATTGAATTTGCAGTGTAGCAGCCTTTCTGTTTGCTTGTTTCAGGGGTGAACAATCTTATCCGCAAAGGGCCGGTGTGTATGCAGGTTTTCGCTGCAACTCCCTAATTAGATTTCTAATTAGAGGACTGATTAGCTGAAGAGTCCTCATACCTGGTTTTGAAGAGCTGACCTAAAGGTTACCCCAAAAACCTGTTTTTTTTTTGTTTGAATGGGGCAGTGAGTCATGGGGTAAACTACTGTTCTTTAGGGGTTTTCAAGGTGGAATTACGGGTCGATAATTTTAAGGATCAGGTTGTAAACCTCCCTGGTGTTGCTTTAATATGTTTTATCTGAGGTTGTATCGTGTATTATCAAGCCAGCCGGCTTAGTGGCCTCGGGAGCGGGGTTTAGTGGGAGCAGCTGGCTAGTTTTATTTTCTTTTTTGTTTGTGTCTTTTTCTTTGTTGTATGTATATTTTGGGTTCATTATTAGGCAGGCTGGGCCTTTTGGCACCTGTAGTCTGGGTGCTGGATTGCCCATAGGGGTCTTTTTTATTGCTGTGATTTGCTGTGTCATTCACTAGTGTGATTTGTGCTGGATGTGTTTTTAAGGTTGTGCTGTGGCGTGTACCTGAGCAAACTTTGGGCAACCTGTTCTCTTGTTGGCTTTATTGACAAAGGGTGGATTAGTCTAATTACGGCCTGCTACAAATAGCTGCATATAACGTATAAAAAAAATCACCTTATGGGTGCTCCGTAGGGTAGCAAGATCTTGAGTTTTTTTTACAGTACTCGGGTACGTTTTAAAATTTTCGACCAATCAGCAAACATTATTCTGACAGCATAGCTGGGAAACCAATGAAAAGTGAGTGCAACGTTCTAGAACTTGACTTCGGGTTGACGCTCCCTATAAAAGAGCTGGGTACTGCTTCAAGGCGTTCAGTTGGCGCTACCTCCTGATAGAGTAGCACTGTACGGCTCTTGTTCCGTAAAACAACATCAAAAGGATGAAAAAAAAAAACAATATTTAAAGAAGACGAAAAAAATCAATTTTTAAAGAAGACGAAAAAAACATCGTCTAAAAAAATAAGCCAAAAAAATAATATCCGAAGAAGGAAAAACATGCAAAGTAAAAAAAACAAACAAAAATAAAAAACAATATCCAAAGAAGAAGGAAAAAAACATCCAAAGGGAGAAAAGAAGAACTGAAGGGCAAACGAGGTAGGAGGAAATACAAATTTCGTTTCAGCACCGTTGGAGTGCCAAGCCGTGAAAAGCATTTGGCCAGAAGACAAGGTAAGTGTTGTACCTGTTATTTTAAAACAGCGCTTTTCAAAATGCTGCTTTATAATCGTTTGAGATCGTTAGCCAGTGTGACAGCTGAAGGCTTTTTGAGTTTACCAACATAAAGTTTTATTTCTGTATTAGGACATTGTCAGGAACAATGATGTGTTCATCGCTATGATGTGGTCAAAAAGCGATGCATTGAATCTTAGAAACATTTGTGATTTTTCAAACGATGCTTTTCCTTTTATTTAATCAGTAAAATTTCCATCGGTTTTATATAGTGCCCCTTGAAATATGTCTTTAGCTCATTTTCCGGGCATTTTACTAGAATGCATCCTGAGAAATACACAAGCTCTGCTGCATTTCCGTGCCTCGATGTTTAGTGCCGAGTATAATTGTTGCAGTTGCCTTTTATATATTCCATGAGACCTGTTGGTACCAAGAGAAGTGTGAGACTGTCAGGGTGAATTTATCATACAATCGCACGCATAAATACCTGAGGGTTGCCAGTCCTTTTGCGTTGTTACAGGAGGACTAGAGCTGACGAGTGTGTTTCTACACACTATCAAGGGCATTGTAGTACAGTTTTCTCAGGTGGGAGAATGCTGCCGATCTCCTATTTGACAATACAGCCCTTGATATATTAGAATATTACAGAACTAGAAGCCTTTTGCAAGGAAGAATGTGAGAAAATCCCAAGTACAAGAACTGAAAGCCTTTCAGCTGGCTATAAGAAGCGCTTGTAAGCTGTGATATCTGGCAGAGGAGGTGTTACTAAGTACTGATTACGTAGGGTGCCCAAACTTTTGCAGAGTGCCATAATAATGTTTTTATTTTGTAATTTTGTTCAATTTATGGCATAAAAAGTAACTATTCATCAATGTTTGCTGAAAATATTGTGTATTTTCCCCCCAGTTCCTAAAGAGACTGTATTAACTGATATTGTTGCTTTTGTAATTGAAAAGATGTTATTTGTCAAGGGGTGCCAAACCTTTGCATAAGACTGTACACAGTGTGTGTATGTGTTTATGTGAGTGTGTGTCTGTGTGTGTGTTTATATATATATATATGTGTGTGTGTGTGTGTATATATTTCTGTATATGCATGTGTATATATATATTTATATATAGTTCACACACATTCAAACTTATTTGAATACACATTCAAAATAATTTTTATTATTATTTTCGTTTTTTTTTTTTTTTGTGTTTTAAAATGTTTTATTTTTGCAATGGAAATAAAAATAAAGCAGTCCTCCGTAGAGGAGGGGTGGTGGAGGGAATATATATATATATATACATATATATAAAATAATTGTCACACAACTGGGGTGACATGCCTTGCCTGCTCACCCAATTTTAGTGCACTTTAGTTATGCATAATGACCTTCTAGTCTCGATACACCCATATATATATATATATATATATATATATATATATATATATATATATATATATATATATATATATATATATATATATATATATATATATATATATATATATATATATATATATATATATATATATGTGTGTGTATATATGTATATATATATATATATGTGTGTATATATGTATATATATAGTTTTTTTGTGTTATTTTTTTGCAATAGACAATAAAAATAACGCAGTTCTCCATAAAGGAGGGATGGTGGATGGAATATATATATACATATATATAAAATAATTGTCACACAACCTGGGTGACATGCCTTGCCTGCTCACCCAGTTTTAGTGCACCTTAGTTATTCATAATGACCATCTAGTCTCGATACACCCATGAATATATATGTATATATATATATATATATATATAGTTTTTCTGTTTTTTTTTTGCAATAGACAATAAAAATAACGCAGTTCTCCGTAAAGGAGGGATGGTGGATGGAATATATATATACATATATATATAAAATAATTGTCACACAACCTGGGTGACATGCCTTGCCTGCTCACCCAATTTTAGTGCACCTTAGTTATCCATACTGACCATCTAGTCTCGACACACCCATATATATATATATATATATATATATGTATATATATATAGATATTTTTTCTTTTTCTTGTGTTTTTTTTTTCGCAATGGATATTAATAATAAAGCAGTCCTCCGTAAAGGAGGGGTGGTGGAGGGAATATATATATACATTTATATAAAATAATTGTCACACAACTGGGGTGACATGCCTTGCCTGCTCACCCAATTTTAGTGCACCTTAGTTATCCATAATGACCATCTAGTCTCGATACACCCATAAATATATATGTATATATGTATTGTTTTTTTTTTTTCTCAGATCAGTTCCATGCCTCCAGAATCTAATGTTACCCTCAAGGAAGAAGGGAAGCTATGATGAGTAAAAAAAAGGTTATTAGAGTGTCCTGTCAGCGTTGGGCTTCTTCGGCCTCCGCCATTGATTTTTCGGTTTCAGGATGGAAAGTACAAGGTGGCTCTGTGTTGATGAACAATCCAGGAAAAAAATGCCACAAAGGCATGGAGTCACACCAGTGGAGTCTTATCCTTGCAATAAAGACCCCTGTATGACCTTTGCTGAATATTTCCAGTTTAGTGGAGCTGATCTGTGAGTAATGCAGTTATGCAGCAGTTTCCGGTTTTGCAGGTGGTGTCCTTTTCAGCTTGGAGGAGGGAGCCTCCTTCTGGAACCAGATGTTGACCTGGAGAATCGTGAGTGACGTTTCCGATTAGCATACCTGATCTCCTTGCCCCGCCACGGGGCTCTGGTGAAATGTAACTATTCAGTGACCCGTATCTTTCAGTTCTTCGCTTCCATGATCTCGACCTTCACCTTGAACTTCTTCATGAGTATCTACCACAACAAGCCGGGAGATTTTAGTAACCCAGGTCTCATCAACTTTGGACGCTTTGACAACGATGTAAGTTTCCCATTTCTGTCGGTGTTGTGATGTAGATTGTCCTTTTTAAAAGTCTGTAGATGGAATCTTGAAAATCAAAATATTGGGCATCGGTAATTGATCTGGTTGTCTTGGCCAATGGTATGCTGTCCGCAAGTCAAGTAGCTCTTGGGAGATGTCGGCCGTTACCCTCTGACATTGGTTTCCTGCCTCCCGTTAGTCAGTGGGGAAAATGTGATGTTTATGGATGTCTGGACAACTTAGAGTGGAGAGCATTTTATAATCATTACCTCGTTTGGGAAAGGCGAAAGAAGACGGTATAATTTTGACCAAAATCCAGAATGAGACCAAGTTCACACTGTTCCCGAACATGTTTTGGTCTTTCCTGTCCGTGCCGTTCAAGAAGGGGCTGATCTGTGAACTTTATGGGGAAACAAGGGTGAGAGAGAAAAGGATGAGCTGTTATTTCCAGAAAGGGCTCGACTCGGTACCCTGTCACATGAGCAGTGATGTATTTTTACCTGCCTTCTGGTCACATGGGTTGGAAAGGAAACCATGAAACGTTTGTTGGGGGACTTGGACACAGCCCCCACCCCGCAGCGCATGACTTTCCTGGGAGGCCCCCTGGGCTGGAAATATAGTCATCACCTCGGTGGACATGAGTACCGCGCTGTTTTAGTTGGGCCTCCTGGTTTAGGTAGGCATGTTAGCCATGGTTGTGGATGTTTCTCGTTACAAGAGAGGCACCTGTAGCAGTTTACATGGTATGCAGATACGGTTGTTTATTTTATTTTTTTTAAACGCAGCAGAATTTTTCCCGCCTTCGGTGCCTGAAGTTTTTGGGAAACGTTTGCCCCGGATGCCCACTGTATGCTTCCTGTAGGATCACAACACGTTCACCATTTTTTTAAAAATTATACACTACTGTGCAAAAGTCTTAGGCAGGCAAAGAAAATGATATTTAGATTATCCTCGTGTTGGTGTAAAACTATGATATTATGCCTGTGAAAGTGTGTCAACTTCGCCATTTCAGAACCTCTGCTAAAATCATCCTAGTATTTGCAGCGACCGTCCAATGCAGCCATGTGTTTTTTTTGACTTGGCCACCAGCACACCTCATACAGCTAGTCAGTCTCTCACTGACTTTTTAAGCCAGTATATTTAACTTTTTTTAATTCAGCTGTTGGTGAAATTTAACAAAATCATGGAACGGCTGAGGTGCCCCTGAGGAGAAGTTTGGGAACTGAAGCGGTGTTCATCTAGCCATCCAACTAGATATCAGTAACTTTTTAGAAAATAGAAGAAATTACTCTATATATATATATATATATATATATATATATATAAAATAAAATTAAATAAAAAAAAAAGAGGCAAACAAGAGGTGCCCCCATGTGTGTAGTCCTGTAGGGTGTGATGTTGTCATTTGCATGTTTGACTGGAGGATTCTGGGTATTGATTTTTTTTTCTTTTTTTTTACCCCCCCCCCTCAGAGCACGGAGTACTACCTGTATGAGATTCCTCTGTTTATCGTCATGGGAGCCTTCGGTGAGAGAGAGAGAGAGAGAGGGAGCGTCTTATTGTGGAAACCCAAACCTTGCTCTTTTACATCTTAACGGACTGGTTCTGTTTCTGGTTTTCTCATGCCGGGCCCATGTCTCTTTCCCCCCCGCAGGTGGATTGCTGGGAGCACTGTTCAACGTCCTGAACTACTGGCTCACCATCCTCAGGATCAGGTGTGCCTGTGTGCGTGTGTGTGCCTGTGTGTGTGTGTGTGTGCGTACTTCTGTGCGCATGTGTGCCTGTGTGTGTGTGTGTGTGTGCGTACCTCTGCCTGTGTGTGTGCACGTAAGTGAGGCCTGTTTGGTTTTTACTGTGTCACGCCTGTCTGAAACTTAGGCATCTTAACACTTGAAATTAAATAATTAAATAAATATATCCCGAGACTGTGGGGCTGACCTTGAAACTGCCCCACACTGGTTTGATGCAAATGAAAGTTGTCCCACAACAAAATCATTAGCTGAGCCACCATGCCCCCCCCCCCCCCCCCCCCCCCATCCCCAGGTATATCCACCGGCCCTGCCTGCAGGTGATCGAGGCCATACTGGTTGCTGCCGTGACGGCCACTGTGTTCTTCACTATGATCTACTTCTCCAACGACTGCCAGCCCCTGGGGGAGGATCAGCTGGAGGAATACCCCTTGCAGGTAAGGCAGCTGGAGGTGGGCTCTCTGTGATTTCATTGGCTGAACAGCTGAGAGGGTGTGTATCCTGTCCTCAGGCCTGAACCTCCACTTATCCCTCTCACAGCTGTTCTGTGCTGATGGCGAGTACAATTCCATGGCCACGATCGTCTTCAACACCCCGGAGAGGAGTGTCCGCAGCCTGTTCCACAGCCCCGCAGGTCCGTGGAGTTTCCAGCACGTGTTTCAGGGCAGGATGGGTCGTGACCTGAAGCCGGATTGGTCGCCCCTGTTGTGCCCTTCTTCTGGAAGAGATTATAATTACAGTCCGTTGTCCATCTTTAGA
This sequence comes from Brienomyrus brachyistius, assembly GCF_023856365.1. Taxonomy (NCBI): domain Eukaryota; kingdom Metazoa; phylum Chordata; class Actinopteri; order Osteoglossiformes; family Mormyridae; genus Brienomyrus; species Brienomyrus brachyistius. The sequence continues at coordinate 17,782 of NW_026042376.1, read as the reverse complement.
ATGAACACCTGTGTTTGATATTGGTGACAGGCTGGCTAGGTCCGGGGCAGCTGTTTGAACAGTCAGACTCGTCTGCCACCTCTGTCGTGTCGTAGGTTTGTTTACGGGCCGCTTCTGGCTGATTGTTTTCCCAGACAGACAGCTAAACCCATACACACAATCCTCCTCAATTATTCAAGGCTTCCCTCATTTGGGATGGGGGGACTGTCACCCTGCCTGGGGAGAACAGGAGCGCTTCTCAAGTGCCCTGACGAATGCCACCGTAGGCAAGTTCGAACGGCACTAAACTGTGTTCATCCATGCCCTCTAGTGGATGAAAGACATACCAAAGTAACATGGCTTGGTCTTGATCGGCTCCAAATTGCACTTTACACCAGGTAGAAAAATGGAAATGATCATATGAAAAATGCCATTCATCATGAAATAATTTCTGTACACCTGTATCCTCATTACAAGGGTGAATCAAGTAAAACTAGCTGGTTTCGCTAGATTAGCGTTCTTGGGGATCAACTACATGATCAACATTTTAGCAAAAACGTGGGAAACACTGACTTAGGTGATGAATTCCACCACCACCACCCCCCCCCCCCCCCCCGGCAGGTTCCTACAATCCCGTGACCCTGGGAATCTTCACCATCACCTACTTCTTCCTGGCCTGCTGGACATACGGCCTGACTGTGTCCGCCGGGGTCTTCATCCCCTCGCTGCTCATCGGCGCCGCCTGGGGGCGGCTCTTTGGCATTTTGCTGGCCTCCATTACGCCGCACAATTCCATACAGGTACATCAGGACGGGTCGCCGTTCCTGGGGAAGCGCCGTATAGCCGGTGAGGCGGCGTGGTCCGCTGGCGGAGGAGGGGCCGTCACGATAGCAGAACTCTTCCCTCAGCAGAGAGAAACCTCACAGTGGCGACGTTTTCCACTGACCTTGATTTTTTTGCACATTTTGAAGAAGCAAAACTGAAAATCCGTTAATGGGTACGATTATATTTCAGGAGGACAAGCCCTCAAACGCTTTCAGTTTGATTGAAGTGGTTTTTGTGGCGATTCGCAAAACTGAAATGGAAGCCGATTTTGCGAACTTGTTGCTGTGTAGGACACGATGACTTGGTTCTAGAGCTCGTATCTCATGAAAAGCTCAATCCATGTTGAGGCACGGAATCATAAATTGCAGGTGTTGTTTCCATGATGTTACTTAATGGAAACACCCTTTATGCAATTTCACTTTGTCAACAAATTTGCTTGTTTGTGCAGAACTTTAATGGAAACGCTGCAGGTTTTGATATATTAAGGAAATTGAACGGGGTCTTTAGAAGTCAGAGGGCCTCCTTCAACACCCGCTTTAGATTGATTTCCTCTTTGTTGTCCAATCAGATTTACTCTTTAAGCAGTCACGTGACTCTTTGAAGGTGCCCTATTGGTTAGTGCTGTATCGATTTCCTGGGCCGCCCAGCGTCATGTCGGCATAGATGTAGTTTAACATAATGTTTGTTGGAAGTAAAGCCCCCTCGAAGTTTTTGAATGAGCATGTTTTATGATTTGTGGCGTTTCGTTTGACAGACCTTGGCCGACCCTGGGAAGTACGCTCTGATTGGAGCCGCCGCCCAGCTTGGTGAGTGTCCGTCCGCGGTCAGCCTGCTTTTCAGAGCTCGTCTAGAGGTGCATGGAGGCACATGAGGCTTCGGGTTTGCGTCTGTTTACGAAGGTCTTTGCCAGGTGGGATCGTGAGGATGACCCTCAGCCTGACTGTCATCATGGTGGAAGCCACCGGAAATGTCACCTACGGCCTACCCATAATGCTGGTTCTGATGACGGCGAAGATCGTGGGCGATTATTTCGTGGAGGTCAGTGTTGACGTTTCGGGTTGGAGCGGGTTGGTCCATTTGGCATTATGTGTGAGCCTGTCAGTGAGTGATGAGCTCATCGCCTTTCAGACCGTGCAGAACTTGGAATCGGGCCAGTCGTGTTTCGTTAACTGCTCCGGTCTCATGTTTGCTTTTGGTGTGGGTGGTGCAGCTAGCCACCAGTCTGACGCCATCTTTTTTTCATCTGTCCTTCCAGTGACTGATTTTGAGAACCCTTCCGTTGTTTTTGCACAGCTGTCTAACTTAAGGTGGCACATCATGCTGTGACAGCTCGTTTCGCTTCTCTGTTCCTCAATGTGCCAGCAAATCTGCTTAGAGGAAGTAAAACTTCAAGGGGTGGCAGCTTATGAATGTTGTGCAGATGTGATCCTAAGCTCTTCTGAGTGACTCGAATTTTCCCACAGGGGCTATACGACATCCACATCAAGCTGCAGAGTGTGCCCTTCCTGCACTGGGATGCCCCAGCCACCTCCCACTCCCTGACTGCCAGGTATATTGCCCCCTACAGGATTTTCCCTGCTAATGCTTCAATGAGCCCAGTACACGCCTTTAGCAAGACATTGGTGCTTCATTCTCACTGTATATTCAGGTTTGGTGTGTCTGTCCATTCAGGGAGGTTATGAGCTCTCCAGTAACCTGCTTCAACCTGGTGGAGAAAGTGGGCACTATTGTGGATGTGCTCAGCAACACCTCGACCAATCACAACGGGTTCCCTGTAGTCTCCGGGTTGAGTGATGGCTGTGAGGTATGTCCCTCCCACTAGGGGTGATTTTGTTTTCCTGGAGATTTGTCACATGATGTACTTTGGGGCTTTGCTAATCTGAATTTTGTGCTCTTAGCCAGGGAAAATCTGTGGCTTAATCCTGCGTTTCCAGCTTATCGTGCTCCTGAAACACAAGGTGAGTGTGACCTAAGGTTCCTGCAGAGGTCAGCTGAATAAGGAGCATGTCTGTCCACACTAACACCTATCAGGGTGCTTGGTGTATATGCATGCCTGTGAATGACAGTGCAGCTGACCAATGAGGGGTTTGATTATTGAATACCTGGATGTGACTGGCAGTGCGATTGACCAATGAGGGGTCTGTTTACTGCGTACACGGTTGCGAATGTCAGTGCAGCAAGCCAATGAGAAGTGTGCTCATCCACGTTGTGACCGGTGTACTCTTTTCAACCAGGTGTTTGTGGAACGGGCTCGTTCTCGTCTCAATCTGCGCAAACTGCAGCTGAAGGACTTCCGGGATGCCTACCCTCGCTTCCCTCCGATCCAGTCCATCCATGTGTCCCAAGACGAGAGGGAGTGCATGATGGACCTGACGGAGTTCATGAATCCCACCCCCTACACTGTCACGCAGGTACTAGTCTCAGTCTCAGCCTTGGTCTTGGTCCTTGAGAACCAGAGACACATTTGACTAAACAGTCATGTTCTGCGACTGTGTTCTTCTGCCTCTTTTTCAGGAGACGTCGCTTCCTCGTGTCTTCAAGCTGTTCAGGGCCCTTGGTCTGCGGCACCTCATTGTGGTGGACAGTGACAACCAGGTGCGTCTGCCTTGCGAGGTCCTCAGGCCTTCGTCATCTCCAGCACATATCTCCATTCTCATTGTAAAATTCGAAAATTACTGCATCGGTTTTCAGCCAGTGGCCGTTGGGCATCCATCTAGATCAAGGTTATCACCCTGGTTTCCTGTGCTACTCCCACCCCTCCCTCATAACATAACCAGCTATCTATGCCCTGTTCTACGTACCAATCATGTTCCCGGTGCCCAGGTGGTGGGACTGGTGACGCGGAAGGACCTGGCCCGTTACCACCTGGGCAAAGACGGCCTGGAGGAGCTGCAGCTGGCACAGACGTGATGCGTGGAAGGCGACTGCCGCGCTGCTCACCAGGCCAACCCCCCCTGCCCCCAGTCAGCCCCCGCCAGAACCCGCACCGGTCGTGCATTTCAGCAAAGTCCGGAACCCGGGATGCCAATGACTGACTTTCTGGTTTCGTTCACCGAGGGTTGGTTGTGATGGGGGAGGGGATCGATTCCATGTGTGTTTTGCGACTTTTTGTTGCCCCCTCCCAGTTTGCACATAAAATAATTTATCCGTTATGTTTTTAAAGCACTTCAGAGAGAGAGTGTGTGTGTGTGTGTGTGTGTGTGTGTGTGTGTGTGTGTGTGTGTGTGTGTGTGTGTGTGTGTGTGTGTGTGTGTGTGTGTGTGTGTGTGTGTGTGGTTCTACACACACTTGGGTGTCAGTCCCGCTCTGTGGTCATTTGCAAAGCTTTGGTAGCATTGTGATATACATTAGTGTAAATGTGTAAAAAGCATTTCAAGCTGTGTGTGTGTGAGAGAGAGAGAGAGAGAGAGAGAGAGAGAGAGATTAGCCAGGCCAATAACGTTCCTCTTTTACTCAGAGTTTTTTGAGTGTGGTCTATTGACAGAGGGTACCACAGTTTTCTTGTGACTTTAGTTTTACTTTAGGGGAAGTTAATTTTCCTCTCCCAGATAATTGTCTTGCACATTGTACCATTAACCAATGCCTCCCACCCCTCCCATGCCAGTGTAGGTAAGACCAACCCTGCCCCCCCCCCCCCCCCCCGGAAAAACCCTGACTCGCTTTGACCTTTTTCTCTCATGCTGGATGCTAGCGGTTTTTAACATACAGTGTTTTTTCTCGTGAATTCGCCCATTGGCTGACTGCCACACTGCCTGCGTCCTCCCCCACCCACGCCAGTACGTGACAGTATGTATCCCCCCCACCCCGGGTGATTCTCCAGGTCCTGTGTTTTTGATGGCGATTTGTCTCTTGTTGCGCCGTACAGCCTCTAGGTGGCAGAAACCCTGGTTTCTGATATATACCTGAATAAATTATGCAAATCGGGGTCAGGTTTACATGGGTCGGGTGCCAAACAATGCCAGTAGTGTGTGTGTGTGTGTGTGGGGGGGTGACTTCACAGGTGCTCTCCTGAAAATGTGTGTATATCATTGTTTTTAAATGGCACTTACTGAAAGCAGAGTGGGGTTCAGGGCAGCTTAATGATTTGCAAGGTGACCATGGGTCGTGTTTGGCCAAGGGGGCGCTAGTGTGTTGAGGAAAGGAACTTATTCTGGTCTTTGCAGGCTGTGCTAGAAACCCAAACCCACCCCCATGGCTGTATGTGGCTCCGCACTTTAAATGCTTCTTACCCCACCTCGTTTCCCATCTGCGCCCTACAACTTACAAATCCTTGCAATGTCACGTGCAAGGGGGCCCCCTACTGGCCAAGCAAGGCCCTACAGTCGCTGGTGCCCTTGGGGGTCCAGCCGTACAGTTTTTGCCAACAGCAGAGTTTACACTTTGACTAGTTATGTGCTGTTTAGTTATTTTGTTTTTAATTAAGGTGAACTTGCCTAAGTGACCCTGATCAGTTAAATAGGGTTTTTACCCACCCAACAAGCCTATCGAAAATGGACATACCAGTTAAACGGTAAACGATGTGAATCCCTTATCAGATTTTGATTTTATTCTGAATATTAAATGTCGTGTTTTAACTCAACCTTAAATAAATTAAAGTATCTCCATTTTAAAGAGCACTGTGACTGGATGAGAGAATTGTTTCGGCGTTGGCAAGTACCACCTTAGCGTACATTTATAGAAACGGCTGAAATATACTGGATAATTTTGCATAATTTTTATTTTGCCAAGCTTGATTTTCTTCTGTGATTTCTGAAATCTAATAAAGGTTTTGATGCATATGCCTATTTGTATTGCACGAGTCAGTCATGCTGTTTAATAAGAATCATTTGTATTTATACAAACAATGATACAATAATTTTTTTATTAAATGGCGTGTTTGATGATACTGCTGGTGACTCCGTGGCACTCTTTGAGCAACGTGTCCGTATCCTAATTTTCTACCTTCTGACACACAAATTCTCAGACTAAATGAGATTACTGCAGTCCCGTTGCCGGGGTAATGCAATTGTTTAGGTGGATGTCGCTGAATGCATTTCAGTGGGAGGTCCAGAAAGCCTGGGACGCGATTTGACGGGGTAGAAATGAGATGAACGGTTCTGTTGTACCTTGCAGATTTGTACCTTGCAGATTTCCCTCGATTTGCTTATTAGTTGCTGGAAATCAATATTTAAAAAAAAATGTGCGTTGAACATGCCTTTCCATCCCGATCCATGAACCCAGTTTTCCCAGATATCAGCAAAACAATGAGAAATTCTATATATAAAAAAAAAAAAATCAACATTTGATTAAGTTTTATTAATGCTTGCTTTCATGTTAAAAAATTTTGGTGCACAATTTAATTTTTTTTTTAACACACAACATTTGGTTGAAATTGTAACGTGGAACATCAAGTCTGGGGCGCAGTTAAGGGGGGGAGATTAGGACAGTAAAAAACTTGGAACATAACTGCATTGGTGTGGGTTTGTGGCCCAATATGATATGCATTCATGGGGCCCAAATTCTCTAGCAGAATCACAGCATAGATTTCTTTGTATATTTTTTAGGTTTAAAGGACTCCGGAGATTGAGATATTGTGTTTTTAAAGTTTCCTTGGACTCCCACAGTAAATTTTACAGAGCTGGGGTCTCCATAACTTTTGCTGTGCAATAAATTTTGCTGACTGGGAAAGGGGGGGGGGGTTCCCCAAGATTTTTGCCGGCTCGCCTACCCATCGGCTCACCTTGAAAATGCCCAAAATGCCACCTGGCTGTTCAGCCCTGCTATAAAGTTGCAGAAAGACACGACGTTGTACTGTGACCTTACGATGTTACAGATCCGAGAAATAGCGTACTAAGCAGCACGTGTTTCCCTGCTGTGTTAAGGTGGGCCTTAGAAACCCATAACGCACTAATGCAGCTCTGGATGGCGGGCTATGCGTCAGTAATGCTGTCAGAGAAGATTCACTCATTAGTCTGATGTGAACTTAATCAGATTATGGGTCCTTTTTAGTCGCAGAATACAACATAATCCATGGCAAATGGACATCGGTGCCGTCTTTATGATGTTATGCTGACAGTGCCTTTAATCCCACCCCCCACCCCCCACCAATCCCTTTCCCAACTTCATGTTGTCTCTTAATCCTGTATGTTTCAGTAATATGAAGACGGAATTTTAGTATTCTCTGTTGCGGTTGTTTTATTTTTATCTCGCGAGTTTCATGCATTTTTAAGAACCGCGCAGAACATCAGTTAACTCTGTGCTGCTGGAATCCTGAGGATTGCCTTGATGGGTAGTGTAGGAGTTGAAGGATTTGCGTAGTCAGATTTAATTTTTTAAAAAGGAAATCTATTAAAAAGTAACATGCAAAGTAGTTTATTATTATTATTATTTTTTTTTTTTACATAAGAATTTCAAGAGAAACTGAGAGCCTCGTTTTAATGGGCTTGTCTGGTAAAGTTAGTTTGACACTTGTACTGCATGTATTATTAAACATTTATCTATCCATCCATCCATCCATCCCGGCTCCGTCAACATGCAAACTTCAGTAATTCAAAACACTTAGTATTGAGCTTCCATTGTGAGCCTTAGCAGCCAATAAACAAACCGCCAATAATGAATATCACAGGCTTTGGTGATGGACACAGACTTCCAGACACGCCCCATATTCCTGACGCATTCCTCACCATGACCCTGTCTACTTCACATTCGCAGCCCAATATTTCATTCAAACTGGAGTTCGAAAGCTTGTTGGAGCCGAATGGACAATTTTAAAGACCAACATGGCAGAAAATTCAGTTCTGAAAGAAAGGAAGTTTCGATTTTTAATGAACTTATGAGATGCAGCAGAGATTCATCTTACCCTCAGTAATCTTTAGTTATAGCTTTCAGGGACTGGGATATAGATAATTTAGAAATGTGCTGCTTTTTAAAACACTAAGTAGGATTCCAATACTTTTCCAAGACACGGTATAATAGTATAATGTATTGTTGGTGCGCTGTGGGAGGGAGGTGCTGTCCTGGCAGGGGAGACAGGTGACTGAAACCTTTTGTAGCGATTTGTTCCGCCTGTCTGTTGGGCAGAATTTAGTTTGCTCTCTTTGTGCTTCCAGTAAATCTAGGTCCCGTTCCCATCATACCAGCAAGTCCGTGCAGGGTGGATCTCTGGCTAATCTCTTTTGTTGTTTGATTCCCTCCACGGAGGAAAAAAAAAAGAACTCGAGGTCACCTGCGGTTCCGAACCACATCTCCAGCAGGTCAGTGATCTCAGAGTAGCACATGCCGTTTATAAGCCAAAAGAAAAATGGTTGAAAAGTACGACACCTGTGTTATTCTATTTTGGTATTTAAGTGACAGAATTCCACTAAAGGTGAATTAAAAACTTGCTTAATTTATTGAGAAATGCTGAAGAAGTAAATGAACAAAGGATGAGAGAAGCTGCTGGAATCTGAAGCAGACATGATGCAGGTTCGAAACTGCACAGTTTTGATCTGGAATATGGGACACAATCCACATTATAAGCACTGAGCTAAATGCCAAGTTTTAAATGGCTATTTATCTATTACAACCATTGTTTCAGTGAAAGTTGTATGCAGATGTTTATTACTTAGTAATAAGGCAATATTTGGCTCAACTATGGTTTGTCTGTTACTAATGAAATAAACTTTTCCTATATATAGAGACACAGGACTTTTCTCACTTCTGATCTAAACCATAATTTAGTCTGTTCTTATTTAACATGACACTATAATAAAAATACATCCGAAGTTAAAAATCCTGGAAGACTGCGTCAAATAGAGCAGCAGAGCACCGCCCCCAAACAGCCTCTGTGGGGCAGCAGTGAGCTCAGAGTGCATCCCCCCCCCAGGAGGCAGTGTTAGGAAGAGCAGGCTGCTGTGGGACTTGCTGGTGACCCCAGGGACTTGGTCTTGCCGTTGTCCTCTAAGGCCTGGGCGAAAAGGGCAGGGTTACGGCTGGAGTGCCGCTGGCGTCTCACAAAGGGAAAGACACTGGGGCATGATGGGAAGGAGAACATGTTAGCGTTCCGCTAACACTTGTGGCACTGCCTTTTCTAAGTCAGCCATGTTGGAAAATCCTTGACTACCGTGGAATTACAAACAGAAACTGGAGAGCATCACAGGGGACGCAAAAGCAATTAACATTACAGAACTCTGTGTAGTCTTAGTGACGAAGCTAAGCTGAAGCCAGCAGTTCACACTAAGCCCAAAAATCCCTGGAATTAATCGTTAACAACCCCAGAAACAGAACCTGTGTGTATCCCACACCAATATGAGTCTTATCCCCTTATATAAAATACATGGAATATATTACAGAAAGACCCCTTTTATAGAAGATAATAGTTTTACCTTTTTTTGGTCTCTTGTGGTTCTATGGCTCTAGCCAGCATGTTTTTGTAGAGATCGGACTTTAAATAGCGGGCGTAGGAGTCCTGAGGGTGAGAGGAGAGGCCGAGAGCCCGTTTTAATGAAGCTGTCATCCACTTTCATGGCTGTGCACAGTTAATGCTCCTACCTTCTTCATCAGGAAATAGATGTGCATCTGGGCGTCATCCAGGACAAAACGATGTGGGCTTTTCATGCCCTGCAGGGTCTTCTCCATGGTCTTGCTGTCCACGTTTACCCACTTGCTGGCTCCCGGGGCCAGGAACTGCCTGGGGGGAAGGAAGTGATGAGCCTGAGCTTTGCAGTCCCACTGGGAGTAAGCAAGTGCCACATCAGGGCCTGCTCTAAATTCAACTGGGATGCAAACTGTCCCACTGGGCCACAAGGTCGCACTCACTTGTAGACCTCTTCCACCTTCTGCGGGATCGTAGCGCTCTCGCCGTGCCGGATGTCCTCACAGGCCTCCCAGAAACAGAGGTTCTCCACTGTGAATGAAACAGCGCATGCATCAGCTACCTGCAGGAGGCGCTCATCACGATGCCAATATGGAGGAGAATTGCCTTTCATAGAGGGATCATGATTATTAATTTAGCAGATGCTAGATCCTATTTTTTTTTTTTTTGAGAGGGCAGGGTCAGTCAGTCCCTGGAGTAACTGATCGACGGCCCAATAGTGAGGTCACTCAGCTGACTCTGGGATTTGAGCTGATGACCTCCTGCAATGAATCCCAATCTGCTGAGTCACACACTGCCCAAATAGGCCCGCAGTGATCAAATAATGAATATGATTCTTACTTGCTGACGATGCCTCCATGAAGCTGATCTACTTGGGCGGGGGGGTCTACATGCTGCTCACCACTGAACTCCTTCTCCAGGTACTCCCTGAACTTGCACCGTCCCAGAGGGTCCCTAAGGAGCTCCGTGAAGCCGAACCCCCATCGTTCCACCCGCAGCTTGGTGGGTGTCTCCACCCTGCACCAGGAGGCGTGGAAGTGAAGAGACGACAGTCACCTCTGGGGGTGTGGCCCTGAAGAGGCAGGATGGGGCGCGGTAACGCACACTCACATGTCGGCATTCAGCGTCCAGAGTGCCGTGTCATCTGTTATCCAGGGGTTGCTGGGGGGGCAGCCTTGCATCATGGGGTCATGGTTCAGGTACTGCTCGCTGAACTTAAGGAAGCTGAACACAGAAGACCAGCCATTCCCAGTTTTAGTCCTACTTTCTATAATCCTTGCAAGTCATCAAATATTCAGGTTCAATGCTGGCATATTCCAGCAAACTGGAGCTCGAAATGGTGACGAAATGATTATACGTCATTGAACCCTATAAGGAAATTCTCTTTTCATCTCCTCCATCTTGCTCTCCATAGGTGAGAGAAAGCTTGGTAGCAAAGGGCAGCTGCCCGTAGAGGCTCCCAGGAACCTGGGGGTTAAGGGCCTTGTTCAAGGACCCACAAGTGTGCTGAAGCCAGGCTTGAACCGGCGACCTTCTGATCAATATTAAGTAATTATTTGCAGTTAAATACAGTTCAATTCAGTTTAATAGTCAACCGGTTTCAATATTAGTTAGGCATCATTAATCCAGGATATGTGTGACTCTGAGATTTATGGTGAAAGATGGATGGGCAGATGGACGAAAGAACGAAATAACGAGGTTAGATTTTCACAAAGAGCAGTCCCCAGCATTTTTGTCAGAATTAACATGAAATAGATCCCCCCCCCCACCAATCAGAGGCACAGTATACAGAATACCCAGAGATATCCCCCAGTTAGGGACTAATGTGGACTGGTGTCGAACCAGTGGTCCCCCAGCTATGCTGGGACTGAGGCTGAATCACAGGTGTTGGGGGGGGGTAGGTGGGGGAGGCTGTTATCCAACCTTTCCAGGCAGATGGAGGACTTGACCCTCGAGCGGCCCAGGGATTTCCTGATGTGTTCAATCTGGTGTCGGGAGCCATGAAAAATCACACGGGGAATATAAGAGTCAGAAAAAAGGCACAGCATGGTACACATCCAAGCCCTGATAAGAGCCATGCTGTTGTACCTTTAAACAGAATTTGTCAATATCTGAGAGCCAACAAAAGAAAACGACAACACAGATGTAGATCCTTCCGAAGCAATTTTCTTATGACAGCATTCTTAAGAGCCCACTTAATCACCCTCTTTGGTTGTTCTTGGCAACCATCCCATCAGCTGAAATAGGTTCACTCTAAATTCTTTCAGGCTTACCTCTCTTTTGTAGTAGTCCGCGTTCTGTTCTGTAAAGAAGGAAGAAACAAAACCGTCTCTAAACATGATATAAGCCACATGTTTATGGGAGTTTTACTTGCGCAAAAATGTTCTGAGGGCACAAGGTTCATTGGTTCAGAGAGATAACCAATCAGACTGTAGAAGTGGTGGATACAGGCAACTAGAGGAGGGGGGGGGGTCAACCAATCAGATGTCTTGTTCCTGCCTCCTCTAGTTCCTTAGACCCACCTCCTCTACAATCTAATTGGTTATCTCTCTGAACCAATCATTTTTCCTTCTGCCCTCAGAACATTTTTGTGAGGGTAAAACTCCCACGAGCGAATCACATGCAAGGAATCAGACAGTAGGAATTCTGCTCACACTCAGCTCCTGGCTTTACTAAGCAGACATCCAGTCTAGAAACCATGAATAATATAGCACTATTACGAGTATGTATTGTGGGACTGCTGACGTACTTACGTTAGCATGGAAAACGAGAGCAGGAAGTGAGGAAGAAGTGAGACAGAAAGATGAGCACAACGAAGTGCTGTCACACTCACACACGAGCTTCCCTCGGATGCCCTCCCACCAAAAACACTGATTATCACTTCACTTCCTTGGGTAATTTGGGGGCCCAAGGCAACAGCCTATTCTGCCTATAGCTGCCATATATATATAGATATTAATATACATATTTTTTCTTCATGACTTTGATCTTATCTAGGCCCCGAGCGGCTCTCTTGTTTGCCCGGATCCGGTCCTGTGACTGACAGAGGCGATAAACAGCAGGTACTGGCATTACGGAAAAAATGTATATGCTTAATAAAAAGCTCAGACCAGCTGGACTCGGGAGTTGTGCCGGTTCCTTCGCTCAGGGCCTTGTTCTTGAACGCTGAATGTTCCCGGCTGCAGAAAATCAGAGGGTGAGAAATCCTTAGCTGAACTTCAGATGAAGAGTGAGCTCGTTTCTCTCAAGCAGACTGACGCCGGTCTAACGCTGCATTAATACCCCTTAGCACTACTGGTCACATTTCCCATGATGCCACTGGGTACAGCCCATGGCGACACTGCCCAGTAGGGGACAGTGTGACAGCTTTCCAAAAGGACCATTCGGTCCTGGAGGGCCAGTCGGTGACACAGTATCCATGATCAGGACTGGGGTACCCTGCTTTACAGAATAAACTAACCAAATGTCGATACTGAATGCAATCTGATTTAACATGGTTTCCTTAAATCCCAATTAAAGTGCTTCAGATCAGCTCAGGACTTAACAGCAGAGAGACTATTTGGCAAATTATTACGCTGCTATTTGCAATTACATCCATTATCTCTCCGCTAACATGCAGCATTAAGCCTGAGCCGCAGGAATAGAGGTCAGATAATGGATCCGGTATTCCGGAGGTGGGATCCTCTTCCAGCTCGTTTAAAAGGCCCAACAAGTGGGGGGGTGGTGGGGGGGGAGACGCAAACACAGCATGTCTGCATTTTAGCTTCAGGCCGTCTCCCAGTCCCTTCGCACTCCTCTCTCCCAGATCCAAGCATCACCAGTCTTAGCGATGCGTCTCGTGTTTCTCGGGCAAAGAGAAAGGAGGCAGGAAGCGGCCATTTTGTCATTTGCTGGTTTTAATCCCCCCCCCCCCCCAGCTTCCCCCGTCCACCTGGCCGTACCAGAGTGCAGAGCGTCCCTGCCTTTTAAACACGAGCAGCACCTGACTGGGGGGCCCTACGCTGCGTGGTTTTTGGCTCAACTGTGTTTCCGTCTAATTGGCGTCAAAACGGTGGGTTTCATCAATGAAGGTGGTGTGTGGCTGAGCGGGTTGGCAGTCGCCGCCTATGACTGGAAGGTTGCCGGTTTAAATCCCACAGTCAGCAGAGTGACATCACCACTGGACCCCTGAGAGAAGTCCCTAAACCCCCAACTGCTCTAGTCTCAATAAAAGGTACATCTGCAAAATAAGCTGAATTTAGGATGTGATCCGCAGCTGCGTGGCTGCCATTCCCACCTCCTGATGCCGCCCCGGATGGGGATAATGGCCCACATAAACGCTGATGCTTATTAGCCCTGAGAGATGCTGCGCACCCAGCAGAAAGGGGCCCTAGTGACGGCCGGGATTAAGCCAGATACACACCACACTCTGCTCCTGTCCCACACTTTCATTCTCCACTCTCCTGTGTTATTCATGAACTCCAAATTACACTCAGCGAGGGTGCAATTGCTCATTCCCGCAGCCTGCTGTCCTGTCTGTCTTCTGAAAGCTCTCGTCCCACAGAACATAGGCTTCTTCCCAGCTAAGTAAATATTTCATGATCACACTGAAGCAGTAGTGGGTTATCAGGCCTGAAGTGATATATTCCTCCCCCACAAAGTATGCATGGAGACACTCTGTGTGTCTTACTTAACGAAGATAAAACTCCCCCCCCCCCCCGTGAATTTTGCTGAGCTCAATGCTCTGGAGATGACGGAGATCGAAAATTATACCGGAAATGTTCCATATGTCCTTACAGATGTTTCCTTTGCCTTCCTTCATTGAACAAACCCGTTGTCGTGGGAGAGAACTGCACAACCCCCCAGCTCTCTGTGGGGGAATGGGACCCTGCCTATGCCTTCCTGCCAATCCTGCCAAGTTTCCCCTGTAAGTTGAAGGATCTCCTAACAGGCCTGCATGTAGATTAATGTCATACCCAGGACAAAGCAATTGCAGGTTAAGGCCCTTGCTGAAAGGCCCAACGGAGTAGAATCACTCTGGGCATTCACAGGATTTGAACCAACAACCTTCCACTTGCTTGCACAGATCCCTAGGCCCAGAGCCACCACTCTGCCCCACAACCTCAAAAAAATCCTAGAATCGCCCCCAGCCTTAGGCGATATTCGAGCTGCCAAGGTGCATTGAGTTCAGGTTTACCCAGTGTGTGCTTTACTCTAATCACAGCATACTGGGTTTTCGCCGGGGCAGATGTAGGGAGTCAGGGGTTTCGGGGGAGGTGCTTACTGGCGGTCTGTTGACGAGCCAGTAGGCCTGTTCCTGACATTCCAGCACGATGCGGTCCGCCTTGCGCCTCTGTTTGGCTGCCCTGGTAGGAGCAGAGCAGTCGATGGAGAGTCAGAAAGCATACTGGGTAATTAGCATATAGCGGTAATCACTGAACTGCAAGGTAGGGTTTTCATTTTTCTGTTTCCTTTTTCACTTAGAAATGGATTTCCGACTCTAGTGTTTAGGCTGAGGTCTGATTTAACAGATAGGAGGGAAATTATGACCACACACCATGTTACTTTTTAATTTAGGTAACATCATCATCCTCTTAATACGAGATTTATTCATCCATTCTCATCTGTCCCCTTGTGTGCATTTATGAAATTGATTTCATAGCTCGATGCGACAGTATTCCCGGGCTGGGGTGGGGTTTACCTGAGCTGCTCCTTCGCCTGCATCACCACGAAGTCCCAGGTGTGGTTGATCCGTTTGTGCAACATGTTGTAGCTGTCCTGCGGAGACGATGTTTAAATGCGACATTGCCAGGTCGCACGGCTGGCTGCGTTGCTGCATGGGTTCACGTTATGACTCACAGGCCGAACCCCTCCCAGGATATCAGCTGGCAGTGTCGGATTCACAAACCCTCTTACTGATGAGAACCTAAAATGCGTTGACCCTGACGCAACATGGCGGCAAGTTGGTGGATGTCTATGTGCGATCCTACTATGTGCATAATTGGTGGGAGGTTTTCTTACACAAAAATGTTCTGAGGGCAGAAGGAAAAATGATTGGTTCGGATAGATAACCAATCAGATTGCAGAGGAGGCAGGACCAAGACATCTGATTGGTTGCTCCTGCCTCCTCTAGTTGCTCGGATCCACCTCATGTACAATCTAATTGGTTATCTCTCTGAACCAATCATTTTTCCTTCTACCCTCATAATATTTTGTGTAAGTAAAACTCCCATGAGCATTCAGCTATCACATGATCTCATCAAGCAATGCTTCAGACCAGCGAATAAGAATAGCATTGAAATGTACATAAATAAAAATGTTCTCTTACCTTTTCATAGTCTATCAGCTGCCCTTGCTTTCTGATATTCTTCTTAGTCAAATAAATCGCTTTAGAAGAGCAAAAGAAAGACATGGCAAGAAACTGTGTTTTTCTATTATTCTAGTAAAGGGAAGTAATGATGTAATAGGCGAGCACATGATTAATAATTGGTAATCACCGTAATCTAGCTCGGAGGCTGGCCACTGCTGAGAGCTCCAGAAGTACGGAGTCTAGCAAAAAGGAGATGCTGTCATTTGAAACTATTCAGAAGCAGCGTGACAAAGGTGCTTTGTGATTTAACATGTCAGGGACAAGGCGGGTGGAAGGCATTTTGCTACTTTAACTGGCATTGGTTCTCATACATCAGTGTTTCCCAATCCGGTCCTCGGCGACACACAGATGATCCACGTTTTTGCTCCCTCCCAGCTCCCTACCAGACAGTCTACGTTTTTGCACCCTCTCAGCTCTGGAGCCCGGACCAGATTGAGAAATACTGTCCTACACGGTAATTCCGCAGTCTCTCCAACGAATAGTTTCGATATGCGTGCCCCCCCACATGGCCACCACCCTCTCGCGCTGCCCTCCATCTGAAGAAACCGTGGTTTTAGGTTACCTGGAAGCGATACGGCGTCTCGTCGGGCCGCAGGACGAGCGTCCTGGGGTCCTTTAGGGGGTAAATGTAGCCGTGCTTCACGATCAGATTCCCCACATGAAGTGCCTCTGAAAACACACAAAGTGGTCACTCATTTCCACGTAAACTACTCAAAGCTCAAACAAATCCACTACTCGTAGCCCAGATTTAGGCATAGTAATTCTCTAAATTTTTGTCAGTGGAATACAGTAGAACACACGATAACTAGAAACTGAGTAGGCATATTATATTTTATTTTACGGTATAGCAAGTAACTGGAAAAAACGTTGACATGGTGCACAGAATAAGCCGCGGGGATGGTGCATTCCTCATCGGAACTATAATTAATTACGAGTAATTGGGACTTTCCACTTTCCGGCTGCCTCCGCGGCCATTGGCAGTCAGGCGCTCCCGGGGGTTTCAGCCCGGCGCAGCAACAGCGCTGCTAGGGGGAAGCCTAGTGTTTACAGGGAGGGGTAACTGCTTACCGGGGCAACAGGTTTTTTGCCCATTCAAGTCTGTTAATGCATCTGCCATCTACTGCCTAAAAGTCCCCTCCTTTCCATTCCGACTTCTTTTCCAATCTGGGCTGTAAATCAGGGAAATCTGCTCCCTTGCTATTTAAAACCTCATCTGCATCGCCCGGGAATTCAGGACAACAGCGTCTTGCAGAAGTGCATAATGAGGGAGACGGATAGCGATATTTCTCCAGGCATGACTGACTGCCTCTGGCTATCAGCGAAGTTTGCATCGGGACTATCAAACCGTACAGCTCAGCATGCGTAGCGGCGCGACTCGGGACTGGCCTACAGATTATTTGTACTAATAGCCTCTCAGCAGAAAGATAAATAATTCAGCAGATAAATTGACGCCAGGGGAAGAAAATCCCAAAAGCTTCAGGCGAATGGGGTGTCTATGTTATGGACAAGCTCAATTCTGACATTTATTAATTCACAGGCTCAGCAATATCAATGGAACAGAACATGCTTCTGTCAGACACGTGAATTGCATATGCTTACACATAAATGCAGCTAGGCTAATCTGTTGTATGGATGACAAATTCTATTACTTCATTTGTATTTATTATTCAAAAGACTCGTTTATTTCTGTTATTTTATTACAAAAAAAAAAAAACCTGATGACGTCTTTCGCCAGCAGGGGCGCCATCGTCGTCACGAAGGGAAAAAAACAATCGATTAACCTCACATAAGAGCACCAGGTAACGCTTCCCTACATACTTCTCGGCCCTACCTTCTTCCATGATGGAGTACTTCTGAATTAGCCACTCCACGATATCATTTCCTGGGAAGGCATAGCGAGGAAGGCATCTAGTTAGAGTCGAGAAATGCATTAAGCCGTCATAAATCAAAAACGCTGAACTCGATAAATAAATTACATAAATAAATATGAGCGCAAGGAGATCGATGACAGTCTTAATGCACAGGATTCCCGAAGACCGCCGATGTATGGGCTTTCCTGTGAAGGGCTTAAATGACCATTAGGACCCGGCCCCCGGGACACTGCACGGCCGGGTGTAAGACAACCCGGGCGGCACGAAAAATTATTTTTAAAAAGTAAAATATGTATCGTGCACCTGTCATCGCATGTGGAATCACTGTGATTAACAGTCTTTGATTCTTCATCTTTATCCCCATGTCGGGATCTTGCATCGCCACAATGACTTGTTCAATCTGGGATAAGAAGAATAGTCAAAATC